>NC_084675.1:3868411-4520911 GCF_028389875.1 Rhea pennata | reverse complement strand
CTTTCTTAAAAGCTACAAGAAAGACTAAAACCTGGACCAAAATAGTATACTTACATAAACCAAAAAGAAGCTATTTAAAATTCCTTTTGGATAGAAGCTGACTTCCATGACTTCCCTTCAAAATATATTCTATACGTGTGTTCTTGAAGAATGCATGCGCTTAGAGCCAACATATCATACCTAGCAAGCACATGCCACTCATCTTCCTTCAGCGAAGTACATAAAAGGCAAAGAATGCAAAAGTGCCTCACCCTCATTTATCTGCACTCCAAAGTATATGGGAAGGATGGTCAGGAAAGATCAAAATTATGTACACTATGAATACACTGCATATGTGGCTTGTAGGTTTGTGCCCTAACTTGTCTACTGTTTATCTTTTTGAATGTCTAAACCACAGGCTGAGGTAGTCTTCTTTCAAATATACAGCCAATATGATTTAAGGAAGTTGCTTCCAATCACTTCTTAAACATTAGCTGCCTCTTCCACCTGAGCATCCTGGACTCCACTGCTTGGGTCCATCTCTGCTTTACCCTAAAGCAGCAGTGGAAACATCACTTGCCATTAAGACCCACTGCCTGCAGCCTCCAGAGAACCAAACAAAAGAGGAGCATCCCCAACATCTTGTCTCACCAGGAAAACAGAACCACTAGATGCCCCTTCCCAAATGAGACTGGTGCAAGCCACACATTGCTCTCACATTCCACTAATCCTCAGAAACAAACAGCTTGTTTTTTGTCAATGATGGAGCAAATGCAGGCAGAGTAGAAGGCAGGCAGTCCAACGCATATTAGCCAGCACAGAGCAAGCACTGGCAACCATCATTCTCGACTCAGATCAACTTCCCCAGTGATCTATTCAGCTTGTGGTTAAAGGCATAAAGTTACAGACTGCTCACATGGGAAGCTGTGCTTCCAAATTTCCATTCACCTTGCAGCTAAGACCAGTGACCGAACACAAACAGTAAAACACAAACCATTGATGGAGAAGATTCATTCCTTCAAATATTTGCATAAAGCTCTAAATAACCTGTTGGAAAAAAGCAAAAATAACCCCTCCCCAAAAAATATATATTCCCATTTCCCACAGTCTTGTCTGACTGTATGATTAACGATTCACTAATCTGATTTAACCTCCAAGAAGCTGATAAAAAGACAATCAGAATCATTAGTTTTGGCCTTAACAACCTCATGAGTTCATTTATCACTTAAACAGAACACTAAATACTCACTTTTCCCATGACAGAACAGGACACAGCAGAGTTTTCTAATGTAAACACCTAAAGAAAACACACAATAGTCAGTCAAACCAGCTTTATCATTTTTAATTAAAAGATTATTACTGAACAATGAAGGAACTATTTTGATGCCCCAATGAATTGAACTTGCACATAGCTTGCTCAAAAATCATGCATCTATTCCACAGTCCTTTGTCGTGTACCTTTTTTACAAAACAAATTACTCAACAAGTATAGGCCTAATGTTGTTCTTAGAGCTGTTAAAAACAAAACAAAACCACAACCACTAATGATCTTCTGTTTTTAAGCTAGCTACACGTAGAATATTAACAATTCCCCTAGACATATTGTTGCCTCTGGGCAAACACAAACATATTCCTAAAAAGGAAACTGTTACAGCAAAACGTTGTTAAATCCAAACTGTAGTCAGCCTGAAATTCAAACTTCCACTTTTACAACAGTTTGGGAATTTACTCTTTACTGAAGCAAAAACCAAGAAAGATTCTATTTACAGTGGAGGCTTTAGGAAGAACTGCCTTCTCTCTGGAAGCAGGTGAATAGAGCATCACTGACTTCAACTCAGCGGAAAAAAAACCCACATGACTTAAAATTGGCTGCATCACCAGTGTGATGAATCAGCCCACATTAGTTCTTACTACTTATATATGTGGTTTACGATGACCCAACTGTACTAGCTGGAAAGAGCTCTGATGTGCATTGCAGTACACCAGCCTTTTGAAGCTACGATCTTTATGCTTTATTCTATTTGATCTCTTAAAACTCATTTGGACACACTGTATTTTATGATATAAATTAAACCGCAGAGGTTTATCAGAAGATAGAGGGATTGTGTAACATTTTCTCAAAAAATGCAGGCAGGTGCAGCAGACAGTCATCAGTCTGTCACCAAAATAAGTTGCTGTGGATCAAAAACAAGCCACAGATAAACCTAAAGCAGGGCTAAGCAATGCCAAATGTCAAGAGCAATCTAGATCGCTATCAATGACCTAATTCACTGACTAGCCTATCATCTTTTCTCTGCCAGACAAAAGCCAAGCAACTACATTAACTGAGGAACTTGTTTTGGCAAAGACCTATTTGTAGGCTCGTTGCAAATCACTATAGGATCCTTTCCATTTCACCAAATCTTTTCAGACTGGTTGTGCACAGACTAAATAGCAAGCACATGGTCTGCTGAGATGTCTGGACAGCCACATCAAAGCCAGGTGGCCCACATTTATTAGGTGCAGAAACCAAGGTATTAATGAATCCTGATCAGCATCTCATTTTGTATACAGAAATTTATAGAAACCTTACAGGCACTGTAAGAAGTTATGCCATTTTCTGAATCAGCATCCCTGTGGCTGACTACAAACAATTTATTCAGTTTATCAGAGTGGTGAGAAAGTATTCTAGCAACCTATGCAAACCGCAACTGTAAGTCATATTTGGAAGAAAAAAAAAGAGTAAGAAAAGATTTAGCCTTCATTGAACACTATGGTGAATCCTTAACCAACATGCCACTAGAGGGCTAAAAGACTATTTTGGAACTCTCTGACCTAGTCTAGTTCTTATATCGCTTCCTTATCATCTGTGATTGGCCACCATCAAAAAGAATACAGGACCCATGGATCACTGGTTTAACTCAGCAAGATTATTTATTTCTATGAATTGCCTAGCATCTTCCTCAGACTTACGATACACGTTCCCAGATATTCAATAAATTGCAACAGATGCAATAAATTTTAGTTTGAAGACACTCCAGGAGTGAACACATCTGGTAAGGTATACTATAGGACAGCCAGGTGGCTCCCAGTATTCCATCTACATATACAGTCAGTATTCTTAAAGCTTTTTATCTTGCTGTTATGGACCTTCTATTTCAGACTAGACAATAAATGTAATTGTAGCACTGCAAGCATAAAAGGAAAAAAAAAAGTCAGACATTTTAATTGATAGAAAGGCTATTACCAAAAGCCTTAAGATACAAGAAAGCAAACAGGAAACAGTAGTGAATGAACACCACTGTCATTCAAAGCTACACAGCAAGTATCAGAACTGGTAACTTTGCTGTCTCCCTTGACTTCAGCTTGATCAGGGATAAATTTCACTTCCATTTAAACACCAGGAGGCGTTCTTTCTCATTTGTCACTAAAGATCCACTTGAAGTAAATTAAATAAAGGACTAGAATGCTGAATTATAGCAGAGAATTGAAAACAACAAGCTAAAATGTTAAGACTAGAAAAACAGGAAGTAGTACTGTACCTGCTTTGCCCCAAGATAGTGAGCCAGCACAGGCAGCAGACTGCCATCACTGATGCAGAGACAAACACTATCTGTTTTCAGAACCTATAGAAAATAAATTGTCATCATTATTCCTATTCAGGATGAAAGAGTTCTCAAATTGTGTTCTGGTGGTGTTTTTCCCCAATGTGTAGACAAAATGTTCCCATAGGACGTAAGAACTGAAAGGTACATCGATTAAAATAAATATTTCAAATACTGTCAGAAATGTTCATGTAACCCCTTGTGGCAGGTCACAAAGAACTCAAACACGTTATTGTGTGTTTAGAGGAACACATGTTCCAATTTTCACCTGGGATCATTAAAGCATTAATGGCTGCTTTCAACTAAAAAAAATAAAAATGAATGACAAAATTCAATTTACAGCTGCTGATTTACATAAAATGCACTCTGTGAACAAACTCTTTAGCAAGAGAGCAATGAATCCATCAGTATTTACTGCAGATTAAAAGATGAACACCTCTACCACAGAAACCATGAGGCAACATGTACTCACTTTCATCAAAGACTTGATATACTGGCATGTTCGGTTCTGATCATTTAATTCTCCAATGCGTGGTCTGTTCCAAAGAAGATGAGCCTGGCATCTACAAACAGGGCTCTCAACATGAACATCTGCTTTGTTCTCTTCTTCTCTAGAAAAAAAAAGAAAAGAAAAAAAAAAAAAAGAAAAAAGGAGTATCAACTACAGCATCACTAACATACCTTCCCCAAACAGGTAAGTTTATATATTTTAGTTAATATGCATATTAGTGCACATGGACTTCAGTGTTATTGGTTCAAATTTACTAGTTCCCCAGAGATATTTTTTAGTTTTGCATTTGCAAATGAAAAGAAGAAAAAGGGCTGATTTTCACTCCTTTTTAAAGAAATTTTCCCATTGACTTTAATGGTAGGTATTTCAGGCTTTGACTTGTTAGAAAAAAGTTGCTTGGATTTCAAAATGTAAAAAGAAACATAAAATTCAGGAATCAATTTTTAAAATTGCTACTGATTTCTAAAAAACATGGCTGCTATTGTCATTGCAACCAAAACAATTACATTCCTTTTATTTTGAGCAAAAGATACTAATTTCAGAAGACAGTGCTGATTACTATTCTGTCTCTTTTCATTCTCCATTTCCAACTTACTCCGCTCCCTTGCCTTTGCATGGGCTCAGCTGAGCTTCCTTTTAGAAGTTCCAGGAACCACCCACGAACACTTTTGTTTCTCTGCTGCGTAAGAGAATGCTTACTAGGGATAACACAGGAGCCCACAGTCCAAAGCTCATCTGTATTTCTATGCAACCTCTAGTTTCTTCATCTGTTCAGTGCTCATGAAGTGGCTTTTAATAATCTACTAATGTTTAGATCTTTATTTTACTCTTCCAAAAATACTTTTCCACACTATCAGTAAAGAACTGTCCTTTTTCACATACACTACATTGTTACCTGGCTTTCTGGAGTTTATACCACACAGAATACTCATCACGATAGGCAGTCAGGTACACATTCTCACCCTGGAAAACTGACTCCTCATTTGGAAGAAAATAGACACATTGCATCCAGTGATCTCTCCACTGAAAAGGTTTGATAAACAAAACCTTAGAAATTAACTCATGAATAGTACATGAAAAGTAAACAAATAACAGGAAACTAGTTAGTAAGAATGGGCATGACTTTGAAGCATCTATGTACATGAAAGAATGTAATGAAAGAATCTAGTTCATGCCAAGAAGGCTGAGGAAGGATTAATACTGTACAGTGAACAAACGCACTTTATATAGATTTCTTACAAAGAATAAACACGAGACCACTGGCTTGCTGACTAGCTAAGCTTGTGTTTTATCACATGAAAAGCAGATCACATTTTTTTTTCCTACGGTTATTAATGCTCTTTTACTTCTTTATTTCACAAAAAATACATGGAAGTAAAATATAGATTACTATTTTGACCAGGGATAGAAATCATTTAAGGAAAAATATGCACAAAGTTTTATTTCACTTCTTGAAGGTAAGGAAAATAAAAAAAAAAATCCATAATTTTGTATCTAGAAAATAGCTTCATTTTTAAGCTTTCTATTGCTTAAAATAAATCTAAAATGTATACTGTAGTTACTATAGTTAACATTTCTATGACATTTTCCAATACATTTTACGTTAGCAAAATTCCTATATGGTTTAAGACAGCTGCTTAAAACACTCAGTATGACCTTTACTTAAGATTGTTACTGATAGATGGTAACAATAACCAAAGACTTGGTATTTTACCTGGAGAGCAGAAGTGGGTTTTACCCAGTATGGAGCCATTGTACAATTTATCTTCCCAGATGGGTCCATGTCAATATCCCACCAGGAAAGTACAATTTGTGCTTTGCCAGATTTTACAGGCTGCAACTGCACTCTGTAGTAGGTAGAAGCACTCTTTACTGGCTTACTGAAATCCACACTGCAAGGAAGCATCAAAATTGAAGAAATAGTTCAGTATTCTTCAGAAACCGCCATCAGTTTCATAAGCCGAACAAACAATTTACTGAAAAGAAGTAACAGGAAAATTCTGCATGGAAAAAAATCAATGCCTACCTTTTCTCTTACCTGAACATTGTTACAACATCACTAAGAACAGTGAAGTCATTTGAAGGCATCTGATTCAGTTGGATATCACAAACAGAAGGAACACCTGGACAGTTCTCCATTTCTGATGGGGAGACAATAATTTTTTCACCATCCTCTGCTTCAACATGAACAGGAAACAGCTTGTTCCAAGACCACATTCTTTTGGATTCCACTAACTGGACATACACTGTCGCCCTATGAGGCACTGCCTCACATCCTTCCTGAGTGTTCAAAATAAGGGATAAATGCATTCAACATAGCTGACTTTTAACACACGTGAAAATTAAATTAATTGAAATGTGAACCAATTTAAAGAGAGACAAAGTAGTAGAACTAGAAACTTTGAAATCCTAAACTCCAATTATTTCATTCACTTCTGGAATATCAGAGCACCTGCTCTTCATCTCCCTATCTGTGAAATATGACATACTTATCCGTCTGTTCAGTGTAGTTCAGCAAGGCCACAGTATCAGTTTGTCTCACAGCTTCAGTTGAATGCCTGTTCCTGTACTCAGATTAGAGAGCTATCTAAAGCCTTTCAAGACACACAACTACTACAGAGCTTACAACAGCAATGAGTAAATAGTAATGGCTCGTTTATCCAATGACTACTTTCTACCCATGTTTAAGGAGTAGTGAACACTTAAGTTGTTCTGAAAAAATCGTTGTGGATCAAGAGCTAACAATGAAGTCCAAGAACAAAGTTTTTACAAAGAAAGATTATTACAATTTATATATATGTATGTATATACAAAGCACGTACATATGTGTGTGTGGGAGGTATGGGTATGAGTGTGTTTATGTATGAGGAGCAGTAAGAAGTTACTGAGTGATGCTCTTTCTATATAAAACCAGTAAAATAAGACCTAGAACTCTGCATAAAGTTTTGCCATCCACATTTTAATTAAAAGGAGCATAAAAATTAGACAGGGTAAACGAGAAAGACCAAAGATTAATCAAATTAATATCCAGTATCTTTTGACGACTAAACTATGAGTATACAGTGTTTAAAACATCTCCATGGGGAAAAACATGCTGAGAAGCAAGAGCTCCTTAGCAGAAAATCTGTGCCTGGGAGGTGATGCCCATCAAATTTAGTAGGAGAAAAAAAATTATTTTGTTTTTGAAAAAAACTTGGGGCCTATCTGCCAGTTGAACAACTATAAGGGAACTTGAGATCTCCAGATCAGAACTGAGTGCCTTTCTGAAATATATTTGTTAACCATAAATTATTGGGATTTCATATAAAGCAACTAAATATACTTTCAGGTGCTGTGACTTAGAATACATACTCCACTTACTTTTATTCTAGGAATGAATACTGCAAATTATTCACTGAACAAGAAATTAGCACAGCTAATGGCCTATTTACAAAGGATAGAGAAAACTAACTCAAATATAATCTTTATCCTACTCCACAGAAGATAAAAGAGTTTCCTTAGGGATCAATCTGGCAACTCTATCAATTTCTACCCTCTTACCTGTACAAGATGCTTGTGTGCATGCTCATAAGTTGGTAAAGCTCCTTCTCCTATAAGCTCTGTATCAAATAACTCTGTTACTAGGATGTTTGCACGACATTGCATGTCTCCATCTAAAAGACACAATTTAATATTGTATTAAGACTTTATATCACTCTTTCAAGATGCCATGCTATAAAGACAAGTCATTCAAAAACTCATTTCTCTTATGAAAACCTGCTGAAGACTGCAAATTCTCTATTTTCCTTTAGAAGATTACTATGAAATTCAAATGACTACTGAAATACTATTACAAACACTTCTTTTTGAAATAACCTTCCAATGTCACTTTCTAGAGAGAAAATGATGTCTTTTAATTAAAAACAATTGGGAGAAAAAAAAGAGAAAAGCCTATCTCTTGACTTAGCAATTTTTTCAAACTAAGTTTATCTTCCTCACCTGGCCCAACGGTAACTTCAGTGGAGTGCTTGTTGATTACCTTGATCTTGTCACTAAAGCCATTTTTCTCCACTATCTTCACAGCAGCATTAGCCATGGGCTTGAAAACCTGTAATGAGCAAGAGTGTAACACACAGATAAACTAACATCAGCATTAAAAAGACACCAACAAAATACAGCATATTTAGCCCTGCAAAAATTTAACACACTTTATACCATTTCCTAGTTGAAGTTTATTAACATGAAGCAGGATAGGAAGCCTCACTTTAAAAGTTTATAGAGCTCCAATGTCATTCTTACAAATTGAACTGTCAGCTGTCTCAAAAAGCTACTCCAATTTAACTTTTGAAAGGCATAAAGAATGTACGTAAAGAAATTCTTAGCATTTACATTAAACAAACCAGCCATTTTTTAAAATAAAAATACTTATTCTTTGAAAAAGGCCCCAAGAGAGACCTGCATGTGCTCGAGACAGTTAAAAAACAAACCAAAAACAAAACAAAAAAAAACCCAACCACCACCAACCAGCACTGATATAGTCACTGGAATATACCAGTATCCATATATTAGCAGCATAACTGTGCAAAATAAGGTTTTTCTCTTCCCTACTATAATCCCTGTTGTCCGAGGTATCAATCTTTGTAGCCAATTTATAAATATCTTTAACACTGGGTAATTTAAGTATTTTGTACAATAAATATTCTACCCAGCTACAGAATCAGATTACTTAATTTTTAGGCCACTTTGGAATCTAGCCCAAATTTCAGAACTGGAATAATATACTGGAATAATAATATATTGGGACACCTATATCAGTAGTCCTCACACTTTTTAGATTAGGCTTCTCTTCCCCATAACGGTTATCCTCTCCCCCCACAAGGCAGTGATCCTCCTCTGCCAGAGTGGCAAATAAACTACAGATCTCATGGTCACAACAACAGACTACTTCCTACCACTTCTGATTGATAGTATTACCAATTACTTCTGATTATTGTCCCTTCCCTACATCTGCCTGTGAATAAATTTATTCTGGAGCTTACTGCTTCTACACAAAAGATGACTGCCCCTGAAGAGCAATTATAGGAAACTTAGGTAAAAATTAGATAGCTCTTTCAATGTGACCTACAGACAAATAAAACTTCTCCTTGTTTCCTCAGATGTGTTTAAAAACAAAGTTAAACTGCCAAAATGCTCCTGTTATCCTTAATATATGCAATGGCTGCTAATGGCCACCAGAACATTTCTTAATTGCCAATACAGCGGGAGATGCTCTATCCAATCACAAACAGATGGAAAAAAACAGTTTATGAGACAATCTCTTTATTAAGATGTAGTCCGTGTTACGGTTAAGTAGTCTGAGAACTCATCCTTGAGAGATGAAACCAATGAAAATCAGCAGTACGGTCTGAGAACACTCATGTTTTCCAAAATATTCATCAGGTCTTCCATACTGCATTTGAGTTTCAGTAAGTAGAAAAGACAAAGCACTATAAAACTTGGCTTAGTACTTTTAGATAACCTGTGCATTTATAGAAATGGTCCCAAAAATGAGAAATGTTTTATGCCTTCTCAAATATATTCTTGTAAGATCTACCTGTTTTTTCACACACACGTCAAATTTTCACTTCAAAAACTACAATGCAAAAAAAGCAAATGCATCCACAACACTGATCATGCAGACAGAACAACTGCCTCTAAAAAACAGGTTATGAATATATATCTACCCAATCCCGCACCACTTTATGCTTTGGAAAGCAGAAGTACGCACAGTCAGTTACAAATGCTTACCTCAATAGCGTAACAGAAATCTGCACCTGCTGAAGCTGCCATCATAGACAGGAGTCCTGTGCCAGTCCCTATGTCTAACACAATTGCTTTCTCACCTCTTTCTTTCACTCTGCTCACTGCAGCACGGATACCTTGGTAATATTTCACATTCTGTCAAAGGAAAAAGAAAGATCAGACACCTTTCATATGTTTAGATATTGAATTTTTGTGCAAGAATTTGCACTCTCAGATGACAGGAGTTTATAATTACAGGCCTACAAACACTTTTTATGCTTGTGCAGTCATAACAGAGCCGTTTTCATAAAAGCAAACATTCCTAGAGGAAGCAGTCGCCTTAGCAACACAACTGAAGTACAACAGTATGGTAGTCAACCTAAAATGCATCACTATTCGCCTCACCATTCGTAAGTCTGCTGTTTACAGTGCATGTATAATTTACAAATACAAAATTTTTCTGAAGCAAGTAAGATCCATCTGACACACTACTGTTTTTATGGATTAGTTTTCCCACTTTTCACTTGTATAGCAATAGAGTGCCTGTGACAGCACAAAAGTTGAAGTATTTTGGATTTAGATTCCTTTCAGCTTCTACTGGAAAACATTCATATGTGAGAAGCAATACATGAGACTAGATAATGGTTTATGGTTACACGCCATTAAGTGGCGATACAAACATACCAGCATTAATAACAGAAGAAATGAAATGCTGCCATCTGCAGCTACAATATTCATACAGAGCAAATGTAACCGTGAAATTCAGTAACAATGTATTTCATACATTCCTTTCCAAATGATTTACCAAGTCTTTGCAAATAATTCCTTTATCTTTCAAAATCAGAAATTTAACAAGGTCTGTTGGAGTCCTTCCAAACAATTATGCTTAACGCTTTTGATATATAATTCTGGTAGGATTGTTTAATTACTCAGGTAAACCTGCTCTTTTTACATGTTTTATTATGAAATGACTGATCCCACTGGCAGGTTTGCTTCAAGATTCACAGTACAAATATCACACAAGTCTTTTTGAAAGTTAGTCACCAAATGGCTAAAACATGAAGAACATTTAGAATATTCACTCTAGACTTCATCATACTTGCAAATATGGTATTCATCTTAATTTTCTTCTCAATACTAACTAGTAAATAAGAGCTAAAAAATGTCATGAAAGAAGACAGACAGACTTTACTTACATTGTTAAAAAAACAAAGATGACTTAGGTTCATACTTACAGCCTTCAAAATTTCGTCTAATGAACTCCGTTAAGATACAGTCAAAAATTTCAAATCTAGAACAAGCTACCAAAATCAGTTACTATCACTAATGATACTTATCACTAGTTAGTATTTTTCTTACAAGAAGTGAACAATGCTAATATCTATTTGGTGCTCTTTGTTCTTGGACATTTTAGTGTTCATCTACAGAGACTTTTTTTTAATCATTGCTACATTACTAGCACTGCTGTATATTCTGGAGTAAACAACAGTGCTCTAGAGTCAAATGTAAGAAGGTATGTGTTGACACAAAAGTGGAACTGGTATCTTAAAGAGTATCTTAAAACCTTAATACTTCAGCTTCCAGAGAAACCTGAATACTCACGCAGTGACAGCTGTTCAAAAGGGAGGAAATAAACAATTTCTCACAATTCAAAAATGATCTGCTTCTATACTTACTCTGTCTTTATCATGAAGCATATCTGCATAGCGTGACCTAAAATAAATAAAATTCTAATCAAAATACTACCTACTGCAAAGCATAGTAGAAAAACCCCGCTAGTTCTTAGTAAAAGAAGACAAAGGAGGTTATCTAAGGCAGCAGGAACCAATGAATGTGACATCTAACTGTGACATGCTCTTGGAGTTGTTTCCCAGACCTAAGGGATGACATCATTTCAGTGGTCCAGTCATCAGCATATATGTGAATGAATGGATTGTTGCTACATAGCCTCTCTTTAGCAACAGACCAGATACACAGGCATATGAACAAATTGCTGTGAAGCAGTAACAGCTGGGATAGATGCAGGTTCATGTGTAACGATGGCAATGAAAGGCAGTCCAACACTGCTCAATTATTTGCTGCTAAGATCCTTGCACTAAAGGCTAGCACTAATAACATGCTGGAACACACTGCAATTTAGATTGTCTAACTAAATTAGTAACAACTTGAATCACTTTCATTTATTGGCAACCTTGTTGCCAAGATTAAAATAATGAATTTTATGTTTCTCTGGTCCCCATTTCTCCATGTGTTACATTGCTTAAAAATATAACCAAATTTAATTTTCCCAACTTCTCTGATCATTACATTAAGCTCTTAAAAAAGTTACTGAAGGAATATATAATCATCAATTATTTGTTGTGCTAGGGCTTTAGAAGAAATTTAGTCAATGCATTTTGCCACAATTTTGCCACAATTCAGTGACTGTCGTTATGAAAATCAGCACTTCAGAAAAAGCTTCACAACATTTAGAAGAAAACTATTTGGAGCATATTTACAAAAAAATCTATGTTTAGCGTTCTACTTTGTACAGTAACATTTAGGCTGTCGTACTTGGCAAGCCCTTGACGCTTCTACAGAGGTGAAACAAAAGCAAGTCGTTTTCGCGTTTCTTTGCAACCCGAGAGGCTGGACTAGCGATTTCCCCGGCACACCTTGCAATCTCCTGATGGTAGTCGTAGTTCTCGTCCTCCTCTAACCACTCCATTGCGCCAGTGGTTGGATTAGCTCTCCCACAGAAGGTCTTCATGGCCGATCTCGACTGATGTCACCGCGCGTTACGGGCAGACCTGCTTTGGGGTAACAGCACAAACTCCGCTGAGGACAGGCAACGCCGCGCTCGCTCGCCACGCGCATCGCTCCCGCCCCGCGGCCGAGCCCCCTCCCGGCGCCCCAGCTCCGCAGCTCCCGGAGCCGTCGGCCGAGCTACCCAGCGCCGCACAAGCCCCCAGGCGGCAGCCGCGCCCCGGCGATCCGCACGGGCCCGGGGACAGCGCGCCCCGCGCGGCTGAGGCGCCCCGCGCGGCTGAGGCGCCCCGCGCTTCCCCGCGCCCGCTCTGAGGCGGCACCTGCGGCCTCGGCGCTGCGGCGGAGCAACCTCGGGACGGGCCCGGCTACCGGCAGCTCGCGACCGCGAGGGAGGGAGGGAGGGACGGAGGGAGGAGCCGCTACCGCGGCCGCGACGCCCCGCTCCCCGCCGCGCCCCGCAACATGGCCGCCGCCGCTCGCGGCCGCCGGCCCGGCGTGCACCGCGCGGGGGCGGGCCCGCGGACAGGCCCGGGCCGGGGCCGGGGCCGGGCGCGGCCATGGAGCGGGCGGCGGTGCTGCGCGTGAAGCGGAAGCGCGGCGGGCCCGAGCCGGCCGAGGCGCTGCTGCTCGCCCGCAAGCGGCGGCGCGCCGAGCCGGGCGGGCCGCCCGGGCCGCCGCGCCTCGAGACGGGGCTCTTCAAGCTGGTGGCCACCGTCTCCTCCAAGGTACGGCCGCCGCGCGCCGCGCTGGGTGGGCGTAACGGCCGCGGGGGAGGCGGGAGGCCGAGCGAGGCCCCTCCGATCTGTTCCGCCCTCTCCCCAGAGCGAACCCGTTCAGAAATACGTTCAAGACGTGATCAGCCGAGAGAAGGCGGCTCGGAGCCTGCGGCCCTCCTCGGGAAGCGCCCAGCGCGTCCTGCGGGAGCTCCGTTCCGCCCGGGAGGCGAGCAGGAAGGAGAGCCGCTATCGGGTTGTGGCCAGCCACCGGCCGCCCGCCTGCCACGCGCGAACGGCTGCGGCGGGCGCACGGGGCGAGGCCTCGGCCGACGGCGCCGCAGCGAGCGGAGATGCTTCGGGAGCCGGCAGCAGCGCGGCCGCGGGCTCGGGCTGCTCTGAGAAATTCCAGTTATTCGATATTGTGCAAGAAGAGGAGGCGGTGGGAGCCGCCAGCGTGACTGCCGCGAACCCGCAGGTCAGCAGACTTGGTGCACCCAAAGCGCTTTTGTGCGGCTGGTGTAGGTGGGCAGACCGACGGCTGTGAGGGGCCCTTAACTAGATATGTTTACGTTCGTGTACTTTATGTATTCATTTAGGAGTTAGCTACAGTGCTGTTGTTGAGACAGACAGCGCTACAGTTAGTCACTGCAGGAAAGGGTTGATTTTCCTGTACCCTGCTGCGATGCCTGAATGCTCGTGCCTGCTAGGTGGAGCTCTGTAGGTTTAACAAACTTTTACTCTGCCTTCTAGCAATGCAAAATTTTACTTGTGTATTTCTCCATCTACCCATATGCCTAAGAATGTCATTGGTAGGCAAGGTCCACTGAAAGATAAAATACCCTTGAGCCTTCCCTTCTCAGAATCCCAATAGATGCTTTAATCATGTATTCAATTTTTAGCAGAACTGTTGGTGTTTGACAAGCTTCTTAGCCCCTATATTCTGTTTTCATCAGTATTACGAATTAAGTATGCCTTTTATTGGAGAATTATCTACTTAATTTCTAGAATGGTTTTAGTATGAAGAAGCTCTGCCTTGTGTGTAGGATTATGCTGCATACAGTGCATTAAGACAATTTTGTATTAAAAAGGCAACCATATAAAAAGAAGATAAGAGGGTATTTCTTGTATGCTTCCTCTCATACGTGCATACATGCATACTTTCCAACAGTGTGGAAGTATGTCTGGATGCTTTACTTAATGCAGCCCGTCACAGCTCTGAGGAAGATTTTAAGGCTTTGTGTTAAAGAAGAAAATAACAAGTTTCTTCTGTCTCAGTGCAGAAGCAAGCAGAGCACGTCTACAGGGTCTGTTAGCCTTTTCTTGTTGATTAGTGATATTTTCATCGTTTCTCCTGTGCACTTAGTAGACAGTGATCTACTAGCATGTTACCAATGCTAATGTATACAGATCTTTACACTTGCAGCATTGCGGGAATGAAGCCTGGCCTATTTTAAAGCGTGTCTTTTCAACGGACATGTCATCAGAAACACACAAACGGTTGTATAGAACTAGTCATTTCCCTTCAACGGTTTGCAATTAACTTGTCCCAGAATTAATTACCCAAAAGAGAACATGGCAGTACAATGTTAGGTTAATTTGAAAATCTTTAATGTCTTTCTATGTTAGATAGCTTAATGATAGAATTAAAGACTTCCGTACTGGAATACTAAGTTTTCAGAAGGTCATCCTTAGCTAGATACTGGCTACTGTCTACAAACAAAACTATTGTCTGTAACTAAAGCTCTGTGTGTTTGATTTCAATGGTAATGCACTTTATTTTTTTTGGCAACAGAAAACTGGTGATCCAGATGTGATTCTCTGCAATGCAGTAGAGATGATTCGTGAGCGTTTAAATGTTTCTGAAGATAGTAATAAAGTAGAACACCGTGAAAAAGAAGATGAGTATGTTTATGACATCTACTATATGGAAACATCAGCCCCTGGTTGGATCCAAAATATCCTGTCTGTCCAGCCCTATAAAGAGGAGTATGAACTGGTAAAGATGTGGAAAATGGATATTTCTCCATTAGAAGGGCCATGAATAAACATGTATAAAGTCCTAACATAAAAAGTGATCGGGCCAAAAAAGATATTTTGAAGATGCTACACTTAAGTCAGTGACCTCTCTGTTAAGCTTTGAGTAATTGCCAGTCCTGTGTTCCCTCAGGTTGCTGGTATCAGAGCAAACGATAATGTGACAGTGGAAAAAACGGAAGGGATGGTGTTCATGTACTCACAAGGATTTGACTGACTTCAATTTGGCAAACAAATTTTGGTGCACACAATATAAACTGAAGACATTCACACCTCATTTGTGGATGCCAGGAGGTAGTGAATGAAATAGTTTGGGAAAGAAGGAGCAAAGGGGACACAAGTTTTTTTGGCAGTCCTCAGTGTCTGAGGACTTAAATTCATAATCTTAATAAGAGGTCTTTTCTTGTAATAAATAAATTCAGTGACTGTGAAGGTACAAAGATACAGTGTAAACTTTAATCTTTCATTGCGTGGATACTGTGGTCAATATGCTTTGCATATAAGGTACATGAAGCAACTTTTCCTTGGACTGTTGTGTTATTGCTGAAGTGCGTAGGATTATTTTTGACATCAACTTCAGCAACACTAGAGCATTTAAATGCACAACTTACTGTTTTTTTTTTCTTTTTTAACCAAAAGCAGGTTGCTATGTTATAGTGGATGTACTGACAAGATTTTTTTATTTTTTTATTTTTTTAATGTGTGCTTGGGGCAACTTTAAATAATGTTTTTGGCTCTTTTCTTTATGGTCTGTTGTTTAGGTGGTTGAAAAACTGCTTATGTCTGAGTATCTGCTTTTTATAATGAATGTTCTGTTCCATTTTGACATGCAGGTAGATGATGATGGTATTCCAGGGGAAATATATGAAGATGAAGATGATGAAAATGATGAAAATAACTGGCGTAATGACTATCCTGATGAAGATGAGTTCTTACCTGAGGAAGATGGTGATGGAGAAAAGGGTATGCTTGTTAGAAGTACAGTCTATTTTCACACTATGCACATTTAAATCCCATCCTTTTCTGTTTCTTTAGAAAGAGGAAATGCAAAAAACCTTGCACTGCTGGTGTTTTTTTTTTTTTTTTTTGTTTTTGTTTTTGTTTCTCTATTATAATGGGTTAAACCAGCTCAGAAAAGAATCATTTGGCACCAGGGCAAAGTAAGTGGACACTGCACAGAGATGGAGGGGGGAGTATGAACTTCTGGGAGCTGGGGTGAGCAGTTAAATTGGTTCACTGTATCTTGTAGAACTAATCTGTAAGGTAGTAACTAACTTCCAAATCCTATGAACTTAGCTTTTCTAGTTGCACAATACTTAAGATCAGAGGAAATTCAAAATTTTAAGAACTAGTTTAAGATGGAATGACTTAATATATAGCAAAAAAGCACTAAATCACTGCACTGTAGAGTAGGTGAATCACACTCAGATTTTTTTTGAGCCATCTCTGCAATAGTTTTAAATGAACTCAAATAACTATGCTAGGATTGGGGATTTTTCTGGTTTTAAGTAGTTAACTTCAAAAACAGAAATCCTTTTCAGGGTGCTGCAATTGCAAAGTGTTGCTTGTTTTGAGAAGGAATGGAAGATTGGAATGGAAGATTCATGTCCCATATGCTTGTGAAACACTGTGTCTACTTTATTTCCCCCCTGGTCCAGTCCAAGTATGATCAATGTCCAAGCAGATTCAACGCTGATCTAATATAACAGTTATTTGAGCTTCATGTATTTTTCATTTGTGTTACTAAGGAAACTTACATTACTTAAACAGTCATGTTAATCTGATTAAAAAGAAGAGATAGTCTAAAACTGTGTTACACTTCTTCTAGACTCTGAAGAGAGCTTGAGTGATGAAGACCAATGTTTCAGAAGAACATGGAACAAATACCGCCATGAGGTCCTACAAGAATTTGGATATGATGAAGTCCAGGATTTGGATTCTGACTGACAGGGATTTTCTGTTTTTCTTATTTTTTAAGATGAAAGGCATAGAACTTGCAGTAGAACTGAAATTCTAGAAAGCTGCTGGTGGCTATTCATGAGAACGTATAGCATTAAAAAAAAAAAAAAAAAAAAATGGAAAAAGCACTTTCTGGTAAAACTTGTACTCATTGGGACAGTAGGAAACCAAGATTGAAACGGATGAATTTAAGCTAAGCCTTTCCTGTCTGACCTTCAGAAAACATTCCAAAACTTAAGGACTGGCATGGTGAATTCTAATGCTTACTGTTCAGGCTTGAGCATTAGATACAACTAGACTTCGAGATTCTAGTAAATAATAAAAGCTCATTTTAATTATGAGCTGTGTCACAAATGTTCAGCCAACTTCAGCTGGTAGATACTAAGCAGATGAGTGTGAATATGGGCACTTAAAAACATGTGTTTTCTTTCTTAAGCAGAAGATGCTGTCTGGGTTGGGTTTTGTTTTTTTTTTTTTCCCTCCTTCCTCTACCTGTTCTGTGGTGCTGAGGTTGAGGAAGAACCTTTTTTTGAGCTGCATACCAGTCATTGATATCAAGATGGGTAACATTATCTGTGGAAGTACTGTAAGCAGCAGCCCTTATTGTTGTGACTAATGTGTAAGGTTTTAGAAGAAGGTCTACCATGTGGCAAGAGAGGTAGGTCTCTTCCTATAAAGGCAAGTAGGAGTCCTGGAGAAAAAGCACTGTGCTTCTTCCTGTGTTTAAACTTGTCTTAGCAAGCATTTGGCTATGTGAAATGCCCACAATAAAATGGTCAGGTCAAGGTATCTTTTCTCTACTTTTACTGTGGGGGTAGAATAATATATATGCTTTTATATTGTAAATAAAGAATCTTTGTGGATTGTTTTCTTTATTCATTTAGAGAACATAGGAGTCAATTTAGCTGAAGCCGTTTCAGTGTACTAACTTATATTCATCTATCTTTAAAATAATGTAATCTTGTGATTTTGCATCAGTCCTAGTTTCTATAAGCTGATCTTGGAGAAGGGAAAAGCTTTAGACCCTGTACTGGAACTCAGTAGGAAACAATCTCCCTACTAAATAACAGGTTCTGGTGTGTAATATGTACCTGCATCTACAGTATTGTCATTCCCTGTTGAGGCTGGTGCAGAACTCAAGCTTGTGAGAGTTAAGTGTACCTTGTGTGTAGCTAAGTTTCCATCTTGAGTTTAGCAGGAAGCAGTGAACGGAATGCTAGTCTCTTTTCTCTGGGTATATTCACCAGAAGTGAGTAGCAGAGGTGTTTTATAAGGAAATGAGCTGTCCTGCAGCTGTCAATGTAGTACCACCAATGGTGCTACATGTAAGATATATAAAGCTGGGACTTTAAAAAGAATGAATCTCTGCTTGAGCCTTGTGATTCACTGTCTGTAAAAAGGATCCCAAAACCTGAAAGCTGGTCAGTTAATTCTGGCTGCTGCTGTCAAGGTAACAACAGGTGAAGCTTTTTGTTCTTATTTTCATGGAAAGGCTAATATGGCTCTTAACACACTACAGTTGTAGCAGAGGTTAAAGCTATCTCTGTCTAGTGGGCAGCATAGCTGTCTCAGATACTGAACTCATTCTGCTTACATGCAAGATGTAAAGAGCTGTATTATAATAGTCAAATACTAGTTTTTGTTAGAGGCAAACACCTATACATGGCTGATGTGCCAAATATGCACAAAGTTCCTCAGCTGATTTTAATTGTCTTAGATCCAAAAGTGGCTTCATAAGTTTGGTTAACTTTTAAAACATCTATTATATAAATTTTTAGGGTTTTCCTGTTTATATTAAACTTACTTAGGCAAGAAGTCAGTACAAGAATCCAAATGTTTTTACTGTTACTGAAGTGGCTGATGCCAATGTGGAACAGTATTTCAGGTAAGCATGTCTTCAGCCACAATCTTTTGATTGCAAGATTTAGTTTAACTTAAAAGGAAACAAACACAAACTGCACCTATGGACAAACTGTCAACTTAGATCATCATTTTGAAATAAAGTAAGAATTCCCAATATGTTTTTGAAGTATATCTTACTCTGCTGGCTTCATGCTGCCTTTTGCCACCCCTGGATTCAGTGTCAATGTTCCTGCTTGTCCTGATGTTAGACTTTCAGCTTTGGAGTCCCCAGAAACTTGCATCTTGCAACTTGAGAGGCTGGCTAACTTGTACGACTGTATTGCACTAGTACTTTTTGCACCTTAACCTTCAGAAGAAAGGTGATGATCACTTGGCAACACTGACATTGTGTCACTTTAGCAACACTTTCCATCAACTAGATGAAAAGCTGCTTCTAACTGATCGAGCTTACACTTGATGGGAATTTTAAATTCAATGGATTATATATTCTGCTGAGTGAAATTAAAGTGTATAAGAAAATAAGTGTTTTTGATTTTTTCTCCCCACAAACTCTCTAGAAGAGAGTTAAGGGTACAAATACAGACTAGGACAGTATGCATGCAATTTCACCTTTCCCTGATGTTTCACAGCATGTAGCAAAGATAGATCTTCATTTTTGTTGTGCATCCCTCGCATTCAGAGATGCGCTAGGACTCTATATTATTTTCTTCCTAGGTCACTTTTTTTAGCTTTCAGGATAAAGTCACTACCACAGAACATGACATCTTTTATATAAGAGGGAGAAAAAAACCCACAGTTCTATGAGTTTATGGATGATTATTTTCTAGTGAAGAGTACTGAAACTCAGAAAGGGAATTTTCTGACTGCTGAGGTTAACACTGATAGCGTGTGTTCCGCTGAAACAGTTCAGAGACAAATGCTTGTAAGCTTCAGACCAAAATGTTTTAATTTTGGAAGTTTCATATAAACTTGTCAGAAGATGACCAAGTACTTACAAGCTAGCAGGGAAGAATCCATGCATAATCATCAAGTGTTAAATCAAATCTTCAGTGCTAAGGAATCTGCATCTCATGAAAGGTGATTTAATCAACAAAGATTATCTTGCAACAGCAAGATACCACATTTCAGTACAGCATACAAAATGAAATGTCTTAACTTTAAGGGAGAAAGGGTGGTTCAGTCTTTAAACAGTGTAGCATAAATGCTGTTCTTTTTCCTGCTAAATAATTTTGTTGTTGCCAGTTGTCTTCTGGAATAAGAACCGAGATAGCACAGCAGGTCGTTTCATGCAACATCCATCAGAACTGAGCTGAAAGTAGCTTTTAGTCTTTTGACTCCAAGTGGTTTTTGGCTTAACTTTAAAAACACATTATTCCACTGTCTAGTTCTGCAGAAAACAAATTTGATTCATCAGCTCTAATTTAGAAATCCAGCTCTCCTCTTACCATTTTAATACCACTTTTGAACAATACTGAGATATTGCTTACATGCAAAATAAGTAGCTAATGATTGTCCAATGAAAACACACTTTAGGAGGATGATACCTGGGCATGATCTGTTCAGGAATCCAACTGCAGGTAAGTACATTTTCAGTATTTCTGAAAGACCACTAGAACCACTTTTTCCATTTTTCCCTTTAATTGTAATATTTGCTTTATCCTCCCTCCTGCTGTTTGTAATGGCTTTGCAGTTTTAGTTGGATTTGATTTCTAACTTCTTTTCTTCACTTGGGTCCATCTCTGTTAGAACACAGTAACAGAGCAGCTGCACGTTTCGTGTGATTATACCTGCACAGGAAATAGAAGAAAAATCAGATGAACCCACTCAACTCTAATTAAGCAAAACATACATGACTAGGTTAGTTGTCAAGAATGCTTGGCTCACTTTTCATAAGGGAAACACAGATCAAAAGAGTTTTCACAAATAGTATTTTCCACTTAATATTTTTAAATACTGCTTAAAGCTGTTCTGTTGATACCTTAAAGGTGTTTTTTTTCCTTTTAGGCACCCTGTCAGGTAACTGAAGTAGAATCTTTTCTCTCTACAATTAAAAGCATAAAATTGGTAGTTAAAGAGTTTCAAATAACACATGGGAGAGTGACAATACTACTGAATATCTGTGTATTCACCAATTGCTGCAGAACCATATCCTGTCATATTCTAAGATTTTGCTATGAACTTTTTGAACATCTGTCATCACGGTTTTCTCTTCCTAGACACTAACAAGAAAAACAGTGTACTGCTAGGAAGCGATGTGTAGTTTAACTGCAGCAATTCAACCACAGGCAAAATCACATCTGTGACTAACAAAAATTGTCCATCTTCAAACAACAGTAGAAGACAGTTTGCTTATCATTACCAAGAACGCTGAGCCCTTTCACAATAATCAGCCTTGGTTTAAAGAGACATTTTTGTGTGCTTGATTAAAGAGAAATGTATTAAGATTGAGGGCAAAGTCTGTAGGAAGTAAGTAGAGTACTGTAAATAAATAAAATCCAAGCGTGTACGCATATATAACATCAGTATGTTCTTTTAATGAGCAAACTGAGATTCACTTATGTAACAATTTAATTTTCCTCATTTGTGAACAATGTTTCCATCTACAAAGAGACTTACCTAAAATCTTGTTGATAAAAGCAGGTCTCCTGGATGCAGGTAAATAGACTCCCAAGAAATAGACTGGAACTCCAGACAAAGCAATGCCAATTCCAATCAATGAATTTATCGTGTCGCTATAGAGTGGTACTACCACCAGAAATACTGAGCATATACAGAATATTATTGGGAAAGCCACACTCAGCTGGAGACAGAGAAAAACAGCATATTTTTGAAATACTTGTTGTCTACAGCTGCATACATTTTGGTGAGAATTACCTTTTCCCTCTCCATCCCCCCTGTGAAATTAGCTGTTCTTCCTCTTACACATCTGGTTATTTAGAAACATAAGCAAACAATGGAATTATTGTTTAACAGAACTGCTGCTAAAATTTACAAGAGTAATCAAGTACAATAATGCCGATTTGTTGAAACAAACTGTATAATAGAATGAAGTGTTTAAACAAATCCAGTTAATCTCGGAAAATACTAATGACTTTCCATGAAGAATATTAAATTTGACATACAGGAAGGTGATAAGGGGATCAGATATTGATCTGAACACCAGAGCTATATGTGGTCTAAAGTGTCAAAATTAAATAACTAATAACTTAACTATTCCAAACTTGAAATAACAACTATATTCTCCTTCCTGTACTCATCTAAATGAGATTTTTAATCCAAGGCAAAAAAGACAACTACTATTTTAGATTATTTGAGACAGTCTCCAGCTGACGGAGAGGTGCTGGCTGAACTAACATGCAAAAAAAGCATATACTATTAAAATAATCATTTATTCTCATCTAGCAGACAAGGTAGACATGGTGCAATCTAAAATGGAAGCCGTGTTTTGTGTCCTGATGAGATTATAACCTTTAGATGTAATGTGTATGACTACAGATTTTAGACAGTACTTTTACGTTATAGAGAAGAAAAGGATCTTGAAACAATTCCATATTAAGTAATTCTTACCTTTAGAGGCCTGGGTCGATCTGGTTCCTTCCAACGTAGATATAATTGCCCAGCAATTGACAGACCAACAAAAAACCAGTAACTGAAACTGAAGTAATTAATAAGCTTAAAAACATCTTCTACAGCCAGGTAAATGAGGGTCATAGTACACTGTCAGAAAGAGAACAGGAGTGTGATGAACAACAAAAGTTTGAAACTTACTTTTTACGCTGCTTTTCACATGAAAGTAACACCATCTTTTACTTCCTAGTGTTCAACATGATTTTATGCCTATCTCAATAGTTGCTCTCCTACAAATGCCATGAATAATAGAACAACTGAGGTTCTCTTTTGTGCTATCACCTGAACAATCACTTTGAGAATTCCCACCGTCGAGATTTACAGATACTTTCCATGGCAACAGTGGTTCGAGCATGATGCTTCTTATAGCTTGGCAATGGCAATGATTACAGAAATTATTTTCTCAGTTGTGTGTCCCTTGAGAAAATGTATCAGAAGACTGTCAGTGTCCTTTAACTGATTTTATCAGCATGTGAGATTATATAGCAGTTAGATTTTACTACTGGTAGTATATTCATTCTCAGTTTATTCAGCATACAGAAACCATACACTAACCAACCAATCCTTTTAATCCATATTAAGCTCAGAAAAAACAGTCTGATAGTTTATTTAACATGGATGTAGCTCAGCAGAACAATTCCATCATTTCAATTTCAACTTTCTATGTAGTTAAAGATTTGGCAAGATGTTTTTCAGTTAAGAGTATTCATGCATACAGACAATGAAACTCTCCAGAGACTGTTAACTGCAAGGGAGTCACTGAAAAGAATTTCCTCTATCATCTCACTTCAGTGTAAGTAAAAACACAAATTGCCTTTTAATTCATACAGTTGTATCCGAGTAGTTGAAAAGAAAAACAGTAATATCTTACATTGAAGAGCAGTGCTGGCACAGGTGTGAACCTCTTTATGTGGATCATAGACAACAGATCAGGAAGGTGACCTTCTCGAGATCCTACAAAAAATAGCCTGGGGGAGGAAAGCAGAAGGCAGAGGAAATCAGAAATCTTAAGGCTACAGATGACAGCAAATGCATACACAGAAGCAAACAACAATACCAGTCAGAAATCAGTATTTACACCACTGAATTTCCATCTTTTAAACCAGAACATGTATTCAACTCTGCTTATAAAGGTATACTGTAATATAACCATTATATATAAGCTTTTATAAACTTGTAATAGCAAGTCTATAAAATGAGTGTTAATAAACACCCATTTTTAGAAAACAATGCTCCAGGTAAAATACAAAGTGTCTGTTGCAACAGAAATGAATTCCTACTGTTTAAAGATTCTAAAAGCTAGCACTGAAAACATTCTACTTCATAGCAGAATAGTTTAACAACAACCAAAGATTATCAGGTCTCAAAAAAAGAGCTCACTCAACTACATGCTCAAAAAACGAACACATGTAGTTTCACTATCAATTGTAAATTGTTCTATATTGGCTAATTTACCAGATCATGTTCACATTTGTTTTCAGTTCAGAGACATTGTGCATATATTCCACGCACTGGAAAAATGTTAAAATGTCTGAAAAAAAATCCATTCAAGCCTTGCACTAGACAAATGTATAATCAATGCTCAGAAAAAAATTGTATGCTATATCCTAAGCTTTATGATTGCAGTTTAATAGAAGTAGCACCTTTAAAGCTTTTTACTTGGGGCGGGGGGAGGAAGGGGGTTCTTTTTAAAACAAGAACTAACAAGAATTACTTTATTAAATAAAATGGAAAATTCAAGTAATCAGAAGGCTTGAGGGCTCACCTCATAGATAACATTCATTTCATCTTTAACTGTACTCTGCATACAATTAAGAAAGTTTTGGGGAAGTAAGATGATGTTAAGAGCACATGTACACAAAAACAAGAGGTTTATTTAGATCTATTATTTTATTGTGGCTACTTATTATAGGTCCTGACATGAAAGTCATTTTGTTGCTCTCCTAACAGTAATATGTTATATGAGAATGCTTATGAACATCTATCAAACAGAAAAAGAGATTCACTACCTTGATGATGCTAGAATTGAAGCATTAAGTCCACCAAAACAAGAGAAGGCTACAGCAATGGGAATTGTCCAGCTGAAGATACCAAATACCCGGTCAGCAAATGTCTAATGAAAAAGGGGAAGAAGAAAAGAAAAGCAGAAAGGGAACATTAGAATATCTGCAGCAAAACATACATAAAACAATGAAATAAAAAAAAAGTACAGTTTTAAGTTTGTAGGGAAAAATAACAATATAGTAGAAATATTCCATAATATCATACAAGAAAAGCACATAGCTTTTTTATTTACTTACAGATTCCAACCAAGTACAAACTTCTTCAAAGTACCTGACCTTGCATTTTCTGCTCACAAAAATAATGCTCAAAAAGGAAAACAAAGTGCTTTCAGAATTTTTTCACCCATCTTAATATGTTTTATTATCCAACTACAGAATTCTAGTATAACATACTGATTACAGAGAATCAATAAAAGTAAGTCTAAAGATAAAAAACACGATTAGGTTTCATACCGCAGATGACAAACATAGCAAGAGTAGGGTCCACAAACAGTAGGTCCAATAATGTCTATCTCTTTACTTGATCTTCCTTCTTATTCCATTTCTTTGCAATCTCTTCCCCTGCCCCCAACTCCTGAACATCACTTGGAGGGGTCCTTTGGGCTCTACTCTCAGAACACGGCATGGCAACCAACATGGCAAGTGTTTTATCACAGTCCAACTCATTTGTTACTATTGCTAGACAATACTGCAGGCCACTGTGGTGACTTTCCATGGCAAAGCTCTGAAACCAAGAAGCCAAGAATATCAAAGTTTCCCAGCAAGTAGTAAGAGTCATCAACTGCCAGTGACTTGGGAAATATAATGCAAGCTCATTATAATTTGCAAGATATGGTCCTGGTCAGTTCTGTTTAGCCTCCTCAGTGGAGGAAAGAAGATAAGATTTTTACAATATCAAGAATAAGAATATTCAAAACAATAAAACCAAAACCCCAAGAAATCTAGTACATGAAGACAGAAAGCTTGGCTTTCCATCTGAGCATTGTACTCATTTTAGAACGTTTCAACATGTCTGAAGTTAAACAAAAATCTGCTAGTGCTGTGTTCAGAGAGGGGCAAAAAGCCTTCTTATCCCAATTTTATTTAGTAATAGCTAAGTTACCTGCATTATTTCTCTTTCTGAAGCAAACTAACAGTCATAGTAGCAAAGGGATGGAGTCTGCATTAGGGGCACTATATTATTATTTATGGAAACAAAAAGGTGCCTACTTCTACTTACAGATAAATGGTGTTCAACTGAAATTGGTAACACTACTTCTGCAAACCACGAAGATTTTGTGAGTATCAGACCATTCACAGTAAACATTTTAAATCTCAGCAGGTAGCAGTCATCTAAGTCGCTTTCCAGCTCTCTTTTGCTTTATCATTTTCAAGAACACAGTGACCCTTAACCATAAAAGCGTACATAGTAGTTCAAGCCTTGTTCAAGTATATCTTTTCTATTATGAAAGTCATCTTCAAATCATTTTTAAATACAACACTTACTTAAATATTTAAGACCCCCAACCTTCCCTTTAAACTACTGTATTTCATTTTAAGATTTATGAACTATGATGTTCAAAGTAGACTGATATTCAGAAATGACCATTATTTCTAGCATACAAAGCTTGCTGGATTTAAAGGTGGACAAACTTTGATTTAATTACTCCTGGAACAAGACCGCCAAAAGCAGTGCAGTATGACCTGTTACCTAAATGCTCTGGTAGACCAATACACCTGAACAACTTAAGGCTGACTTTTTGTGAAATGAGTGATTGATTTTTATGAGCAAAACCCTGCACACAATTTCAATCTTTAAACTGTAAGTTTCAGAAGTTTCACAAATGAAAAACACAGCTTGCACAGCTTGCCCATTTTGAGTTTCCTGTGCTTTGTCTGAGTGGATAAAGTGCTTTGTTCAGCACATTATCCAGCTTAAGGGTCAGACTCCAATTCTGCTTAGCTACACACTATCACCTACACTAAAAATAAAAATTTATTCCATCCTTTCAGGTAATTTAGTTCAGCCTCAGCAAAGGCAGATACAACTTCCTGCTGCTGAAGGCCAATGCAGAACTCTATAATCATTTCAAGAGGAACCTTGACAAATGATATGAAGTCAATATATCCACTGTGTTAGTCACCAATTTTTGTAAAAGCATCTTCCCTCTCCCACCCCTGTGAACTGTTTTAGACAGTTAAATACATTTGTTCCCTCACAGCGCAGCTCCAACAGATGAGAAGACAAAAAAAAGGGAAAAAAAAGGCGTAAATTCCCATAGAAATTATAAAAACTAACAGAAGAAAAGTATAAATGAAAGAACGAAACCACATATGAATTCAATTTGCTGCAGAACCCAGAACATCAATTTAGTAGAAGACCATGCCATAAGAATTGTGTTCTCTATCCCACGGAATGCCCATTTTCAGTCCATTGAAATTGGAAAAAAATCATCTAATAATTTACATTACTGTACATAAAAGATTTCTGCTGCCCAAGAATAAATAATTACTAGAACCCACAGTACATTTCTCAGATCCTTATTGGGTCTGAAATAAAAGCAGCTCTAAGAAAATAAGAAAACTGGTCTCCCAAAGCAAAATGTAATTCATAATGATCCAGTGAAAGAAATTTGACAAATTCTGCAGAACTAGAAAGAACGAGGAAGAGATAAAAATTCTACTAGGTAACTGTTACAGTATTCTAAAGGAAGATTTAAACCTGGACTGCCTTATTTCTGAAGCCAAACAGCAAGCAAAATTACTAGACACCAACCATAAAACTGCTAGAAGTTTTTTTTTTTTTTTTAATATGTAAAGGTAAGATATAGAGCTTCAAGAAGATGTTAGAGAATTAAGATGTTTAGTAAGGTTGCCTGAAGGATAAGCATTTAGATAAGTAGTATTAACAGCTAAAGTTAAAGAAGAAAGTGAAAACGTATGGATGTAACCTTACGCTGTAGAATACACATCAGTTGGTAAGTCATTTGGAATACCTGTTTCCCCAAAGGCAGCTTAGTGTCTGTCCCTTGTAAGCATCTTCTACTTCTTTTTGAAACATCTAGTAACAGGCTAGCATGGAATGTCAGATTTTGAACTGACACATTGGATGGATGTGTTATCAATCCAATAACACATATCCTATCTTTCTAAGATGCCCTCATGCTGTTTCACACATCCTAGAAAACAGTAGCCACTCATTTGAGCAGTAGAATCCAGAAAGAGTTCAGGCAAAGCTATGATATCACTTCCAGAAGTTATACACAGATGAAGATGTTACAGATTCAAGGTGCTCTGAATGTAGGCTTGTGGCTACACGGTATGTTACAACCGCTGGTCCAGCTCAAAGTCTAAACAATTAATTATTTTCTCTAGATCCATATGTAATCAGCCTCTTTGACAGAAAGAATAGCCTTTACGAAATTGAAAGGCTTTACCAAGTACTGGACATCTAAGATGATCTTTTTAATGCTGTAGTTGGGATTCCTGAGAGAGTAAAGAGTAGAGCATTAATTTCAACAACTTAATGTCTCCTTAAGTGAGAAAATGCAAAAGAATATTTTAATTTAGGATGATTTAGGAAGTTCAGTTTGGTGTACCATGTAGATCTGTCTGCAAAATGATCTTTCAGCAAAATACAGTTGTTCAGTTGACACACACCTGAAGTTTGGTTAAATCTCCAAGTGATATTCCCTAGCTTAGCATGACAAGTATAGATCCAAGCATCTATGCAGGTGTCTTCTGACAAGGTATCTATCATCCTCACTTCCAACATAAAAATCTGCCAAACTTTACTACTACCGAGACAAAAAGACATTTTTACATTTCACAGTACATATTTATAAATTCTTCAACACTCTTGTTTTAACAGATGCCAAGAAACAAAGATTGCTACACTGTTTCTCACAGAAAGTATTACTGAAGTAAAAGTGGCCCTAAAAAGCATTCAACTATATGTGCACGTCAGAGGGTTATTTTGCATAAGAAAGATGGACAGAGAAATGATACTAAAAGCAATCAAGTTATCAAGCACACAGACCAGGTGCACTGTACCAAGAGGAGAAAACAGAAGGGAGGGGTGGAGAAGAGTTAGTGGCTGCTTTCTCCTAAAACCATAATCGTACCATCATGGATCCTCCACAAATGATCTAGTCTGGGGTTCTGAACTGGGCATCAGATCAGTTCCACCTTAACTACCACTACTTCTGAGAGTACAAAAGTGCATAAGAAAAACAAAAAACAAAATAAAGAACATATGAGCCGGCAACAGGGGAAAGAATGGAGCATTCACAGGGATATGTGGAGGATGACAGAGGAGCCTACCTGGAGGCAGCTATAGCGGAAGCATTTAGTCCACCAAAACAGGAGAAAGCCACCACTATGGGGATGGATTTCTTCTCAGGTTTCTTCTGAGAAAGTCTAAAGAGTAAGAAGGATTAAGAGATTAAATTGTCATCTTAGCTACAGTCTGACATGTGCTGTAGTCCAGGCTTGAAGTATAACTGCTTCTAACAGCTAGGAAACAGTAAGAGAAATATGAGGCTTTTATGGAACTTCCAATCATAGGCAAAGTCCTCTTACGCCCTCCCTTCCACTGGACAAGATATATATATATATATATATATATATATACACGTGTGTGTGTGTGTGTGTGTATGTATATAGATATATATTTGCATACACACACTCTGTAGAAAGACTTGTACCTGGAATTGTTTCCCTTAGTTCCAATTTTTTCCCCCCAAACTGTCAACAAGGAATAATAATGAAGAAAGTAGTAAGATACTCTAGCCATGTACTTTGCAGTTGAATCGCCCTCATTTCCTCATGACTAGAGTGTTATATGTTACTCCCAAAAGAAAGACCAAAAACTGAAGTATAGCTTTGTTTCAAGATACAAATGGCTGATTTACTACCTTTTATTTTTAGTTTGTTGGTTTGATTTTATGATCATCAGCTTGTGACGGGTGAATAGTTTGCAAAAACACTCCTTTGATCTTTTAAATGTCCAAGCAACACTTTTTACAAACAGATTAAACCGGAAGCAGCAGGAATTACCAGAGATAAAGAGCTGCCACAACAAAATGCACAGGATACTGTCTCAAATCCAGTAAGTCAGGCACACCAGACAATCAGAAAGACCCACACTTATTTTTGGAATCACAAGATGAGAACTGTTTCACCATACTTAGCTGTAGAATAAGAGGCACAAGAAAAACGGGAGACTACACTGAGAGCATATGAAATTGGATGTTATGCTGACAAAGTACTAAAATGTATTAACTGAATAGATAAAACATGAAGAAAATGTAGTCTAATATAAATCAGAAATATATATAAAACTATAGCCAAAGATGATGAGGCACTTGTACTAGGAAGGCTAAAAAGGCATCTACAGAACCACTTTGTAATAGCTCATTTCGAGATCCTATCACACACATGAGCTTTTCCAGGCTCTATTCTGTAATGTTCTCATCTCCTTACCACTGTAACTGCTGACTTCTAGGATATGCATGTGATCTGATTAGTATCTAGGAAGTACAGTTAATTCTCTTAACCTCTTCTTGAGGCAGAGCATAAATACAGTTTACCAAATCACAGAAAGGTCTACTAGTCAGACCTATAGCCTGCTTTCTCAACTTTTAGCTCAAGGAGCTGCTTCCTAAAGAAAACAAAGAAACACTGATTTATGGCAATCAGGAAGCTGCACATGCAAAAAAAACCCAAAACAAAAAACAATTCACACAACACCACCACAACAACAAAAACCTAATCAAGTTCATGAAGTTTTCTTTCATTGCCATAGATCACATTTGACAAGGTTAATTTAACGTCACATATGTTAAAGAAATTAGTGAGAGCGAATGTCAATTGAAAATACAAACATCAACTGAAAACTGAGCAGGAAATTCCAATGATGCAATAAAAAGCAATCTGCATTCTGCTGATTGATTCTAACCTTAAACAGGCAAAATTCTCCCCTTGCATTACTGAAAATGTCTTTTCTTTGAGGAAGTAAAGGCATCAATGCAGTGCAAGGTTCAGCATGAAATTCACCCTTAGGTCACACAGTAAGATCTTAAAATAAGAAAAATCTGCACTACTTTACTGCATATTGCCCATCTACTGCATGAAGACGGGTATGTCTTTTGAATGATCCACATCCAAAATACAGCTCCAATACCAGCTCCAACAGTAAAACAACTTAGTTCAACTTATCACTATGGTGGCAAAGATACTTGACCTAAATTAACTCCAGTGTTTACCCTGTTCTTAGCAATTTAAATAGCTAGCTGCAGACAAAAGATACAGTTTCTAAAATCTCTTACTGTTCTGATAGTAAAAATATAATATATAGCACTCCAGGGCTGGCTCAATTCTTCACTTTTGCCTCCACAGCCAGAGAACTTTTACTATAACTGGCAAGAGGAATTCTGCGTGATAGTTAATGATTCTGAGCCCAAGAAAGAGAGAAATCGACTTACTGAACTGGCTTTCTCTGAAAGTGGTTGCCCTCAACTGCCCATCTCTAATGAAGGCTTTGTCCATTATAAGGTACAGAATGTGCATTTCTTCCAAAGGAGTCCTATTGGAAGCAACCAAAGAAGGTAGACATGATCCTAGCAGCTAAAGATACGCAAATTTTCTTCTTCAGAAAAGCAGCCAGCGGCCAAATCAATAAACAGAATCAGTATCCAAAGGTCTACGAGTAACCTAGAAAATTCTGGCTGAATTCACTTAGAAGAAAGTTATTTCATGATTTGTTACTCCATAACCAAAGAAGAATAGCTACAAGACACAGCCTTCCATATTTCTGTTTTATCAGAAAGGGCATATCTAAGAAAGATCACAGAATGGAAGGTTGGAAGGGACCTCTGAAGATCATCTAGTCCAACCTCCCTGCTCAACAGGGTCACCTAGAGCATGTTAGACAGGGTTGCATCCAGGCAGGTTTTGATTATCTCCAGAGAAGGAGAATCCAGAACCTCTCTGGGCAACCTGTTCCAGCGCTCTGTCACTCTCACAGTGAAGAAATTCCTTATATTCAGGTGGAACTTTCTGTGGTTCAATTAGCTCCTGTTGCCTTTAGTCCTTTCACATAGGACAATTGAAAAGAGTTCAGCCCCATCCCCTTGATACTTTTCCTTCAGATACTTATACACACTGAAAAGCAAGTCTGTTTAGAAGCAGAGCACACTAGGGTGTAACTGGACTGATCAATGCTAGACAGAGATACAAATGAAGTGGTTATCTTTATCCTCCTTTCCAAGAAAGGTGAGTTATACCTGCAGGGCAACAGACTGCTCAACACTGCCAGCAACTGACATCTGTTTTTAGTTTTTTAGAGTAATGGAAGCAAAAAGCCAAATACCACCCATTATATGAACTCAATCAACCACAGAAGAAAAAACAGACACGACCACATGCAGGAAGCGGCTAACAAGCTCTCTACTGGCAGCCATTATACTCTTTCCTGTTAAAAGATGAAGTAGACCAAAAAGATCAAGTGCTTGGGGACCCAGCTGCCTTCTTCACAAGCAAAAAATACAACAGCTCTCAACAGATGCAAATATAGTCGTTCACTGACAAGGAAGGTGAAAGTTCTTCTAAGTACGTTAAAGCTGCAGAGCAACCACTATATATGTAAAAAACTTAACAGCAGGAGATGTAATCGTTTCCAAAAAGAGCTAAAACAGAAATCAGAACTACAAACTACTGAAAGGAATCTATGAGAAAGGAAGCGTTTTTTACGTGATCGGCAAACATCTGAAAAGCAGCTGCAGAACTTTTATGCTAGTTGTTGCAGTATTACTTCAAAGTTGAGAAACTAGGTTTTGCAGTCCTGACACCAGGACTATGCCTCAAAAGAGGCTAATACAGAGGTGAAAGGAAGGTATTTTATCACTTATTTCCAAACCAACCCTTGATAAGGCCTACAACTACTCAGAAGACAGTAAGGAAAACTGCAGCAACCAGTATCCTACACATGTAGAACTCATGAGCATATATGAGCAGACCAAAGCAGCTTATTTTCATCCAGGTTAGCTTTTAGATCGGCTTAATTCTCTTCTCTGTTCTTCATTCATCCACTGACCACAATGCCCTGTGTCCTAATAAAAATTCCAGTGAAGATAAAATTCCCTTCTACTACTCAGGAAAAACTTTCTTCACGATGAATGAAGATTTTTAATTCTCTACATCATAGGAGGGTTTTCAAATACAGATCATTACAGTTGCTACCTCTTCTGTCTATTTACTAGAAATCTATGGGTATATTACATGAGTGTTCTTGTGTAGATCACAAGTGCACTTCTGAAGCCAATCTACAGATAATCATTACTTGCTGTTCCTTAGTTCACATTGTTTAGTAGTTTCAGCTCCTTTCAGATGAGGCTGAACCGGTAGATGTACTCCAAGAGCACCTCTAATGCACTCCAGCTGCAAACAAGTATTCATGGGACCACATTAGAGGTAATCTGAAGTAAAATATTCCCGAAATTTGTACAGTACAGGCGTCAAGTCCTCAGCATCAACTGTTCTGCGCCACAAATCCTCCTACTGGTCCACACTACTTGCTAATTTAATATCAGATCAGGCCTGAAGGTCATCTCATAAAACAAGACAGTTTCATATTAGCAATGAAATGGAGTCTTTAATGAGTCACGTGCTAAGCACTAAACTTCAGCTGAACTTCGCACCTTGTCATTGGAGAAAGTATACGGCAATCAGTGGCAATCAGCAGAACATTGTCTGCAAGCTGATGAGATGTCTCAGCAAAAATATCTTTATCTAAAACATTAATTGAACTTTTAAGTGCAAGTATTTGGCAATCCTGAGATCTGCTAAAAAAAGCACAGTTTTAGAATTCCAAAGTCATTCTTTCAGATAAGTTAAAATTAGCACTAGATGTAAATCCCTAATAGCTTTGGGAATCTCAAATAGTATTTTTCGTAACTGGTACTCTGTTCACCCAATTTCATGGCACACAATTAGCTTGACTGAAGCCTTTTTGCCACCATTAGGTCTTCCTTTTTTCTTCTCCAGGTCCAGAAGCATTCCATACTTGAGAGGAAACTTGATTGGTCCAGTTTTGAATACTGCAATTTCATGTAAAATTACACTGTGTGCGTGTATATACATACATAAATGTAAGCACACATACGCAAATGAACATGCTACTTTTGATCAAGAACCAAGTCAAATAACTAAATTAAGCATACACAGCTGTCAAAGAAATTAGCCTCGGGTTTCCCATGCCTAGTAATGCTCAGGCACACCCGCTACAAATGCCATCCCTTTCTTTACCTGGCCACCCATTCCTGCTGCAGCACAAGCACTTACTCTGCACAGTCACAAAGACCACAGAGGCCACACAGCAAATCTCCTTGCAGAGGTGGATCAGTTTTCCTGATCCTGTTTCACCATATGGCCAAATAAACCTCTGTGATGACAAAAACCAGGAGCAGTAAAATAGGTATGATATACTGCTAGAGGCAGGCAGGGTTTGGAGCATTTCATTGCTATTAAAGGAATGTATTTTCCAAATCCTTGTCAGAAGGAACGGTAGTGTATTGCTTTACAGAAATCAGTACTGCAAAGTTGGGACAGACAGTGAACTGTGTATTGGCTTTTAGTTTTGCGTGGATTAATTAATTCTAAACACAAATTTGAAATATCATTATGAGCCACTACAAGGTACTTAATATAATAAAAGCCACTAGTGGGATAACATAACCTACAATAGAATTAAATATTCCTCGTGGCTTTGTTATACCTTAGCACAGGCTAATTCAAAATTATATGTTTTTCATCTACATCTTCATTTGTTTCATTCTGAAGTGATTTGTCATAAAATGTGCTGTTAAAAAAATTTATTAACTCCATGCTTCCATATTCCAGCTAATCAGAGGCTAAGAATTGCATTAATTTACCTTTAATACATTTCAAAATAAGCATCCTCATAAATATATAATAATACACATATAACAATTACAGCTTACATTTACCATAATCTACTTTGAAAGCTTACATTAAATACAAATATTTCTCAAGTTTGAAAGAAAGTCATTTACACACATTTTCCCTGAACATCTGAAATGAAAGTTTGCTGATTTGCTAAGCTAGTTTTTGTGTGGGAAGAGACAAAAATAATTCCTTCATTTTGAACCCTCTGTCCAATGTCTCACTAAAGTTTCAAAGTCAAACAGGCATCTAAACAGGAGAAAGGCTATTTCTTTTCCTCTAATATAAATAACCCAACAGAAGACAAAATTTTCCACGTCTCATATCTAAACGATAGAGTAACCAGAAGTGTTCAACTGATTTTTTTTTTTTTTTTTACCTATAGAGGACAAAAAAAACCCCTCACCTTTGTTTAACAATTAGCTTTTATATATACACATATTTTGATCATCTTTCACTTTAAGAAGCTTATACATTTTAATTGGATTCCAACTTCAATTTATATGCAAAAATAATGAATTTTAAAATGTTGAAAGTTGTTGGAATTAATGGTGTTAGGAAGAAAGTGATTTGAGTGATGTAAAGCTAAACTTCGTCATAACTCAGCTGCAACATATCCATTTACAGATATGCTTAACAGCAAAGATTAGCCCAACACAATGTAGCTCAATGCAATAATATTCTATGTACTACTTCAGCTTGTTAAACTGTAGCATGAAGTAACAGAAAAAAGGATTAAGTACTCAGTCTTATTACAATCTACTCGAAGTGAACAACTCCAGTCAATTTTCTTTGCAAAATACATTAAGAGGTCAGATCTACGCTTATTTTAATAAACCTGATATTATTATTATTATACATAAATTCGTATTTACTTTCCCATTTAAGACTAAGTTATTCAGCATAAGTTGTTCTGTATTCAGTGTAGTAGTATAAGGAACTAAGGATTTTTCCTGTTTTGTTCCTCAGAAGTAAATGAATTCCTAAAATGTGAAAAGTGATAATATAGCAAAATGCTACATAGTCAACTTACCACTGCCACAGCATCACTAGAAAGAACAGCATTAACATCCAGCACTGTATAATAAGCTATATTGGTCATAATATAGATAACAGTCACAACTGGCATAGACACTGCAATAGCGAGTGGCAAATTCCTGTAAGACAAAAGATAAATAAATAACCTTATGAATTTGCATCCCTCATTTCACAGATAAACGGTATAAAGACCCCAAAAGATTTCAAAATAGCTATCTCTGGCAGAGTTTGGTTTAAAAACAGAAATTCTAATGCAAAATACCAGAAAAGCTAGAAATTCTAACTGTAATAGAACTTTAAACTTAAATTATGTGGAAAAGGTGATTCTATGAAGCTGCTCTTCAAGTATGCTAATTTCACAGTTTCCAGATCAGCCTTCAAAGTCACACACCTTCAATCACTTCCTACTAACCATGTTGTTTATCACAACTAGGAGACCAAAGGAGCAGAGCTCTGAGCCACCACATTCATTCCACCTGATGCTCTTATAACACCTATTTCTAGAACTGATGCAGGGGAAATCTTCTGCATCCTTTTGTCATCACAGCAGAGATCAAATGAATTGGCCTGGAGCTCTGCAGAGAGCAGAAATCCAAAACTGCTGCTCTGTTGCAGGCTCTAGATGAAGTGCACCTTATTAGCAAACACACAGGACAGTAACATCTAGAAAGTAATGTGAAAACACGGCAAACCAAATTCTAAACATGAAGAGGTAAGATTTAATTTAAGAATTTGTAAAAGGTAGGCAGATTTCTAAGAACATTCATATCCTTCCTGACAGATAAGTTTTCTTGAAAGAATGTTAATTTTTTTTTTCCCCTCAACAAAAGAAGTTACACATGCCTACAGAAGAAAAGGAAGAGGTCGAGCATATATGGTAAATACCTTCAATATTTTTCCAACCTACAGGTATTTTGAGAACATTCCCTGAACCTGATATGGTTTGTCTATTTAGTACACTCTTCCAAGCACCAGGTTCAGTCTCCTCCTGATAAGCAGCTCCACAAGGCCATTCTTCACTGCAGGAAAAGCCACCTCATTCTGTTTGTTTTGAACCCAGCTCTTGCCAGCTTCACATCACAGCTTTTGTTCTTGTGTTAGACAACTGGAGGTAATTCTTCACTAGCTTCTCTATGACCAAGGTTTTTTTAGACCCCTGCTATAACCTACCTAACTCATCTCTTCCTCAGGCTGAGGACTGCTGCCTTTTCAGTGTTTTTTTCCCTCACAGAAAAGCATTTCCATATCTTGGATCACCCTTGCTGTCCTTCCCTGAACCTTTACTACATCTCTTGCATCCTCTTTCAGACGATGGGGCCAGGGCTGCACACAGTATTCACACTGTGGGTGAGCCACTGATTTTTCAGGAGTTTAAGGATGCTTGTTTTGTTCTCTATTCCTTTGCTCACAATTTCCTAACATTTTATTAGCTTCTTCTGGCTTCTACTGAGCCAGGGTTTTCAAAACTCTCCATCCTAACTGCAAGATCTTACTGCTGAGTGGTACTCATTTGCTCAAAGCCTATCATTTTTATGTATGAAGAAAGAACTGTTATGCCCCCTGTGCTTCACAATTAGCTGGGCTGAATTTTAACTATTATTCTATTGCACAGATTACTACCATCTCACAAGGTTCCATAAAAATTCTTCACAATGGCACTTGTTCTTACTTCTCTGAATAACTTTGTACAAATTCAGCAAACTGTAACACCTCTCTGCTTACCCCCCCTTTCCCATGTCTGCTTACTCCTTTTTCCCATGTTCCAGTCCTTGAGGAATACCACTAAGCTCTAGATATTTGTTAGTGTTCATTTTTTGAACAGTTTTGTTCTAGCTAAGACAAGGTAGCATGGACAGTACACTTTCTAGCTACCTAAAAGGTAACACTTTCATATTGTACTTCACTGACCGCACTGCTGACTTGTGTAAGCATCTCTCTGGCAACAATTAGGGATTTTAAATAGGCTTCATTTATGCTGCAGTTTCTAAATATCTTCAGCATTTCATAGTTTTTTGCCAATGTCTCTCTAAGCAAATTGCAAAGACATTTGTCTGAACCAATCCCCAGGACACAAAATGGGTATTAAGTGATAATAGAAAAACTGGAAAAGTAAAAGCAACACAAACAATATGGAAGTTGAGGGCTTGGCCTTAGAGGAAATAGGAAGAGATGGAGGTAGTAGGCTCAACCAGCCAAGTTACCATTATCCCATCAAGTTGCCGCAAAAAATCTGCAAAATAGCAAGTCACGGCAATCCGGCAATCCGCAACAAAGGTGAGATAACCGGAACCCAGGGCTTTTGCAAGCAAAGGTGTGGCAGAGTACAGCAAACACAGGAGACTGCACGAATTCAGGTGTAATTTCCCCTCGGTGTGCTTTCATTCTAGCTTCAGACTGGAGCAGTGGGCACGCTGTGCTGCTCTTCCCTGATCTAGCTTTGCAAGTATACCTTCCTCTAAGAGGAGCCTAATTTTGCCTAGTCTTCCCCATTATTTTTCTAACGGCTCAGGAGATTTGTTGTCTCTCTGACTTTGCATGGAGAAGCAGAGATCCCACATGTTGTGAGGGCACAGATAAACTCACAGCCCTCAGGCTGGCGCTCCACAGTGAGCTCAACAGAGCAAAAGCAGACTTTTAGTTTCTGGCTTTTCTCAGTCTTGCTCTCTCCCCGAGCTTGCAGGGATATTCAGATGTCTTGAAAGGGGAAGCAGAATTGAGTGTTCCTCTCCCACCTGCCCACTTCAAAATTAAACACAGAACGGTGACATGAATGAGCATTTGACATAAACACAAACACAATTTTCAACAACAAAAAACTCAATAAAATAGAAAAACAAAATTTTGGGAAATTCCTCAAAATTTTTTTGAAGTCTGGACCACATCTGGACCTGTAGATGTCTGATGTTGTACATGCAAAAAGAAAAAAAAAGGGAAGGGGGAAATATCAATAAGTGGAAGTTCTGGCTCTGATTTCAGATTGCACATCCACAGTAAAAGTCCAGTGGACCTCAGCACAGAGAGAAAACAGAATTAGAAAACCACTCTGAAATCCACTTAAGTATTTCAGACCACGCAAGATTGAAGCCAAGAGACCATTTCAAATTTGCGGATTACAGCTTTGACAGAATGAGCACAAGAGCATTGTGAATTGAGTAATTATGAAAAAATAATTATCCGATATCTATATACATCATATCAGAAAAAATATTTTTCAAAAAAATGTATCTTTTACAAGAGTTATCCGACTGATGACACAGAACAACAGAGCAACTTTAAAAAGATGAAAACGTATTGCAACCTCAAAGCTCTTTCAGCAGAAAAAACAACTTTAAGCATTCAATGACAGTTGCAAATGCAAAATACAAGTCTCTTATGAATACATATAAAAAAATCCTCGCAAGATCATTTAAGGAAACACTGTCAATCTGAAATTGAGTTTGATTAAAAATAGCTATTTTTAATATTTAAAATTTTATCGTTTCACAGGTAATTTTACAGGTTAAATAAAAAATGCACATTGTACAACTCAGGGATAAGAGAATAAACTTCTGATAAGGGACAAATCAGTTGGGAGAACTGAAGAACTTCCATTCTATATCTTGTTTGATATAGATATAGATATGATTGATATAGTTGTATCAATCTAAACGACTGTTTATAATAGGAAGTAAAAATGATTAAATAGGATTCCATATTTAACATATAGGCATCTGCTTATAGACTCACAACTGAAGATGGATAAAAGTTTAGTCAGTCAGTTTTGCAGCACAGATTCATAGAAAAGGTAGGCCCCCCCCTTTTTTTTAGAAAAAAATTAGAATTATTGCACAGATATAAACAGCACAGACTACACTAATGTAATTGTTACAAATCAGTATTAATACGTTTGTAAATAGCAGCATGCAGCATCTTGAACTAAAAGCTTACCAAGCACTGTATACAGCATCCTGCAATCCTGCAAAGACCTATATATTCTTAATATTTTTCATCTACGAATGGAGTCTGAAATTAATAATTTCTAGTTTGTGGTATTTATAGCCTTACTATCTCAAGAGTGAAGTAGTTCTGCTTATTTCTGTATAGGCTGAGAAGTTCCACTGATGAGTCATCAGTGGAAGACGAACACAAGATGAGTGACTTAGAAACCATTCAGGTTTAGAAAATTCAAGTCTTTTACCTTTCCGGGTTTTTGATCTCTTCTGTTACAAAATTGAGTGTATCCCAACCAGAGTAAGAGAACAAGGCAGAATAGAGCGCGAGGGAAATATCTCCAACGTCAAAAGAGGATCCCTCAAAAGAGGCCTCAAAGTGTGCTGTATGTCCTGTGTATGGAGGAGACAATGAAGTACAGGAAAATAAAATACAGTAAGTAATTTCCAGTTTGGTAAACAAATACAAAAAACTCAGAAAGGCCTATTTCCTTCAAGACTACTCATTAAGCCATTTTTTCCAATCCTGTTCTGCGCTTCAGCCATGAGAATAATCATAACATTCAAACTACTAAAAATTATGCTCTGCTCTATAATTAAGCACCTGGTGTGTCCACAACAGCACAAAACCTTCAGGTATATTAAATGCCAGACTAAGCTACCAAAACAAACAAACAAAAAAACCCCACCCACTGGCAGTGACAGTATTCAAGCTAAGGATGTTTCTTTACAACATATATATTTATAAAAGAATCAATCCTGCTGCATCCTTTTAATTTTTGAATCATTTAGCTGATGTATAAAAGAAAGATTACAGCTGATTTTAAGATTACTAATGAAAAGCAACAAAAAAAGCCTAAGTAGGTTTACAAAGTGTGACCCAGTAGATAAATGATGCTTTGTAAATATTTAACAGCTGTATTTTCTTTTTAGCAAAATATTCACCGATTACTACACTATGGTTAACATTCTATTGTGAATATTTAGCCCATATTAAAACAACGTTGAAAAAGCTGTGACTGTATCTGTTAAAAATATGAAAATTGAGTAAAAATATGAAAACTTAGCTCAGAATTGTTCTCATCTAACTTGAGGGCACAATGCCCAACAAGGAAAAAAATTCTAAAAAGACAGCAACTTTAATTCTCAACAGCTATAACAGAACAAAGTATTTCAGCAAAAAAGAACTTGTCTCACAAATTTGCTTATCTGTTTCTACTGAAGGTCTGTCATTCTCGGAGTTACAGAAAATTCACCTTATTATAACAACTTTCATTAAACCTCAGGGTAAAGCAGTATGCCCCTTTATGGGAATTTACAGCTTTCTCCACTCCTATCGTATTTCGCAAGCTCTGTATTTTACTGTTTTCATTTCCCTTATTATTCCACGCCGTAAGCTGTAAATTGCACAATATGGCTGAGCAATCAGTTGCCTTCTTTTACCTAGTTCAAGGTCAACTAAGATAGGCTAGCTTATCATGGTATTTATTCCTAACATTGGCAATTATTGGTATTTTCTAAGTGGCTATACTATGCACTTACTAAGGCATTTGATAACTCCTATATAGAGATATTTACAGTCTCTAGACCAGTTATTCAACCTAACCGATGCATACAAACCTTTGCTTTAATTTTATAAGCTTACCCTGGCAGATTTTAACAAGTCCAGTTATGATGATGACAATAAGAGCAATGACTTTAGCATAAGTAAATACATCCTGCACTCGTGTTCCCCATTTAACATAAGCACAATTTACAAATGTTAGAAGACCTAGAAGAAAACAAAGAAAAATAAACACACAATTTAATCAATTTTTAGTTTAATTCATTTTTCAAAGATTTTCCCGTGACTGTCTTAATAGGCACTTTACCTGTTGTACTAGTATTTGGGTTAAACTAAGCAAAACACACTGGTATTCAAAGTACCCTGGTTTAAACAGAACAGTAGGAAACAGATGTTCTAAAGATTCGTAACACACACTTTTTGAAAAGAGGGAAGGAAAGACCTTCCTCACATCACATGTTCTCTGATCATATGCCTGTTTTCCTAATTTTGCTCCTCATGAGCTGCATTCTGCAACTATCCTGAAGCTAAAGAAATCATTTATATTAAATGATTCATGTTAGTTTAGCAATGTTGTTCTGATTAATGAAAGATTATCTAAAAATCCCTTTAGGTAAACATATTACAAAGTTTTTAAATTCTTTTATCCTTTCCTCATGTTAGTCTGAGGACCAGTTCAACATCTACAGAATTTCACAGCTTTAAGAGCTTCGAAACATTAATTTCTTTGCAATAATGAATATGGTCACATGTGATTTAATACCCTCCTCCAGCTCTTAAACTGTGCTACTAAGCAAGGTTAGAACAGATCTGACCAAATAATGTATGTTCTACAAGTAATGCAGTATCGAGCTGGGTTTTTAAGAATTTGGTGGAAAGCAATGTATATTCTGAATATATTCCTCCCTGTACCCTAAAATAAAACTGTGTCAGACCTATTTTACAAGACAAGAATGATACTGAAGTGTAACTTTCAGATTTTGTAAGAATCTTGCCACAAGTAACTTCCTCATTTGATCAGCTTCCCCAGTAAAAATTCTCTTCAAGCTACTGTTGAAATACACCGTTCTCACAGGTTTTATCATTTCTCTTTCAGAACCATTACTTAAGTGAAGAGCCAGACAGCCTCTGCCTGAACTCAGATGCTGAATGTTGAAAGGGGCTCTGTGTCTTTAGTGTTCTTTATTCAACAAAATATTATTTTTTTCTTGTCCAGATTATCATTAAATTCTCAATTCCACCTCTGAAGTTTAAGCATTTTCCTCAAATCTCAATTTTTCCACTAGCAAGTAGTACTAAAGCGGTTATATTCTGGGGCACGTTATACTTCTGCACAATTTTGTTGTACTGTGTATTTTAAATACATGTATAAATAAAAATTTAATTTGATTAAGTACTGAGGTAGTAACAAACCAAAATTAAATGAAAGGCTTAAATGAAATTACTTCCTTTCCCATAATCCAAGAACATAATACCATTAAGATACAAATGCACTTAGAGCAGCAACAAAGTAAAAAAGTAATCACTTAAAAACAGTAACAAAAGAGAGGTAACGATCTCAAAAAAACATGGCACTAGCAGACTAGAAAGTCTAGCCAAGAGAAGGAGCTGAACCAGATAACCCTGGGCTTGGCAAGATGGAGGGTGGGGGGAAACAGCTGTATCAAATTTCAAAAGTCAGCACTGCAGTAACACTCAAGAAATTCTCAGAGAGAAGAAAAAAACAACAAAAAAACACAACTCTGCTTTGTCTCTGCTCTCCAGCATTAACAATTGGTATTATCCACGGAGTATTTGCTCATAGGGTTTATCTTAGCTGTTGATTTTTTGATAGCAACTTTTAGTATGGGAGCAATTACTATTAATTCTTTCTTATTTCACTGTTGTAGAACTTGGTCTTCAATTTAGGTGAAAAACTACTCTCTCTCTGATGTCTTAAGAAAAAGATAATCAAGAGTCTGAACAGGCCACGTCCTCTTTCTTTTACTAATATTATTCTTTCTTGTTTTCTTCAAATTATTTATCACTCAGCTACTTAAAGCTGCTGAGAACCTTCAGGTATCACTGCCGATGCTAGTTCTGTTTCCAAAACAAGTGAGGTAGTAACACCACGTAACACTATGGATTTTACAAGACAGATCTTAAGCTAAATCTAGTAAGTATTTTTTTTAGACTTAAATTCTCACTTTCCACCTATATCTAACCAATACTCAGACTTCCAATTCCACTGACTTTATTAATGAAGCATTAAACTCATCCACCGGACATGACACACAACGTCAGCTCCGCCAGGGAGAAGGGTAGGCTTCAGCAGCCACAGTTACATGGCACAGTAGAGTAGGGCAAGAGTCTCAGTACCGAAGTCTGAAAGAGGGCAGGACAAGCATTTAGACTACAAAATGGACTGTTGAAGTAAATCTTGCATCTAAGTGAGCGTGACCTTGCTGCCACATTTCCACAAAAATAGCAATAAACCTCTCTTAGCATGAGGTATAGAGGACATCACATTCTTAACTCTGTATCAACTGTACATAATCATCTTATTTTCTCAATAAAGGAGACTGAAGTCCCTGGAGCGAATCACTTTGCCGTAATATCTTGCCCTTTGATAAAGGGGGGAAAGGGGGAATTATTTTGGGGGAAAAAAATGTGGTTATTCTTCCCGCTAAATTATTTTTCCCACATTACTGCTTCCACATTAATAAATTAACTTACAAAAAGGGAAGGCAGAGATGCAGTGTTTATAACTAGTTATAAAGGTCTAATGCTTGAAGCACATACTACTATACTGTCCATTTTCCCTCTTCTAGTTCAACAGAGATAACTTTAATAATGAATGTTACAGCCATTTCAGACTGCCTTCCCTGTTGCCCACAAATGAGCCAACAAGGAATAGCACATCTCCTTCCTAAAGCATGTTGCCAGCAGTAAAAAAGCGCAAGCTCCTTCTTAGCTTTCTGATATGGACATTAGTTAGTGCTGGCAGGCTCCACAGCACGTGGCAACTTTGATAAAAATATGACAAATACTTGCCATAACTGACATTTCAAAATGTGGTTTTCAGTGTTCACTGGAAACATAAGATACATACATATATATAAAAAAAATACTTTCAACAAGAAATACCGAGAATTAAATAAAACAGTTTCATTCTCTTGACACAGCAGAATAGCCCTGACTTGAAGCACGTGGACAGTCTGATGTTGTTCTTCTATATTGACTAAAAGAAGTAGCTGTCTGATTATAAAGATTTCAATATTCTTTATTCACACAGTTTCCATTTCTCAAAAAAGCCTTAAATACAAATGCATGGTTAAATACAAGCATAAAGAATAATCTTGAATGAATGACATTTTCAAAACCTGCCAGAGTAACCTTAAGTAGGTCTACACTGAGACACTACTGTGAAAAACTACAGCAGAATTTATAGCATACGAGATGTTCTGCAGTAACTCCAGGTATGCTCCTAGAACGCACCAAGGATATCTTCTGGTTTGATTTAGTCTACCTCTCTGAAGGAAACAGATGAAGAATAGTTATCCCATACATTTCCCTCACATAAGTGAACCCTGAAGAGTCAAACATCTTGTTCTGCTTTTGAATGAGAAAATGTTAGTTCTCTGATCACATACCTAGAGGTTATTCATAAACTTGAAATTTTTCTTTTTCCCTGCTGTAACTTGAATCATTTCAGATTCAGCATGCAACAACTCTGGGACTTGGTAGGATTTATTTTAATACAGCTTAATCCTAGATAAAAAAATTACCATAGTAAATTTCAAGAAATACTTACATTCACAAGCAGCTGCTATGAGACGGCAAGCAAAATATGGAGGATCACAAGAAGGGAAGAAAGGTTGAACGAGGTAGTTAGCAAAGGTGATGGCAATGATCGCCTGACTAGTTGGCTCAACAATTAGGAGTGAGGTCCACAAACGAATAAAAGCAATGAAGCTCCCAAAAGACTCCAAGATATAAGCATAGCTGGCTCCTGACTTGGTAATAGTGGTTCCAAGTTCAGCATAGCAAAGAGCTCCAAAGACTGAAAAAATCCCTCCAATTGCCCAAATTATTAGAGACAATCCATAGGATTTGCTGTAGAGGAGAACTCCTTTAGGAGAGACAAAGATACCTGAACCAATCATGTTGCCTACTATAAGGCTTATCCCATTTAGCAATGATATTTCTTTCTTCAGTTGCATTGTATTTTGGTTTCCATCATGCATTTCACAGCTGTCCCCTTGATCGGTCCTGTCTGATTTATTGACGGGGCTGTATTCAGCCAGTGAGCTATGTGACTTTGTACAATCAGTCCTTTCTCCCATTGCGGAAAGGCTGGGAATTCTCTGCGACTCCAAACGACAATCTAAAACAAAATAGAGACAGCTGAAATCATTATAAAGACTTTATCCTGTGACTTTCTTGCCAAACTTTCTATTTTTTCGCCCTATGATTTACCTACGTAAATTGAGATATCCCCTTTTATTACTTCATATATGTTTTTTTACCCCAAAAATAAATCCATGTGTAGTTAAAACGAAAACAAAATGGGAAAAAACCCTACACACCCCAGGACAAGAGACATATTCCAGTATATCTTTGGGAGAGAAAAGAACTACCTGCATCAGTGGGGCATGGGGAGAACTGTGGAAAGAGCAGAACTGAGGGACTGCACAGTTGTAAAGGAAGAGGAGACAGAGAAGCAAAATGAGGTGAAAACAAAGCACAGTGAGACTAGAACCTGGAATTTCTGAGCACAAACCCAGACTTATTGCAGTAGTAAGAAAATTAACCAAATGACTGTACGTACACATATGAGTGATCTAGCAAAAAGGTTGTGCATTTTACTAACGAGTGCCGGATCTTACCAAGAGTAATATAATGAGGTACTTACTCTTGAAACCCCTTCTTCCATCTTAAATTTCAAATGTACCTCTGATTACTGGATTATCAGTCAGGTAAAGAACATCAGCACCAAAATGCACCATCATTCATCTGCTCTTGCCCCTCAGTGTATGCTTTCGCCATTTACTACAGAGCAGAAAGATGAATAACTCAGGGTCAATTAGAACAACAAGTTAGTTTTGCCCCCCTTTTGTGGGAAACACTATCTTTACACAAAGTTTTGTTCTTCCAGTAATAAATATATCTACTAAGAGCAGACGGAAACAGACCCTGAGTACACGGTTTTCAAAATGTCAATATGCAATTATCCAAACCACATATGTATCCATGCATCTTGTGATTATGAACACACCCAGTTTGTTCAGTAATAGTGGATCACTGTACATAAGTTTTGTTCCCGCAGTTAGAGGCATACATTTTTCCCTCCAAAAAGGTAATAATCATACTCTTATTACAGAGCTAACACCTGTATGTTATAGTATAGGAAATCTGACTTCATATTCTTGAATCAGAATGATCTTTACCTTTTTCATGCCTTTAAAACTGTTTTCAGTCAAGGAAAATAAATAATCAACTTTTACTGAAACAGAATACAAGTCATCTATTGAAACAGAATGTATCATTCATCTCCAACTCATGTGAATCTTCTAGCTTTTTCATGCTCCTTTTGAGCATCTAAATTCTTATTCTGTTAGAATGCTATTAGAAAAAGGACTGTTCTTTTAAATAACACATTTCAAAATGAGATTCTCAGTGTATTCAGTCAAATGCCTTCTTCTATTTTATTTTCTTTCCCCTAGCCCAAAGAAGTATTTTAAAGTTGTTTAGTTACTAAGTATATGTTTTATCAGTTACATAAATCATCTCTACTCTAGTGTTACTTATGGACCATTGGCCATTAAATTTCACCCAGGTACCTTTATGCAGAATCAGACTTTAGACTAAAATGTTCAGGCTTTCTGAAACTAAGCTTTGCTAGTTCAGGACTTAAAGAACCAAAGTGTTATCATGAGGCACCTCCAGCAGCATTAAACTAATTAGGAGAGAGGGACCCACTCAGCTTCTACAAATGAGTGCACCCCAAAATGCAAAGAAAAATGAGGGCAATTTCACCTCACCAGCTGTTGCCAGTTGTTCTTGTTATCTACTGTTCCATTAATCTGGTGCCAAACACATTTGCAATCAAATACTGGATTTTCTGTTATTAGTGAAGCAGAGCAAAGTCTTGAAAAAGTCTTGTGGGTTATGAGCATTTAGGATTAGTTGTATTGCTTTAAAAAAGAAAACATAACTGTTTAAATGTAATTTAAAATATTATCATAACCAATTACAGCTATGATATAATCATCAGAAAATATAAGTGTGTAAAATAGTGAGAAAAATAATTAAAGCAGACATCTTCACAATGCATTTGACAGCAAAAAGTAAGGTCTGAAGAACAGTTGTCACCAATAAAAATAGCATTCAACTTCAAATTGAGTCATTTAATTTTCTATTTTGACACAAACGGGACACTTGCTGCAAATATATCTCAGAATGCAAACCGCTCTGGAGAAATCTTAGCAGGGAAAAAAGAGAGAGAACAAACACCACAAGTATTATAATGCCACCTGACTGCCATTTTGTAAATGTGCCATATTCTCTCTCAACCTTTCTAGCTAAAGGTATAGAAGACTGTAACATGTTAAGAATTGACTCCCTGATGTGAGGTATCATTTTGTTAATAACTGTACAGTTTTAGGAATTCTTACCCCAAATGCCCTCATCATCATTCCTATTTCTTCCTGAGACTGCTCTCAAGGTATGGCTTGTTGAGAAGCATAAATATCATGTTGAATGCTCAGGCATTCGATATACCTTTTCACAAACAGGCAAATTTTGCACTAAGAGCAACCATGATTGCTCTTGCTGCTAAGTTCAGTGTGTGTTTAATTACCTGTAACTGCCGGCCCTTTCACTGAATGCCTCCACCTCTATCAGCAGCACGCGTCTGCTGTCCCTACACAAGTTTGTTTCTAACGACCTTGGCTGCTTCTTGCTCTACTCCACCCTACCTAAGAAGGAATGACTGCAATATCCTCTCAGTCTAGCTTAATTTTTCACAGAACTCTAACTCCCTCCCTGAATCTGTTTTTTGTTTGTTTGTTTGTTTTATTCTCAGCTTCAGGTATTTGCTGACAACTAAAGAGTGCATGACGGTGTGTGCAACAGCTCACTCTAGATTTGGCATTTGATTCCCTTCTCTAACCCTGTTTTGTTTGTGTCCTTAAAGCCTTCAGGGCACGAATGGCTTATTTGCCTGAGTCATGCGTCTTATTACACCACCTGTATGATAAAAACAGAGGTACTGGCAGGTTTTTTTTCTTCCTCGAAAATACTTTACCTCATCTTAACTGGGACTAAACTGCACAGCTTTGGCTAGCTGAAAAACTACTACAGAGGAAGAGCAGAGATTAGAAATATATTAGTGAACAAAACTGGAGCTGTGTCAAGGTTAGAAAAACACATACTGAGAACAAAAAATATTTACTACAATCCATGATTCTGTCACGAGGCCATGATTGCTGGGAAACTAGAAGACATGCTTGGAAGAAAAGAACCAAAGAACAGGAATAGTACGCATTTTCTAATGTATATCAATCATGTAATACTCCAGGTTAAAACACCATTAGAACTATCCATAATGCCTTACCATATGACTGCTTAGGTTAAAGCAATCTAACATCTTCTCACAGGCTAATGTGGATTTCCTCATCACTCACCCTTGTGCAATAAAAACTCTTAAACTCTTGTTTTTGCTGATGGCTGCAGCTGTGAGGAATCTTTTTGCTGATATGTGAGGGATTTTTCCTGAAGTGACACCACTGTTGATATAAAAGCCTTCGATATGAAACCAGAACAGAACAGAATGACCTGAAACTAGGATCACTTCATTGTCTCACCAAAAATATATATTCTGATAAGGCCGATCACGTTGACCACGTACCAAAGAAGTTAACGAAGGCTCATGTGCAGCTAGCAAAGTACTAACAGCGTAAAACCACAGCCCTACTTCAAGGCGAGGGAAACATGAATTACCCACCAAGATCCCCTCCCTGTCTCGTGAGCAGGAAAGCGTCTCACCCACGATTTGTCCAAGCAAGTTGAACCCATCAACGGGTTAATCACCGATACGAAATACCAAACTGCTTGAACTCTATGTTTCGCTATACTCATACACAATATACGCTCGTTAGCAAAGAATTTCTAGAATTCATGTCGGTCTTCTGCAGTTGCCTTGATCTCACAAAATAACTCCTGTTGTAACATAGCTTTGCACAGATACTTTTTGACTAGAGTGCTGCAGCTGTAAAAATCCTATTTCTGAACACAATGATTTGCCCTTCGGGTAAGAGTCAAGTTTGCCTGCCCTACACAGGCAAACAGCATAAACGTCTTCAGGGAATTAAGCACCAAGAGAGCAAAGGTTATAAATCCCAGAAATACCTATTCCTTGTGAGGTATTTAGGTATCCTTTAGGCTAAGGCTAAGCACTTAAGTGCAAAAGACTTAGAGTTTGTCTGCTAAGTGGTTCTCTTGTTCCTGTTGAGAGAAGAATCACTTTTCCTGCCATCCGTATCCTTAACAGACAGGAAGCCCTTGCAAAAGAAGCAACTCCCAGCACAAAGGTTTAATCCATTCAGCCAAGTCTTGTGTGCTCACATAAATACGCATGCACACAATCTTTCTCACCGTAAAAACTGACGTAAGCCTTTGATCAAATAAAATCAACCTAATATCAATTTTTAAAAAGTACAAGTTAGGTTGATCACGTAAACAGGAATGGAAGAAAAGCTATTGGGTCCAGGTTCACAATTGTTCATTTGCTAGTGTATTAGTGGTGGCAACAGGGCCTGAGTTCACACACCTGTAATACGCGTGCACAGGAGGCGACCAGCAAGCGCGCACGCTGTCCGCAGCTTGGTGTCCAACACCAAGCGCGGGAAACAGTTTTAAACAGCTCACAGGCGCACATCCTGTTACTACGCCTTAGAAACTTTCCGCTGTTTGCAGGAGGTACCAATCCTAGGCAAAATTCAACCCAGTAGCATTGACCTATATTTAAACCCAGTCAGTTTAAAATTAAGGCGCTGTGGTAGCTCCAAGCTGCATCTTTCACACTTCTAATTTGTTTCAGATTTTCAAGGATGGGGAAAAAAAAAAAAAAAAAAAAAAAAAACAGAAGAAAGCTCACAACTGTGGACTTTCTGGCAGTCCACCCTGATTTAGACAGAAATGAGGTAGGGAGTGCGCAAGGCAATGCTGGCGAGCCAGATTTTTGAAAAAAATGCGCAAAATAAGCCGCAGGTAAGGAGCCAGGAGGCACCACCATGGCTTTGTTAAAGTAGTTTAATTTGTTATACATGCCAGGGCGTAAAAGCAGACCAATACGGGGAAAGGAATCGCGGAAAGCACACGCTTCCCTAGGCACCCACACGCGCGCGCACTCGCTTTTCAGCTTCAGCTTACAGAGTCATACCCAGCCACACTGCATTTAACATGCTGTGTTCAAAAATACGGAAATAATCAAAACCGCTGCCAGGAAACAAGCGCGGGGCTGCTCGAGGTTGCAGCTCCCCGTGACAGCCGGCGCCACGCGTGCCCGCCGCAGCGGGCGCCCCACGCTGTGCCCCACGCGCGGCGCCCTGCTCCGCCTCGCCGCCGCCGCTCCAGCCCCGCGCCGGCCCTGGCGGGACGCCGGGACCCGCCGCCGCCCTCGCGCCGAGCCGCCGCGCTGTGCCGCGCGGGGAAGGAGCCGCGAGCCCCGCGCCGCCCCGCCGCGCCGCGCTACCTCCGCTCCCGCCGGCCGCGCCGCTGCGTGTCACGAAGATGCTCGCGCGCCGCCGGACGCAACGTGATGGCGGCGCCGCGCCGCTCCGCCCCGCCCCGCGACCCCGAGCCCGCCGCCGCCGCCGCCGCCGCCGCCTCCCCTGGCAGGAAACCGGCGCCGCCCTGAGGGAGCCGCCTGGGGGCCGGGGCGTCACCCCCGCGGCGGCCGCGGGCGGCGGCGGCGCGAGCCGAGCCGAGCCGAGCCGAGCCCGGCTCCGCCGCGGGACAGCGACCCCCGCCGCCTGCCCCCGCGGCGGGAGGGGGCGCGCGGCGGGGGAGGGGGCGCGCGGCGGGGGAGGGGCCGGCCCTGCGCCAGGTGCCCGCGCCGCGGGCGCCGCCCCAACGGCCGCTTCTAGCAGCTTCGGCGGCGCGGCCGGGCCCGCGCGTGGCCCTCCTCTGCCTCCCCCCCCGCCGAGGCGATGGCTTTAGCGTGCCTAAGCCGGTAAACGCCAGGCTTACAGCCGCCTCCTGATTCTCCGTTTTTCTCGTTTACTGCCCTTTTCGCTGTTCCGCGCGAGGCATGAGAAGGGCGGTCACTGAAAAGGCTAAGAACCTGATGGGAAGGTAAAATTTATAAGGCCGTAGGGGCGTGGGGAAGGGCGAACTGGATAGTGCAGCGCCCACAGAGGCTGGTGAGCGCCGCGGGGGGGAGTCCGGCGCCATCCCCGCGAAGCCGAGGTGTCCGGTTTCCCTTCGGCCTCCTCCCTCAAAGCACCTTTGTTTCAGTGGGGATTGTTTTGCCTTTGTTGTCTGGTGGACATTAGCACACAATCGGCTGCTGCCCTCTTCTGTATCTGGAGATACTCCTTATGGTGTGTTTGGACAACAGTAAACAAAGTCGTTTTGTTAGAAGTTGGCTTTTTAAGCACTCACATGGGAGAGAAGCTTCTTGGTTGCTGCTTGGACTTCACAAACTGCTTTTTGCAGGTCATAATTGGAGAGGGCCTGTTTTTCTTCACTCTTTAACTATCTTTACCTTTGTTTCAACTCTTTGTTTGGCTTTTGTCTGTTTTTGACAGACTGGCTTGAAGACCTAAGTCTTCAAGTACATGCAGACGAAACCAGGTTGTATCTATGTAGAGGTAACTACACTATATCTCTTTCCTCCTGAAGCTGTTGACAATGTTCTAACACAGCAAACAAAACCAGTCTGCCTTCTCCATGATGCTTGACAGCCCTGATCAATGACTTCTTTGTTTTTAATCCACTTACACAGAACTGATACAAAAAAAAAAAAAAGTAGTAGACATTCCCAGAATATGTCACAAGTATGTGCAATGTGAAACTGATTGATTACAAAGATAATTTAAATAGTGAGCAGATAGTAAGAATTTAGTCATTAGTGACCAGTACCAATAGTGGTCTATTTTCTGGTAATATTAATGCAGCATTTTTCAGCAGACAATTGTGTGGCTGACTTTCATATTAATCAAAAAACTGGGGTGAATGTGGATAGAAAAGATGCATTTGACTTCAGTTGTTGCAGGAGTGCCATTTTAGCTCTCTCAGAAATTGAGTCTACTGAAGACAACATTCATTCCTCCAAAAAATGGACTCATAAAGTGTCAGATAATTAGAAAGGGATAAGAAATAGGTGAGAGCTGAAAAGACATTGGAAACAAATTATTCTGCATATGCTGGAGTATAGGGGATAAGATCTTGTTTTATAATGTTGAAAAAGATTTATCAGAACAAATGCCCATTCAAAATAGAGTAGACTTCACATAGATTTCAAAATAGAAGATTACCCTTTGAATTCTGAAAACTTGTAATACTCTAGAGGCTGGTATGAAATATTTAAGTTATGAAAACATCTTAAGTACTCCTAAAGTGTTTCCCAGATCAGTGCCCAGATATGCAGATTTCACAATAATCACCAAATAAATATTTTTGTCCATTTTAGACTTGAGGATACATTCATAATTTTGTACATTACTTTGCAATTTTATAATTTCAGATAAACGTAGATCTAGACTCTTTATATCTCGGTCTTGCTACCAGTGGTTTTTGTCTGGCTAATATTTCCACTTCAGTAATTAAACCAAAAAAAACCTCAAAGAATAAACAAATTAAATACTGCTAAACAAATCAAAATTGAACTTGCATAAGACTAAAAGAAACCAAATCTACAGGAGGCTTGTTAAATGGTTTTATAACATGAGAGAACCACAGTAAAAATTGCAGTCAGTTCTAAGTGAATCTGAAGCCCAGTTGTCAGCTTTATGCTGGTTAGCGAATTAATCCTGGTGGGCAGGGTGAGCTTAAGCCCATCCGTATCACATAAGTCTCTCAAGAATGTGTTGCCCAGGCACTTCATTCATGGAAGAATAATGAGCATGTACTGAACTCCTTATAGGTCACTGTTGAAAACATGTTTTGGATATATAAGTAGCAGCTGTCATTACGTGGAACTAATGTAGATGGCGTGGAGATGTTGCCTCAGACTGTACGCCTGATAATTTGTGTTGGTTTCTTTTGAAATGTTACCTTCTAAGCTGAGCCTTGGGACCACTTTGGTGCTTCTGTAGAAGTTTATGTTTTGTGGACATGTGTATTATTCCTACGGATCATAACATGATTTGGGAGAGTAAATCTGTGGCATAAACCAGATTCCACCTAATGGCAATTTTTGTATGTGCTTAAAAGTAGAAATTCTTCTTGGTAGGTTGTAACCTGCATCATCTCAAATACCATCTGAGCTCAGTGCAATGTCAACCATGTATTGCATATACTTTCAGGGGAGCAACAGAAACAATTTCAAAAATAAGTTACTGTGCTCCCCCCCCTCTTTGGTTAGATTGGAGTGGCTTTGTTTACAAGAACAAATTACCTGATCCTTTTCCCCTTCTTACTTTTTTTTCTTCTACTGTACAAACTTGTTATGTAGGTGATTTAGGCAGAGTGAATATTACAAATGAGAGTGACTACAGGCACCAAAATGACAAGCAATTAAAAAAGTCTGAATTTAGGCTTCTAAATTTATTTTCCCTTGCTACATACCTCCTCCTACTCCAGTTCGCTGACTGAGCATTTTACTAGCTCTGGCACTTGTCTAACCCCTTGGTTATGCAATTCTGCTCACTAAGCTGGCAGAAAATAACACTTTATTTGCATTAGTATTCTGCTATCAAAATTGAACAAATACAAAACATGGAGTAATCTAGGAGCAGAGAGAAAAGGAAGAGGGAGAAGGAATATAAGTGCCCCTTTAAGCAGCAGAAGCTGTGGAATGGCTCTGTCTGTCTTGTCTGGCTGCAATCTTATTTAGATACTCCGTAGGCTAACATTAGGCCTTCTTTTATGGAAAACTTGGCTTCTCTATTTGGCATTTAAAAAAAAAAAAAAAGACTGTAAAATAAGCTTCCACATCCCATCTTTTCATTTAATATTTTTTACTTGGTTCCACTGCCTTTCAGGTAACTTTTTCACTCCCTCATCCACATTCATCAAAGTTCATTATTTGCTTATACATATGGTGCACATTATTATGGTCTCTTTTTTTTCAGTGCTGTTCATGCTGCAAAGCAGAAGACTGATGTCTTCTAAAACATAGGCAGTACTTCAAATGCTATCAATAAAGCCTTGTTAGGAGAGTAAAGAAACAAACCAAAAGAAATCCAGATCTTCAGATAAATTTAAAAGGACTCATGTATTTATTAAGCATTCTTTTAAGTAACGCCACAAACTTTCTCTCTTCAATTTGCTTTCTTATGCTACTGTAATCTTCTCTATTATAAGTAAAATGTTCAATACTTATGGCTTCCTCAGCCAGCTTTTGGGGTTTAGTTGTAAAAAAAGATCCCTTTTAGCTATACATATTTTTCAAAAAGTAGATGGATTTTAATATTTAGACAACTAAAATCAGCATTTAACTATTGGGCCCTATCCATGGATAAAACAAATTGTCTTATTTATGTTGAACTGCCTTCATAAAAATTTGGATGTTTATTAATCACTAGCTTTTTCTTGGAAAACAACATAGGAGTTATTCTAATAGTTTCGCCAGGACTTAAAAACAGGAAGGATTTCTGTAGATACAGTCTTATCCTTGTCTGTTTTGAAGGCTTGTAAGAATGACAGCGTACAAAAACAAGCTGAGGAGAGTTTTCAGCTATAAAAATTTGTTTCTTAAGAATAGAGCATTTTTGCTTGTTTCAGGACCCAAATGGTCCAATAAAGTCCCCAGTGCTACTATTTGTAACCTGGCTTGACAATATTCTGATAAATTTCTTGTAGATGAAACATTTTGAAGAGTTTAGAAAATGCAGCTCAGCCTCCTAATATGACTGCTCAGCCTTTTTTCAAAGCAGCAAAATTCCTTTGTGTTATAAATTCCTTTGTATTATTGTCAGTCCTTTTGTGAAATACTTTCTTCGCTTGGGGTAGCTGTCTCTTCCTATAAAAAAAAGCAGGAATGTGGAAGTTCAGAAGATGCTGATAATACTCAGCAGTAGTTACATTGATACCATATTTGCAAGCAGCAAGCTACTAAGGGCTGAAGCCAATGTCATCATTTTGTTTGTCTTAACATACTGAGTCCAAACTTTGCAATTTAAATTCAACCAGATGTTCCGTAGCAGAGCTACTTGAAATTCAGTATACTACAGTATAACTCCATTAATTCTGGCCCCAATGATACAACTTTACTGCAGTGCACTCCTATTACTTTTCTCCTAATCAGTGAATTGTACTGAAACGCTTATGCAATATAAATAAATTTTGTATCATTTACGAAAGATGTCCCTCACATTTTATATAGAAAATTTACAATAGCACAAGATACTGCACTGATGTGAATATTTTTTGAGTGAGCTGAGTAAGGAAGACCAAAACTTTCAGAATCTTTATTTCTGCAGGTTTCTCTAATTATATTTCCCCAAATTTAGACTATCTTTAGAAGTAAAGTTCTCCAAAACATAAATCTGAACACCTGTTTGAGTAGCTTCCCAGACAGTGTACGTAGATCAAAATGTATGCACATGAACAAAAATTGAAAAACTAATCTATATGCCTTTAAATGTAAGGAAATAGTGAAAGTTAAACAAACTGTAATTTATAAGTTTACAGAGTATAGCCATTCCTTTTAAAATAAACAAAACCGTACTTTTTACAAATACAAGATCAGAAACCACTTGAAGTTTTTACTGAGTACTTTCTCAAGACTGCATACTCTGTGAGTAAGATTTTCAGAATGGTGGGATATTTAGCAGTAAAGTCTAAAAGCTGAGGTGTGAATTATTTTAACATTTTAAGAGTCTTTAAATAAATTATGTTTTATTGAAACACAGGAGGATTTATTGCCAATCCATTTGCCTTTACAATAAATAGAATAGCCTCATTAATGGGTTTAGTCTTTTTTTGGCCAGCATAGTCTTTCCAATTTCTAATCTGTTCTTTGCTAATATTAGAATGTATTCATCCCTAAAATTAAAATTAGAGCTGGCTTTGCTAACTTTTCAAAAATGATTTCTCAGCAGGTTCTTTGTATGTATTTTCCCCTTTGCTCCTTTGTTGCACATTTGGCTCTTGATGTGTACAGTGTCCCACAGAGCAAACTGTAGTGGACTAATTAAAAACTACCAAGAGTTTCCCAAGTTATGCAAGATCCCCACAACTATGAAAAGCATTTTCAGCTTCCCGTGTACATACTGTGAAATGCCATAAATCAAATTTCTAAAAGTAAGCAAAGCTTTGCTGCATGTATTTATAGATATATTTTAGTGCTGGAAGAAAGCAGATACTTCTGTTAAAGTTTACTACTACTTTTTTTTCCCCGGTACTCTTCAGTAGTTTTTTCCTTAGCTTAAATCCCACAAGCTAAGAGTGTTTCAATACCAGTAACATGATTTAATGAGACATTATCGCTTAAAATGCAGCATGGGTGACACTGTTGTCTTTACTTTTACAAGAATCTGTAACAGTAAGTGAAATGAGGCAAGTACTTATGCATATATGTTAGTGCTCAGTTGGTATGATAAAGAAAACTAAACCTCATGGTTCTGGGTGTCATATTACTGTTTGTGGAGGTCAGGAAGATATTTTTACCTCAGTGTCATTACTGTGGGAAAACTTGGAAGACCTCAGCTTATTTTGAAACTGCAGGAGATGGCCAGGTTAACTGTTAAGATGGATCATCAGGGTCATCTCACGCAACAGATTTTGTGGTGAAGTCTTTTAAGTGTCCTCACCTCACACTTTGATCAGTTGATCATGCAGATTGCTCAGTGTCAGAATACTTCGACAACTCTGTGTTTCTCTTTGTTGCAGTTTATTATTGAAGTGCTGTATCAATGGAAAAGTTGTTCTTTTGGATCGTGCTCTGTTGGAATAGCATATGTTATTGTTGTCCATACGATTTTGTCATTAAACAAAAAACAAAAACAGATTTATATTAGGTAATTGTACTGAAAACATCCAAAGACAGATGTGTTGTATACTCCTGGAGTCATATCCAGAGTATACTGTACAGTGTATACTGTACTGTAAAATTACAACTGTGAAATCATATTTTGTCCTTTAAAAGAGATTTTTTTTTGTCCAACAAAATCTTGTCCTTAATGTCGGTAAACTGTGATTAAATAGAAAGTCAGCGGGAAAACAGACAAGAAATACCCTTGCACATGGCTAAGCACTCCCTGAAGTAGCAAATTTGTAGTGAGCCATTACCTCTGTGGTTGTCAGTATGCACAGTAATTGGTACAGTTGATTGGCACTAACAGACATGAGTAAGAGAAGCTCAGCTATAGTGTACACCTCTTCTGTTGCTGCTGAGGATGAATATACAGAACATTGAACAAGAAATGACAACTGTCGCTGCTGGTGGCCAATTTGGGTAAAGAGACAGAGAGTTGCCATCAAATTAAAAAAATTGTCGCAGCCCAGCTGAGAATGAACTAGATTGCTGTATTGGCATAGTAGTAATGGAGTAGCCAAATACATTTGTGCTATAAACATTAAAATAAAACAGCTAAGCAATTGTTGAACTCTACACGTATTTTGAATATTTAACCCTATTATTTATCTCATACAGAAAATGAACTCAAGGACTATCCACTTTTGTTTCTGATTTATCCAGAAAAAGATATGTTCATTTAAAAGAGTGCCTAAATCTCTTTTCTCTTGTGTATTTAGTTAACCGTACATTTAAATGAGAGATTTCTTTAAAATAAATCTGTAGTTTTGAATATCAAGATATACTTGATTTTACTTGAGAGAACAGGGTTTTAGCCAGAGATGTACAGATTGTGTTTGAACCAGCTCTGATGAGTCAGAGCAGGAGGGAGGAGGCACGAATATTGGCTTGTTTTGCAGAAAGCTTCCTGGATTTGAAATATTTCTTTGTTTTTCACTTTGAGTAGTGAAACTTTTCTCAGAGTCTGTCAAAAAAATCAAATTTCTGTGTGAGGTTTTATTCATTCAGAACAAACAATATTCTGTATTTTTTCTAGTATTTTATTTCTACATTTGACATTGTGTGTTGTCAGTTTTTATGTTCCTTCAGGTTCATGCAAAAAGAGGGAGGAAAATATTTTAATGAAGAGAAAATCTTATTGCAAAAATAGACAAAGAACTAGAGAAAGTTCTAGGTAATAAAGAATCTTAAATATAGTTTCAATTTTTCTAAATGAAGAGGTTTCCATGTTTTACTGACTCTCAGCAAATATTCAAGTGATTGTCAGAAATGTTATTTAGTTGAGATGCCTTATGGTAAGAGTGGAGAAGATTGTATATGACAGGGGATGACCAATCATGTTGTGCAGAAAAGGGAAAATTAGATGTGCTTCCTTTTATTTTGAGGTTTACAAACACCCTTGTAGAAGGTGGAAATAAGCTCAGTGGTCTTTAATTCTTTTTAAGCAACAGCAAGTCAGGTTTTCTCTATTGTGCCTGCTTTATAGAATCTTTGAGTGGCTGATTTGCTAACGGGTTTATGACTTACAGATAGATTGTAGTGAAATAAACACTGGCTAAATTGCAGGATAGGTATTAATATTCATGCTGTCTACACGATGAAAAGACATTGATTTCTCCCTGAAACAACTTTAGTGAAATATTTTTAGTTTGCATAAACAGATCTTGAATATGTAATTGGTGGGCAGAGGGAAAGTTCTTAAAAGATCACTGTTTTTGTTAATTTTGCATACTAAAGAGCTCTGAAGTATTTATTTTGTTGAAGTAAAAAAGTAATTCATAAATATTGCTAATTGCTCTGCATGTGGGAAAGTAGGAGACTGTGTTCATAATGTCCTTTAAATCTTTCTGAATATCTGCTTGAAAGCCACACCAGAATCAAATATCTGTAGGAATGGACAACTGGTTGGTACCAGATCCTCTAGATATTCACTATTCCTTCTCCAGGCTGGAAGGCTGTTACGTCTTCCCTTGCCCTTCTGTTTCTTAGGCCAGACAAACAGAGTTTTATCAATTTATCCATACACGTCAGGTTTCCTCACTGCTTATCATTCTTCCTCTCTCTTTTAGGCTCTCCTCAGTCCCAGAGCTGAATATTATTTTCCGGCTTAGATGTTGGCATTGTGGAATGGAAAACAATGATTTCTTCAGTATTTTTCATGCATACTCAAGTGAATGTGGCAGGCTGTCACCTCTGTATTCCCCTACTGGTTTCCCTGTTCTTTTGTGATGGGACACTATCACAATACATGTAAGTGGGATAAAGACAGTTCTGGTGGGAACATAATTTGCGGCTATTTCAAGGTTGAACTCCTCATATCTTTGTTTTTTATTCTTCAGATGTATTGCTTGCTTAATCTCTTCTGTCTCTCCCCCCCCCCCTTTTTTTTCCCGGAGTCCTTTTTGACTAATAAAGGAAAACAAATACAGTGTTGGTAGTCACTCTGTTACCTAGTACAAACGCCTTTCTTTGAAACTAAAGGATGGACTAACTGTACATAACTTTCTGGAGTACAGCCAGATTGCATCTGTAAGAGTAAATTCAGTTGCACATTCTATTCATATGGATATTTTTGCTGCTGTGTGGAAAGTTCAGGAGCAACAGTTAGAGATAGGTGTTGGAATACTTCAGAAGGTGCCACATTTCAAGGGTGAAGAAGTCTTTATTTGAAGTCACTAACTGCCATTTAATTCAGTCTGGTTGAGAGAGTCTACAGCTCCTCCAACCAGTGCATTTCTTACTTCTGAGAAAAAAGAAGGGCCAATCTTAAAGCGAAGTGAAGATAGCAGTTTGGAAGTATACATCCTTGTAGATCTTACGTAGGATGTGTTATTGGCAAAAGAGAAATAAAAGTAGAAAATAATCAAATACTGAGCACAATATTCATGTCATACCAGGACACAAGTCTGAAATAATATATCTGAGCTTCTAGTCTACCAATTTTGTCATGTTGAGATTAAAGAAAATGCAATGCTGCAATTACCGGCAAGCTTTTTGAACATATACTGAATTTAACCATGGAATTAATGTACCTTGCAGTTACACTAACTTTAACATAACACAAATAACTCATTAAATATATTATTTGTAGCTTCTAAAAGATTGTTTTATTTGTAGCTTCTATAAGGTTGTTTAATTTATGGTGGACTTACCTTCAAAATCCGGAAGTCTTATTTAACTTGGTGGACATACCAGCTGTGAAGCCAACCATATGCTCAATAAAATGAATGCAGTAGCAGGCAAGAAACTAATTCCTTTGATAAGGAATAAAATCAAAACTATACTAAGGCCTTTTGGAACATCTGTATAATACATTGCAAAGGGGGTGAATGGAGGGAAAGAAAGAGAGGGAATGTAGTGTAAGACAAGATTTCTTCATGCACAGAAGAACCACCTGTCTTGGAGATGACATAAATTACTGAAGGAGAGCATAGTTAATGGCTGTTATAGTATCCTTATGAGTAAATAACAGTAAAGAATCCTAAATGCTCTGTACCAGCTTTGATGATAGTTCAGTCTTTCACTAATAAACAAGTTCACCAAGTGCTTATATACACTCTCCATCCTAATGCAAATAGTCGCATGGACAGTTTAAATGAGTAAAGCTCTGCAAATGTGAACATATTTGCAAAATTATGTAGAATTCAGACTTGAAATAGTAGCATAACAATCCATTAGGTTTAGTATGTTTTGCTTAGTGCTGCAGTTTTTGAACATTTTAAATTACTTACCTGGTGTAAATTTCTTTTATGTTACTAGTCCATTAATGCTTTTTTTTTCGTTTTGTAGCAAGTGTATTTTTACGAATATACACTTATTTTCTTCCTCCTTTGTTCTCTGCAGTTGTGCTTTTTAAAATGTACTGGTGACAATTGCTGAGTGTTATTTATAGCTTTGTTTGTTCTGTACTGGAAGGACTAATCCCTTTGAAGCTTCATTTCAATACCTCAGATTAATTATCCACAAATTAACTTCAAATAAATTCTAATGGAGATGTTCTCACATTGCTGGAAGTATTCTTGCTGGGATAATAGTGTTGTATAGATAGAAAAAAGGACAGTTGTCATCACTTTGCAACAGTCATCAAAAGACAGCTGAAACTAACATTAAGAAAAAAATACATACTACAGGTAATTCAGAAAAAAAATAACCATTTGCATACTCTACTTTTCCTTTAATAAATATGAATTGTTCAATAGCATTCAAATATGACTCTCTTAAGAGCTATTAATTCTAGTTTTGCCTTTCTTGACCAACTCTAGGAGATTTTTTTCTAATCACTTTAGGAGGGAATATGCAAAGTTTTTTTTTTATTATTATTGTTATTATTCCCCGTGCTGTTTTACAGATTTAAGCTGTGTTTCTTCTTTCTGGTATCAAGAATACTGCAGAAGATGGAGGCAAGGACACTAGAAATCTTTGCTAATGAACGAAATTTGTATACAAGTATAACAAAATATGGTAAGCATTAGGCCATTTGATATTTCGCATCAGTGATTAATATACCTACACTAACTGCTTTGTCACATGGCCAGTGCATGATAGGCCTTACAAGAATGTGTATTTTTGGTGAGAGAAAATTAAGTTATTCTAGTTTCAGCTTATTCTGTCCTGGTTTTGTATCAAACCTTTTCATATGTAAATAGCAGTTCCATCTCAATAAACTAATAACAGCCCCCAGTCCAACACATAAAAAAAGATTCCTTACAGTTGTAATTGTCAACAAAAATGAAAGTTTAAAGGTTTATTTTGCACAAGGTAGAGTTACAAGGAAGTCTATGCATTTTCCAGGCTGAAGCATAAGTTTGTATTAGTCTAAGTAGACTTACAGCAAGGCCTTGACAGTGTTATAGCTAGTTATGACAATGATTTTAGCCAAGGTATCAATGCAAAGTTTCAATAAACTCAGGCACTGATTTCAGTTGAGTAGATGGCAAAATCTGACTGTGGATTAGAGTTAATTATCAAATAAAATAAAGGATTCCATTCAGGCTTATTTAAACATAAAGTAATAGTTTTCTCCCCCATTTTATAATTGGTTGTAAACTGATTTCTTGGGTTATCTTAACAAAAATCTGGGTAAGCATGATGGTAATAGATCAGTAACTCTGAAAAGTAATATCCTATCAAGAATACTTAAGTTAGAAAGACAAATACGAAGAGAACAAAACCTGTCTGGAAAGGCAGACAGCTTGTGCTTGTTCTGGTTTCATGCCAGTTCGGCAATTAACAATTGAGATTGGGTCTTAGGTCTGGCATCAAATGCTATTCTCAAATAGAAAACTTTCAAGAAGAATAAAAAACAAAACTCCAAAACCCCCAGAACCAAAATTGTTTCCATGTCAAAACAATTATGGCAAAATCAGCATATTTTGCCAGCTGGCACATCTTTCATGGAAGTATAAAACATCCAGCAGAACAACCGAATGGAATTGTTTCTGAAAGCCGATAATTTTTGCTAGCTTCCCTCTTAGCAGTCTATACGTAATTCTCATAGATGAATGATTTTTTTGTTATACTATGAATATCATATACCTTTTAAACACCATGACAGTAGTTCTATTCTTCATGCGTAAGATATCCTTTAGTAAGAAATGTTGAACATTCTCATTTAAACTGTAGAAAAAAATCCAGTCACGTTTAGCACCTTTAATAGACAAAACAATTTTCAACACGTTTTGTTAGACCTTGCTTTAAATTGTAACAATATATCACTTTAAGGCAGTCTTAAAGCTTAATAAATATTTATTTTTTAAATCAGCTAAAATGTATGATTTCAGCAGCATTATAGTACATGAAATAACAAATCCCTTACATCTTAAATGTGCTTAGAGAACACATCATTACTATATTTAAGACTACAACCTCTCAAACTACCAAATCAGATAAGCAGTTTGAAAGTGCAAAGAGAACAATTGCAATGTAGGGGAACTTAATATTGTAGTTTTACATATGAAATATTTATAGCTCATGTAACAGATGTTCTCAAATTAATCCAGTGCCTTGAAGCTTGAAGTAATCCCACTGTGCCTTCAAAACCAGTTAGCTTGTATAACCTCCTTTTCATTATAATTAAGATAATCTTACTACTTTCCTTTACAGTTCAGCAGAACCACTATTTCAACATGATCAGCTTGGCATCTCTTCTTCCTGATTTAATTTCACATTTGAACTGCAGACATACTCAGAGAAATGCATGAATATAAAGTAATAACTTTGTTCAATTTACGAAATATTGCAAGCCCCACTCCTGAAATGTGTTTGCTCTTGGTGCCCTATTTTGAGAGTGTACAATCATTTATGAGTGAAAATAAAATAATTTGCATAATGTAAAATTTCTAAAGCTTTTTCGATGCCCAGTTGAAGAGAGATTTCTTGATTCTTTCTTAAGACTTTCACTCTAACTGTTGGCTTGCTTATGAGCTCCATGAAAGGAAGGGAATTTCTCCTCCACATCTAGCACCCTGTTAAGTGCCTTTAGTTGGAAAGATGTAGTAACAGCCTTTCTTCCATGATGTGAGCTCCAAAAACTCATGATCCATTTTGTGCTCTTTCAGAATCAAGGAAAGAAGTTGTCATCTGACTTGAAGTGTATTTGCTCTGGCACACATTATAATCCTCCCATCTCTGAGGTCCAAGTTAGAGTTTGTTTTATCAGTCTTGGTAATTTCTTCAGGCAATGGCTGACTTGACCTTTTAATCCACCTAGCCTTTTCCATTAGAGGACTGAAGGGCTGTAGGAAGGATTGACTTCAGCCAGTGCTTGAGGAATGAAGGCGAATCATTGCCATTCCAAACTACCAGTGCTCTAATCCATGTAAAAAGCCACAAAAAATATGTCAAGTCACTGCAATAGCCTATTTATCTTAGAAGGACAGTCTGTGCCATGACTGCTTTGTGCCAAAGGACTGCATTTGGTCACTGAAAGTACAGTCACTACAACCTGCGCTGCCCTCTCTCCAAGGCAAAGGCAAGTGTCTAACAGTGCCCGAGTGCGGCCAGTCACCGTGGGGTACGAGGTGATTGTTTCATAATCCACTCGAGACAATGTTTGCTGTGAGCGAAGGACGTCAAGAATGTGGTTGAGGCGTCCTTCTGTCATGCTGCTCAGTATGACTTCTCGACGGCAGGTTAGTATTTGACAGCAGTTTCCTTTGCAGCAAGGACCTTGAGTGAAAAAGGAAACAATATCGTAAATTAAGTTGTTAGCAAGTGCATCAAAATATGATAATGAAATAACGTTCAGAAATATACATTCAGTGGAGAAAGGGGAGGTGACAAGAATTATTTTCACCTTTGTTCAAAATCAGTACGAATGTAGGTGTACCTTGTGTTCAAAACTAACGAAGAACAGAATACAGAAAACAATTATTTCTAAAGATTGCTTTTTAAGTGATCAGATTGTTTACTGGGAGGAGATTTTCATTCTTCTAGCATCTGTATTATATTTTTGTGTATCTGTATCAAGCTTTACCCAAAACAGTCTGGATCTACCTAGATGAGAAAATTTTGTCCCGTAGAATGTGGAACTACAGATAATAGCCCAGGCAGTTCAGGGTGGCAGCCTGTTTGAAACTTGTATTTTGAAGCTGAAATTTTGAATGTATGTTGAAGCCAAACTGGCAACAAAACTAATATTCTTGACAAAATGGTCAAGAGCTGTGGATTCTGCTGCCTGTTTTCATGGACCAGTTTGACTATGTCTGTTAGGATGCTTAGTACTGACATTAAGGTTTTAGTGTGGGATAGATACTGTACACTAAGTGAAAATAAATAAGCAAAGATCATTGTTACTTTGGAGAACATGCCTCTGTCATTCTCTGATTTCTTTTTTTTTTTTTTTCCCTGCATGAGCTATTCTGTTGGATTATCCAGAAATTGTGTCATCACTCAGTAGCAGATTGAAGTAGAGAAAGATGGCAAGCTAGATGTGAGAATTACTACAGGCTAGTTTGCAAAAACATTAACAGAATTTGTAAACATTTTTTCCTACAGAAAAGAGACAGGCTTCACAAACCAGAAGCTGGTGTTTTCTGCCTCTGTTCAGTAGGAAAAATTGAGACCATTATAAGGAGGGAGAGAAATAGTTCCCCCTCACCTCTTTTCTACAATCAATAGTTACTTTTTAGAGGTATGAAATACTCACAAAGAAAGCTTAAAAGGACACAAAGTACCTTTTCTTCCCCCTAGACTTTAACAAACAGTGAACATATTTCATATTCATAGTGAGTACTATGTTTTCTGTATTTTCATTATTGTCCTTTCAGACCTGTTTTCAGCCTGAATATGCCTGTGGAAAGGAACAAGCCAATGTTCACAGCAGCCAGTGCCTGAAGAGCATAAGAATAGCTGTACCTCAATAGACTTGTGAGTCATTTTGTTTAATATCCTGTTTCTCACTACAGCAACAATGACATTTGGAGGAGATACTACACTAAATACCTGAAAACTTGCAAGAAAATTCAGAAAACATGTCGCCTGTGTACTGCAAACTCTAAACACTTAATCACTGACTATAATCTGGCCAAGCAGAATAGTGCCACCTAAGACTGCAAATGGAGTCTTACCTGACAGTGCTTGCTCAAGATGCATGCTTTGTGGGCTCTGCTGAAGTGGCAGTGGTGGGTCCTTATGGCACAGACTGCTTTCTCTGCCTGTAGTTGAGCCAGATAAAGGAAGAACGGAAAAAGAAGGCCCCAGGTTTGATTTTCTACTACCAGAATCCGGATGATCTAGAAAAATTTAAGGTAGGAAAGGTGAGAACATTGAATTGAACAACAACAGGACATTATATATATATTAGCCACTGGAGAGGACTGGAACTAAAGTGAAAATTAACTTGAGAGAAGTTACTTATCATGAGCTGTCCTCTAGGAACTGGATAATTGGTCATTATTCATAAGAAGATTTGACATATATTACTGCACACATCTGTTTTTTCAAACCTTAGTAAAACTGCCTTTAGGAATTTGTTTCTGAGGTTACAGAAAATTTTATTCTATCCAAAAGTCTGACAGCTGTTGATCAGAACTAAAGTGCTTGGGAATGTAGATGTCATTATGATAAGTGAATTAATTTTCTATGCCTCAACTTTTATGTCTGAAGGCATGAGCAATACAGAAGAAACATTTAAGGAAGTATTACTTCTTGACGCAGATTTAAACAGTTTGACAAGATAAACACACAGGGGAACATCAAAAGAAGTTATTTCTATGGGAATAGTGATTACCAGAAATTGTTCATATGTTCCTGGAGGCATGGTATTTAAAAATATAACTCCTTTTCTTATTGGCACATTACAAGAAAGGCACAGTTAGTCATAGTGGCACAAGGCAATAGAAACTGCAGCAGTGGGCCCCGGAAAGGACTTGTTCCTGTAGAAAGTGACAGCAGTATTTGATTCATGAGGGAAAGGCAACTGGACATTACAGTCAGGGTTCCATAAAAAAGTTCGCTGAAAGCAGCTTTTTAGTGTATACACTAAATCAAAAGATTTCAGGGTGCCTTTGGTTTTCTGCACTGAACCCTCATGTTTTGGATGACACTGGCAGGTCAGAGCTGTACTCTGAGAATGGAAAACTGGCATTACTTGGAATTTCCAAGTAATTGCAATTACTTGGAAAGTGCATGTGAATGTGGAACAACTAGAAATATTTTTCCTCTTGGTAGAACAATTGGAGCTGAATATGTTTTAAAGTAGAGACCTTGCATTGTTGTTGTGTTACACAGGACAGTACTTGGTGAAGCCATCTCAAGAGTATTCTGTCTTCTTGTGTTGTTTGCACTGCTATCAAGTGGAATAGCTGACAAGTTTGGCACTCCAAGAGGAATTTTCTTGTTGATGACTTGTTTGTTTTTTTGTGCACAGATGATCTGAAAAAAGATGAAAATAGAGAAGAATTATCTTCTTGGAAACTTCTGTTCAGAGATATCCTTTTCAAAGGAGTTTTCTTTTGGAACCTAAGGCTGTGTCTGTTGTGCTAGGGTGGAGAAGACAAGTCCTATAAGTAAGCTTATAGGACTTAATTCAACTTTCAACTACTTACCATGCATTGCTGTGGCAGCACAGATCCACAGATTAACTCCTAGATTTTGTTGCTTTCCTTGATGGCTTCTGCAGTCCGTGCTGCCAGCAGTCATGGTGTCAATAGAACATCAGCTATTTAGTTTAAAGCTAGCTCTGATCCATGAACAAGAGCTTCAGCCTTGGATTTTTCTGTATTGGCAAATCTACCCTAAGTGCCAAAATCAATCTGAAAGTGGGAGTTAACTGTGTTTTAGAGAACAAAACAGTTGGCCTTGCTCTGTAAGGAAATTGATTACAAATGCTAGAATTCACCCCTGGGTTTGGGGTTTTTTCCTTCCTCAGCCGGCATTTTGAAAAGGCCATAGAAAAGGCCATTTCTTGCCATTTCAATAGGATCTCTTCAAGAAGAGGTTCAAAGTGACTGTAAGTGGAGGAAGTTGTTTTCCTAAGAGCAACACAAGGTCTGCTGCTTGCAAGAAAGTAAAGCAGAAGTCTTCTCTGATTAACGGGACAGCTACCCTGGTTAGGGATAAAAAGCTTAAGACATTTTGCTCCAGAGTGTTTGTATTACACGTTGTGCTACCTGGCAGGAGAAACATACAGCTTACAAAATACTCTTATAAACAAAGCTCTCAAATGCAGGCTCTTTACTTACCTCTGAATTGCATATGCCTGTCTGCAGTGTGTATATTTCTGAACCTTTGCATGCATTAAGTGCTGTCTCCTGGAAAAAAATGACACAGTAACTGTAGTAAAGCATATATATTATCTTTGTTCAACTTCCAGCTGTCATGAGCAAGAATTTATATTGACACTGGGTCATATTCTACTATTAAGTATGCTGGTATGTAACAATAATGTGCTGCATGGAACAACTTTGCATTTTAACAGACATAACAGGGTGTAGAATCTGAGAGCTCTACCCTGTTACCACTACTGCTATTTCCAAATTAATTTAAAAGCTTGTTTTGAATCATGCAAGGAAAGATGAGAATAACCTTATATTGAGATTTGTATGTTAGCATTGGTCTAGCTATAACAGGTTTTGCTTTTAATATCCAAACAGCAATGTCATCCTGTATTTAGTATGCCAAGCTGTCTACAATAAGGATATGTCGATACAAACTGTTAAAAAAAAAAAAAAAAAAAAAAAAAAAAAAAAAAAAGAAAAGAAAAAGCCTACTGCAAATTTGGTCAACTTACTTTTGCATTTCAGCACTTCTGAATCAATCCATTTTTCTCTTTTTAAGTACCTCCAGTAGCTTTTTCATGATAGTTTCATACATATTATCAGTAGTTTGAACAGTAAATAGTCCTCTTTGCTAATTTAGACAATGGAAAAGTAACAGCTTGCTCAAGGGAGTCTAAAGCGTTAGATTCTTTAGGGATGTACTGCCAAATACTCCATAAATCTCAGTGGTAATTAAGTGACTTAGACTGTAGCTATGTCACCTGTTGAAACAATGGTCAAGTCTGCTTTATAATCCTAGCATGTGATCACGCTATGTAGAAATAATCCTGTGTGCATTAATGTAAGCAGCTCGCATAAGCACAGTAATGAAACTGTGGCAACATGGGCTTAAGAATGGGTTGTGTAGGCAGAGATGAAGTCAGAATTCTTATTTAGTGACTGAAGCATGTGTCACTGTAGCTTCCCCACTATGTCTGTCTAAGCTAGCTAGATAGCATAGAGTTTTGTTTGGGGCAGATTTCCCATGGCAGAGTAGACATATCTGGTGTTTGCTGTGTGCCTCAGGTGTTGTCTGCCCCCCATCCATTCCTTCAGTATCAGAGCACCCTCTTAGACCCTAGGGCAAACAGTAGTTGTTTCGTACTTGATAAAAAGAGTCAACTTAGAAGTGGTGAAACATACAGAAGAGTGCTGATACTGGCATTGCTGCAGCAGGCACTAACACTGTCCAGGTTCTGGAATAAATATCCTCTAGCCATTCCTTAGAACTAAAATTAGCCTTGGTTCTAGAATTAATCTGATCTACTTGAGACTTGTTCTCACTCACATGGATTTACTTATTGCATCTTATTACACTTGCTAGCAAGAAAAAAAAAGTGATCCCATTCTTAATCTCAGGTAGTAATTAGCAAGGTGTTTCTAGAGGACAGGCTAGAGAATTAGCCTTATGCTTAGCCCCACAGTATCTATCTTCTGAATTCCTGAATGAACCTGAAAAGCTCGAGAGTACTCTCCATCTTTCTGATGCGTCCAGAAAAGCAGTGAAGACCAAACCTTTTCTGTCTATGAAATCACACAGATTTTTACAGATCCAGCAGTGTCCTTGTATAGTGCAAAACTAAGTTTGTTCCTAACCTTTGCATCCATCAGTTTGTAGATTGCAGTGGAAATTGCCTCCTTATTTATACTAGTCAGAATTCCCTTTAGAAGGCGTGTGCATTCTGTGGAAGGAATAAAGCATTTTAAATACCACGGTTTACATTTGAAAGTGTGTGTATATCTCTGCATCATAGTTAGTTGCACGTACTGCATGTAGCCTTTCAAGTCTATTGAATATTGACTTTGCTATTATATTGAGTAGCTACTAGTAGATTAAATCATTTTAATGCAATTTCTCCCTGATACTTCCTCTTGAATTGCTTTTTGAACTGATATTAAAGAATAATTACAGTCACATTAAAAACACATTTTCTTAAGTGTTCATACAGATGTAGTGCACTTACTGCAAAAGGTTTGAACATGATTTTATAAAGTTATCACAATAAAACTATATGCAGATTGCTTCCCTAGCTCTTGAACATCATCTTTGAAAATCTGATCAACAATCCTCAAATAACAAGGTTTTAACATTTCTTGGCTATGTTTCTAGGGGCAGAGAATAAGCATAAATTAACACAGATCCATGACTGTAAACAACGATAGCACACTTTGAAGCGAGCAGGTTACACATGGGGAACAAGAAATGCTGAAGATATGTACTATTTTAACAAAGATCAACCTATAGCTGACTATCCCTTCCTTTATTTGTATTCAATTTTTTACATTGTAGTAAGAAGTTTGGAGTTCAGTAAGCTGCCTCTGGAAGGAAACTTTAGTTAAAAAAAAATACTCCATTGATGTTCCAGAGACTGCTTGCCTTCCACTTCAGTTGCTCAGTGTGCTAAAGCAAACTCTCAAAAAGGATTTATCTCCATTGCAAGTCCTGCAAAGATAGCAAAAAGTTACCTGTGATATGTGGCCTGTAATCTGGTTCTTGATGCCAGCACAGAATGATGAGGTGCAATAGTCTATTCCTGTGTGGCAAATTGCTTGGTATAAACTTTGCTGAAATCCCAGGACGCAAACCACTACAGATTTTTGTCAAAACTTCCAGTAGGATTTTTTGGTCTGCAATTTATAGAAAAATGTCATTGGAAAAATATTAAAGACCTCAGAATTCTTTTAAAATGTATTCAGCATAAGTTACTTTCTGTATTTGAAAGTGTAGTGTGCTTTTTAAAGCAAAAAGAGATCTGTTAGCACTCTTGTAAATAGATCTGCTAATATAACAATAACTGTAGCTACATTGCAACAGACTATTTCTTCAAATAAGTCACGAATAGATATATCTACATGCACAAAAATCTTAGATATACGTGCCAATAATATGGATATGTGAATATAAATCCTATTGTACAAAAAGTAAACAACTTACTTCAGGCAGCCACAAGATGGCAGCCAGAAGTGAAAGCTGTATGAATATTAACATAATGTTTTGTGCAGTATTTTTAACATATCCTTATCAGCCTGCAAAATATAGGAGCCCTTTAAATCAGTTTTGCCAGAAAAAATACCTGTACCAAAGAACCTTTTCTTTGGTCTCCACTTCTGTAAAATGGGGATCATTCTTAGACCATGACAGTTACTACACAGTGCTTTGCAAACCAAGTTCTTTAAAACTGCTCACTTTCATCTACCAGGATGAAGAAAGCAAGTTTCAAGGCTTCCTGAAGAGCATTTAGCTCTTCTTGATTGGGTGAAATTCAGAGCAACTTTAAAAATGGACAGGAAGACTCGGTTCTGCTCATCCGGTAAGCAACTTGCCACTGAACTGTTGCCTGATTTAAAATGATGATTGTCACAAATACGAAAGGGTATTGTTTCTCAGTAAAGGTAAGCGTAAAACTCAACCCTTAAAGTAACAGGAGTGCTTTGTCAAACAGAGATAATAGAAGGAAAGCAAGAATTACACCTTTCCTCTGGAAAAAAAGTCAGATTCTTTGGAAACAATAGGATTTTCTGACTTCTGGATCCCATAATGTGGAGCTGTGCACTGTGATAGTGATATAAGGCAAAGGAAGTCTGAAACAACTGTGCTGTTTGTATCATAATTTCCCTAAGATAAGGGAGTTGGTGGAAAAAATTAAGAGGAAACATAATATCAAACATGAACCACAGAGATAAATACCTTCAAAAGGTTTCTGTCTGCTAAGGCTCTCCCAACACAGTATTCCAAAACTAGAAAGAAAGAACAGTGAAAGAATGCTTATTAGTTGGAAAGTCTATGTTCTCATTATTTCGCAAGAATGAGTATATTAGTTTTAAAGAAAGTTTTTTTTTTCAAGACAAAGTCTATCCAAGTCTTTTCTAAGTCCATGAGATTCTCTTGCCTACATTACTAAGTTTCAATTACCAACTGAGCTCTTTTTACAAAATAATAAGGTTCAATTAGAATTGCATTTCAGGTAGAAATCTACAATCTGAATTTCAAAACATTTTGTTCTCCTTTCTCCTTCATTTTGTTGTTTTCAAGTAATTTAAATAACAACTGAACTAGCCGGACATTACAGCAGGTAGTGACCAGGATATCAGTCAATTAGCCTGTAAAGGACTGACCCACTGTCTCTCTTGTTTGTTTCAGCAAATTTTGATTGAGCTCCAAATACTTTTTTTTTTTTTTCTGATTTTCAGAAAGCATTATTGTGACACTATAAATCTATGTATATAACCTATAACTCAGAGGGTATTGTTTCTTTAAATTAGAGTTTGTTTAAAAAGAAATCCCCACATAAACTACAGAAGCAGAAGCAAGGAGGCTACTGGAAGAGAGAAAAGCTGTGAAAGAGTCAGAAGCAAAGCAACCTATATGGGAAGAAGTGCTTGTAGACTAAATTTATCCATATACTTTTATATCTTGCTATAGTGCAGCATTACCAGGTTTGAAAACCTCCCTCTTCCACCTTATTTCCACATACAGCTTGCAAATGCTTTTACTTAAATACCCTCTAGGAAAATACTAGTGTAATATGGACATACATGTAACTTACATGTAGTTAAGTAATATCTGACATATGACACACACTTTTGTTTTCTTTGTGCAGATATACATGTATCTCATGCACTGAGTCACATCTGAGCATCTAAAATTAAACAAGGAATGACACACTGGAAAATGAATTATGCCACCTGAAAGTAAGTCTCCACTCCTCCCTGTGCCAAAATACTGTGTTTATGAGCAGCATCAGATTCATCACATCATTTATAGATATCTTGAAATGTAGGCGTTATATGTTTCATCTTAGTGCCTTTCTCTCTGGCAATGGAACAGGAGTTGAATTTGTCTCCAGAAAAGATAAAAGCTCTGAGAGTAGAATAGTGGGCATACTTAGAAGTTATTTATAATGTTAGTCCACAGGCTGTGTATGCCTATTGGAAAGATATGTATGTCCTTACAGCCAATAGTTGCAGTTTTGGGTGTTGTTTCATTTATTGAGATCATTATGAAGTAAGTTACATGTCCAAAAGCTGCATGTGGTGACAGAGTAGGTAAGTGATTTATATGAAAGAGGAATATTAAGTTAAAATTATTAATGCTTGATTGGCTCAGTAAACTATACTGGGAGAGATTCCATGAGACATTAATAGGACAGTGTTGAGATAAAGGTCTTATTTTTAAATGGCCTCATCTACACATGGAGATTTTTTTCCTGAAATGAAATTCAACAATAGTTCATACTTAGAAACAATATAAATTATAACTACTAGATTCTTAAATGTATATGAAAAAGTTATACCAGCTGTTCTGGCACTATGTTACACTTTTTTCAACATTTAGGTCCATTATATAAATATTTATATAAAGAGCTCTAAGAACAGTTCTTAGCCATAGTATATTGCTCAAATATGAGGAATTTCAAATTTAATTCACTGTTATGATAGGCCTTGTGTGGAATACTATTCAAATATGTTATGTAGATTTGGTATCTTTATTGTAGTGGCTTTGAAAACAAGTATTTTAGCAACATTATGGAATGTAGCAAGGACTAGGTATGACCTGCTGTTAGAAACCCCATTCACCTGTAAATATCACCTTCCTGTGAAGGAAAACCTCTTTCAAGTGTTTCAGGAGAGAGGTACACCAAATCCTGGCAGTTTCTGTGATTGCAGTTCTGCAGGTCTGACCTCCATTGCTCTTTCCTCCAGTGGGTTAGACCATAATCTGATATCTGCAGGGATGGGAGAAAAGATAAATTTTAATAGCTCAGTCCCAGTATTAAATGTTGATAGTTAGAATAAATATATGCAGTGACAGGACAATCACTTGGTTTTACGTAAACCGGCTAAAGGCTAAAAGAAAAAAGTTCCCACCTTGGCTCTGTACTGTCCATCCAAAAGGACATTGGAAGGTTTAAGGCTGCCATGGCAGAGGGCAGGCTTGAGGCTGTGGAGGTAATGCAGTCCTTCAGCCACATCTGATAGGATCCTTATAAGTAAGGGAAACGGAAGCTCTGGGTACAGCTGATGCTAAGTAACACAAAGTACAGGTGTTGGTAGTGTGGAAATGCTACTGTTCACATTTAATTACCAATAAGCAAAAGTACAATACAGAAGCTAAATAGTAGGCTGTGACTACTGTCTGTCGTTGTCAATAATTTGCGTGCCGATTATTCTCTGTTGACTTAGCTTGTAAATCATTTTATCACATAAAAGATAACTTCTTTTGTGTACCTCATGGATGAGGGAATGGAGGGATCTGTTCTTCATCCATTCAGTTACTATCCCCACAAGTCCATGGTACTGGTAAATCCCCAGAGAAGGTAGGAGACGTTCAGACTGGAAGTGTCGGATATTTGCTATATCCTGAAGCAGCAATTTCCACTCCCTGTAACATATAGCAAGGGTTAGAGGCAGTTCGGACTGAAAGGAATTTCAGCTGCAGGTGGGATAGAGTGAGACGTGGGAAGGAAAGATAACTGTATGGCTAGTTGCATTCTCTTAGTTTGTGTTCAGTAATACCAATATTATACTGCCTACCAAACAATTCAAAGAAAATTGACCAGTACCTTTTGCACTGTATTTTTTAATGTAACATGGAAGAACTCTAGATGCATTAACATGTATGAGCATAGTTTAAAGCAGGATGTGAAGTGCAAACGCAGGAGAAAGCTGTATTATATGAAATGCTAGATAAAAAAAGAAAAAAAAATCACTTTTTTCCTCTACTGTCTTTTTATTTTTTGCTGTTAGTGATACCCTTTTTACAAGGAAGCAAACTGTGCACAGCACTGGGACTTCAGTTTCACAGAATCACAGAATGGTTGAGGTTGGAGGGGACCTCTGGAGATCTTGACCTCTGGTCTAGCCCCAGTTTTGGTTTTTCATATTTGCTATGTTCATTCACAAGTCTATAAACTAATCATTGGAACTGATTTACAGCTCCACCTGTTTTTATTCTTATTTCCACAAATCTAAAATATTTACCATTGGCACACAGCTGAAAGGTCTGCTGGCAGAGCAGAATGTAGTTTATTGTCCCAGTATTCCTATACACTGTCTAGTGTAAACTGGAGATCAGAAAGGTAGAAGGAGAGAAAAAAAGCAGAATACCAGCTTTGTTAGGGTGCAAGGCTGAGTGAAAAGATGCCAAATCAGAATAGCCTGTTAAATTCAAAAGAGAAAATAAAAAGTTGATTTCTCTGTAACTTGAATTAAATATTTTTTTTAAGAAAATGTGGAGAGAGGCTGGAGGGAACAATTATATTTTTTTGTTAAATAAACTACCAAACAAATAACTTTGGTTTGGATTACAATATTACTGGACTTCTATTGTCCTAAAAACAAGTAAAACATCTTCCCCCTCTAATTTTTAATTAAAGATGATAATTCAAAAAGCAAATGCTGCCAGAAGTCAGGAGCAGTTAGAGTTTTATCTGATGTAGTGTTTCTTCCTCTTCTGTCTTTATAATGGAATAAATTAAATACTGTGTATTCCACTAGGACACTCTTCTGTTCTAACAAAAGCCACCTGAATGTCGACATTCTCAGTTAACAAATGAGCTCTAACAGTCCTTAGATGTGTATCAGACCTACTTTTATTGATAAAGAGAGTGAGGTCAATGCATTTCCTAAAATGCTTTGGTCTTGCATCATCAGAAATAGTACAGAGTTATTCTCGGAAACTTTCCGTGCCTTTGTCAGCACATTGGAATTCTGTAGGCAATAGACTGACGTCCATCAGTTGCTGCTAGTTTGTTTTTATAATTAGCACATCACACGCACCCTGCTGCTCTGTAACCCTGACCATTATCCCTCCCTCCTACCATTTCTTTACTCCTTCATCTACCCTAGCTGCTTTATATGAAAATCAACTGAAATCTCTTCAGGGTTCTCTGGGAATATCTTATACTGTGTCATGCTGAGTACTGATCTGAGTCTGTATTACTATAGCAGAAGTAATTAATGACTTTAGGATTAAGCCTTACTTTTATAACATTTGTGAAAACTCACTGAGCTTGTTTTTCAGTATAACTGCCTCCGCGTTGCCTCATGGCTAGCTGCGATCCCTAGGAATGAGGAGATGATGAGGGATCCGATTATCCTGGGCATGCCACAATTCATTTTGGTGCCATCACTGTAGTTTTTTTGCTTACGATCTGTATTGGTGGTAGGCCAGATAAGACACTTACCTCTCTGTAGTATTCGGACTGGTCAGCAGCTTCACCGAGATGTGAATGTTCCAAGGAACGTGAAAGGCTTTGAGTGCAAAGCTTGAGCCTGTCCTGGTCAGGGTAAAGCTATCCAAATCTTCCTGGCCTATTACAGGCAATGATTTGGCCATTTCCTGATTGCAGGCCTGGGGGAGAAAACTGCAGAAAATGCAAAAAGATCTTTTTAGGCCTTCTTTGTCTCACTGCTACTAAAGCACTGCACCAACCTGTATTTCCCAAATACTTTCCACACTGATCTATTAGGTTTCCATTTACTGTTCTCTGAGTCAGATTTTTCTTATAAAGATAGGAAAAGTATACTAACTGCAGAAGAGTATCTGAACCATAACTTACCATCTGAGGCTGCAAAGCTAATTAGTTGCTCCATATTATTTCCATCTGATCACTTTGAAATGTAGAACCATTATTTATAATATACAATTTTGAAATGGTACTGAAATATGCAGACAACAACAAATAGCTTACAGTTACATGCTAGAAAGAAATAGTTTCCCCCACTTCTCATGGATGCAATAACCAACACTAGTCCATGTTCTGCCTCACTCCTTCATATCTTGTTTAATATAATACCAGATGTCAACACAAAAGCAAGATAATGGATCACATTTCCTGCTGTTGTAAACTGGCAAATCTCTGTTAAATAGAACTGTGTCTGTACAGCAGCCACTAATTGGGCCTATAGTGTATATTTATAATACCTTTCTGGAGCTACCTGAATATGTTTGACATAGACAAATTAACCAACAGTACACATGGATAACCAATCTCCACAAGGCGTTGCCTGTGCTACTGCAGGAGTAACACAGTTTTAATGACTCCTCAAAGGTACTTTAGATACAGATAACCAAAAGTTAATGGTGACTAAATAAAATGAGAGCAAGCAAAGAAAACAGATGGGGTGAAGCCTTTCATAAGGAATACTGCAAGATAGGTTGTCAGTGCATCAAAAGTACTCCAACTGGAATACTTGCTGCAGGATCCAGTAGATCTGTGCTAGGAAAAAAAATCTGTGGAACTGAAGTAACAGGGTCAAAAATTTGAAGTAATCAGTAAGGACTGTTGAGAGAGAACTGTATCCTTCTATAAGAAGAACTCAACACAAAGAGGTTCTGGGATGCAGAAGGCCTGAGAGTCTCCTGACTTTGAGCAGATCATTTCATGACAGTTCTCCATATGTAAAATGGAAACATAAACCTGAAGATAAACTAGCCTAGGCTGTCATAGCTGCAGTACTTCTAGTTCCTGGCCAATATATTTTTCACCTAATCTCAGTATGTATACTGTGTCATGTAGACATTTTCACTGTCACAGTGGGGTGCTAGGCTCAGCTTTCCATTTAGTCAGAATGCAAATAATACTGTAGCTGATTTGCCCTAAAAGCTACAATAGTGTCTGATTCTTGATAGGAAAGGACAGTTTACTTTTTACTATGTTACTATAATTTGAAAGCAACAGTTGCCATAAATGGATCAATTAGAGATAATTAATAAAGAATAAATGAAATATGGCATGAGACTGACAGATAGTTAATAGTTTGATAAAATTACAACAAGCACCTCTGAATGAAGATAAATTTCCAAAGGAGCCATTTATCCTTTGAAATGATAAAGACAAACCATGCATATCTAAAAATCCTAAATTTAATGAAGGTAGTCAGGGATGGTGAAAGATTGCTGTGAAATTATTTATTCCAGTTTCTAATTTTAAAGTTAACTTTAACTCACAGTGAAAATATTTTGCTTAGTATGAGACAGACTTTTCTGCATTACAGTTCTGCATTCTGCAAACTTTACATATCCAAGTAAAGAAAATTGGAAACAAAATACAACTTACCTCCAGAAACACGAGTGTAGAAACTATGGAGCAGCCTAGTGACACATCTACAGACCCAGGCTGTGAGCTTGCTTTGAACTGCCAGCACACCCAGCCCAGCTTTTTCCTTCCCCTGAGTCAGCTGCACTGTTTGTCTCTCAGTCTATTGGCTACCTGCAAACCTCTAAAATTTCCGGGTTGGATAGAAAAACTGTAACTCTTTAATGCCTGCAGATGTCTTTTCACAGGCTGATTTGGCAGTTGCCCATAACAAATGGAAAAGATTACAGGAAAAGAGGTTGGCTTGTTGCTTTTTTATGATGGAGAATGCCAGGAAGGAAAGCAAGTGATACAGTGCTGAAAAACATCTTCCTGGATCCAGTCCAAATGTGGATGGTGTGTAGAGCTGTATGCAGACTTGGCAGCTGAGGCTTGTCTCTGCAGTAGATTAAGCCAGCAGTGCAGGTACAAAATCCCCTTAAATTTTGTAAGTCCAGTTGATCTTACAACAGATTGAAAACTGCTCCCTTTCTGACTAGAGGGTAGGCAAGTCTAGGGGTAACAGGTTGCAAAGAAATGAGACTCAATTGGCTGACAAGTAGCCCTGCTAAAAACGACCCTAGGTTCGGTTGGAAGTGAAGTCAAACACAAACCAACAGTGTGCTCTAAGCACAACCAGGCAAACAGCATGCTGGGCTACATTAGGAGAGGTGAGGTTAGCATCGTGGGGGAAGTCATTCTGCTTCTGTACTCAAACCTGGTGAGGCTGCCTCTGGAATACTGTTTTAGGTCCCTCAGTTCAAAGAAAATGTTGGGAAATGGAGAGGGTGCAGTGGACAGCTACCTGGATTGTCGGGGGCTGTAGAGCACACTACTTAAAAGGAGAGAGGTTGAGGGTGCTAGTTTTGTTCAGTGAGGTGAAGAGGAGGCTGCAGGATGATGAACTAGCAGCTAACAACTACTTGAAGATCAATTACAAAGATGATGGAGCCAAATTCTTCTTGATAGTGGCAGATGATAACAACAATGGGCATAGCCAGATGTTTCAACTTGGGAGGTTCAAGCTGGATGGTAGAAAAAGCTTTTTTTTTTCTTCTTTTCTCTCTCTTTTTTTTTTTTTTAATCAGGTACGTAATGCAACACTAGAATGAGTCACTCAGAGGTTGCAGTTTCCATTCTCTAAGATTTTTTAGATTCAGCTAGACAGAGCCATGACTGACCTGATCTAACACTACTGCTGTTTCTCTTTTGAGCAGGTGCTTGGACTATGAACCTCCAAAGGTCCAGCATTTCTGTCATTTTGTGAGGTGAATTGTGTTCCTGTTAGGCGCTGTGCTTATACAGTCACACTCAAGGTTGATGGGACTGCTAAGTGCAGGGTGGGGACTCTGGGGGAAATCAGTCATATTTCAGTTGGTCAAGTTTGTTCACAGAAACTTTTTCACTCCACGAAGAATGCTTTTTGAAGAATCTGATCTTAACAATTTCAGTCATGAGAGTCTGTCCACTGACTTCAGTGGGTTTTGGAAGAAATCTGAACCCCACAGCAGGGATGGAATAAGCTGCACTTACCTAATCTTCCTGTGATCCTGGGAAAGTCCCTCATATCTAAAAATCATATGGCTAGGGCTCATGAGAGGAAGCACACCACGAATGGGAAGTGGGCAGCAGTCCATGAGCAAGGCATTATTTCCTGAAAGCTGTAGCTATCTGAACGGAAATGGCTGCTAGAAAGAATAGCATCAACTCTGGTCAGTATGCTCTTCCAAAAATGAAACCAGTGCCTGGGAGATGAGATGGCAATCTACTTCCCCTTAACTTCAATTTATCAACGATGCATTTGGTGCTTTCCATACCTACATTTGTGTAAAAAGTACATTAATAATATATTCCCTGTTTTAGGTATTAATCTGTCTAGTTCAGACTGTGCTGCAGCAGAATCACCAGTGTTAAAAGTCCTTAAAATTCTAATTAAAAAACCTTCCCTAGGAAGTTTCTTTAGGGAGTTTAAAGGACTTAATTTTCCAGAAATATTTTTCTTTGACACTCAAGGTATTCTGAGGTACTTCTCTATTTTTAGAATGTCACGTGCTGGGGAAGCAAACTACTGGTACTGATTACTTCTTTTGACTATTGTTTTCAGCTTAGAAAACTCAATGTGAAGGAACTACTAAAGCTTACTTTTAATCCATGTTTGGAGATACCAGAGTGTAGTTACATAGGCCAGCTACTAGTGCAGATCTGAGAACTATTTAAATATTTATCACTATTATTGAGCATGATAAAAAAAATCAATAATAGTATTATACCTACACATAATATACCCAGAGAAACTTTAAAGCCTCTCTCACATAATATGAAAGTTTATAAATACTAGACAAGAAAAAAATTCTATAGGGTCACACAAGGACTGTCTTATGAAGTAATTGGGCAAAATTAAGAAAAATAAATATCACTTTGACTGACAGAAAAAGCTTTTCTAGAAGAAACTTATGGAAAAGCTATGAATAAAGCCTTCCAAGAAAGATTGATGGAGAAGAAAGACCTATTAAAATTTTCCAGTCTCTGATGCATAGGATTCATTCATTACCTTATAAAAGCGCAAGTACATAGATACTGGTGACGTGCAGACAGGTCTTGCAGAAACAGTAGTAACAATAATGCCTGAAAGATATTATAGTCTAAGACATAAATAATTTATAGCCACCCTCCCCCACAGTAATGAAGCGGAGTGAGCTCAGATACATTCAAATTTAATTCAGTATGGGAGATTTACAGGCAACAGCATTAAAGAAAGAGACAGCATAAAACGAAGTGTTAACAGTGAGTATGCACAGTAAAAGAATGACACAGTATCAAAAGACTGGAGCATCTGGATGACCCAAATACCAAAGCCTCTGATGCATGTTCAGTAAATACTGCACTTTGATATTTCAGAGGAGAGTTATCATCAGTACTTCTCAATCTGGTTATTCCAGTCGAGCATTTGTACAGGAAAGCTTTCAGTGAAGAGTTAGGTTCTTAAGGTGCTTTTAACTTGCGCCTCATGTACTCATACACTATTGTGAGAAGTGAATATAAAAATGTTGTCAGGCTTCAAATTTGTAGGATTCACATTGTCTGTATTTCACTTCTATAAAACCTATGCTAAAATCTGTGACTGTAGCCAATGGTATAATCATTCACCTTGGAAGTTAGGACTAAAAATAGGCACAAGCTTGCCTGCTCTAGTGGGATACTTCAAGCTACAAAATTGTAATGTCCATTTCTTGCATTCCTAGCTGAACCAGAGCTTCCATTTATTTTCTGTTTTTCTAAGAAAATTGTTTCTTCCAATACCAATACCATGATGTTTTGGAAACATTTACCCTATCATTAATTAGATGACTAAACAAAAGTATCACAGCTGCTGACCTTAGGCAGTTTCTGTAAAACGAACAGTGCCAAGCAGCTCTGCTAATTGATGGCACCACAGAAATTTATTAATGCTTTACCTAAGTGATTTAAATAGTCAAATCTTATAAACATGTATCACATGATGTTTAATTCCTGTAAATGTGAACAATCAGATTAACAACTGGATATGCACTGCTCCCAGACTGCAGAGAACTGTCATCTTAGAAAAACACACATCAATTTGTTAAATGCTTTATAAAAACAGATACACCACAGTCTATAACCAAAAGTTTGCAGTCGGTTTTGTAATATGATGTACATTGAGACTGGGTGGAGAAATGTTAAGCCTTCAGGTGCATCAGTTATGTGCATGCAGATAAACAGTTCCAGTAAAGCTAATGGTAAAATGTCTGAGACCTAGGTTGTGTGACCTTTCTGTGAATGTGTTTCACAGGTATGTAAGAGAACATAAGCAGGCTTTCAAAAAACCTTTACAAATCCCAAGAAAAACTCAAAGTCTTATAGGTAAAGGAGCACAATGAGTGCTCCCTTCTTGTTCCCCTAAGAATACTAGTCTTCCAAGGTAGGAGAAAATAGAGCCATGTATACCAGATCCCAAGGAGGAAACCCATCCCATAGAAGAGTACAGTACTAACAGCTTCACTAACTCTATGTCTGCCTCCTGGATTTTCTGGTGGGTCACAGCAGGTGCATAGTGGTCTGTGTTAAATGGCTTCAAGTAGTCCTATCCTCTTTATCCGTAGAAATGAGAGTCTGATGGATTTCTAATTGTCATTAATGCGAAAGAAATAAGTGTCCCATCTGATGGCTGCTCAAAGCAGACCATGCTTTGCCTTCTCCTCTAAGCTGGGGAGCCTCTTTAAACCTAACACCAATTTTTCTCCAATCTTTATGATGATCTGACTTTCCTGGTCAGGGTATTGGACTCTTGTGTCACTTCTGTAACATATTAATACTAAATTCTACAGAGTGCTCCTTTGTTTCAAGTGACTTAGCCTATGTTTCAGTTTACAATGAGAAATGATGTAATTTCCTGTTCTCAGATTACTTCTGAAACTCAAATGCAACCGGATGATGCTGTAATTCATTTCTTTTCTGGTAGTGCTAAAAAGGATTGCCCTCCTTTCTCCCTGTCAAAACTGATAGTTTGAGGTCAGAGGTATTTTGTCCTTTAATATCTAAAATGCAAGTTCTGCTTGCTTTTTGAGTGCAAATATACAACCATATCATTTTTTTCACCATTATAAGCAAAAATATTTGTTTTCTTTTCCCTGTGGTTATAACTTTTACTTAATACTTTTAATATGAGTTCTTAAGGGGAGGCTGATCTGCAAGGAAAAGCTGATGACTGATGCATGACTAGTTACTGAAATACTAGCTTTTCTCAATAGAAAGTATGTGCATGCACAGCAATAACTTTGGGAACACAAATTTGCTGAAACAGTTCTCAGATTCAAAATGCTTTTAATAAGGCAGAAAAACTGCTGCAAACAGAGTATGAAGGTCAAGTTCCTGTTTGCTTGTTCAGTTTAAATGAAGTATTAAACCAGGTGAATTCATTAATTGTTTGACCCTAATCCTAAGTGTTGTATTTTTTTCTACCTGCCAATTCTGAAATACGGAGATCTGAAACTAACACAAATAATAATGCAAGAAAATTCTTTCTTTAATAATCTAAGATCTTTGGTATCAGGTCTTGTTTCATCAATGTAATGCAAAAGTAAATTGAGTCTGCAGTATAGACTCACTGTAGTCCTGAGCTGAGGGTAATTCTGCAGTTCATTGTTCATTAAAATATTTTGTAGAATATTACTTTACCTACTGTTTACAAGTATATGAGTTAATTAGCTGCAGAACACCTCTAATAAGGTTAAGAGGCTATGGTGTCTGAATGAGCATTAGCAATCAGCAACTCTAAACAAATGGGTACAGCATGCAAACCGTAGAGAAACGGAAACATCTGGCAAAATTTAGTGTCAGGAGGATATGAAGGCCCTAGATAGAAGTTTCTGGAGACTGGGAGTACTTATGAAAAAAGAAATAAGTTTGGATAAACTTTGATGAGATGTTTTTTAAGAAAGTATTTTTGCTGCCGCATTCACATAAACTTTGTTTTTAATATCCATCTGTTACTAAGCTACCATAAAATGTATTTAAAAACATAACACTGTGTATCTAACCTCTAAAATTAACATGGGAAAAAGCAGGAAAGGAGTTGATTTACCACACTCAGAAAAGCTTTTGCCTTGCAAGAATTGTACAGATAAGACAGACTTGTGGAAAAAGAGCATCTTGCATATTTGAGTGTTACGGGCATATTTTTAAAAGAATTCTGGAAATTCCTTTTTTCCTGTTGTAAGTTTAAACTGGGAGTTAGATACAGTCTCTGGGACACTCAGATGTGTCAAAAAAACTTTCTCTTATCATAAGCAGAATAGATACTTGCAAAAAGCTCCAGTAGGTTTTCTACCTGAACATCACCTGCTAGGAAGGAGGGAGCAGGGTGCAGTTTGAGAAGAGCAAGTTCTACTCCTCAGCATTGTTGGTGACCTGCAGCAAGGTCTTAGACAGTCACTTCACTTCTTTGTGCCCTTCCTTCCAGGTTTATACTCCTTGATTTTTCTTCTGCTTGCATAATGAATAGGATATTAGGTTTGAGGCTCAAGACAATGTTAAAATCTAACTAGAAAACTGTATTTTATCCTTATCCTTTCACTTTTTTCTTCTCATGTTTCTTTCCCACTCATTTCTTCATTTTCTCCTTCATTTATTTCTCACAATTGCATACTTTATTCCGGCTATTTCTTTTTATATCAGCCTGTGTAAATTGACTTGTCCTATCTAGATAATCCTTAACTCCTTACACAATCTTTTCTGTCTTTGGAGGTGTGGTGTTCAACAGGAAGAGCAATTTGTCAGTAGACCAGGTTTCTCTTTTCTTTCCTCTTCCTTCCTGTATCTTCTTCCTTTTGTCTAATGAATCCATTTTAAGTCAGATACTTTCTTAGGAAGCATCTTGACTTTCATGTATATTTTTTCCGTTGTAAGGCTGCCTTTCTCAAATTTGCAACAATTGGTACATTAAAGCACATCTAGAAGAGACATGTTGCTACTGACTTTCTTTTAAATGTTTGTATAATGAAGTCTACTTGTAGGTCAGTTGAATTTAGTGACTTGGAGAGAAAATTCTCAATTGCTCCAGTAAACATCAGTAGACTTGCAATCATGTAGGAAAAATGCTCTTCTTACCCTGAAACTGTGCTCTCCTGAAATTGGCTTCTATTGAACTCATTCTTGGAACTTGGTCATTAACACACTAAACTGTAATTAAGCGCAACACTCTAGGAGGCAAGTACGTCCTTGTCTTCTGTGGAAGACGGCCAACTAATACAAATGACTTAAAAGGAAGAGGACTTGGTTTCTGCAACAGTCTTTCCAACCGCAAATGTCACTGCCCTGTGAAGATCAAACAAGCCTTTGTCCACCTGCAAAATTTTAACTTGGCTAAAATCCATAAATTGCATGAGTGGTGTGAAGAGATAGCAGCTAAAAAGGAGAGAAAATAACTGTTCTTTTATGGCAAAACTACTTATGAAACTGCAGTCATGTTCAAAATTTATTTTAAAAATTTCAATCCTTTGCAGTTTTGTGAGATCTTGCAACATGTTTCTCTCAGAACGCAATTCTGGTAATCAGAAGTCTAAAATCTCACCTTTCACTTGGGGGCTGTCAAATCAACACCCTCTGAAACTGTATCCATTACAGACACAAGATTCTGGGAAACAACTAGAAGGACACAAGACTTAGATTTTATAACACAGTTTTGTAGCAATCATACATTCCATAGCATTACAGTTTGAGGGGCTGAATCCTTAAAATGTTTGAGATAGTAATATTGCATATGGACTCCTTAAATTAGACTTAACAACATATTATAATATTTAGCTTTTATTTTACATTTTCCTCTGTAGACTTCTATTTCCTGACTAAGTGCTATCTTTTCTCCCATGGAAGTGGTGAGAAAGTAGGGACATGCAGTGAGAGAAATAACATGCAAGCAGCTTCCAAACAGGCCAGAAAGCCAAGTGCTGTCATCAGTAAGGTGCATTGCCAGTGTAGCTATCTTGCTAGCTTTATTCGGAGGCCAGCATTTCACCTGTAGTAAAGACAGTTGAGCCAAAAAATAAGAATTAGGAAACAGTTGTATGGTTTAAGAAAACATTGCAATAATGTGCATAATAATCTTTTAGGACTGGCATTACCTGAGTTTTTAGCCTCCCTTATTTATCTGCTTTTCACTGTCCACTTGAATACAGGCAGATAAACTGAACTGAAAAAAAGTAAACTGTGTTCTTATATCATCACCTTTTAAGTACTCTTTTTTTGCCTTTTGCTTTTTAAAGCTGAAAATAGCTGAAAACAGTGTATGGCATGAATGAAAAATGGTACTGTACAGGGTTTACTTTGTTCTATTGTGTTCTTTGTTTCTTACCAGGAAGTTGCAGCCAAAAAAAAAAGGAAAGAAAAGAAAAGAAAAGAAAAGAAAAGAAAAAAAAGAGAGAGAGAGAGAGAGAAAGCTATTGCAAATTCCCCCTTTACAATGTGAGGGACAAAAAAAGCACCAAAGTTTACCCATGTCCAGAAGTGACACATACACCCACTTCCCCTTGGCTTCTCTCGTACAGGAAAGTAGGTAGCAAAACAAGCCGTATGGAAAAAAATTAAGAAGGAAACATAGAGAAATTGAGAGAGAGACTCTGATGCCCCCTAATGCAGGCAGGCATCAGGAAAGGTGCGGTCTCTCCAGGTTGCATAAATGTCACTTGGAGATTCATAAATATGTAAGAAGCAGCTGGCACTATGCATAATACCACAAATGTATGCAAGCTGCAGAAAAATATTTAACGGCAAAATGCAACAGCACACACTCAGAAGCTGGTATGCTGAATTTAGTGACTCTCTGGATATTGCTCCTGCAGCTTGACAAGCACTTGTGCTGTGCCATTGCAGAGTGCTGGCCCTGCCACGCAGGTCCCCAGGGCCTCCCTTCTGGTGCACTAAAACCATCACCCTCAGCACTGTGCCCTGTGGATTCCTGGGAAGGCATCGCCCACCTGCTCTTGGGCTCTACGTCCTCACTGACTTTGTAAAGCTGCATGTGCACAGCAATTACCAGCTGCAAAAATCAGATGGACTGGTTGGAGCTGGGGTTTGGGTTTAGAAGCTGGCATCTGAACTTTCCAGTCAGCATCAAGGTCTGGTCATGTTCTTTCTTTCCTCCTCACTTGGTGTAGTTACGACTGTCAGACAGTTGCTGTCAACTCAGTCACATGAGGGGAGTTTTCTATAATACATTGAATCATGATCCTTTTTTGTACTGAGAAGAATTAAGGAAGAGCTCAGACTTCTCTAGGTCGTTTCTCCCTGTGTGGCTTCATGTACAGTGAAAAGAGCAGTAAAACTTTGTTTTCAAACATATTTGCCTAGAAGTTACTCTGGGGTTAAGTAATTCTGCAACAAAAACACTTTTAATAGTGCTCTTTTAAGAGGCGGGAAGACCTTGGCACTACTTTTTCTTCCCTTACAGCTGCTGTGAGCTTACCATATAGTCTTCACCGACATCTCTAGCCAAACGTGCATACAGGTTACGATTTTTGCTTGGCGTTCCTGCTGCAGCCACCATAGTCAGCATATCATACCACTTTTACATTTTAGTCTAACACGGTCTTTTTCTTCTTTAAGAAAAAACAAACCCGTGCCTAAGACAGTTAACAATGTTTAAAGCCAAAAAATACCATGCCACAGATTTTTAAGTCTGAAAAAATGTAACTTTAAAAATGAACATGCAAACACATGAAAACAAAGAAAAGTCTTTTTCCAGGGATAGGAGTCTAGTGATAGGCTCTAGAGCCCAATCTGTAAGAGATGACTTATGTTAGCTGTCGAGCAATTGATTAGAGGAGTTCAATTTGTACAAATCTACAAATTTTTATTCTGAAGAATACCATAGTTTTAATTTGATGAGCTTGCAGGTGAGGCATACGAGTTGATGTTGCTCTTCAAGTGAAAACTAAACTAAAAAAGTTTAATAGGTTCTTAAATCACCCTCTCTCATGACGAATCTCAGTAAAGTGGTCGGCCAGATCCTCAGTTGGTGCTTTAATTTTTACACAGTGGCTACTATAAGGAAGGTAAGAGTCTGGTGCTGCTCTGCAGCATGGAGAGCACCCTTAGTGCACAGGGAGTACACTGTAAGGAGAATGATTCTCCTTTCCAAAGAGCAGAACTGTCTGCTACAGAAAGAATGGCTCTATCCCCTTCAGTTTTCATCGTGATTTATGAGCAAAGTTCTTAATTTCACTTAACCAAAATAGCAAGATGTTCTCATTCTGCAATAGGAATACAGATAATGGAAATATTGTTTCTTTTTTATCTTGTCTTTTTTTCCGCTTGCATACATGGCTTATGCAGATGTGCTGCTAACTCTGGATAATCTCTGGATTCCTCATTTGGTAGGGATAAAATAAAATATGTAATACATAGAAGATTCTTGTTTTCAGTCAAAATATCTAATCATCCATATGGAAATGACCTTTGCTACTGATTGAGTAAAATGTACTTGCTTTAAAACACGTTTCCTTCTGACTTCTGACTGTGGTCTATGGTCATCTGACTTACTTTTTAATTGCTTGACTGGATGAGTTGGTAGTAGCTTCTAGTAATGTCCTTTGATATTAGGGTGCATAAGATAAGTTCTGTTTCACATTGAGCTAGTTAAACCGAGTCTAAACTGAGAGACTGTGTAAGCACAGCTTGATTATGAGTCTTGCGTTTTATAAAAAAAATCTTTCTGTAAAACAACTGCGTATTATAGTTTTAAGAAAGGATGTGATGCACTAAAATATTTTCAGCTGCTTAACATTGCTATTGGAGTTGAACTGTTGCAAAAATCAGGAAAAATCTTCACTGAGATAAATGAGCCATATTTTTTACCTCTTCTGCTAAGGCTGCTGTGCAAAATATCATATATGTTAAATCTTGATGCTGAAAACATTTGCTGTAATCTGATATATCTTATATAATAAGATGAGAGAGTTTTAGAGAGGCTAGTTAGTTTTGTACATGTTTAGGTAAGAAGGTCAATGGAGATAAAATTTATCTCAGAAGACATCAAGGGGAGAGGTAAGGTCAGTTTGAGGTTCGATATTCTATAGCATCTTTATCTTATCTGTAACTTCTAAATCTAATTGCATTGCTTTCATTCCTTGCTCATGTTCTTGCTCAGGCTCCTTGTTTCTAGAAACCTGTCTGTTGTTACCTCCTGACTGAGAAGTTAATTGATATTTGCCAACGGCATTATAATAAAAAATAATGAAATAAGTACAGGTACATTTATGGCTGGGCAGCTAGTACTCTTTTTTTTTTTTTTTTTTTTTGGAAAAAATGAGATCTTTGGCTTGTGATTTTAGCCTTAATTCTAAAGACTACCAACAGCTTCTGAAAAGGGGAGTTCCACAGTTTCATCAGCTTTGTATATGTGCTTGCATCACTAGTGGCTGGCTGCCTTAAATTACATCAGAATGCAGAGACACCAAAAGGCCAAACTCAGATAGCATAGTATATACTGAATACCATACATTATGGCCATACTATTTTTTTTAAACAAAATTATATTGTTATCCTGAAGTTCAGCCGGTCTTGTGCTTCTGACTTTCTAAGAACATTCTAAATATTGTCTCTAAAACTCTCAATAGAATTTCGATACATTCTTTTTTCATGTGCCTATTTTTTCCATTCAGTAAGATACAGCCAGCCAGCATGGAAAGGTTCAGCTAAAACATCTTAAATCTGACAAAACTAAAGTTAAGTTTCCGATTACCTATAGTAGCTGTTACTATGAATTTTTTATCAATAGGGTAAATCAGGCCTGACAGCAGTGTCTGGGCTGTTACACATGGCTTAATCAGAACTGTAGTTTTTGTAGTTTTCTCTGTGTTATGAGGGAGTTGGGGCCAGGGTCTTGTGTGGAGTTTCAGTACTGCCTTTCCTTGCTTGCCAGAGGAGAGCATTTGCATAAATCTTCTGTCCTGCCTCTGTGAGAATAAAAAAATTATTCATCAGAACTGTATTGTTAGCGAGTCTAGAGATAGCAGAACTTGGGACCTCACCATGTTCCTGTTAACTGTAATGAAAATTTGGTTCCTTATGCTTTCAGAAAGTGTGGAAGAGCTTCTCTGCTACAAGACAGTGTCATGTGGTAGGTGTGTTGTAAGCATATCGTAGATGGAAATAAAAGTAAGTGAAGCAATGAGAAAGGCTGACAACAATGAAAGATAAAAATATCAATTCACTCCTGCAATTGTATGTCACCTTAGTAATTTTAAGTGTAACTGAGTTCTCAGAATTCACAAGGAAAAATTCCGTGAACTTCCTGAAGTTTAATTTACAAAGAACATAATGGTAAAGTTGTTCTATGCCTCAGTCTATGTACTTCCCGTAATATTTTAATTATTTGAAAACTCTTAACTATGTTTTACTTAGGAAGAAGACTGTCAAAGACACTTCTCAAAAATCGATTGGAAATAAGGAGCTGGGTAGAAGACAGAGAAGATGAATCAGGGATGCTACAGCAACAGGTAAGTTCTTAAGAGACACCAAAGAATTTACCTGTCACTAGGTTTATGCTGCAGCTTTGGTATACTTGAATTTTTAAAAAACTATTATCCACAAGATCCAAGCCTTTAGAAGATCATACTTCATTAGTACTGATGGAACTACTTACAATTCAAGCAAGTTTTCAATTATGTCCTCAGCTGTTCTTTGTCTCACCTGATTCCACCTGTGCTTGACTTCACTTCTTTTGTTTATAGAGAGCAAAAACAAACTGTAAAAGAAGGGCTACCGTAATAGTTCATCCTATATTCATATTATTGTATGTCAAATGGAATTTTTTTTAAACAAGAAGCAGCTACTTTGTTGCTCCTTATATGCAAAATATCACGATTACTATCAGCGAGCAGCCAGAACAGGCTGCTCTGCCTGGGCAGGTGAGCAGAGAGACAAGGGGAACAGCAGGCTGGGTCAAAAAAACATGTTATGGCAGATTGGTGAACAACTTCTGTTATTCTTGGAGTAGGGACAGTTTTGCAGGTTTTTCATGTCAGTGGTCTCCATCCCAAATAAATTTTCAGAAATCATTAAGGAGAACTTTAGCAACAAGTGGAAAGCTGTAAGGGAAGCAGCAGAAAAGGCTGCTTCAAGCTGTTTAGAATAGATAGTTTTCATTTGAATTTAACATCTTCATTAGCTACATGCTAGAAGTCTACTTAGAGAGGAATGCTTTATTCTTTTGTGAGATACTAGCTCAGATCACTACCTAAGATCACAAATACGATGACTTGAGTCAGGTTTGATTTGAAAATGTTTAGAAAATGCTGTATGTGATTTCCTAAGAAACTTGCCCACAGGCCAGTATGCTGCTTCATAGATAGAGAAGAATTACCTGTTCATGAAGCTTCTTGTGCAGAAGTGAAACAGTGACCACTCAAAAGTGTCTGCTGAGTACTATTTAATTGGTAGAAATGGTAGAAGTGAAGTACTGCATATACAGGATGAATATTATAAAGAAGAAAGATTGAATGCTTAATAAACTCAAATGCAAATATGTAAAAATTTAAATCATCCTTATCATATATTGATGTTGTAGCACATCACATATCATTTGGAAGACAAAAGAGAGCATTAACCCTTCAAGACAATATTATACATGTTTTGAAAAATCAGTGTGTATACTGAATTGCAAAGATAGCTTATTTTTAAAGAAACTGAATTCATAGTGTTGTATGCACACAAATAGAAAGGTATTAGAAGAAATCTATTTCTGTTTTATTTCCTTGCACTTCAACACAATTTTATTTTGTCCAGCTTCCACATTGCCACTACCTTTCATTTTTATCCATTCAGTATTGTGAAAAATATGGTGGATATTTCCTACTGCTGTGTCAGTGAGTTTTTCCAACAAATTTTTGTAGCTTTATTTGAAGCAAAACATCCATTTTCATTCTTAGTCATTCTTTCATTCTCATAAAGAATCTTAGACCTATTTTTAGATTGATTTCAGAGAGAAAACCGTTCCTTTCAGCATTAAGAATATATACCATCACAAAATTGCTTTTCCTTCTTATAGCATTTGCTCATGAGTTTAATCTCAAGATGCTTGCCGGTATTGCAGACGTATGGCAAAAACCAAGAAATACTGTAGATTAAAAAAAATGGTAATAGAATGGAAACTGTCAGTCTGTTTCTGGCCCTAATTGAAATTGTTCATGTGTTGAGAGCACTGTATCTCTTGCTGGGCTGTACAGTGTTGCTGCTGTTTTCTTTTGCTGACTTTCACAGATTTGCTCTCCCTTCCCTTGTTTTATCTCATTATTTGGAAGGACTGTAACCTCTTTGTGCTTGAAGCAGTGTGATGTACATGTACAGTGCTTATCATAACAAGGTTCTGATCATTCATTAGTACTTCTCTGTATCAGTACTGAGCAAATAGCTATAATAAAGTGAAATGCTAGGGAGGAATAGAAATGTTTGAGGTGGAAAGTGCTACTAAAACAAGTGGTACCACCAACAAAGTTGCAGGAGACAGGAACAAGAGGTATGTGGTAAACAAGATGATGACATTTCCTGATACTGTTTATGGAGGGTTTTAAACAGAGAGGCACATGTGAACTGGATTTTGAGTTTATAGCAGAGTCAGTAGCTAAGAAAGGGAGGAGAAACCTTCAATTCCAGGATCAGAAGAGATAGTTTAAGGCTGCAAGAGGCAGAAAGGTTAGAGGATTCCAGCAGTCATCTAGAAGGCTGGTGGATGTGGACAAAGGGCTGCACAAACAGTAGGAGGCAAGCCCGTAGCCTTAGCAGACTACAAAACTGCACATCCATCTTAAGGGAAGATTCAGTTCTTTAGTTCAGGTGTTTATGGAGGACTATGACAAGGATGTTTCTCCTCCTCCTCTGAATACGTTGCAAACCTTTATTAATGCCCTCTCCTGCTTTCTGTCAGATATACATAGCTTTTCCTCACATATTTACATAAATGGAACTTCACAGTCTCACAAATAAAGTGCACTGTTCATTATAAGGATGGATGTTATCCCAAAGTGCCCACAGCAGAGATGGTGATCCTCAGGGGGACTCAGCTCCGTCTTCGGCTGAAAGCACTATGCTCAGTTTGGTTAAAAGAAACCCAGGGCTGGATGGACTACTGGAGAAGGAGACTTATGCCTGAAATCAGTGCACCAAAGGAATGTGACAGATTATTTCTCTAGTTTGGGGTACTAAGCTGAAAAAAGGATAGGAAAAATAGGAAGAAAAAAAAAAGCAGGCATATCTCATTCTAACGATGGTAGAGGCTTGTTCTTAGCTGGTGACATTAAAATTATTTGTGATTCAGAAACCATAACAGTAGTGAAATATTTCTGTATAAAGCAATTATTGGATATGTTTGCAAAACAAAAGCAAACATTGGATATGTTTGTATAAACTAAGGATTAAAAAACACCTTCTAATCCTAAAGTAAACACAGAATATTAAACAGCATCAGCTGCAAGACACTTTTAATTGGACTGAATTATTTGCAAACAAAAGTTCCTGAAGAGTCAGCTGAAAAGATCTCTTGTCTGCAGATACTTAGTGTTACCAAATCTGAGAGTACTGGTGATCCATTTGTCATCTCCAGAAACATTTAGTCTATTTCTTGGTGAGAAAAAAAAAGAATCTGACCCAACTTACTGAGTTAATTGATTAAATTTGTCATAAGTTGAAGAGCCACCGACTTACATATTGCTTCTGCAGGAGGCATAGTATGACAGTTGCTGCTACAAACACTATATTGACACCTATCATAATAGGAGGAGATTCCATCAATCTGGGAAGCTTTACAGGTACATTTGGAGGAAAACATTCAGGAATGCTAAGTAAAATGTATGTACTTATAGGTAAAGTACATATTTGCTGAGTATGAGTAAGATAATCTATATGTCTCTGCTTTCTGGGACATTTAGCTCCAAAGAACTTTATAAATGTTGTGCCAATGTGGCATAAAAATACAAAGCATTCCGAAAGTATGAATCAAATATTATTTGACTCAAATATGAAATATTTTGCAGTTATAAAACATATTCAAAAAAATTCTATGAAACCAGAAGAGTGTTGATCTTTGTGTCAGGATTCAAAGAGGAAATGAAGACAGACTAGTTCGACAAATTTTGGGCAAGATCTTAGAAAAGCATGGGAAAGATTCATCTAAGAAAGGATCAGAAAATATGTCAGCTGATGCATTTTTGATAGGAAATACTTACTTAAAAGAAAACTAACTTCATCCTTTGAAATTACAAGTTCAGATTAAAGCTGCTTAGATGTAATAGACTTTTGTGAAGAGCTTTAGTATGCCATGATAGTCCAAATAAAAACAGATATTTGTAAAAGTAAACAGACTTTTTACAAACAGTGATCAAACATGAAATTGATGGTGAACTAACTAATGGAAAAATCTGAGAAAGTAGTTGGGGAGAACTGCAATTAATTGGATGCATATCTAGTAGGATTTCACAGGGCCCAATACCGCTGTCATTTGCAATCTGAAAACAAACATAAAGTATCATGACAAATTTTTGATTGATGCAAAAAGGTTTGGAAAGTTAAAAAGCAATGCTTGAGAGCTAGATTGTTTGCTTCCTGGGCCCATTGCAACAAAATGCTTTTTTGTTAACTTCAGCACTGCCTTTACATGTCATGGAGAGAGGAAGATGAGCCAGAGTAGGTAATAGAGACTTATGCTGGAAAAGAGTGCCTCTAAAAATTGTATCAGGGCAAGGAAGATGAAAGCAAGGCTATGATGTTTACGCAGAAGGCACTCGTAAGGTGGAAATCTGCATCTGACTCTGGCATGTCTCTTCAAAAATGCTGAAGAACTGGAAAGAGTGAAGAACAGGATTCACAAAATAGCTTGAAAGTTGGAGAAAATACTTTACTGCAAGACAAAAAGTAAGCTGAATAGAAACAGAACAGAAGAATTAAATGGTGTTGGATGAAAATAGTCAATTAGGAGTTATCTTAGCAGGTATTTCTAAAACCACAAACCTGCAGTGTAGAGAACATATACAGATCTGACGTAATGAAGCAATAATCTCCAAGGAACTGAAATTTAGAGCCTAACTCTGAGTTAGTACCTTTTCTTAAATCACACCTTCTTGTAAAGATGTTAAGTCTGACTACACTCAGCCTTAGTTAGCTTTAACTCATTTATATCTAACACTGATGTCAATGTGCTGGAATTTATTTTCTTCCTCAGTTGTAATTATCAGTTATTACGTTTGTTTCAATTACATCGCTTCTTTAGTCAGTCAGGCTTGTGTGAAGAACTAAATACACATGGCAAGAGATCTCCACTATGGATAGGTTCGAATACACATGCATGAGTCAAATTAAAACTGGAGTGGTTACTTCCTGGAGGGGGAATTGAAGAGCAGATGTTAAGGACGCTTACACACTCCACAAAACAGAACTAGTCACAGTGTTAAACAATTTAGCCACAGCAACATAAAGTACAGCTTTACCAAGAAGCTGTTCAGTTTAGCCTACACTGAGCTCAGTACTGGCATTGCTAATTTCTTTCTGATCCCTGGGCTGGCTTGAGGTATTTTTGTGGGTCAGGATCTGCAGTGGATATGCACATAGGCAAGACTTGCTGAAATCAGGGTGAACTAAAATGCACATGCAAGATGTGATTAGAAAGCCTGGAGGGGAAAGAAGAGGAATAGGACAAAAGTCCTGGCTTGTTTATGGGGAGAAGAGCAGAGGTTGAAGAGTGGCAGCCAGGGGAAAGTCCACGGTATTTCCTCTGGGGTTGGGATATTTCTAACCCCTAGCTTCCTCTTTCTTTGAGCTATTGCTAAACAATGCCCACACTCTCTCAAAAAATCAGCAGTTGGCATTAGTGTTTCACTGATACTATCAAAAGCCAGTTCCTCCCACTTGCTTGCTGTCCTTTGCTGCTGCACATTTGAGAGTTCAGAAGTGCTGTTGAAGTTCGACTTCAGAGCACTTTAAGAACTGTTTTTCCTTCTCTTATTACTAGTTCAGTTAGGAATCACCATCAGTACTAAATGAACGAAAGCTTCACAACACTACCAGAAAACTTTCTGCTTATGGCTGGAAGGGCTGCTGCCTGCTCCAACAGGGGAGCTGCGCCTGTTCTGCCTGAAATGGCAGTGTGGGATCGCTGATCTTTGCTCCAAGCCACAATCAACCAGTTTGGCGGATTTAGTCAGCATGCAGTGATGAGGGACTGATGTGGGAGCCAGACCCAAATTCCAGATGGACGGGTTACAGGGACAGGTCCTGGTCCTCAGGAGGGCTGGCTGGGGACAAAGAGTTAGTGATGGGAGGAGAGGGGAAGGAGAGGGGTTTTTACATTCTGCCTCCACTGACTTCCACAGAGTTTGCATCTGGTCAGTACTTTGTTAAAATCAAACCAAGAGGCACGTGACTGCCATAGCTCTCTGCTCGTATGTGACTAAATAGAGTCAGGAACTGAAAATAAATGTCTTCTCCAGTTTGCATTGCTTCTCCTTCTCATACAGGTGGTATGCAGCATAACGTACAGATGTGACACATACCATTTATAGTTGGTTCATATTCTGCTGATCCTATACAGGAAAGGGAGGGATAATCTTGTGATTAAAGTGTGGAGCTTGAAATCATGAATCCTCCAGAATTTGAGGCTTCTGCCCATTGATTCTGGGCGTGACTGTGGGCAAATCACTCAGTGGCTCATGCCTTAGGCTCCCTGTCAGTAAAATTAACAGAAATACTTTATGAAAGTAGGTCAAGGTTCATTTAATATAATATTGTCTTTGATATACAACAACTTAGCTCTAATGCTTTTGCAGGATATTCATGTCAACTTGAAAAATACTCTTTTGTGCTTTGAAGTCCTCCCTGTTAGTGTAACTAAAGGGGAATCCAGGCAAATATAATTGCTTTTGAAAAATTTGTTTCAACTTATCTGGAAAAAATGTTAATGATAGGTTTAATTTAGCGTAACTACTGTGAAGCACGTCGTCATCTGTACAGCAGAGGTCACTGTTGCATTATTTGGATAAATGCTGTTGCAGTGTTGCTGATAGGCTTGCCTGAAAGGATTTCCAATTCACAGGAAATCTTAGGATTTAAAGCAAATAAACACTTCTGTGAAATTGTAGTCTCCTGGAAACACAGAGGAAAAACAACAGATGAGCTATCTACACAAAACAAATTTTACAAAGAGCTGCAGAATCCTGGGAGTACATTTTTGACAGTTTCATTCAGGCTATCAGGAAACTCAGATGTAGACGTATGTATTTATATATAAATAAAAATATATGGCACTGTTTTCCCATGATGTCTTTCTGTTAGCAGCACCCATGCAGGTCAGTTTTGGAGATACAGATTTGAGGCATGTCTGAAAGTCTGTCATGAAAGGATGATGTTGGGAGAGTAAGTAGAGAGGGAAGGAGATCCAACTCGGAAATACCTGATCAGGAGCATAGGCAGGAATTCGGGCAAACCTGCCTTGGATTTGATGAAAATTCATCATAGCGAAGGTGCTTGAATCATTTTAGGTTTAATGCGTTAGCATTTTCAGATACATCCCAACTACATCTAATCCATTTTTTTAAATGGAAAAAATACTTATCCAAAAGGTAGTTATGTAATAGCAAATATAAACTAGGCAAGCATCAGTCTTGTTTTGCAAGGATTCAGGTGTTTTCAGACAGGTGTCACGGGAAAGTGTATGCTCACAAATTAACTGCATTTGCCCTATTCTATTTAGAAATCCACAACAGCAGTAAACAGGACAAGTGAAGCAGTTCAAGGCAAGTTAGTGATAGTCTTTTGAGCAACATACAACATAAAATATTAATAAAGAATCATAATGGTTCATACAGCTTTAACTTCCCAATCAATTTTCATACAAATTTGCTTGTTGTGAATGAATAAAGCAAAAGGCCCTCTTTCTCAAAATATGACTGAAATAATAAATGATAAAGAACAGCTAGTGTACTGTAAATTTACAGTTCAGTTACTCCTGTATTGTGCCTTAAGAATAGTTACCTGTTTCACACCATTGATCACCAAGTCCCTGCAACACTTCAGCACGATTTTGAAGACAAGTGGGATAGAGTGAATCCAGAATGTGAAGCCAGATGTGGTGAGGTTGACTCATTAGTCCCAAGCATCCCCAGTTCCCCCCCCACCACGTTTTCAGGATGCTCACCAAGATGAGAAATAATTCTGCTCAAGTGAACTTTTACACAAAGATATAGTGTTGTATTACACAGTGCTGAGCATTCAGACTCCAGTCTGGTAGGTTATTTACACATCCTTAACTTCACCTACCTAGGCAGTGCATGAGAATTACTTGGTTGCATCAAGAGGTGCTTTGTTATACCAGGACCAGAACTCTGGAGACGAGGCAGAACTAAATCTACTCTGGACCTTTCTGCATCCTATGTTTAGTCCATCAAGTAAGGCAGTCTTCATGTAACTGAATATGCTAACCATTGCTACAGACTTTTAGGCCGTATTTTTTCGACAGGAGCTTCTGGATTATTGGATTCTTCTCTGTTCACTTCAAGACAAGCCACAAGTTCCTTTTCTGTGTGGCTGTCAGCTTGTAGCTCTGATTGGTGTTGTGAACCCTCAGGCTCTCTGAAAAGCTAGTCCAAGCTATTTATCAAACTGAGCTACAAACAAAATAGAGGAAAGTATAAACAGTACCCTTTAATGAAAATGTGGACCTTCCTGTACTGGCTGCAGTTCTGCTGTGGATACTAAGGGCTGGCTTCCAGTCGTTATGAAACCCACTGAATTCAATGCTAGCTGAACATTTGCAAAGCAGGACTGAATATGGATTCCATTAATAACAACTTACATGGAGCTTGTATAACTCCCTCCTCCTTGGAAGTTCAGATTTTAGATAGATTTTTGCATGTTATGATCACACATCAGTGCTGGTACAAGGAATAAATTCCTACAGTTAATAAACATAACCAAACTGTCACAGGAAATCTTTACATGAGCATTCTTTGTTTTCCAAAGAGGTTTTGGCGCTTGTCCTTGGCCTTAAGAGTCCTTTATGTTGCTCTGCCTTTTCTGTTCCTAACTATTTAAAAAGAATAAGCACCTTGGATAAATTCCCGTCTGATATTGACATGCGAGAACCGTGGAATCCTTTATATAACTGTCCTTCAGTTATGCAAGGCAGGATTCCTTAAAACTATTACCTCCTGGCACAGCCAGGAGAGCAGCAGTTACAGGGCGATATGTAGGCAAGAATGGAAATATGTACAAAAACCAGCTGGTGTTTTAAGTGAGTTGTACCAGAAGTGCTGCAATCGTGGTTTCAGTTAGTCTGGAATGTCTGGATCAGATTAAGTGTCCGTCTGTCTGCAACAGTGACAGTGCAAAGCAGTGGAGAGATGAACTTTTTGGAAGCATCCAAGTGACTTATGAACTTTCAGAAATTTTCCCAGAAGCTTTTGTAAGTATAGGAATAATTTGAGCTACAAAAGATTTTTTGAAAACAAAGCATTGCTTTAATATTTTAGTTAGCCATTTAGTAAATAAAGCAAAAAAGGACTGTTTCCTAAGTCAGTAGCTGTTCTCACCAAAGCCTACAGTGAACACTCAGTCAAGAGTGGTACTTCATGTCCCCCAATTGCACTGACATACTGTTTCAAAACCTCATGCTCCCTTGACTCCTGTGAATTCCTTGATGTCTGTTCTCCCTCCTGATCAGTCCCCTCAGTATGTCTTCAGGAGTTCTTCCAAATCCTCTCTCCAGTTTCCTGTATGTGGAAAACCCAAATGCATCTATTTGTTCTCTTCTGCCATATTTTCTCTATGATTCATCTTATTCCCAAACAAAATTATCTATCAACATTCATGAGGACTAACAGATCTACCTTTTTTATTCCTCTATCCAGATGAGAACCTTTGCTAAAGTTTACTCATGGATAATTTAACATTGTGTTAAATTTAGCATGGCTAAACCAGAGCTCAAAGATTTGCTGAAGGAGGAGGAAGGTTATCTAAATCCCTGTGGAAATCATTGTTCTGCTTGTCACAGAGGCTGCTGAGTTTAGACCTGTCCCTAGGTTCTCTCACTTAAAATCTTCTTAATTCTTGCTGTAGGACACGTACAAGATACAAGTGTTCACCAAGATTCTCATCTTGTGATTGAATTTCCTTAGCCTGAGAAATTTTCTATTTTTCCTGATAAAATAGCAATCTTGATATGTATGGAAGGGTAAGACTATTTCATTTAAAGTCCTCCTATCCTATTATTTTTGCTCACATCTCTTTATGGTTCTTCCTACTAGCTCCTTATTCTCTTTTCCTGTTGATTCCCAATCAATGATGTCAGCTTCAGTAATAAGGTAGAAATAGCAGGATGCAGAACCAAATAAAGAAACTCTAGGAGATGTGTACTGACTCTGCTGTGTCTTCCCCTGTAGCTATCTTGGGACTGATGTAGAGTGAAGGCCCATGAAGCATGACACCTTGCTAATTTTCTTGAACTTTCAGCAAAATGCTTGCTTGTCTTTATTTCCAGATCCGTCTCTTCTTGTCCTATCATCCTTTATAACTTACTTCTAAAAATTATCAAACAAATTCCTCTGTGTTTTCCCTCAAGCTACTCTCCATGCTTGAAAATAATTGTTTCTATAGGACTGTATAGGTGCTGGGGATATGCCTTACAACTGGCAAAAAAAATCCATCATTTAAAGCTTACAGAAACTGTTCTTTCTTTCTATTAATGTCCAAATCTGATAGCCTCTTGTTCAGCAAATACAACTGTGCAAATACAAATGATGTTGAAAATGAACGCAATTATTCTGTAGCTAAGTCATAATCAATGCAAACAACTGGAAATTTACTGAAACCTCTGTGAGGCACTGCTGTGCCTCACTGTAATTTTGAATGTTGCTGTCACTTGATTACCAATTCATTACTCAACACAACATTATCACGAGTGCGTGAGGATAGCTTATTTGCAGGAATTACCAGAATACTGGTACACACCAGTGTCATCTGTGTAATGAACAGTCCCTTGACGGTAAGTCTGACAAGTCCAGGGAAGCAAATTTATTATTAGAAGCAGCAATGTAGTAAAAAAAAAAAAAAAAAATCAGTAGAAAATAGCCATTCCTTGTAATTTGTTCATTTCACATTTCCCAGAAAACAGGGTTGAGAGCAGTCTGGCAAGCAGTCTGTCTTCATAGTCCAAGACAAGATCAGTAGATCTGTTCTCTATTGCAAACATTTTTCCAACCAGGTTTGAAAATCCTCTGTGATGGGATCCTCCAAAAATCTAAGGCAGTTTATTCCAGGCTATCTATCATACAGGTTCACTCTGCTTTGAGAAGGTTTTCCCAAATGCACTTAACTCTTTCTTTTTGCAATTTTACAGCACTGCTTACCCTGTCTGCCCTGTGGTGGACATAACTCTGCAACAGCCTTACATATTTGGGGTTCACTAGTTTGCCTCAGCCACTTCCCTGGATTGAGGAATCCCAGATCTCCCAGTCTTTGTGGGTCACAAGCTCACTCTTTTGTCTTCTTTCCTACTGAACTACACTTTATTTTCTGCGTATTCATTATCTAGAAAAAGTATATGGGTTGGTTCTTGGAATTGGGAATGAATCACTGATTCGTCTTTGGGTTTCTGGGTAAACTCTGGACAGGATCTGAAGGCAGCTTTCAGAAACCATAAGAAATTATGGTTCAGAAATTCTTGGGAAAGTTTGGACGTCATTATGTTATTTTCAATCTGCAGTAAGCATACTGTGACAATTCCACATCACCACTGATGTCATTTAGAGCAGAATGGCCTTTGTTTTTATTCTTGTTGGAAGTGTGTGGGTTTGATTTTTTTTGTGGTATTCTGTGCATCAGATCAGGCAGAAAACTCTGTACTAGCATTCTTGGTAAGATCACTTGTGTATTTTATCTACTTTATTCACTCCCTGTTTTGACCCTCTATTTGGCCTTGAACCAGGCAAAGTCCTAAAAACTTCATTCTAAAAAATATGCCAGGGAAAATACCACTTAAACAGAATTACAGAATTGCTGAGGTTGGAAGGGACCTTTAAAGATCACAAAGTGCAACCTTCCTGCTCCAGCTAGGTCACTTACAACAGGATGCCCAGGACCATGTCTAGCCAGCTTTTGAATGTCTCCAAGGATGGAGACTCTACAACTTCTCTGAGCAACCTGCTCCAGCACTATGTCACTCCTGTGGTAAAGAAGTTTTCCTCATATTCAGACATAGCTTCCGGTGTTTCAGTTAGTGCCCGTTGCCTCTCAGATTATTGCTGGGCACCACGGAAAAGAGCCTGGCCCCATCCTTTTTACATTCTCCTTTCAGATACTTAAGCACATTAATCCCCTTCCCCCCCAGTCTTCTCTTCTCCCAGAGGGAGAGTCCCAGCTCTCTCAGCCTCTCCTCCCATGAGATCCTCCAGTCTTAGTAGCCCTTCTTTGCACTCACTCCAGTAGCACATCTCCATTTCTTTCACTAAAAGGAACTTGTGCATTCTAAAATTTCAGTTAAACAAAGCCTGAGAAAGGGATTAGCAGTGCTTCATAAGCCTTGCATGAAAGCATCTAGCTTTAATTTCTCCTCTGTCAGAAAGTGGGGGAGGATTGAACTCAGACATTATCACTGATTTTTCTTACCATGAGCTGAGGCAAGATCTGCTACAATCTGAGTCCCTGTATAAGTAACCAATATAAGTAAATGGTTGTGACCTGAAAGTTGTTAAAATGAAGCAGCAGAAAAACAGGTTTGTTATATATGATTTTAGTATTTAAGTACATAATTAATGCTGAAATTGATGCTTACCTGTGCCCACAGCTTGGGTATATATGAATAGTTTGTATCAGCCATTTTCAATATGAATGTTTATCCCCATATTATACCTACTTTCCTCCAAGCTGAGATAAATTCATGAGATGACAAATGTGAACAAATGTCATCTCAAAAGAAGTAGAGCAGGAGTTTCTACAAGAAGGCTCCTAAACTGCTGCTTTAGAGACCTATCAATACATTAGTTTCCACAAAGTTTAGCAGAATTGCAAATGGCAGCTTTAATTCATACATGTAATTTTTGATCAGAGTTACACAACAAGGACAATCAAGGTATTCCTAATGAGTATTAAGGAACTAAGGATGTATGCATTAAGGAATTAAGGATGTATGCATATCCATCTATTTACTAAAGTTTTTGCTTTTTATTTGTAGAACGGAGTGGCTTATCATAATTGCCTATCCAGAAAGCTTCTCATCTTTGACAGAAAAATTACTTCCCCTCAGAAGCCATCAGCAGGTATGTACTTTTGCTAGCTAGAAATGTCATTATATAGAGGAGTTCCCACTGAGAAATCCCAACTACAGCCTTTGCTCCAACAACAAGTAGGTCAACAGTGACCCAGATAAGATGGTTTTCATTAAGACCAGTTCTTATTTCTCTGGCTGCTGAAGTTCAACAGTGAAATTTGTGGCTGCATCTTTTCCCCTGATCTTCCTTCATTTGATTGGGGTTCACTCTTTCTTGTCTCAGTCCCTCTGAAAGGGAACTTAGTTTCTATGATGTACTTTACTCACCAAGCAGGCTGTTAGGGAACAGCAAGAGCAGGCTGCTCTGCCTGGATAGGTGAGCAGGGAGCCAAGAGCCAACAAGCAGGAGCAGTACTCTTGCTGCTCTTGGCTGCAGTCTACAGTACCTGAATCAGAGAGCAGAGCAGGTCCAAGGAACATCGCAGAAGTCCCAAGCAATGAGGTAGGTCTGAGGGCAAGCCCAGATTAGCAAGATACCAGGCAGCACCCAAACATACCTACAGTACAGCTCAGACAAGGACCAAAAACAAGGGCCTGGGCTTAAATGCAGTTCCTGGGCTGGTGGGCAAACGGTGTGTGGGTGGAGGGCTCAGATGAAGCTTATCAGGGCAATGAGGACCTCTTGGTACTATCAGGCATATTGCAGCAGGTTAAAAAAAAAAGAAAAAGAACTTTTTTTCTTCTCTAAGTGGAACTCATGTGTTTAACAATGTGACAGCGTGAGAGTCTAAAAGAATGTAAGGCTTAAATACAGCACTAAGAGAGTAGAGTAGAAGCAGATCAGACCAGGAAAGCTTTGTGCAGGGGGGATTTGTTATTTGGATTGTTCCAAGGACACATAGTTATGGAATGCCTTGGAAAAAGAAACCCAAGCTTTTCTTTTTTTTTTTTTTTTTCTTCATCCTGTTACCTAACACTGGCTTGGATAGAGAGGCTTAAGTTACCTTTTTCACTACCTAAATTTCTGCAGGTAGGTTTTTTCTCCTTGTTTCATTCTTCCAACATCAGTACATTGTTACTAGTCAGTTTTCAACTCAACTCTGCATATCCTTTATTTGGATACTGCTATTATAAGATAGTGATGTCAAAGAGAGGACAGTCACTGTTATTTAGCACACTAATCTGGAGTGTATTTTAGCTTCCAGTACAGTAAATATTTATTGGACAGTAAATAAAATTCCTGAGTAAGTGGACCTTTGAAAAGAGGAGGATGAAGAGAGATAGAGGAGCCAATCCAAGCTGAAACAAGCATATCAGTTAAAGTTGTTTAAATGTCTGCATGCTGTGGGAAAATAGTTCCTTCACCTGATGGATTTCACTGTTGACAAAATGCTTGCATGCTTTTTTAAAGGGACCATCTTATTCAGAGTGAATGTAAAAAATCTTCTGTATCAAAAGTCCATGTTTTCACTGGTCACTGGAAGGTGCAAATACATCTCCATGTAACACTGTGCTCTAGTAGCTTAGAAGTAAAAGAAGGTGATTACTGATTTCACCAAAACAGCCAGTGATGTAAAGGCAAGATGATTTTAAAGCATAATTTAGACAACAGTAAATATACAGCATTGCTACCATGTGAAGAAAAGTCACTTAAACTTATTTGAACCCAGAATAGACACAGCTATTCTCAGGCTAGCTTGCTTGTTTTCCATTTATATTAAAACATGTACCTGGCCACAGTGCTGTTCTATGAATCGGGGGAAAATCCAATGGGAAGAAGTTACCTACATGAAGCCCTTTCTGTCTGTAACACTGGCGTTAGGATGTAAGTGAGAGAGTTAATCATTTTTTCTCTCTATTGAGTTAAAATGAATGTATAAATCTTGACTAGGAAACCTTTTCTGTCTACTCTAAATAAAAATGAATAGAGTTTTGGGGTTCCTCAAGAGTGTTTTCTTTTTTTATCCTCTTCCATTTCCTTTTCTGAAGGTAAGCAGAGATCTTCACATGTCTGAAGATGTTCTGAGGGAGCTGGAGGAGTGTTCTTGTTGTGGGTATGATATTATACAGCCGAGAACAGAGATTTATGAATCAGTATTATACTGCATGTCTTCAAAAATAGTCAAAATTTCACCGATCATTCCATGACAGCTTGCTTTCAGAGGAGACACAGGATATAAACCCACTGGTGAAGTAGAAGATAGCTCAGGTTGAGTATAAGTTCACGTACATTGAAAAAGATCTTTCAGACAGGAATTTTTATTATTAAAGACAAATAATACAGCAAGTAATCACTGGGGGTATGGAGGTTGGGAGAAGATGCCTTTCACACTGAGTCAAAGTAGAAAGCATTTCTTAACAATGGATTTACAGCCTATTTAAAGGTCAGAAGAGCAAAGGAAAGTTTAAAAGGGCAAAAATGTCTCTGAAGGTAGAGAAATTTATCTGGGATGTTTGGGTCTGAGACTAAATGCATGCAAGAAAGCTTGGCTTTGGAAGCAAAGCAAGCTGTGTGAGTTGCTGTCTGCAATGTACTTCCCGTGGCACCAGCTAATATCTCTGGGAAGATCAGCATTGCTGCTACCACTGCTCATTTTCCCACCCTGTGTTTTGCTGCTGGAAGAAGGGTGATTATTGGAGGTGCCAGTTGGATCATAGGGCCTTAGGAATTCATGGTGCCGGGAGGGATGGAGAGAATCAGACAAGATGGTAGGTAGCAGCTCGTCCTCACATGAGGCTTTAGGCATTTTCTCTCCCTTGAGAATAACTGAGCTCTTAGTCTTCAGTAGCCTTGTCATGTGCTCTCTGCAATTACTTTGCCTAGAGGACACAGGCTTCTGCCCTGCCAGCAGTGCTACTGTGCTCTGCTCCTTGCTGTTAAGGAACATCTGGCCCTTGCTGTGTCCTGGCAATAAACCATCTGACCTTAGGTGAGAAAGAGGAAAAGGCAATGCATGTATTGACTTCAGCTGGATCTGCAGCATCAGCATGCTCTCTGAAATACTTCTGTATTAATCTTATAATTCAAGTTATGTAAGGATGCTTCTACAAGATGATAATTCTCTTATATTTATACCATGAATCGTGTACTGAGATAACATGCGAACCATCTAATCTTGCTTATACACCTTATAGAGTTGTCAGTGTGGGAACTTCTGGCAGAAGTTGAAATCATGCCTTAAGTAACTAGATAACAGTAACTCTATTACAACAATATCTGTTGCACTAAACACTATATACATATGTTGGATGAGACTGACCCTTCCTTTCTATGTTAACAATTCCATTATTTTTTAAAGGGATATTAAGCAACTATTTTGAAAAAGTTTCCATTTTCCTGGTGTTACCATTTTGGTAATACAGAACTGTTCTCTGATAGAAAACTTGGAAATGTGTAGTGTTAGAAACATGAAATTTTTGCCCATATTTTTGACTAGGAATGCATAATGGCAAGCCATGAAGTTCACTTTTAGGCCATCTTTATTAAATTATTTTTTCAGTGGTTTCCCATGTACAGATTCTACTGGAATCCATGATATTTGCAAGGGTATAATCTTTGAAGTTATGGCTTCATAATTTTAAGTCACTTCGTTGGGACTATACCAGTCTTTAATTGATTTTATGCATTCATTAATGATACAAAGCAAAACATTTCTGGTAGCTGAGAGGAAAAAGATGGAGCCAATCCTAAAAAGGTACTGTAATATAAAACACACATTTCTAATACATTGTCTTAGTATCTGTTGTAAACTAATCAGATATCTTTTTTGAGTAGTTTCTGGTATATATTTCTGGAAATCAGAACAGTGGGCCTAACTGCTGTGCATAAACTATTAGTATCACTTAAAAATGCACACTTTATGGATACTTTTGATAAAGGACTGGAATGCTATAGTTTCTATAAGCTTTAAGACTTTCAGGTGAGGAAAGTAGGTGTGGTAGATAGAATGGAAAAATTGGAAAAATGTTCTTTTTTTTTTTTCTTTTCTTTTTCTTTTCCCTTTTTTTCTCCCCCTGCAGTACTCCTGCCCTCCCTGCAGAGCATAGCTTTTAAATTGTGGATTTCACATTGCTAATTTCTTCTGAGACCAGAATAGTTAGGGTTTTCCTTCTTCTTGTCTCAAAGTAAAAACTCACTGAACATGTCAAATTCTAAGCTCAGATATGCTGCTGGTGCACAATGCCTGCTAATATTTTTAGTTGTATAACAATGCCTGCTAATGTTTTAGTTGTGTAGTAATACTCTATAAGTGAAAGATGTTTCCTGTTTATTGTGCCTTCCCCTCTGCCTTCTGCAAGAGTAGCTGTGTTCAAAGTGCATGCAGGCAGTGCTAGAGGCATACTGCTGTTTTAAAGAGTTTGCTGGGTTTTATTCTGTGGGTTTCCTTTTGTTGAAAAGGAGCTACTTAATTGCAAAATGTACATTTGTACCCCAGATACAGGAAGAAACATATATATTTCAGTATATTGAAGCAGAACAAATCTACAATTTTCTGATGAAAATCCTAATATAAATCATAATGGCATATGTTTGAGTACTGTTTTTTTTTTTTAACCCTCTCCTTGGTGTTTCATAAAGCAGATTTTATCCTAGATTTTTTGACTTTTACTTGTGCTGCATGGATTTAGTGTATTATTGATCTTACAGTTACTGGGCCAAAACCTGCTCTGTCTTGTGAACTCAGTGAGGGAAGGTGTGCCAGCACAGGAATTCATCCGTCAGCTGGAGCATATAGCTGTGTTATCTCAGAAGCAAAGTAATACCTTTAGTTCAGAAAGTGCTTCATAAATATATAGAGCCACCTTCTCTGTTTTCATACCAGCTACTGTTTAGCTCTTTTGGATGCAGTGGAGGAGTTTCTAATCAAGCTGGGCTAAGTATACCACTTCCGTAATGTTTATGTGTATCTGTAATACCAACAATACTGACCTGACTGCTGTCAGTTTGTTGAACGTTACTGTTTTGCTAATTCCTCAAGGGACAAGCTTTAACAATCAAACCTGAATTTGACCATGATACTATATCTGAATTTCTCTTGTAGCTGGACTTGAAATGTCTTTAATGTTTTTGGTGGCTAATGTTGCACAAGCTCGGACTGACTTTCTACAAGATGGCGCTTCAAGTATCCCAGTGGAATTTTTGTCAAATACTGATTTAGAGGAAAGCACACGACATTATCAAGATCACATTTCACTCCTAATGTTTGTAGTATTCTGTCTTAGATTTCCAGTATTTTGAGTGAAGACTGTAGCGTCAGCACAGATATTCATATCACTAAATACAGACCTCTGCTTTTCAATGAAATCACATCATGTAATCTTATTCAGTCTCTATTCAAACTATCACACTTCACCTTAATGCATGTTAAGTTTGTTTTCCTTGGACCTCTCCATCTAAATGTGGCTAACTTAGTCCTGTTTCACTTGTGAAGCTGTGTGAGATCACAGCCTGCGGTGGTATGGCTGCAGGCCACTTAATACAGAAATGTGGCCAGAAGATTTTTAATGTCTCAGCTGGAGTTCACCAGGATTGTACTCAGTTCAGAGACATGATAATGAAATACCCACAGGAACTGAGGCAGTATCTTTATGAAGAGTAACATATCTTTCTGATTCAATACAAATGTAACTCTATATGACTTTGAAACCCCTCAAGAAACCATGAAAATGAATTATAGAATGTTTGGTTTGCTTTCTGGTGTTTATATAGCAAATGCTGATTATTCAGTCAGAGTCATGAAGTGTACTTATATATTTGGAAAAGATGGCCTGTAATTATTTGGTAAAAGATGTTAATCATTATAGGTCTATCATATGTTCCATTTAATTTTTGTACTGTATTTTGAAGCTGTAAAAGGGATTGCAGTGGAATTGTTCTAAACACTGTACAAACATGAATTCAAAAGTATTTCCTGCCCAGGCAATATAACTTCAGTCAGAGTACAGGAAGCTCAAGTGACTTAGAAATGTCACTCAAGTCTGGAGATAACCCAAGTATTTTCCATCTATGAGGTCATGCTTTTGTTTACAAGCACTGTAAACTCTGGGTTCCAGATCACGTTTTTTTCTGCTATTCCTGTGCATCTTTCCTACCTTCCATGAGAAAATCAGGAAATAAAACTTTTATTTTCATACTAGAGTGAGTGTGTCAAGACATAGACCTTCTAAATCTTTCTGCCCATTGCTTTTAAAATCGCGTTCTTCTGGATTCGTGCTAGGAAGCATTGCTTTTCAAGTAGCTGAATCTGGGTTTAGATTAACACTTAGTATCTAGGTATAGCTGAAAAGTGCTCTGAGAGGGAGCAAGCACAGACAGAAGTAAAGCTCCTGTTAGTGTAAGCAAACTACAGTACCACAATAGTTTGCCAAACTAGATGTTTTCAGATTGCTAAGCAGTGAATACAGAGTATCTAGGGAGCTAGAACAAGCTCTTTAATTGAGTTAATCTGTGATAAGGATGAAAGTTTTTTTTCACCCTTAGCTACAAGAGTTTTTTGGGGGACTAATCACTGTTGATTTTGCTGGGGATGCAAAAGTCTGTAAGAAAACATGTCCCTACACAGACCATGTGCCAATGCTTTCTGAGCAAATAGTTCACTGAGTTAGGAAGCTGGATGCTTACACAGAGTAGCTGGTTTCTGGTTTCTCAGGAAGAGTCTTTGTTCTTTAAGGTCTCACAGGGGCTTGCTCAGATTGGATGCTTCCTTTCAGTTCAACTATTCTCAGATCTGAGTCCTTGTTATTCTTTAAGTATATGATACAAAGCAATAAAACTGTTAACTGGGAAGTGAGAGGAATGTGTTCCTGAGCCAGTGCATGCTGTTGTCTTGGCTGAGTTCAGTGCTTCTCACTACTGAGCTTCATATGAGTTGTCTTGAACAGGTTCTTCTGTCAACTGAGTTGTAGGAAATAACTTGTAGTTATTCACCTATGACAAGGAAGCTTCTGTCTGCCCGTTCCTTGTTTGATCAGTATATATAAGATGCTAGTAAAAATCCAGTTTTTAATAAACAATGGATTTTTCTGAGACTCGTTTTTTTGTTTGTTTGTTTTGTTTGTTTGTTTTAGATACTAAAACAACCCGAGTGGGGCAGTTGGAATAAAGGTAAGAGTAAAGTGAACTTGTTGGCACAGTAAGAGCATGAGTCAGGAAAGAGGAAGTTAGGAGACAAGAGATTAGTGTGGGTGAGGTCAGCAAACTGGTTTTGTCACCATGAATGGGAGTGATTTAAAACTCCAGAGCTGAAAAGTTAAAAATGCACCTGTCAGTCATAGACAAACACTCCTGAAGTGTCAGTCCTACTTTTCAAGGAGCTAAAAATAAGAATGTGCTAGATTGTAGAAATGCCCATCTGTGCTACTGCCTGCAACAGTTAGGGGACTGAAAGAGCAGGTGAAGGTGCGTTGACAGCAAGCAAGATACTTCTGAAGTCTTGGTTTCATGTAAATGGAAGCAGCAGGCAGTGATCTGCAACACAGCCATGTGTTCACATCAAGTCTGAATTATTTGCCTAGGCTACTGATGAGCCAGGGGAAGAAAGAACTTACAGATGTGACAGTCCACAACTATAAATCCAACTGCAAGCAGATTAAGGCTTCTAGAATCTATTTGTTTTTATTTATTATCTGAGTGTTTTGCATTAATATTTAATGCTTGTAAATTGATTGCATCAGATAGGGCTGGATTAAATATTATTTGTAGTGGTTGCCCATCTCTCAGGCAAAGAGTGCATCCCTAAGAAAAGGAAAGACTGGCAGTCTGTAGAACCATAGGGTAAGCTTCTTTTTTGGCTGATTAGCATTATTATGTTTTGCTTACACCCATGAACTGGAAGACACACTTGTCTGGGGTTTCCTTTAGCAGGAGTAGGATGGAAGAAGACTGGTCCAGCTTAAACCTCTACAAAAGTTACCTTCTCATTTCTAATTTAATATTAATTTACCTTTTTCACATTGGAGGGAAAGCAAATGTTTTTTCTTAGATGTAAAGGGCTACTAGAAAAAGAGCAATCTGATCTTTAATTTAATTAATCTTTGTTGTCAGATCTCTCCTTAAGGCTTTCAGATTACTGTCTTGGTGTTGTATGGAAAACATTTTACCTTTTTCTGTATTACAAAAACATCACTATACATCAATTATATAGAAATGCTGTTCCAAATGCCCTTTAAGTTTAATTGAAGGCTTACCTTTGCTCCAACAGGCCTTTCCATTTAATGTGGTGTGACTTGGATCAAACTCTTGTTAAAAACAAATATAGAAGATGCTCTGAAAGTGAGTTTTCAGGAATGTTGACAGGCCCCTTCTCCCACCAACAGTCTTATTCTTGTTAATGTTTCAGACAAGGAGACTAAAGGGGTAATTAATATGTATGAGCTGCCTTTACAAACTGAAAAATGTTTGTATTTTACCTTCTAAACAGACTAACTGCCTTGCTTAACATTAAGCACAATAAAACCAGAAGGAAAACAATCATAGTTTTCATGAAAAATGTACTTGTGGAAGCAAGGGAATAGCTGGCTAAAGCTGTATGCAATCATCATATAGTACAGCTATCATATAGTATCACAGCTACCAAATGCCCTTTCATCCCTCTCTGATACTCAGCCAGAAAGAACTCTTTCATGATATTTGATACTAGGTGATTATAAAGAAACACTATAAACTTGAAATTCAGGCTTATTTTAATGTATTGCTCAAACACTTTACAGATTTTGAACCTCTCTTGGAACAACTTTAAATAAGTAAAACAGCCATGTTTTTGCTTTTGAGTTAAATGGATGTGGGGACATGCTGTGTTCCTATCAGGGCATTTCCTCAGCAGGCAAGGCATCTCTAGAGACACGTGGTAGTGTCATTAAACTTATAATATAATATTTCCCCAGTTTTCCCAGTGGTGAGCAATGTCCTGTAGAGTAGGATTTGTAATGTGACACCTCTCCTCTCCAGCTGAAGCTGGCTGCTGCTGCAAATAAGCTCCCTCCAAGGAGTTGTTAGACCTAACCAGCTTGAGTTGGATTTACTTCCCGTGAGGGCTCTTGCTGTCCCTCTACCAGCTGTAATCAGTGAACCTGTCTTGTGCTGAGCACGTTCTTATCCTGCACCAAGCATTTCAGCAGCTTGCAGCTGAATCTCTCTGCTCTACTCCAGTGAATATGTTAGTATTATTCCCAAAATGGTATTGGGCAATTGATTTCCAAAGACTTTGGCGGAATACTTAAGCGATTGGACTCAATATTAACTAGAAGAGGTTTGGTGTGAAGTTCTGCCTGACTCAGTTCTTGTTTCCCAACAGAGTCCCAAACACAAGCTCTCTGCTTGTACAGACACATTGCTTTTGATGAGCTTATTCCTGCACTGAGGCAGGAAGCATTTTGCAAGTTTTAGAAATGAATCTTGTGTCTTGGCTGAAGAAATAAGGAACAGAAAGAAAAAAAAATTACTGGTGATTTTTGGTAAGGATTTTTCTTTGGGGGAGGGAGCCCTTGAAGACAGCGTGGTTGCAGTGTATAGGTCATCTGAAATGCACAACATGAATTTGATAGTAAAGTCACCATCCCTACCCACTAAATTAAGTTAATTATTATTTCCAGAAGATTAGGAATTGTGGGGGAGAGATAGATGTTTAACAAGATGACCTTCCAAAGTTCATGGAAGTCATTTGTCAATAAAGGCTAAAGATAAGATCAGAACATGTGGGACAAACATGCCTCCAAAATAAATGCAGTATACAAATAGTTTAAACACAGACAGAAATTTCAACAGGCTTGCTATGATACACTCTTTGGCTTAGCTATTCACATATATTTTAGGAAACAAATGCCTGTATTTTGGACAAATACACAGAGGTTTTGGTAGAGGATGTCTCAGAGAATTGCCACATGCTGGAGAGTGCGAAACTGAAAAATAAGTTTTCTACAAAGATGCAGGAATACCTAAGTCATCAATAGCTCCTATATTGGCTTATCACAGAGGGATCATTGGGTTGTCTGGAAAGGATGAACAGTGCAAGCTATAATCTGTCCTGATGATGCTGAAAGGTTTAGCAATAGTGCAGCAGGACAGGTACCTGTTTAAAACAGAACGTGCCTGAACAGTGCTGGATATGTCACAGGATACTGCATGGCTGAGGAAGCTGCAGAGGCATCCTGGAGGGTTTAAGAAAAAACTGTAGATGTGAATTTATCTCTGGCAGATCATATTCTATAAGTAAAGATAAGCAGACATTGCAAATAACTGTAAGAAGTCACTTCATCTAGTCTATTAGAAAGTTTTAACAGTTCTTTAATGAGATACTCTGTATTTGGGATCAGACACAAAATGTATGACACTGTTCTTCTAGCACAACAAAAAATCTGGGTAATTTTGTGCAAGAATGACCCAGGGACTGAAGTGCAGGCCAGGAGATCCGGGTTCACTCCCTGGCTCTGTTGTGACAATCACTGAGCAACTTAGATAATCTCTGTACTTTTTTCTGTGTCCTTAAATGATTGAAAGTGTCTTTGACGCCCAGTCACACCTGTGAGATACTTTTATTACAGACACTCACACTATCTTAAGGCTTGAGCTTTTCTGTATGTGTTGTGAAATTCTCCTACTGTTTTGTTTGAGGATTTCTATTGTGTGCATTTATTTGTGTGCCACTCATTTATTTGATTGGACTTACTCTTTTCTACTACACTTCTGTGTATTTGTGGTGAACTGCTCTGCAATCTTTGAGTGCACTTTCAGGACAGAGCTTAGTAATGACACTTGTTTTTAATGATGTTCTAAAACTAGTATCAGTACCATGAGCAGAACAAGTTTGCTTTTTCCCAAATGGCAGAAAAAGGAGATGATGATCAAGCCTACATATTGAATGCACTTTACTATCAAGGTATGAAAGGGTCCTAAAGCTAAGTGGTACTCAAAATCCTGTAGTAATGTTTTCTGGAAAATTAAAGCATGATTTTCAACTTTCTTCTGTTGTAAAACCTTCATAAAAGCAAAGAATATGATAAGCTTGCATGATTCTATAGATATGTGTAGCTTGGATGATTTTGCTAAAGCTACTTTTTTGTCTCATCCTTTAAGATCATTGACCACTGTAGCATTTGACCTGAAGTGTGAAGCTGTGATTCAGCAATGAATTTAAGGATATGCTTAGTCTTAAGCATTGTAACAAGTCCTTTCCTCAGCAGAAGTGCTTGATCACATGCCTACCCTAAAAGAAAGTGCGAGTGCTTCTTTGAAAACACATATGCTTAAATTCAAATCAAAATCCATAAAACAGAAAAGGAAAGTAAATCAAGATAATTTTTCAAGATTGGTAGTGATAGTTCTTGTTATCTTGCAGTTCTTGATGAAATGCGTTCTTTTAATTTCACAGAACAGGTGTGCCCATAACTGCAGTTTTGATTCGCAAGCTGAACTGAATTTAGTGTCAGGCGTACTCATGTTTCTGGTACTGTTTTTGGCAAGCAAAATAAGAAAAAAAAAATCTCCATTTGGAATGGAGTGAAATTATTAACTCCTTGATTTTTAACCTTTTAAATTTAAGTTTTAGCCTCTTTTAAAAATCACACATGTGAAATAATAAAATGCTTTCTTAGTGTTAAAATATAATATTTAGAAACTTCTGAAAATTTTACAAACTTTTCATTGAATTTATAAATAGTTCTCTCCTGACAGTGTGTGTGGGGGAAGTATTTGTCTAGAAATTTTATTCTTTGCTCTGTGGAATCTTAATCTTCTCTGACTACAAATAAAGAGCCTGTGGTGAAACTTTAAATCTCAACTGATGTTTAGAGATGCATTTTGCAGTGGCAGTCAGCATGCTGGTGTGATTCTGGGCCAGGAGCTAAGATTCCTAAATGCCACAGAAAATGCTGATGGCAGGATGTACAGCTTGATTTTCCAAGGCACAGACTTTGCAGTGCACTGTTATGCTGGACACCAGACAGATATCTAGGAACTGTGGCTTCTGTTTTAGAATTTATCATATCTGGGGGTGTCAACAAGCATGTTGACCAGAGCCACAAGGCTTACTGATGCTGCTGAGCCATTTGTATGTCTGTACCTGTATGTGTGGCTTTTCTTCCATGTTCAGAAGTTGAAAAGCTTTAAACAAAGCTCACTGAGTTCTATAGGGGTAAGAAAAGGATAGGGAAAGACTGCAGGGGGAGAAGAAAGAAGAGGTAAGATAGGTGATGGGAGATAAGGTAAGAGACAGTGGATGAGGAGGAGTGTTTTGTCATATCATGTTGTGCAATATCAGTGAGTTAGTGGTGTGCTGGGATCATCTGCCTGAAATGGAGAAGCAAAACTCAAAGATCGTCAGTGTGTTGCTTTTCTAGCAAGGCTGCATCCAAAAGGGGATTTCACATTGCAACGTGGGTAGCAGACAAGTGGAAGATTTGGCTCGTAAGACAGCCTGTCCCAGGCTCAACAGATTTGGCTGTATTTTCCCATTGCAACAAGGGCAGGGAATACTTGGAAGTCCTGTGTGTTACCTGGCTGCTGCTTAATACCCATTTTCTCCACTGGAAATCAGCTCAGGGTTCAGTACACTCATGGGCTGTGCAAGTGCTTTATCTCTCAAGTATGCATAAATAACAGCCACTCCTGAGGCAAACCAACGAATGACCTTGCATAAGCTCTTCATGTATCCTTTTTTCCAGGTGAGAGAATAAGGGTACATTAAGATCAGGCCAGAAGATGGAGTGCAATGTGAGTGCTGTGTGCTTTGGTGCTGTGCTTACCTGAGGCCACCTCCCTGCTGAGGTATAAGGTGAGAGTGTTTCTTCCCATACACTTACTCTTCAGTTATTCAGCTGAGGTTTCTTCGTGTACAATAATTATACGTGAAGTCTCCAAAGCCTTCCACTGTTCTTATCGGACATATGGGTGACTATGAGTTGGTTTGAAAAGAAAGCTGTACAGTGCTTCTGCACTGTCATAGTTCACACTTTTGCACAGTTCCTTTGTGTTGTGTCACACTCTGGCATAAGTCCAGGCAGGGAAGATCAGTCAGTAGGGACTAGCTTGAACTTGATCTAAGGTCATGATAAATAGTCCTGTGAAAATATCAGCTTGGTACTCAGTGTTGGTAAAGTAAATCAAGTGCTAGGAGTTACTGGGAACGGGAGGAGACCAAAACAGAAGGCTGCTGCATAAACCTGTGGGTCAACCATCCTTAAGGTATTGGATGATGTGCTGTTTCTGTCATGTCAGGATATAAGAGATCTGGAAAAGGTCTAGAAGAGGCAAACCAGGTTTGTAAAATATATGGAACATATTCTGTATTAGGAACAAGTCGGAAAACTCAGGAATATAACAGAAGTCTATGTAACTGAGTGGTGTGGAGAGGAATAAGTTGTGTACTCTGTTGTCCAGTGCAAGAACTAGAGGCCGATCATGAAACTACTATGGACCCAAGTCAAAACAGACAAAAGGAAGGTGCTATTAACTGCACAAACCTCATCACATTTTAGCAAGTTCCTTCAGCTGCAAAAGTTTGGAGACAGGAGAAGGCACAGACAAGTGTCACACACTCGTTCTGTTTTTTCTCTTCTGTGTGAGTGTTTGCTAACAGCCAGTGCTGAGGTCAGGACACCAGGCTGGACAGACCCTGTCAATCAGACTGGTCAATCTTATTATGGTTGTGCCTCTACAGGCAATGCAGATACAGTGAGCTCTGGCTACCTCATGCAGCAACTCATCCAGGTGCAGCTAACCAGGACAGCAGAGAGGCCATAAGCTTCCCATTACATGGTGGAGTAATTCTGTCCCACAGTTGTTGCTGGTAATGGCCTTGAGTGTTAACCTTCAGAGTGGCCAGGATGCAAGAGAAGGCTTTAGATAACCCATTGGTCGGCACTCCATGGGAACTGGTATCAGAGATAGCCTGTAATTCTGGTTACCTTGGCACTGCACTGTTCTGCCCTGCTGAGCATGTGTCAGTCTGGACTGATGAACAGAGTCAGATACTTCATTGCCACAGCTCAGCCGCATGGCTTCAGCCTTTAAGTAAAGGATCACTTGCTATTCCTGGCCTTGGGCTCTTTGTGAGAGGTTTTACTTGATGAGTCAAACTTAACATTTTCACAATAGAGACAAATATTGCCCAGGGAGCAAAAAACACCTCTTCCTTTTCATCCCTGCTTAGGGTAGCTTCTCTATAGACAAACAGGAAAAGCAGGGCATGCGACTGGTGTGAGAGCTGCCAAAAAATGAATGGATCGTGAATAAGCAAGTTATTTTTCTCCGTAGGATTATTACTGGCACAGGCATAGTGCTAATCTATAGTTTCTCATCTATAGTTATAGCTAGAGCTATAACTATAAAACAGCTGCTTGGTAGGTAAAAATAAAGCACACTTAAAAAAGCAAAGACAATGGCATTCCAGCAAAAAAGTAGATCTGAATAGTAAGCTTTTGGTAAAACAGCTGAGGGGAGCAAAGTAGGCACACTTCTGGTGAAATTTCTCCCCCAAAGCAACTTAAGCTGTTTCACATCACAACCTTTAGGTTTTTAGTGCAATTGCTATCTTTGGTATTGAACCAGATACTCAGGGGGGTTTATCTTATTCTCCTAGATGCTGAATAGATACACTGAAGGGTGATTCTCACTACAGCAGCATCTCACATTTGATTTCTCATTGATCTATGCTGAGCTTTGGTCTTTGACTGCATGTGGAGAAATGGGTGACTTTGTCAGCTAAATGAGGAATTATACAAATCACTTTAGGTATTTCTTAAACAAATGCATTGGGGAATTTATGTTACTGAATGGCTTTACTCTGGTGCAGAAATCCCACCTCTTTTTTTCTGCAAATGCACTATGCCAAATCTCATTAAGAGCTCATAGTGGTTATTTTTTGTTTCTAAACCACAAAAATGACTTCAGAATATGACTGTATTTCAAAATAGGGCTTTCTATTTTACAACATATGACAGCTCCTTTCATGTTGCAGCCTCCTTAAACTAGTCTAGAAACAGAGCTGTCAATTAGATGAGAAACCTTGACCTATGAAATATTTCTGTTACACTTTAATGTATTACTGTTATACTGTGACTAAGTGATAAGATTCTCCTTGGAAAGATACTGGTTTATCCAGTTTTATGCTGAACTGTTCCAATGAACTTTAAATTTCACTCCTGACAGTCAGAATTGCAGCAAGTGGAGCTACAGTGAGAAGGAATTTGGAATTGAAGAAAATATTGAATATTTTGCTTCAGCTGACCTTTCAGTGTGCACAAAAGCCCTGTTTGGAGGAATAGGATGTATAGGTGAAATCTTAGAATTTTTCAGAGATTTTAAAAGAGTTAGAGAAGAAAGAAAATGCCACAGGTCATTTCTAGTAAACAGGATCTGACCAGCATCTACTTCAGATAGCTCGTAGCAGCAGCTTCAGAGGAAGATGAAAATAAACCCTGAGGGGAGGCAGTTGTAGGATAACTCACAGTCCCTTTCTGATCTCCCACAACTAAAGACTATTGTTCTCTGCTGCAGAAATGCTAATTTTTCTTTGAGTAATCTGTGATGTTGGCTATATTAGCTCTAGATGCCCTAAGCTGTGCACATTTCTAAGCCTTTCAGGAATGCTACCAATTTCTTGATAGGGAAATAAAGAAATTTCATAACAATTTTAAGGGAAGGTTAAAGCTACAGGAATAGTTTAAGCTGTGGGAAGGAAAGAAATCCAAGAACCTCCTAACCTTTTTGCAACCCTTTTGTTCATGAACTTCTGTGGCACTGAGTTAAGCAAGCTCATTTTATGACACACTCTTTTTACAGATTTGAATTACCCATTCTTATTTGAAAATCCATTTTTTTTTTGCCTTTGAGAAAATATGGACAGAAAAGATTACCAGTGCCCACAGTGAAGCTATACCTCCTTCTTGAAGGGTACTTTTAATTTGGTTATTTCAGTCAAGAAGCCATAAAGGTTTGATTTGGGACTATGTTCTGTTTTGGGGCCAGTAGGTTGTTATGTGATACTGCAGTTACTAAATTATCAGTTGCCAAATGCCTCTACATGAAGAAAAAATATAACTATAAACACTGACTATAGAACTGTAGAAAATAAAGGCTGTGTTTTCACAGGTAGATCCTGTTACCCTGAACTCATGTAAATATTTATAAATATATTGAACTTAAGATAAGCAGAAAATTCTCCACCAGCTTCCTTTGCAGTTTAATCTTTGACTAGGTTATAGCCACAGTTTGTTTGAAGTGAAAGTGCACGTTTACTTCTTTCCCCAAACCTCGTGAATGGTGAGATCATGAGGTCTGAGTGCAGTGCACGTGAACAGAGCTTTCCTCTGCGTGTTGCATTTTGAGGGCAGTGAATCTGCAAAGGCCCAGTGCTTCCGGGATGTGAGCATGACTGAGCATAGCTGTAGTCCCTTGAGCCAAAGGAGAGCACCTCTTTGCATCCTCTCAGTTTCTGAAAGGGAGCAGCAGATGTGCGAGGAAGTACAAAATACACTGGATTTGACTCTTCACCCCTGTATGCTATGATCTGAGGACACTGGGGCCTGCCTGCCTGGGGCTGTGCCTACACTCTGCACTTGTTCTTTGTGTGTATACTTACATGTGAACTTGGAGTGACTTTAGTTTTGCAAAATGTCCACTGCTGTTTTGAAGCACAGTGGGCTACTTTGTACATGCTAAGAACGTTTTTCTCAGGATGCTTAGGCAAAGTAGCTAGCACTCTGCAAGCATATCCTTCATTACTGCTCCTTAGTGGGTCTGGGTAGAGAAGATGTATGAAATCTCCCAAGAAGGCATTCTTAGTATGCACTGGAGTGTCTCTGCCAGTGTTGCTGCAGAGTGGCTAAAGGTATGAGCACATGAGTGCAGACAGTGGTGCGCTAGAGCCTTCCTGTTTCTGCACAGTATGATTGATTCTGACTTAACAACATTATCAGTGCTGCCTTCCCAAGGTTTTTTTTTTTTTTTTTTTTTTTTTGCAAGTGTTTTAAAGATGCAGTAATTGAAGTGGTTGATGCCTCTGGACAATGAAGACTGGGAACTTAAATTGAAATCAAAGCAAAGAAAGACCACCCTGTGAGAACAGCCAGTGAGAAGATGATTGTAAGGTAATGAGTTGAGGGTGGGGAACAACAAAATTTTATAATAATTCCAGCAAAATACAAGATTTTGATTTTTTTTCTTCCTCAAACATCTCACAAAGGTGCCAGGACAAAACCATTTCAGTTATTTATCTGACAGGGAGGTCAGTGTCTTTTTGAGTAATAAGTACGTGGAGTGAACTTTTCTTTCTCTCCTCTTGGAGAGAAGTATGAACTTGGGACAGATACGGCCTTGGTAGTGCCACAGGAAAATAGGACACAAGCTCAGTGCCAAATTTTTCCTAAAAGGAAGCCATGTGAATGCACAAACACATATAGGAAGTCATAAGTGTAACTCGAAGCAGGAGCTGGGTCCCCCACTTCCAGAGTTTCCTGAGCTGCTGCTTCTGTCAAGCCTAACAACTCCCTGGGCTTCCCTATAGCCCCTTTAACTCATTTTAGCACAGCGGGTCATGTACTTCAGAGATCCAGCTGCTAGCACAGGTGATGTAGCCACAGCTTGTCTTTTCTGCTTCAGAGGGAGCCAGAGCATAGGTAGGGAGCATGTTTGATTGTTTTGTTTTGTTTTATTTTGTTCTGTTTATTGGTTGATGATTGTGTTAATGATGCCAAATGTGAATTCTATTTGGTCAATGCAAAAAAGTTTCCAGCATTAATGTCAAACCATTATTTTCATTAAACCAGTAGGTGCAAGTTTTGAGTAGAAAAGCTAACATACAGTTTCATAAATGGAAGCTTTCCTGTATGAAAGGGAGGAGATGCCTCTGGCTCCAGTGCTCTGAAGCTGGATTTCAAGTACTGCAGAGTACATGGGATCAAAATATTTGGTCAAGTCTAAGGGCTTCGTCTTGAGGTTTTGCGTTAGACTATGTGATCCACATTTATAAAGTTTCCTTAGACAAAAAACATGCAGGATTTTATTTTTATTTTTACTGGAATTGAATAAAACACTGAAGCATCAAAGTGCTGTTTTGGCCCACAGAGAGTCATGTTGGGTGTGTTCCTCTAATTATTAAAAACCAGCAGAACATGAAGTTCGAATGTGTGAAACAATGTAGCACTCAATTTGGCAGAGTGATAGCACACCATAAGCCTCACTAGAGGGAAGGGTGGATGCTAGAGAGGTACTATAAGTGTCCTGCTATGAGTTGTCAACAGCAGAGGTAGCAACAATGATTTCTGACAACAGAGATGTGTTCTTCCTGAAGTTCCTCCAAATCAGAAGGCAGTAGAATGAGGGGGCTGTCTGACAGGTTTCACAAATAGGACATGGGTGGTATAATGTCTCAGTGACATGAGATGTCAAGTCACTTGATAATAAGAAAATTCCTTGCATCAAGGAATAGTTCAGGTGCAAAGTGTTCCTCCTGAACAGTGCCAGGGCTCCTTCTGGCACATTCTGCAGCATTACCTTGGGAAAACATAACATTTGCTTGTTTGAGTTCTGAGATACAGGTCATGGCTGACCAAAAGGGAAACAAACTGACCTTGGCAACAAATGCACCCGGGCTGTCAATACTGTGAGCTGCAGAGATGACTTGGAGGTGAAATGAATGATTGCTGGTGAAGTCAATCCCTTTTTCCTGAAGGCCAAACCTTCTCAAGTTGCATGAGCCCAACTGCAATGTGTTGAATTCTCCCCACACACTGATAGGGAATGATTTGCCTAGCTACCGCTATGTAGTGTACAAGGGTTATTCATACAATAGCAAATGTAGCCCTCTACCTTTGTGCCCTGTATTTCTTCCTGTACAGACGAAGGTAGAAGTGATCCTGTGCATTGTCTGAAGGCAGCTTTCATTGTCATTGGTCCCCTTTTTTCCATAAACAACTTTATTTTTTCTTCTTTTAAAGAAACAGAAGCTCTTTGGGAATACGTAAGTATTATATTGCTTTTACTAGATCATTTTGTGTCTTCTTGCTAATTTGGATTCATATCTTTTCTAGACACTGTCCATCAGAGGCTATGTTTTACTGTTATATTTTTTAAAAGGAAAAGAGTTAAAGAGCAGAGAAAAAACCTTTGCAAATCATTTGCTTTGACATTTTCTTAAGTCTGATAAATCTACTTCCTTGTGCCCTACCCTTCAGAGATCTGTGGATTCCTTGGATCCCAGTTGGAGTATACTGCAACACACCTCAATGAGCCTATAAACGAGGGGTTTGGTAGTTTTTTGTTTTTTTTTTTTTTTTTTTTTTTTTTTTAAATCTGAAGTGCTCCAAAGAAACTTAAATCTGTTCCATGGTAAACATGTTTTTGTCCGTTTGTAGCAGAAGAGTTGGAACTGTTGGTTAAGTGCATCTTCACAGACAGCTGTGAATAGAGATAATATGAAGTCTTGCTGAAACCTACATACCAACTATTTTCTTGAGCCCTTATTAATCTGAATGATACTACTTACAATAAGTCAGGAAGAAAATTTAAGTGGATCGTGTAAATTTGTAGGTCAAAAGGCTGACTGCCAGGCCAAATATGGATTATGCAATTACTTCCTCTCCTGGAAAGTTTGAGCAGACAGACAAAGCATGCTAGACTGAGTTATTTCTTTCTGTAGAAGGCTCACAAAAGGAAAAACAGATCAGAGTAAAATTGAAATGTACCCAGTGTGGTGTGCATGTTAGGATATCAATAGCAAGTCCCCAAAATGGCTAGATTCAATACTCCTATTGTGCAAGCAAAGAAAGGGCAGTTCAAATACTGTCGTATTTGAACATCTTCCTCTTAAGATTTATACTACCTACAAAAAAAGGTAGAGCTTGTGGTTTTGACCTTATTTGCAGAGAGGTAATATTAAAGAGATCCTGATTTTCTTAAACCTAGTGGGAATTAAAGAGACAATTTCCTCATTTTGTACATAGAGGACAATTTTATTTCTGTAGATATGCACACACAAAATATTCCTGATTTTGCTGCTTGTAATGTCTGCCAAACCATCATATGGCTTCCTCTTGTATCTATGCCACAGGCAAGTATTGACTTGAACATCTTTTTTTTTTCTTAAATATTTGTCATGTAATACTGAATTGTATTGAAGGTAAAGTAGTTGAAAAACATAGTAACAGGGCAGCTTTAAATCACCTTAAATCACAAATGCCATAGTTTCTCTGGATGTTAATTTGTCTTGAGTGATACTGATTACATCTGTTACCTGGCAGTAAGTATTTGGTTAATGCATGTAAAAGCCTTTGCTGCTGTCGAAGAATCAGGATGACTGTGTGAATGCTCTGAGTCCTCCCTAGGATAAAGGCCAAGGCAACTTGAAAGAGACCTAAAAAAAAAAAAAACAAAAACAAATAACCCCCCCATACCCAAACCACCTCAGTCTGACATATGTATTTACTGAGTCAGATTTCCAGAGGAATCATTGCTAGTTGAAGCTTTAAGTGAAGCAATGGTTTCATATTTATTAGAATATCTGATTCTTGTGGAATTAAAATAGACTATGCAGTATGCTGCTTTGATGTGGGTCTTGAGAGCACAGGATTCTTTCTCATGGGCCCTTTTTGTCTTTGATATCAGATTGTTGAAAGTATGCATCTTAACTGAGTATCAGCAGTCCTCCTGGCTGCCTGGAGATCTTGCTTTCAAAATACATGGCCTCAGAGATAAAGGTATGCAACACTTACTGCTTAAACTGAACTGCATACTTCAGCTGGAAATCTACTACATTTAAGAGCACTTTGATTTTAGCAGACTCGATGGAAATTGTTTAAATGGATTATTCCATTGAGTTGAATAAAATCCCTTGAATGACAATCCTATTATGCTGTAGTAAATTTTACTTGTGAAAGAGTCACATTCACTTAATTTGCATGCAACAAGTTTGCAAGACTGTCTTACTGAAGAAAAATAAATACAGCTGAATGCTGTATTCTCAGACCCGTTGCAACTATGCTATGTAAGGACAGATTTCTTGAAATTAAGGCAAATAACCCATGATTACACCAGAAAAAATTAATGTTAAGAGGTTTTCTTATAGAAGAGGTTATTGTAGGACGGCCAAGAGTAGAAGATGCTCTTATATATTGAGTAAACACTCCCACATGTATTTACTTAATTAACACATATAAGCTTAATATGTTTTGAATATGCCTGCAAAGAGCTCCAGTCTTAATACGGTGTAGAGCAAGCTAAATGCAATCTGACTCTTGATTTTAGGAACCACTGACATTTGGGAAACCTCCAAATAAGATCTAAACTCTAAACTTATTTTCTTTGACCCAGAGGAGCTTAAACAATTCTGCTTTGCTTTCAAAGTTGTTGTTTGGATCTGGATTTTACTCATCCCATGTTATAGCGAGCTCTCCTATGTGTCTGGTTAGGGAGTTCTAATCCTGATCTTGTCAGCAGCTGGCTGCTGATTTTTCCAGTGGAATTGAACACAAACCAAAGACAAACAGCACTATGAAAACTGAAGATTGTCAGTGTCCAGCATTGATTTCCCAAAAGATGATGATGAGGAAGTTAACTTTGTATGCAGGATATTACAACTAATAATATATTAGATTCAGCCTGATATATGGAATGTATTATGTCAATAAATACTCAAGAACTAGAAATCAGAAGAGATTGAGGAAGCAAGGATTTTGCATACTGTGCTATTTAATCCTCTTGAATTTGATTCACATGACAATGCAGCAGTGCCTGTGTGAATTCAGTTCCCCTCAATCTGTGCCTGAGGACCTCTGAAGACACAGGAGGGGAGAAGACAACCCTGCTCTGGCAGTGTCATGCATGTCTCGTGTGCTGTCCTCATAGCTGTTTTTAATGATGAGATAAAAGTAAAAGTCAAATTACTATCCAAAGGAGCTAAAGCGGTCATGAATTTCCTTTCCATTTGTGGCCAAAGGGTTATCGGTTTTAAAGCAAGTATACCATGCTGTCCTTTCACTTTTATTCATATCTGCAATTATCATTGTAGCAGCTTTCCTTTTAATAAAGAGGAAAAATCCAGTTCTACTGCAGGAAACATTGTATTTTGTGAAGTCTGGAGTTTAATTTGCCCTGAAGGTAACAAGTGGAAAAGAACAGATTAGTTCAGTGCTGGACTTCTGCCATGCACGGGTCCTGTAAGCCTACTTTTGCTCTAGTTCTATAGTCCGCTGAACATTGCTAAGGAAAGTTACTTTACATCATTCATTCACAAGCTGGGAAATGAAATCTTCTTGCTGACTCATGCTTATAAGTATTTTCCTGGCTCCACCTACCTTCATTTCAGCTCCACCTCTCCTCATTTAGAGGTGGTAGCCTACTATATTTAAACAGCTGTCTTAGAGCAGAGACGGGATTCAAGCCTTGTAGTTTGGCCGTTTTTCCTGACTGTACAGGCATTTTCGTAAAGATCTTGGTACTTCTCATCAGATCTGCTGCTAAAAAGGTAAGGCAACTGTAAGTGACTGTAGAGTGCTCTATTTGTGTGGCATACTGGAACATGCTGTTTTCTGAAAGATCACAGGAAGATTTTTAGAATGCTATGTCTGTATGTACCACAAAGTTGAGTTGCTCCCCTATCCTTTGTCTGTGGGGTAACTGGACTCACATGTGAAAACTGTAGGTGGGGAAAAGAACTCCTTAAACTTGTAGGAAAGTGTAAAAGCTGATGGGACATCAGTTTCTTAAAGTCCTAGTGAATGAAATTAAATAACCTCTTAAACAGCTGCTTCTGAAATGAATGAGAGGATGAAGAAATTAAGCTGAAAAAAGCTGTTGCATTTCTGTTATTGTTCTTGTTTAATCCTGAGTGTCACAGAAGCACTTTCAGACTCCTCTGTTCCTCGTATGCTCACTGCATTGCTCTTTTGAACTCTCTCCACATGCTGTACAGGCCTCGCATAGCAGTCCTTACTTGAGCAGAAGTCACATTGATGTTGTAGGGAGAGCTATTTGCATGTGGCTGATGTAATTTGGCCTTTCACTTATTAAAGATGTTCTAATTTTGTTGTCTCACACATTTATGCCTTTTTCTTTTGCTCACTTAAAACTTGTTTCAGTTGTGCAGTCTGGAACTGCTAGGGGCCACGCTGACCTGTGTTACGTGAGTTATGGGCCCTCTAGGCATGGGGCTGTGTCTGTGAGGAATGCAGAATTTGGCCCAGGATGATAAGCTGGCTGCTTTCTTGAGCCAGAACAATTATGTAACATTCCATCGGCAGCGAAATGCTTTGGAAGCAGCGAAGAGATGAATTCTGGAACTTGCAGCATGTTCCCAAATGAAGAGGAGGAGAGACCCCCATTTAAAACAGGAAGCCTAAAGTGGGAGCCAAAGCCATGATCGGGGTCATTAAACTTGTTAGATGAGTGTGCCAGGCAGCCTGCTCTTCTCAGAGGGAAAGTGAGAAGGGCAGCCTTGTATTTTAGCTCAGGCTTTTCTTTTTCTTGCTGCAGTTAGTTAAATAGCTCTGTATAAATTTGAAGAGAACTTTGATGTCCTGTGTGCTTTCTGGTCGCCTTTGCGAGAACAGGGATTCATCTGCTACAGTGAATTAGCTGTTCGGGCTATTGAGGTGTCTCTTGATTCTGAGACTGCTAAAAATCAGAACAAACAAGAGTCAAACCCCCCCACACCCTTACTTTTCATGGCAGGAAAAGTGAACATTTGACCTGGAAATTCAACTGCCTTGATGCTCTGAGCATGGTTTTGCTCACTGCAAGTCACACACTTAGCCCACAGGTTGCGAATAGCTCTAACCAGGTTCAGCATCTGATTCATTTTCTGCTTAAAAAAAAGTACAATTAGTAACTGTAATGTAAACTATAAAGATGGCAAGTCTAGGATGTGGAAGGGACTTCTCTTGTATGTAGAGACATACTGGGATTAACAGAAATTGCTTTGACAGTTAATTTTATGTTGATAGAATTGTCCAGTGTCAAAACTTCGGGGAACAAAGTGTGTAGCACTAAAATGGACCTAATGGGGTTTTGTGAACTCAGGTCTTGGATAAAAGTACAGCTAAAAATGGTCATGTATGTACGTGGATTGAAGAATGTTTGCCAGATCAGCAATTGTACTCCTCTAGCCTTTAATGTTTGCTCTAATTCCAGCAAATGCTCCTTTTCACATATCAAAAGGTACCGAATGGAGGTGCAGGGTGAAATGAGGAGAGGGTTATCACAGAGGCTGCTGCTTTGCACTGTTTGCGGTGGGTTGGGTGACAATGCAATGGCTAAGAGCCAAGGAAAGCTCTCTTTGAAGCAGATAGGAATGCAAGGCTGAATTTTACTGTCTTGTGCCTATTTTTGTCCCCTTCTGGTTCCCCTGTACAAACTCTGGCACAGAACAGTGTGATTTTGTGCCCAAGTCTTGCAAATGGATTTGCAGGCTAGTCATTATTTATATACGGGCTTTTCTGCTCCCCCAGATGGTTGCCATGTGCCGTACTGGGTTGGTTCAGCAGTCCTTGCTCCCAGGAAAAATCCCATGGATGTTGCTGGGTTACCACTGTCTACAGAGCGCATACAGTCTTTCTGTGCATGCTGCTGCAGACTGCTACAGAGTAGAAACCTGCACTGCTCCCTTCCAGGGATCTTGCTTCACATTTTAAGATTCCCAGTATTTTCACAGAGATAAAAGGTGTACACTCGGTATTAAGAAACATTAATAAGAACTTGGCTTGTGTAGTACAGATGGAGGAGGGAATGGTTACCATGGAGAAGAAACCTTTACTAACCTTCAGTGTTAGTATGTGTTGCGATCCAGGCTGGTCTGAGTGAATATCATCCTGATCAGACTTGTGTGCTGTTTCTCTGGTCTCTCAGGCCATCCCAGTTCCTAGTGCTGAACTCTTCCAATTGCACCAGTGAAATATTGTGGTGGAAAAGTATTTGGGGATAAATTTAAACAACTACCCACCTGTGGTAGTGTGGGGTTTGGCTTATGTGGCAGGATCTACCCAAAAGGCTGAGGAAATACGTGGGTAGCTGCAGTGGTTAGGTTAAATACACCTCACGGGGCAAATCAGTGCCTCAATGTGGGCATAACATGAAGAAGTATTTGGTGATAAATTTGTATGTATGGAGCTGCCTTTGGTCCTCTGGGTCATAGCTGAGCTGTGAACCAACAGTTCCTGCACAGTTCCTTGGGACCCTGCTCTCTTTAAAGCTAGATGCCTAAAATGGCTTAAATTAAAAAGCATGACTGTTTCTTAACCCTTGTTTTCTATGTGGCTCTTGTCGTCTCAGATAAGACATGAGAGAATACCTTAGTCTAATGCTTAGTTAAGTGGTAGTAGGTGATGAATGAGTGTTAAATGGTGGTACCAAACTTCAGACAAAGCTGCTAGTTTCGAGTTCCACACAGAGGCCTTATGGTGTGTCTCTCTGCTTGGGTGAATCCAAGCCTCTTAGAACAGCTACCACAGTCTAGGCCAGAGATGGCCGTATCTCAAGGCATACAAACATGTCCTTTCAGGCAAACTCGCTCACATGACCCCTTCTAAAGCCTGAAATTCTGCAAATCTGAACTCAGCTGGGGTTTTCTGACTGCTTATTTGATCACCAGTGCCTGTTGGTGTTGTAGAAGTCAGATTATAAGGAGAACTTTGCACTAGCAGATTGAAGTTCACTGCAATACTTGTGTCAAAGGCAGAGGTGTGGCAAACCTGTGAGGGCGCAATGTGCTTGCCTACGATCTTTCTGCACTTTGAAAGGATGAGGAGAACATGCCCTGCTGAACAGAGTAATGCCATTCAGTGGGTTTGGACTTGGTTTTTCGAGACAAATGCAATGTTTTCAGAAAAAGACTGTTTTGTGTAGAATAACTTGAAGTTTATGTTGAATTTTGAGAAAATTGCTTTTACTGTGGTAAAATAACACTGACTTCTCTGGATTAGCAGCAATGATGGCATAGTTGAATTCCCTGGAAAAATAAAAAAGTGCTTATTCAAGGTGCTGTAGTTCCTGCAGGAAGAGCAAGAAATTTTGATTGACTGTTCATTGAATTAGGGTTTGTGCACAACAAAATCAGATGAGGTATGTAGATTCCACTTTCCCAATGACACCTAAGTCTCCAAGATTTTTTTTTTTCCTTTTTAATAAAAATTTGTTGTCATTTACTAATTCAAACCCAAACTCTGCATTTTTTGGAAAGCAAACAAGGCATCCCTAGGTTCAGGAAGTGAACTAGCCCTTCATTTCTCAAAAACCTTTAGCAATTTGATGGCATATATTTGAAAATGCAACCCAAACATTTCCATCCTTTGGGCAGAAGATTTAGGTGATGCTTGCTGTACTTCTCAGTGAATGCACAAGTTACTTTAAAAACTATGAAGCATTCAGGAAGGGGTGTTTGCAAGACCTCCAGTCACACAAAAGTTCATGATAATTATATGACAATAACATTGTTCTACTCAGGATGAGCAAAAGTGAAGCTTTCATTAACAAGCTGCAGCATATCAGTTATTAGAGGGTTCATGGTTAGTTACTGAAGTTGCCAGCTATTCTACGTGGACAGAAATTCATGTGTGGAAGAGAGAGATAAGGGTCATTCCCCCCCCCCCCTTTTTTTTTTTTTGATATTATCAGGGAATCAACCTTCAACTTCTAAGAAAAAAAAAAGTAGTGGGCCTGTCATGAATGTGCAACGGTAAAGTGATACAAGGATAATGCTCTGAATCAGCCGTGTTCTGTGGGCTATAGCAAATCATGCTTTTTGTCAGAAAAGACAATAATCTCAAATTTCTCTGTTTTAACAGGTAGACTCCAGGACGAAAATGCTTTCAGACAGGAATATGTATCCAGTATTGAACAAACACCAAAACAAGAGTGGATTTAAGCTGCTTCCTGTAGTGATTATAGGTAAGTTTTCTTTTGCTGGCATAGTCGTGTCCTCTGGTGCCGTTTTGCTTTGGACTTGCTGTCTTTTTTTGTTCCACATCTTCTTAAGACCAGAATTGTCCTGCCCCCTTTTGCTGATAGCCAGACTTTCTCTTGTGCTGATACAAAGGGAGTGGTGGCAAGTAGAGAAGCAGGTGTTTGATAAACTAAAACTCATGCCTACTTTTCACTAACAAAAATGGTAACCTTCTGGACATCAGGTCTGAGGGGCCAGCTTTTTTCCCCTGTTGAGTGCGTAAAAGGATTTGAAACTATTTCAGTGAGAAAATCACTAAACAAGTTGATTAACTTTCCGTAGTGCTTGAATTGGCGTGTGTGATCTTTCTCCCTCACGTGTGGTTTGGGAAGTGATCCAGAGGCTGTTGAAGTTTCTGGGAGTTTTCTATAGATCCTTTAAATACTTCAGAGATCTCTTGACCTGTGCAGATCAGCTATACTGCTTTTATACAGAGGTTAATAGCTTTGGTAAAAAGCCTTAGCTTCTTACTATTCACCATTTTAGAAATTAATGCATTAACTAGCCTGTGTCCCTTGTGCTTTGTATATGAAGTGATTCTTGGAGCAAGAATGAGTGGTGATGGCAGTACCTTCCCCTCTGCGACTGATGACAAGCTGTGCTGGAGCACAGGCATTTCACTCTTTCCCTCTGAGCATGTGCTTAAATACCTCGTAAAGCTGGCTTCCTGCTGCATCTGCCAGGTCATCGGTAGCCCCTGAGCTAATCCAAAGTTTGTGCAGCACATGAATCACACCTAATCCTTGCTGACAGTAAGTTTCATGGGGACACTGCTACCCACAGGTTGAATTCTGAGGGTAACTTTGTGCTGCTCGGTTGTGGAAGCCTTTTGCAGCAGGCAGAGATGCTGTTTTGGTAGATCGCAGATGTGCCTCTAGAGGGACACTGTGTGGAGATGTCACTAAAACCTCTGGAGCACCAGTGTGAAGATGCATGCCGGGGGCAGGCTGTGCAGAACTGAAGCGGCTCAGTTGTTTGCACCTGGATATGTCCAGCAGGTTCCAGCTGCTTCCCCAGGCCTAATTTCGGGAGATCTTAGCTGTAGCTTGAAGGGTAAATCCTCTCCGTGTTGTGAATTTAATTCAAACTTCCTTGTATATCCTGAAGCAAATGAGCAAATTGAGACCATACTATATTCTACCATGGCTGCTGTGAAGTTTGCTTTTAATTTCTGCTGCTGCTCAGTTTTGGTAACCTTCCTGCAAGTCACATATTCCAAGCACTGACCAGCAGCCACCTATCCTCAACCAGAGTCAAGCTGATTGTGGTTCCAGGTGCGGAGGGTGGCTGCCCTTAGCATAGCTCAACTCACTGTGAATTTTCTAGCCCAAACTTCTATCTCGAATGCCCGAGAAGTGGCCTTTGCTGCAGCGGCTGCAGCACACAGCACGGGCGCTGTGTCAACACAGCAGCTGTGTCACTTTGACTCTCCTGCCCTGTATCGTCACTGCATTATGTAATTTTGGTTAGTCACATACTAGTGAGCAACAAAGTGCTGGGCCAGAGAGGCTGACAGCTAGTTATGCGGATGCTTTAAAATGTTAAGCATACTGGAGAGCAGCCATGTGAAAATTTTCCACAGGCTACTCTCACTGGGCTTTGGAGTCACATATATCAAGTCTTTTGGCTGACTGTTGGGTGGTCAGCTGGGCAAGTTTAGCCGTCCAGCAATTTGTTCAAAGTGCTATATTCTGACGGATTGTCTTGGCATGGCAGAGCGACTTCTTTTCATAACTCACTGCTTGCAAACCACTGTAGGGCTAGTTCCAAGGCCCTCCAGAGCCACCAGTGAAAGACAGTATTGCTAGAGAGCCCTTTTATGGGATTACTTCTTAAAAGTATACAGAGAGCAGAGCTGTTCCCTATTGTCTTTGGTCACTCTCTTCTCTAGATTTGCTCTGCATCCCGTACCCAATGGACTGCACTGTACAGATGTGATGTGTGTCCAGCAGAGCTGAGGCCCCCAGTCAGCATGTTACAAGTTTTGAACCTTTTAAACTGATCACAACTGTCTCCTCCCAACAAATAAAAGGAAAGAAACGATGGCAGTGAGACAGATGGGGAGGAGGAGGACTGTCTTCAAAGCCAAAAGCAAGAAGTTAGTGAGCAATTAGGTAATTAATCATCAAGCTAGTGACGTCAAGCTTCAAGTGAGGTTAACCTCTGGCTTGTTAAAGCCAATGGCTTTTCAGCAAATTCTGAGGAGCTTACAATGCAAATAGACATAACTGAGGAATAGAAGGGGAAAAACAAGAATAAATTCCTTCCCCAGCTCCATCCAACAGGTCAGTGGGTACTCTGGCAATAGAAAGTCTCCTGTATCTGCACTGATGTCTTATTCTTTGAATTGGTCTGGTTATTCAAAATACTTATCCAAAGGCTGCTCCATCTACAGAAGTATAAGATCTTCTTTTCCATCTGTCTGTTTAGGGAATGGACCTTCAGGAATCTGTCTGTCCTATCTGCTGTCAGGCTATATCCCTTACTTCAAAAGAGACTCTCTTCATCCTCATCCCATTCTGCAGAGGAAACTGGAAGAGGCACCAGATGTCTCCATTTTGGACCAGGTTTGTATTGTAAAAAGCAGCTAAAAAAACTTTTTTTCTTTTTTCTTCTTCTTTTTATTTTTTTGTAGCAGAAAAAAACTTTCATTATGTCCTCATAGTGAAGTATCTCCGGGGTATTTTAAAAATGATAACCTCATTTGGATTTTCAAAGTGCATGGGTAGAACAAGCCTTAAACAAAAGACTACTTAGTTTTCCAAATTTCACTTGTATGAAGTGCCAGCATTGCTGCTGAGATCCTCGAGGTAATTCTCAAGCAGTATAGGGGCTATGTGCCAACAGACGAATTTCAGAAGCACTAATTGGAAGCACAGCAGTTTCAGGTAGCCTGCATGGTACGACATGTGTTTTGAGCATTTGCTCTGTCTCCTTTTAGGATTTGGAGTACCTGTCTGAAGGCTTGGAGGGACGATCCCACAGCCCAATGGCTCTTCTGTTCGATACTCTTCTGCGTCCAGACACGGACTTTGGTGGAACAGCAGAATCTGTCCTCACTTGGCGGCATGAGACCAACAGAGCCATCCCTCACTTGGTCCTTGGCAGAAACCCTCCAGGAGGTGCCTGGCATGTATGTGAATTGAAGCCTAACTACTTAGGTCTGCATATTGAAAGATAGACAAATGTCCTAACCAGAGAGCTGAAAGATGCTCAAAAAAAGGGTGGTAAAGTGGTAAAGGTTATTTTCATAAATATGAAAATATTCCTTTTTTTCCCTTTTGATATCATCCACACCAGTGAATCAGATGAAATCACTGACTTCATGATACGTGTGATATATTGGAATGTGGCAAAACAGCATTTCATTTTTCTTATTCTTAAATGATTTTCAGTTACTTAATGTAGCTGTATTTCTTATTCCAGTCTATTGAAGGGTCTGTGGTTACGCTGAGCAGAGGGGAATGGATGGGACTCCCAGACCTCCAGTTCAAAGACTGGCTGAGGCAAAAGAGAAGGTGAGGTGTCTATGGTGTGATTGTTTATTTGCAAACATCTAAAGGTTATTTAGGAACCTGGAGTGCGCTCCTTTGATGCAGCTCTAACGGATGGTTCTAGTGAGAGGAAGGGACCTCCAGCAAAAATCCATTCTGCGTGCGGTGACTCCAGATAAAGTTGGAGTATTGGTTGCATTGCATCCACTTTTCAAGCACTCATTGGGAATAGCTCAGTTCTTCTGAAAATGCTTGGAGAGGCTGTAGTAGTCTGTGTGTTCATTGCTGCTGTCTTCAACGACAAGTATAATCACCACAGGTACTGTGGAATCTCTCAGATGCTTCTGAGATGTTAGACACTTGAAATCTAAAAAAGTCCATGAGATAAAAATGGAATAAAAGTGAGACATGTAAGAGGAAGGTATAAATGAATTACTATGTTCTTAGGGAAGGGATTCATGTTAGACATGTTGTCTTGATCCAGCAACCTGCAAACCTAACTGTTACCTCTATAGACCAAGAATAAGACAAGAAAACTAGATGAGAAATCTCCTTTGTTAGTGCCAGGATAGAAGACTCTAGGATACACTCAGTGGAAGAGGGAGAGATTCTAAGCTCTTACTTAACCTTTGTTTGTAATGTATTACAGAGGCCTTAGAAACAATAGAGCCACAGCGGAAGACATTGCTCAATATTACCAACATTACGTGATGAAGAAAGGACTGCAGAAGAACTTCAGATGCGGGACTGTTGTGACCTCTGTGAGGAAAGTGAGTGCAGAGAGCATCTCCAACCATGCACAGAAAGATCTGCAGGAGAGAAGTGACTCACTCTGGAACTTGACTGAGGAAAATACGGAGGTCTTTAAGGTAGATGGATTTTTCAAAACTGTGAAAGGTGATCAGGAACCCTTCTCCATCTATGCAGAGAATGTGGTCCTAGCTACAGGAACATATGATAGTCCCACTTGGCTTGGGGTCAAGGGAGAGAACCTCTCCTATGTCCATCACCAGCTCTCTGCCCTGGAGGAAGCAGTGAAGAACAACAGCATTGGCATCATGTCAGATCCAGTTTTGATTGTGGGTGCTGGTCTGACAGCTGCTGATGCGATTCTTTTTGCTCACCACTGCAGCATTCCGGTAATCCATGCTTTTCGGAGAACAGTCAATGATCCAGGTCTTATCTTTAACCAGCTCCCCAAAGTGATGTACCCTGAATACCACAAAGTCCATCAGATGATGAAAGAACAGTCGGCTGCTTGTTCTGGGCCCTATGACTGTTACGTTAGCCTTCCTGAACATCATGTGCTATCCTTTGGCAAGGACAAGAAATGTATCCTTCAAGACAAGAATGGCTACCAAAAGGTTTATAAAATTTCCATGGCTCTTGTTCTCACTGGTTCAAACCCCAACCTTTCATTTCTGCCAAATAACGGCATTGACTTGGCAGTGGACGGCAACCAACCAGTCAATCCCAAGAGGAATCCCATAGATGTTGATCCATTCACCTATGAATGCACTCAGAAGAAAGGGCTTTATGCTCTAGGACCCTTAGCTGGGGACAACTTTGTACGCTTTGTGCAAGGAGGGGCTCTTGCTGTTGCCAGCTCTCTGTTAAAGAAAGCAAATAAAAATCCCCCCTAATGAAAAAAGCACCACCCCATATGCTAACAGTGTCTAAGAGAGTTACTACTGTTTTCTTAGAGAAGCAAGTCTCTGATATGTACACCCTCAAATGTGAAGCCCTCACTCCTTGGTATTCACCAAGATTGTGCAGAGAGTTACTAAAAGTTCTTGCTGAATATTTGGAAGAATAAGTCACCAAATAAACAGAGTGGGCTTTGCACATGGTGATACCTTGAACCCTAGGGGATTCAGCTCCTATCCTGCATGACTGTGCATGAAGGCATCAGGGGCCTTGAATCTTGTGCTGCAAAAATGAGGAGCAAGATAGTGATTGCTCTTCTATGTAACACCTTCCAGGCTACTGAAAATAAATTGGGGAAAAACTGATATTCATTTGGCAACCCTGTGTCTGTCAGGATCTCAAAGTAAGCCAGTGTAGTAGTATTTGCTCCTCTGGCTCAGCTGTATGTATATTTTTATTAGAAAAGAATTCACTGAAAGATGCTGCAGGTAAATTTTTAGCACATGAAGTGATACTCCAAATAAAAACTGGCAAAGAAGCACAGTCTAAACTGTGCTTACTGATGGCACCAGCAACATGTTATACGTAGAGTTTTCTTTATTCAAGTGATTCATATGATGATTTGTTTTCTCTTTCTGAAGAGTCTTCAAAAGTGATGGTACTGACTTACAAACATCCAATTTGCCAGCTTACAGCAAATTGCTTTCTAACTCCTAAAACTGCTGTGGCTGCGTTCTCAGCAGCTACTCTAAAGACAGCAGAATTAAAGGGAGCTGCTGGCTTACCTTGAAATTCTGGTCATGGATTGTGTGGGACTTCTGCTGCACGGAGTATTGCAGGAAAAAGCAGTATGTTGTAGTATGGATCCCTGATCTTGCATGATTTTTCAAGAATCCTGTTCATGAATTTAAGATTTTTATTGGCAAAGCACTTTGTTACGGGTTTTCAGTCAATCAATGTTTTGAATGAGCTGGGGTGGGTGGGAATGGTGCTTAATGGTGCAAACCTCAACGGACCTGTGGGACCTTCTGTACCTCTCACAGGAAAAAATAAGAACCATGATCAATGTTATTCAGTGTAGAGACAGCCTCTGTTCCCTGTGGTGCACTAAAACTCACTGGCATGACAGCATGCTACAAATGTCTCTGGAAAGCTGTGTGTGTGTGGAGACAGTGGCTGTTTGCAAATGACCCTCACAAGTTGTTCAGGGAGACGTACAAGGAACTTGTCTGCAGTGTTGTATCTCACTAGAAAATTTTCATCAGTGACTGTACTATATGAAATATTTTTCAATAAAATGATTTCAGCCTTACTTTCAGCATGTTTGGTTTTTACCTCTGACTCTCTGACCAACAGAAGATCTAACAAACTGTTCTTCATCAATTTCCTAGCAAATACCAGGATGTGGTGTGATGTGCTCACTCAATCCCACCTCTCTCTTCTTGCTAGGGGCATAACACTCAAAGGGTGTGTTTTCCACACTCCTTCCTCTCCCCTTTAGGATGGAGAACCTTTCTGTAGACACTACCAAAGCGCCCTTTCTCTTTTGTGAGGCCAAACCATGCTTAGGGAACAAAGTTATTTTGCCAAGAGTGTTATCTCCTAGGAGACCTTAGATCTTGTTACTTCATGTCTTCTCTTATCTGGAAAAGTCCCAAATCATGGCCTAGTCTAGTAAGTCATAGCATCATTTAGATTGGAGGGGACATTTGAAGGTCTGTGGTCTGACCCCATAAAGCTTGGTCAAATTTGAGGTTAGATCAGCTTGCTTAGGGTCTTGTCCAGGAAAGCTTTGACAGTCTTCTGGGATGGGGATTCCACTGTCCCTTTGAGACCAGTGGTTCAGTGTTTGACCACCTTTACTGTGGAGAATTGTGGGTTGGGGTGGGTTTTTTTCCTCCAAGTATCTAACTGAAATGTTGTTACTCATATCTTCAGTGTGCACCTTTGAAAGAGTCTGGCTCAAACTGTTAGAAGTTCAAATCCTCCATCTGCTCTTGGGACGGCTGAGACTCGAGGCCCTCTAGAATTTGCAGGGACAGAGAGGTGCAGTGTGCAGAGTTCGACTCTGCTGGCCAGATGAGCAGCAGGGCCCCCAGGGATCTCTGTGGGACGAGGCAAGGTGGCAGCAGCTCTGCTTTGGCAGTATTGCTCTAATAAGGTGGCAGTTGTTATATGCTGTATGGACATAACTTAGTGTGGATAATACGCTCCAATGCTGGTTTCTGTGTCCTTGGTACTCCCTAGGGGAGAGGAGCAAGTAATTGATACTCCCCTTACCCCCTTATGCTCCTCCAGTCTGGTTTCCATACGGAACTGAGAGCTAAAAAGCATCTTGGCGCACTTCAGTTGGAAGAGAGAGGCCTTTGCTGTCTGCCTGAGTTGCTTGGTAACCTGCCTGGCCCCCTGACTTAATATAATTCACTGTCTTTTATTAAATGAGGGTGCTGTGGGCTTACAGGATTGTGCTGTTCCTCCCCGGCAACTGGCCTTTGCTAGAAAATAAATCAATAAATGATCAGTGCTCGCCTTCCTAAAAATAGCATTTTGGGCCAGCCTGAGAATTCCTACATCAGAAACAAATGGAGTGGAGAGCAAAGGCCAAAGGATGTGATTTTGGGGGGTTTTATTTGTTTCTTTCTTAAAAAAAAAAAAAAAAAAAAAAGAAGAAAAAAGCAAGGGACATGAGAGTGTGCTGAGAATGCAGGCGGTGGGATTGATGTTGCCTGCAATGCTGCTCTTCCCTCTGCTAGAGTCAAAGTCGCAGCAATCGTGCAGATGGCTCCTGTATTGTGTTACTGTGGCCTAATCTCCCTGTCCTGCGGAGCCCCGAGGAGGGTGGCAGCCTGTGCTGACATCAGGGGAGCTAGGATTACTGCGTTTTAAATAGCTGGCTTTCTTACCCTACAGGGATGAGCAAATTGCCTGCTCTGACTGGAAAGGGAAGGTGTTTTCTCATAATCGGTACTTAGAAAATACCCTATGTTCTGCCCTACAGGGATGTTAAAGCAAAAAAAGCCTCACTAATGGAGATAGTGGTTTACTCATCAACAACTAAAAGTCCTCAGGGCAAGACTGCACAGTGCTAATCCAAGTCGGTTCTCATTGAGTTCTCTGTAACCAGGGAGACAAATATGAATTACTGTTCCAAAACACCAGAGAGTCAGTAGATAGCAGCTTTGTTAGGTCTGGGATTCATCTGTGCGTATGAATGCGTATGTCACCTTGACCTACAGCATATGACAGGGCCTGGAAGTAAAGAATAGTCTTCTAAAAAGCCTTCTGCACATCACGCTGCTCCCATGAGAGTGATGCAGCTTCGTTAGGAAAGACACTAAACACCTTCACCACTGTTTCCACTGCTGCATGTGCAGTCCACCCTGGAGGTAACCTTGGCGAGTTAGGTGGCTATTTCAAGTTGCTTGCCACTTTGCTTGTTTTCAGTCCTGCGTTAGCCTTTTGGTGTCCTCTCCCTTGCCTGGTGGAAGCCTGGTGCCTGCAGCACCAGTGACCGAAGTAGATCCATCCATCTGAGAAGCAGCAAGCAACTTCCTAACCTGCTCAATTCAAAGAGAGCAGGTTCTCTTCGAACCTCTGGTTGCCACTAAGATGTGACATTCAATAAAACCCCACAGCATCAGCAAGAACTCCTTGTCAGAAATTTGCTTTCTGTCCTTAGGGGCTCCTCAGCCTCCTCTGGTTTCCTTCCTAATGGTGAACCCCAGTTTTTGTCTTTTCCAAACAAGCTGCTGAGACTTACTAGGACACACCAGGAATGGTTGGAAACTTTTGTAGCCCAAATAGAAGCAAGGATTTAATGTTTACCTACAAGAAACAATAAACAAAAGAGAATCGTGGGTTTTTTTGTTTGTTTGTTTGTTTTTGTTTTGTTTTGGGGTTTTTTTTGCTTTTATTGTGCTGGTAAGTGCTTGTAGTCAAGGACAATGTGTTTTAAATAAATGTGCTAGTGGGCATGGCAGAAGTGACTGTGCAAGTCTAAACTCGGGTACCTTTTATTGTGCAAGCTACAGCACAAGCCTACTGCTTCCACTTTGTGCTTGGCTTAAGGAACTGTGATATGTCAGAGCATGTTCGTTGGGGACCTTCACTTCTTAAATGAAGAGAAGGGTACTGTCTTTTGAAAAGGAGACGTCTCTTAAAAATTATCTGGAATGAAATTATTTCATGAAATTCTTTTAGTCTTGGGAACCCCCTTGGTTGTTTGGCATTTGCTTTTTTTGGCCACGTTCACTTTTTTGGCCAGAACACTTTCTGTCTTTGAGTACAGGATTAAATCCACTCACATCCTGGCCAGACCAGTCCACACTACTTAAAAGGTCCACAGAGCAATTACTATATATCTTGTAAGTCAGATTATTGCATGTCATATACTTCTGAAGACCCCTAAGGAGCTGTCAGACAGTTGCAGATTGTGATAGTTGAAATTATGTGCTTTATTTCACCACTGAACAGGCTACTTCTGCTTCATGTGGACACCCGTACAAATTTTGGCTCAGACGACCTATTAACGTACTGATTTACAGGAGCTTGCTTAGGAGGACTAGAGCAGGCAGCTTTCATGAACATTGTGCAAATGAAGCAGAACAGATCTTGTTTCCTTGCCCAACTTTTGTCGCTCGCATTCATTTCTTGGAATTGCTGCTGGAGGTTCTGTGGGATTTTACAGCTATGCCACAGCAGGCTGGAAAAAAAGAGGGGAATCCCGAGTAAGCCAGCATGCATGCGCTCAGCAGCACTGCCAGCCAGGGAAACACTGGTTGTCGGGAGGTGAAAGTACGATTTATTTAAGGTATTCATCCCGCAGGTGAGTTTCCACAGCTTGGTCTCATGGGAAGTGAAGAGGCTGGTGCCACAACTGCAGGAGCCACCCTTACGAACTAGGTTGCATCTGCAAACTGCTGCAGCCCCCTGCAGAGGAAGGCAGCCGCGCCGGGGATTTGATCACTGGCTACCTCCAGCGGGCAAACGAGATGGTTTCGCTGCCGGTGCCAGATCAGCACCAGCGCAGGGGGAATTTTCCCAGTAAAACAGTGGCTGGATGAGAGCTGGGAATGAAAGGCAGTTCAACAGGTCTCCCTGAAAGGGGCCACGAACGTGCAAAGTTACTGCTGGCGGCGAGGTGTGCATTTGGGGGCATTACACTGGACGAGCTTCCAAGCTTCAGTTGCACTTTTATAGCCCACTGAACATTTTGCCAGGAAGGCAAAGTCTAACCAGAGGACAAGCAACAGGCAGAACGAAATCATGCCTTTAATGGCAAAGAAATAGAAAACTGGCAAACCAGAGGAACTGTGTTTTTTTTATGAGACCACAGAACAGTTTCAGGCTAAAACATTCATTCTTTTCGAGAGCTGGCCCAACACAGCAAACAGCATTTACAACTTGGCGTTAATACCCAAGTTATCCAGTATTACGGTAACTCTTATTCAAGTCTCAAAGGAACTGGTAGTTTTCAAAGCTAATAAACTGACCAATGCATCTTTCAGCTGAAAAAGCCAGGAAATTTGTGTTTTAGAAAAAAATCCTTGGTGTTATTTTGTGGTAATAAATGTACTATTCAGTTTAAACATTAGGGCCCAGCAAAAACAAGCCAGCCACAAAGCGGTGTGACCCTGAAGTCCAGGCTCAGCGGAGGCTCAGGGCCATGGTGGCTCCTGACGAACTCGGTCGAAGGCGCCTGAGATGCACCGTGCGGCAGCCACCGGCAGCCTGCAGCGGATGGGAACGGAAAGCTCCAGCCTTGATGTGTTTGGGCATTGGGAAAACTTTGCTTGACTATGTCTGCTCCTGCCAAAGGGGACCAGGCACCCGGTGCTCAAGCCTGTAGTCCTCAGTGTGCCTAATCCTTCCTGGTGGTGGTGGTGGTGGAGGAGGTGTTTCACCACACGGGCTGTTTCTTGGCTTTACTTTGTAATTCCATCTTTAATCTGCAATTTGTAATTCTTTGTCCCCCAGCAGGAAGGTGGCATGTTACGGCCCACATCTGCTAGCCTTCTTACGCCAATAAACGTGGCTCGTCCCTTGTGGCTCACTTCTAGAAAGCTTGAGCATAAGGGATTTCTCAGGGGTATAAATAATTACTCAGTATTTTTACTGGCTACACTAGAACTACCACGACAGTTGAAAAGCCAAGTTAAAGCAGCATGTTAAAACAGGCAGCAGGCAACCTCAGCAATACATCGACCCGACCAAATGTACAGCGGTGAGAAACGTATCTAACCGGCTTCCTCCCCTGAAAACAAAAGCCTTTGCAAACTCCCTCTGTTTTATACGGAGGTGGAAATAAGATTTTTGGAAATTTTTCATTAGAAATAGAGAGAGAAGCGGATGCTGGATCAGGGATTTAGTCCCGAGTCCCTGCTGCAGCTCGCTGCTGTGCTGGGCAAATGCTGCAACCGCTGGAACTGAGCGATGAAGTTTTCGTTCCTTTTTCAGCCAAAGTTTCCACCTCAAGGCTGAGCAACGTTTTCACATTTACATATCCCCGGGACTGGCTTCTTCCCCTGCTAAGTTCTGTTTTCAATAAGTTGGTGTTTCAGGAAGCAGGGAAGTTCCCAGGCAGCAGCGCTGAGGGCTCATCGCAGTGACGCCCCGAGGACGCACGTGAGGCAACAGCTCTTCCGACGGCCCCGGAGCGGTGGTCTCAGCCGATTCCCCCCTCAAAAGGCCCCCGTTCATTTTCTATCCACATTTGGCTAGTGAATTTGCAGAAATTTTCTCCCTTTTCACTCAAATTTTCAGGAAAAAACCCTTTTTTGCTGCCCCGGCGGCCCAATTTGGTGGTAATAAATGACCAATGTGGGCAAACTTTCCAGCGCGTGGCTGGAAGGCTCCCAAGGCTTCGAAGAGGGGCCCCGCGCAGCCCGCGGGCGCCTGCCGCTGCGCCGCGGCGCCCCAAGGCCCGGAGGCGCCGGCGGAGCCTGCGAAGGGCCCGGAGGCAGCGGCTACGTCCTGGCAGGGGACGCGGCAGAGCGCGGGCAGGACGTATAGGACGTACAGGGTCTTTCTCTGCGTAAGCCACGGGAAGGAGCCACGCTCCGGAAGGGCTCAGCGAGCGCGCGGGGTCCTGCTGGGAATCGGCGCTGACGGGGTGATTTCCAATGGAAATCCGAGGCGCCGGAGGCTGCGCCCGCGCGATCCGCTGCCGCTGGGCGCAGGAAGGAGGCGACTTCGCTTTGGCAAAGGCCGCGCTGTCTCTAGAGCGGAAGCCGAGGGTCCCCCGAACGGTGACCCAAGAGGGGCGCGCGGACGCGCGGCCAGCACGCGCGCGCGCCCGCAGGCCCGGCCGGAGCGGCGGCCCGTCGCCGGGACGCCCTCGTCCAGCCGCGCCCCGCCGCGCGCGGCCCCGCGGGCGCCCCGCCGGCTCGTGCCCACGGCGCCGCGCGCCCCGTTCCGAGCCGCCGTCCCTCCTGCCACCGCGTTGACGGGCGTTGGTTCGCGCCCGCTGCCAGCACAAATATTTTCGTGCGGATGGAGAAGCGAGCGTCTGAGGAGAGGATCAAGTCGCGCAAACGCGCGTCGTCCGCCTGACGCAATCCCCAAACGTCCCTCCGCTGAGCGCGCCGGAGGTGACATGACCGGGGAAGCCGAGCGGATTTGCAAGGCGAGCCGCTCTCGCGCGGCAGCACGGCGAGGCCGACCAGCGGGCCGGGGCACCGGGCCGCTCCCGGCCCCCTCCTCGCGCTCTGCGGCAGCCGCGGCCGACACGAGGCTCACAAGGCTTTTTTTCCTCTTCCTCCCCCCCCCTCCCGCCCGCTTGCTGGGAAACCACTCGCCCAAGAGGAAGTTGCACGGCTCGACTGGAATGGATTCCTGTTTGCAGCTGAAGTGTTCGCAGTTTATTCAATTTTAGGCGAAGAAAACTATTGGGCTTTGAAAGAAAACCAGTAGCTGAAAGCACAGGCTCTTGCCGTGGTAGGTGATGATTTTGGGTGAATTACCTTGCACCCTTTCTCCGTGTGAGCAATCCCCAAAGCCTTTAATGCTGCGTTGATAGAGGAAGTGGAAATGCACGGGGCAAAAATAATTGTTCTGTAAAGGGCTAAATGATTAAGCCCTAAATTCTTAGTTTTTCCCAGGCTGTCCAAGGTTTTCACCTCTGTGGTGCAAGAGCTAATCCTGAAAATTTTCCATGTGGAAGTTTACTTCCATATCCCTCCTTAAAGTCGCCTAACACTCAGAGATCTTGCAGGATGATATTTCATGAATTATTTACCTTGCTGAAGTCTACACGCCATGGAAAAATGGTAACTAACGATGTGTTCAAGTAAACGCAGGGGAGGAGGTGAATGGGAATATTTCTGTTGAGACGTGATTTTATGTCTGAGGTAGGCAGAGGATCTTTTTCAGTTTTTCTAAACCAGTAGCTTATCGCTTGTGGTAGTAACGGTCTTTGCTCTTTCCCAAACACACCACTGCTCCGCAAGGCGCTGGCACAGATGTAGTCTTGGTCCCTGCAAACCAGCACAGGTCTGAGGCAGAAGATGATGGGACACTGGTTTCCCTTCAACGCTGCTCTCCCGTTTCATGAAGAGTGTAGTAACATCAGGGTCTTTGCTGGTGGAAATTCAGTGTAGCTCAGGTTTGAGAGCAGAGCATAGCGCAGTTATTCATGAATGCAGATGTGGTTTGCTTGGTGTGGTTACCTCATGCTACAACCTTTAATTTTAGAAATTCAAGACAGGCTGCCTAAACAGATAGAGGGGGGACTAAACAGGCTTATTTTCTCAATGCAATTGCTCAGACTTTCTTATTTCTCCCCAGCTCCCACAAGGAATCTGAGCTCTTGCCCTCAAATGCGGCTTATGACAGTCTGGATTCTGCAATGAGTAATTCCTTCTACCACCTCCGAAAAAATCTGAGTTCTCCAGAGGCACTTATCACGCCTTGAACTTGCCATCTAAATGGTGGGTTTTTCTTTCCTGAGAGCGCTTAAAATAATAACTGAGAATTGCATTTCCAACAAGCAGTTCACCCTAGGAAATCTGACTGCCAGCCATGTTTGGCTTTAAAACTCTGACAGTGGCAGTAGGTAGCTGCCAGCTTGTCCTAGAGAAGCATCTGATGTGCCCTAATGACAGATGGTCCCCAGGCCGACAAACAGGGTTTTCCAGAATGAGGAGTTAAAGAAATCCTTTAACAGGGAAGCAAGCATGTAAAAGCAGAAAAGCGAGTAAGCTTGAATAAAATCAATCTCTTTGAGCAAATTTCTTTGTGTTCCAGTGGAGGAGGACTTCGAGGTGGCTCGTGCACTGGTGCAAAGGGTACGAAGGCGTCCAGCCTGGACTTGCAGCAGCTGAAAACCGCCCTTCTCCTGGGAGGTCTTTAAAGCTGCTTTGAAGTACAGATGTGGTCACAGGCTAGACTACCAGCTCCAAGCTGTGAAACAGAGTGGGCAGGGAATTAATATATCTTGATCTTTGCTCTGCACTGAACAAGAATTTATGGAGGAAGCGTGAGATTACTAATGGAAGTTGGGAAAATGGTCTCGGTTCTTACGATAGAAGGACATTTTCTTGGGCTGCTTGATCACCCTCCAGCATCCCAAAGGGCACTGGAATGAAGGGGGCAAGGTGGTCCCTGCTGCGTTTCCAGCCTGGGAAGGGTAGAGAGTTTAGGCTTCACTATCACATAAAGCTGGTGTCTTCAAACTGACCTTTGTGGAAGCAAGAGGTACATTGGATCCCTTTTTCTTTCTAGCTCTTATCTCTGTTTTTGGCTGTCATAAGTTTAGTTACTCCCTACATCTCTTCAGTGTAGGGTACAGGCAAAGATCTGTGTACTGGAAATTTGGAAAGTGCAGGACTTATTGCAACCTGTTCATGCATGTTTGGACCACAGATCCTACTCTTTGGCCTGTTCACCTGTGTGACGTGACTGTAAACTTAAGAGCTTCCTAGTTCGGGCTTGTGCTTACATTTAAACGAATATTACAGGAAACCATTGTTTATTTGTTGTAGGAACAGCCCAAAATACAGCTTCATAACAGTATCTAATCTGGCTGTCAGAGTTGGAGGCACAGCCCATTCCAAAAATTTTTGCAATTGATTTGCAGCCAAATATTATATAACCTTATTGTATCCAGAGGTTTGTTTATAATGTTGTCATGTGAACCTTCAAGAGGGATCAAGCACAGGTAGCAGGTCATTTGGCGAAACCAAGAGAGGATGAATACAGGATGACGTTAGGCTGTTGTAACTGTGTCCCCAAAACTCCTCCTGCCAGCTGGACTCAGAAGCATACCTGACCATTTTGTCAGTCTAAGCTCTCCTCCCCTGTGAAAGAGGGGACATGTTTTAAGGGATGGAAGCACCATTTTTGACACAATGACAAGCAACGTCTTCCATAAGGCTTCACCCGACGGAGTCCTTCTGCAGTTCACCCGGGCCTTGAGAGCTTGTGCAGGAGCTGGAGTTAGGCAAATTCAGAACTGTCTGTCCTGGAAGGACGTGTGTGTGGACGCGCGCTCACACTTGTGTCCATCTCCTTGCCCGACCTGCTTTCTGATCGCTCCATCTACCTTATTTACTGCAAGAAAGCCAGACACAAGCGCTAATTGTGCTCTAATTTCTTCAACACAGCCAGATAGCAGCACCAGGTTATATTATACAAAATAGGTAGTTAATTGCAAAGAGTGGTGTTTGACAAAAAAAAACAAACAAACAAACAAAAAAAAAAAAAAAAAAAAAAAAACAACCCAGATTTTTTTCTGCCACGTGGCAAGAGATTTGGGATAGTGCCCATACTTGCCCTCTGAAAAAACAGTGCCTGTGATCTGATGGAGCATCCCTCCTTCTTTTGCTGTTGGGACTGTCGTAATTGCCACCATGGAGGTTGCCAGCACCAGGCAGGGTATGAATAAGAGCCGTAAGCTAGGGCTGAAAGAAGGACTGGTTTGGTAAAATTCAGGATCACCTGTATGCAAGTCTTCCAGGAAAGAAACAGAGCGCTTAAAAGTAGGAATTGCAGCCAACTTGCTGGGGCAGAGCAGCCACGAAACTCAGTTCACCCTCACTGCCACAGCGCATTACACAAACCCCTTTAATCTGAGATGTGCGGGAAGCTCTGACACCTTTGCTCCTTCACGGCTTTCCTCAAGAAGTTCTTCCAGTTCTGAGGAATCTGGGAGAAAACTCTACTGCTGCTGAGGCAAAAAGCTGGATTTCAAGCCAGGAGTGGTAAGGGCTCAATCCATTCGCCCCTCCAGGCTGAGGATACCTTCCACCTTGGCTGGTTCAGGACTGTGACGTGCACAGCAACAAAAGGCCCCAGCTACTTATCGTGCCTTTATCTTCACAGATACCTTGTCCCCTAATTTCCTAGCAACCAGATTAGCCCTAGCAAGCTGTGGTAGATACGTGCTGTTCAGGCCAAGCCAGCAAGAATTTGCTGGCACCGTGCACATGGGTCACACAGCTGAGGTCTCCACCAGGGCTGTTCTTCATGTCCTCTTCTTCTCTTGCTGCACCTCACCCAGGGCTGTCTGAAGACAACTCCAGCTTCCTCCAGCTGACAGCTGCTTCATGATCGAGGGGTGCCCACACCCTCTTGGTAATGTTTGTTTGGAGTCCCATTTACACCATCCTGCTGTATTTGAAGTCTTATGTAATTTATGTTTACAATAGGCCATTAAGGTGTGGCCCATAACTATTAAAAAACATTTTTAAAAAAAGTTTATTGAGACCAAAAGCTAAGCACATTGCAGCCATAAAGAACGTATACCAGGACAGAGGGCATCTGCACTGACAACTCATCCACTTGATGTGAAATTGTTCTCAAATTTGTAATGGACTTCTGACTTCACATGTCGCAATTCTAGAGACAGATATCCAACATTAAATCTTTTGTGATTCAGAGAGTGCAGCTGGTAGTGAGACTGTCAGAAATATTGCTGCAAGTCAATAGATACTTATACTGGAGATGCTGAGTGAGGAGCATCGGAGGATTCCCTCTAAAATTCCCCTTGAATGAAGGGAACTCAAATGAGTTCATCCTTAGAGCGTGCAACCTCCTCTTCAGCCTTGGGACTAAAAGCATGACTGAGGGTAGTCAAATATGGGGGACAGGTTGCCCAGAGAGGTTGTGGCTGATCCTTCCTTGGAGATAGTCAAAGCTTGACTAGACATGGCATGAGCAACCTGCTCTACTTTGACCCTGCTACCCTGAGTTTCCCTGTGTCCAGAGGCAAAACCCAAAGGCCTGTTAGAGAACAGAATGTTGGTCCGCGAGACCAAGGAGACAGAAGTCTTCAAGGGGGCAGTTAACTGCATCCTTCTAAACATCTTTTGGAAATGTGGTTTCCTGGTATCCAAGACAATCTGTGAATTCATAAGCAACGTTTTCTCCCCCAGGAGGAAAATGAGCTGCTGGTTGCAGTTGTTCATCTAATTGCAATTTAAGATAGGCATTTCTGCAGTCATGGATGTAAACTTTGTTCTGATATTTAATACAGCCACTCTTTATAAATCTGAAGTGACATTTGAAAAAAACTCCTAGTATATGTGTCAGCTCAGTGCGTTGCATCCTCATACATTATATCCCACTTAACACTCATGTTTCTTGGATGCCCATCATGAAAAATGACCTGCTACCATGTAACAGTCAGTGCTAACCTGAAATCCGAAAAAGAAACCCCCTCCTTTTGAGACAAAGGTTGCTGCAATAAATTTAGATCAGCCATGTGACATGAGTGCTTCAGCATTATAAGAATAGCACGGTTTTACTTAATAGCTCTATTTCTACCATTTTCATGGGAAACATCATGTAGTAAATGATTAACTTTGTATTTTTACTGATATGTCTTCCACTCCATTTTCTCCTAGTCAAATATATGGACCTTCAAGTGCACCCGGAAACTACCAGAAAGAAACAATATGTTTCTTGCCACTTAAAATTGTGTTTTGCTTTGACTCTTTCTCCCCATGGTCCTTCAGAAGTTATAAAGTCTGAGGTACCTGGAGTTTAATTACCACCTTGCTATTTGATATCACGAGGTACCGTACAGGGGAAGGTAAATCTGTGGGGGGGGGATCTATTCCTTGTGCTGGAAGAGTGATGTCTGGTGCACGGCAGGGTCAGGCAGCCTGGGCGAGTCCAGAGAAGCACGTGGTGGTTGCCCAGAGACGTGTGCACCTTCCCAGGCACATTTTTTTGGACATCTTATTATGTAATTATCTGGGTACAGGCTGTTCAGACATATCTTCAAGGAGATTATGAGCTGCCTTACGAATCCCAAGGGACCAATCTGGGCTTGCACAGGGCGGTAAAGCTGTTGGGGCAAGTTTTGCCTGGAAACACTTTCTGAAGGTGTGAGTCAAACCCTAATGAGGAACAGAACACCAGCGCGTGTGTGTGCGCGACTGGGGATGCAAAGTTTGTGGCGGGAAGGCCAGACTTCTGCAGGTGTCCTTGTAGGGTGAAGAAAGGTCTTCTGCCTGAGCGGGCATTTCTTCTTGTTCCTGCTAGTGCTCCCCATCACAAGTGGTGGTTTTGCTGTCAGTCAGCCTACGGCGCAGGTCTGGGAAGAGAAGGCCTTCAACCCCGAGCGCCGGCCGCGTTGGTGGCAGGGCATGCCACGAGGATGCAAAGGTGGATTTGCTTTAATGGGCTGTGCCTTCGTCCCCGGGGGGGCACTGCGCTCTCCCTCTCAAGGAAACGTGGGGATCTCCAGGGGGCAGCCGGGAGGGCGAAGATCTCCGCCACCACAGCCACCTTTGCGTCACAGGTCACGGAAACGCCTGTCACACCAGGGTGCACGAGCCCCAGGCAACGCCTGCCTGGGGCATGCACCACAGCCCAGCGCAGTAAGTTACTAAAAAAGGAATTTTCGGGGGGGGGGGCAATGTGATACAAATTTTGCGAATAGCTAGTTTTTTTAAAATTTCCGAGAAGAGAAGGAAGACCAGCTTTAAAGCGTTGGGGCACTTAAGCCGTCTTTAAACAAGCATTTGATTCAGGAAACACCAGCGTGGCTTGCCTTGATGTTGCTTTAAACAAATGTTTTGACCTTTCCTTTTGAAACGGCATGTTGTGTTTTAAAACTGCCCTAAATTAGAAACAAAAGGATAAATAAGCTGCAAAAGGAGACAGAGCTTTTTGGTTTGGGTTGCAGGAAGTGGCCGGGATCAGCCCAAAAGAACCTCAAGAGCTAGCTGACCCCTCGTCCCTCACCTACACGCATTTCGGTCTTGCCTTTGGCGCTGCCGACCGCAGTTTGCTCCCCAAGCTCGAAACACTTTAAAATAATCAGCAGCTCGCCAAGTCTCCGGTGGGTGAAGCTCGGGGTCGGGCTCCCCGGGCGGCTCCTTTTCAGCCCCGCACCGTCCTCGTATTCATGCCGCTCTCCCGGTGCAGCTCCAGCCCCAGTGGGCGACCCGGACACCACCGATATCAGGCTGTCCCTTGCGGATTACGCTGAATTTACCCCGAATTACGGTGCATGCTCTGCACTGGATGTATCCAAATTGGCGGCCCGCTTGCCCGCGCGTGCGTGCGGGCCGTGGGAGGGGTGCGGGAGCTGCGCGGGGGCACAGCTCCCTCTCACGACTGCAGAATACACCGGCACCGGGATTAACGTTTTCTTAGACTTGCAGTGAAACGGATTCATTTTTTTCAGAGTGAAGGCGCTTTGCAGTGCACCGTTCCTCTGAAGGCAAGGAGGGCTCGGGGGGCATCCACGACCCGTCTGCGCTGGGAGATCGATGGCAACAGGGGAGAACGCTACAGCTTCCAGAAAATCAGATTTTTAATGCCAGTCAGGCTCCCTTTGGCAGTGATTTCTCGTCTCTGCCTGACTGCCTGCACCTTGCCAGAAATTTTTCAGCATGTGAGAAATCACCAAGCAATCCCCACCCATGGGCATGTGCTAGATCATGTCCTAAATCCGCAATTATTTCAGGTTCTCTATTGAACTGTGTTGCCCAACGGGACCTTCCCTGTCTCCAACTTCGTTTTTTGATTTAAAGAAAAAAAAAATCTGTATTTTACAGAATGAGGTGAAAGCTTGCAGCCTTCCAGACCTAACGGCAGGGGCACGGCAGGCGTGTGCGTCCACGCCGCAGCGTGTCCATCCTGCAGGTGGACAAACAGGCCCGCTCTCCGAAGGAGATGGCGAGGGGCCTTTGCAGGCAGCACCACAGCGCCGTGGATCTCTGGCTCTCAACTATGCTGCATCGAGGTGTCTTCTCCGTCAGCAGGGCTCCGGCCACAGCTGGAGGAATCCCCTTCCCGGTGTAATCCTGTCTCCTAGGGGCTTTACGGGGAAGCTGTATGTGCTGCTCCAGAGCATGCAACACGCTGTCCCACGTCCCGCATTGCAATACTTTGAGATTTTAGCTCTGTGAGATGATTTTTGAGACCTCTACTGTCCATCCTCACCAGCTGCAGGTATCTTAGATAATCCTCCAAAATATCTTATTGCTCAGGAGCAGCCCTGCTCATATTGCCCGAAACACTTTAATTTGCAAGCCTGGCTGTGCATAGCTTGGATGGAAGTGTGTCTCCTTAAAACAAGATTGCTTTTCTATGCTACAAACAATGCAGTCAGCTCCGTGATCAGCAACAGTCCACAAAACTTGCATGTCCAGCTGCTGGGAGATAGTTGTGGAGGCTGACAGCTAAAAAATGCTAAGTTATGTGCCAAAACCACAGCTGAAACTCTGCAGAGAAGGATGAGCCCTCTCTGCTTCTAGCTTCATTGGGAGAACTATAAATCCAGCCGCAGTTGCTGTCACATTTTGACTCCTAACTCTTGAAATCACATCTAAATCACAGCCCACATGAGGCCACCTTTGCCCAAACCGGAGGAGCCCGAGGAGACCTGACCTTCCCAGACTTGCACTCGGAAGACACAAGTGGCTTTCGCCAAGTGTCGGTGACTTCATCTCCGAAACTGGGGGTTCTCAATTCAAAAACAAGACACAGGTGCAGAGCAGATAAGGCCTGTAAAGAGCACAAGGATCATAGAAGAGCTGATTCAGTGGGGAAAGAGTAAAGGCGAATATCTGGGAGGGTTTTTCAAGTTCCCTCTTCCTGTGCACCACATGGTACTGAGCTGGCTATCTCCAGAGACACGAGGGCTGGTGCTGGAGCTGCTGTGGAAAAAACAGGTTTTATAGGCCAGATCCTTGCTGTTTCCTACAAGCAAGGCAGGGCATGTCAGAGCCCGACTGGGGCTGCAGTGCAAAACTGCCTGAGCTGAGCTCGTCAGTGGAGGCATGAAGTTGTGGCCCATTTGGAGAGCTTGGACTTGCAAGATGCCGTCCCAGCCCCACAGCTCTCCTCCCTCGTCTCTCAGGGACCCCCAGAAACCCTGCTCCACAGAGCCCTGCGAACAGGGGGTCTGCACAGGCGTTTCGCAGCTTCAAGGGCACAAACCACCAACGCTGCGCCCTCGGCCTTAATCTCGCACCTCCTTGCAGCATCCCTGCCAGTCACCAGATGTCCTTGCACGCCGTACCATGGGCACACGTCAGTGCTGTCCGGGGCGGGCTTGCACAGATGACATTTCTGCTGGGGCTGCAAATGCTACAGAACCGTGGTCCTTTGCCGGGCTGAAGTGCCAAGTGCTAAATTATTTCAGAAGCACGGCAAGCCTTTGCACAGCACCAGAGCACAACAAATGCCAGCGCGAGCATGGAACTATCTGACACCTGTGGGCCATGCATAGGACTGGAATAACCAGGGATCCACCCAGTGGAGCTGAAAGTCAGGCGTGATGGTAGAAATGCCAGAAATTCCTCTGTTTAGTGAAGGATGAAGGCTTTTGCCACGGCTGAGTTGCAGCAAGACAAGTTGAAAATCCATAATGTTCAATGCTGGAAACAGCTTCTTGTGGTATTTAGCAAGCAGCATCTGGCACAGAGTAAAGAAGGAAGGAGTGGGCAATATTAAAACCGAATATTGGCCAAAAGAGGCTCTCCTGGGCACAGACGTTTCTTGCAGCCCCATCCTCTTCTGCACAGCCCTGTTTGCAGTGGCATTGGCTCTCGGTGTGCTGGGGACGGGGCGCATGAGAGCCCAACTCTGGCCAGCACAGGGCTGCGGGCTGCACTAACTCTGCCAATGCAGCTCCAAAACCATGTGTGCTCCTGGAGTCTCCAGGGCTGCTCTTCCCAAGGGCTTGCCCTCACTTATCAAGCCTGTAAGGCTGCTGTGTATTTACACACACTAGCAGATGCCTTGAGCTATGTGAAGCAGGTCAAGTCAGCAGGTCTGTGGCGCTGCAGAAGCTGAGCCTTCGCCTCCTCCTTGCACCATCCTGGCCCAGTGGCTCAGGAGCATTTATGAGGACACCACAGTCCTGGCTGCTTGGAGTACGGCAGGAAGGAAGAAAAAGCCATTTTCCCATGGCTGCTTTATTCATTCTTGTTCTTCATGGCCTGCCTGCTCCTCTTGGAAGGAGCCGAGCTCCCGTCTGCCCGAGCGCAGGCACAGACGAGCTGTTGTCCTTCCCAGCAGGAATCTTTTGGGTGTGAAGTTGCTCTGCACCTAGGTTCACCCACCAGGCCCAGGCCCAGGCTTTACGAACAGGACAACCAAAGCCCAAAGCTCCCTCCCAATTCCTCTAGGCATGGGCACCAGATTCAGGGCACTGGCTATCAGCCGTGCTGCTAAAGCCACCAGCAGAAATGTTCTCGCGAGCAGCAGTCCCAAGAGACGGAGGGCTTCACAGCTTGCCTGGCTGCCTCTTGCTTTCATGCTTGTGTGGACACTGACCGAGTCCAGGAAATACCTCACGTACGCTGGAAACGTGGGCATCTCAATGGAAAGGACGTGCAGTTTTCACAGCCTTCTCTTCTCCTTGGGGAAATCACTGGCAACCTCCCATACATGTGGCTGGTGGTGGTATCTGCTAGGCTCTAAAGTAAAGGAGGAATTACTTCAGAAAGCAATTAGGATGGGCAGGAGCAATGGAAAAATGCTAGTCCCTCTCCCCTTTTGCTACCAAGAGGTTTGATAATGCTAATTTAAATCCGTTTGTCCATTAAGATGGTGTAAATCCAGTTTTATGTTGCAGTAACACATGTGGACACATGAGGTCACTTAGAAACAGGCAATAGTTTATTTAGGTGCAATAGCCCAGCTGGTTTAGTTGCTGCTCATGTCAACCCAGAGGCTTCTGCAACTTTAAAAACATGTGGGCTGCCATTCCTTATTTCTGTGCTTTTTATATCATTATATCTGATCTGATGTGAGGTGTCCTGAGCATGAGAAAGAAAGGGGAAAGCTGAAGGGTCGTCGGATTTGAATTTGCTTATTCCGAGGCTTCCTAATAGTCCCGACCTAAATCGCGTGTTGAAGGGGAGAATATTTTGATCCGTTTTCTGCAGATGTTGCCTAAATAATAAATGTGCATGAGCCAGAGTATCCCTCCTCTAGCACCAGCGAGCACGATGCCTTTAAGCGAGGGCGCAGGGCTTTTGGTGGCAAGTGCTCCTTTCCCCTATCACCAGAGCAACAAAGCTGGGCAATATCCCCTTAATCCCCGAACAAAGCAGACCAGAAAAAAAAAAAGGAAGACGGAGGAAAAAAAAAAAAAAAAAAGGTGGTAACTGGCGGGGGAGCCCCGCAGCTGGGGTTTGCCTGCTGCTGGGACCGCTCCTGCCTGCCGCTGCTCCCTGGTGCCGTTACTTCCCCGCACCCTCAAATAGCAAATTAGCTGTGGGGGAATTGGGGCGCAGGGGCAGCACGACCTCCCGATGCTGCAGGACCTTTATTTGGTGGTGAGGTTGGTCCAGATCGTTCCTTTTGGTGCAGGCCGGGGGAGCAGCGGGCGGATCTGCAGGGGCTGCACCGAGCCGAGCCGAGCCGAGCCGAGCAAACCCCGAAGATCTGCCCGCTGGCTGCCTGCTCCGGTGCAGGCAATCTCCCCACCTCTTGGAGTTAAACCCAGCTATTTGGGGTCAGAACTGCAGAAATGATCCTGTCGAAGGAAGGGGTATTTGTGCAAAAGAGAGTTTAAGAGGTTTCTTCTTTTTCTTCTGCTTGTCGGCTTAGCCTTGGTTGGAACACGGCTCTAGTTGTATTTAAAGTCAAATTGCATCCTGAAGCAGGAGCTGGCACAGCACTCTAATGTCCACGCTGCATGAAGTGACGTGTGTGAAGCTTTCTACACACTCCTGTCCCCGTCTTTAAGATAGCATCTGGGTTGGAAATCTGTGACTCGGGGGACTCGATGCCTCCCTACACGCGTGTGCTGGGGACAGCTCGGGGCTCAGTGGGCACCACGAAAGCCTTCGGTGAGGGCCGGTGGCACGACGTGCTTTGCAAAAGAGGTCGTTTTGTGTGTTTAGAGGTGAACGTACATTGCATGCACACGCACGATCTCTCCAGATCTTTTCCTTTGGTTTGGACCGATACATCAGATGGGCGTTGCTGGTAGTCCGGCATTTTTGAGCTATGTTATAAAATTCATTATAAAATCCTTGAGTTTTCCTCATTGCATTACAATACAGAGCCTTGATGTAAAGTAAATTAATGCAGAGGCTAAAAAGAGCGGTGCAGCCGCTGGGCTGGCCCCTGGCCCAGAGGACAGGGGTGCTCTGCCCCGTTCTTGGCCCATTTCCTTCCCTTCCCGTTGAGCAGCTGGGTTAGCCTCAGTCCGCTCGTCATTAGTAAATAGTAAGTCACATCTGACATTTTGCACTAAGGGATACTGCAGACCCTGCCTGCTGGAAGTTTTTAATTAAGTGAAGCTCCCCGCTGTGTGCATGTTTGGGGTGGCCATGGAGAGAAGCCTAATTCAAAAGGGAGATGAAAGCAGTTTTCTCCGCCTGCCAGGCGGTGATGCTGGTGGGTCTTCTGATCTGGCTTGGACCTTTCTTCTTGCAAAACCTACTGGGTTCTTTAGGTGGCCTGTTATTTGAAATTGCAGCATGTGATTAGGGTTCCCTTTCGAACAAGCTTTTCAGAAGCTGCTGGAAAGTGTTGGCTGTAACACCTAGGTAAGTGTTACGTTAGAGGGTGTAGACCAAACGGTGGTGGTGGCACGCTCGTAAACCAGGAAGATTTCTAGCTGCAAATGCTGTGCACTGAACACCACATGCAGCTGGGAGGAAAAACTTTGGGGGGCCAACACCGGATCTAAAACTAGAAAGGCAATAGCCCTTTTTTGGAGGGTTCTTTGAGGTTTTTGAACTTGGACCTAGGGATGATGGCGAATAGGTCTAACTTCTCCAGTCCTTTACCGACAAGCCTTCTTGCCCTTACTGTACCCTTTATTAGTGAGAAAGCTGCAGTGGTCTGGGCCCCTGGGTGTGCCACATTAGTGCAGCAAGGGGAAGTTGATCCTTAAACGTCAAGCGTGTAGCAATTCTAACCTGTGTGTGCATAATGGTCCAAATGAGCCATTTAGTAAGAAGTGTATGAATAATCTGAGGATTGGAAGTGCCACACTCAAGATATGAGGGAGTATAGACAGATCGACGTTGGAAACATTTAATCTTGTCCCGCAAGGCTGCTCTCCCGGTGGAGCTGTCTCTTCGGGGCTGTGTTGCTTGCTGATGCACCTACAGGAGCAGATTACACCCTCTTCCCTGGATCCTTTGTCCTCAGAAGTCTGATTTTTATGACAGAAACCCATCTTTCAACAGCAAGCAAGCTGGCAGGGAGCACTCAGATCTCCTCCAGCTCCTGGTAGTAGGACGCAGCTGCCTTCCAGCACTTCCCAGGGTGAGAGCAATGAGTGTGCAGGGAATGGGTCCACCACGGCCTGTGGCAAAGACGGTAGAAGACAGGTCTTGCCGTAGACTAGCTTTGCTGTAAAACCTAAGTGGAGATTAAGCGGTGCTTGGATTGCATGCTACCCCTTTTGGAGAGCTAAGCGCCCCAGGAAATGCATGCAAACCCATCAAAGCACTCCGTGAAGCTCCGGTGAGCTGAGCGTCGGAGCACCCAGAGGGCTGCCCTTGCCCCATTGGTTTTGGACTGCTGGGAGAAGGGAGCAAATGCCGCGAGGAGAGCGCTGGATCAGTGGGGACAGGCGCTCTCGCCTACTGCCGCGCTTGTGCGTCCTGGCTATTTATACAAGCGTTTCGAGAGCCTCCAGCCGCTACACGCTGATTCCGGCGGGGAGAAGCAGGCTGCCGCTCGCCTCCCTTGGAGCGGCAGCGGCAAGGAAAACGCGAATCCCCCCCCCCCAGTTCATTTCAAGCACCAAAGTTTCACCCTAGTTTGCCTGAATAAAAAGCAGCGGGTTAGGAGAGCTGGCTAAACGACACCCCCACCCCGGAGGCTTTGCTCCGGGGGGCTGCTGCTATCCGGTACGTGAACTTTAACGGGTGCCTGGTTGCTGCCAGTGCAATAGCGGGTCCGGCCTTTCGGAGCCGTGAGCCGCAGCTGCCGGCGGGGGGCCGCGGGCGGCGCGGGGGGCAGCGGGCGCCCGCCTGGCCCCGCCGCGCCGCGCTCCGAGGCGGGAGGTGGCTGAACCGAGCAGCGCCGCTCGCCAGGGCTCCCTGCGGGGCGCCTCCCGGCCGAGGCGGCCCCGGCTCCTCCCTGCCGGCTCCCGGCGTCCCCGGGTCCGAGCCGAGCTGGGCACCGCGGCGGCGGGTGCGGGGGGCGCCGGCGGGGCGGGCGAGAACGGCCCCCCCGGAGGCGGCTGCGGCGGGCGGCGGCGGGGCCCCGCCGGTGCCGCCCTCCCGCTTCGGCCCGCGGGGGCGGGGGCGGGGGCGGGGGCGGGGGCGGAGGCGGAGGGAGCCCCCGGCTCCGGCATGAGGCCGCGGTGAGAGATGTGCGAGCAGGCAGCGCGCTACTGCCGGGCGGGCGTGCACAGGCTGCTGCGGAAGCCGCCGCCGCTGCGCGGGCTCGACGGGCTGCTCCGCTGGGTCGCCGCCAAGATGAGCGACAAGGGCGCCGCGGCCGAGCGGCCGCTGCCGCCGCCGGGCGCCGCCGCGCAGAGGAAGGGCACCGCCGTCATCCTCGATGTGAGTGGGCCGCGGGCGGCCGGCTCCCGCTCCTGCCGCCGGCGCGGCGCGCTCCGCGGGTCCCGCACCTCCGCCCTCGGCTCCTGCGTGCCCCGGACCCGCCGAGCACGGGGGCGCACGCGGGGCACCCCCATCCCGAGACCCGCACCCCCGGAGCGGCCGGAGGTGGGGGCCGTTCTCGGGGTGCTGCGTGCCCCCAGGGCGGCTGGCGTGGCGCGCACCCCGGGTCCTGCACCCTCGGGCGGGCTGGGCATGGGGGCGCCCCCTGCGTCTCGCTCGTGCCCCCTCCCCTCCCCGGTCTTGCACCCCGGGATCCCCCGGGCTGGCCGCGCACCGTGGTGCACCTCGATCCTGCATCGCCTCCAGTCCCGCACCCCGTGGCGGGCGCGTATCGGGGTGCACCCTGGGTTTGCCCCCCAAGGGGCCAGGGCTGTGGGGACCCATTAGGAGGGAGGCAGGGAACCAGTCCCAGATGCATGTGAATGGATCAGACCGGGGGATGCCTGACCCGGCTTTGGGGGGCAGGCAGGGGTGCGCTTGGTTCCTCAACTGTGGTTATTTATAGACGTCCCAAATTAGGGGCTTATCTAGGCTATTTGCGCTTCCATGGAATGAGGAGAATGGGGTGGAATAAACCGGAGTGCAAATGGTGTAATTCCATAGTCTTCCCGTCTGTAGCATCGAATAATTAAACACACACATCAGTTTTGCAATCTTCTAGCTTAAAAAAACAAAAGTGAAGCGAATTCAAAAATAAGCTACTGATGGCATCAGTTGTAGTAAAGGATAACTCGCACCCTCTCCCCCCCGCTCGAGCGCTAGGCAGTAGCATCTCTCCCAGGCAAACCCTTGTGCTTTCCGAACAGGCTGCCGAAGCGCGACGCTTTCTGCGGTAGGTGCTGGCATGGGCTGGTGAGTCCCCAGCTCGTCACCCGTGTGAGCAGCCCGCGCTCACAGGCAAAGCAGAGCCACGGGTGGGGGACCGTGCCCCCGGCGAGGGGACCGGCAGGCAGGCTGCTGCGGGCGGCGGAGAAATGCTGCTTAATGGAGAAACCCCAAAGGATAAAAGTAACAATTGCACCTTTCTTTTAAATTAACTTTGGTCTTTGTTTGTTTGGGTTCCCCTCCCCCCCCCCCCCCCCCCCCCCGTTTTCCTGCAGTGTAACAGCAGCCTGCTCTAAGATTGCTGGAATCTGTCTTGAGGGCATAAATACAACTGGGAGGCAACAATTTGGTTTATGCAAAAGCTTCATGATTTAAGGCTGTTCTTCTACCAAAACAGTATCTTATCTGTTCAACTTTACCTTCTTTAAAAGTTATTCTTTCTCCCCCGCTTTGAGGTTTGAACTAAGAAAACGAATCACAAACTTTTTTTTTTTTTTTTTTTTTTTTTTTTTAACCATTGGGAAATGTAATAGATCTGAATGTGCAGCTGCCATTCCTTCTTCCCTTTTACATTGGGACTTAGAGCCCTTTCGGACCTGCTGAAAGTAGAAATGGAGGCTGGAAATATAAGATTTGATGCTTCTTTCCCCTTAGAAATTCTTCTCCCATTTTAATTTAATTTTATTTTTCCCCCTCTAGTTATAATAGAAACTCCAAGCTGTGGCTTTACTATACCAGGCTCTTCATGTGCACCATGAGACGAGCTTTTAATGCAGAGAGCTGGCCAGCGGTGCTCACCCCCGCGTGTTCAGGTTGGGGTGCTCACACGCCTTGGGTCGGCGTTGCATGAGGGGGCCCCAGCTGCGGGGCGGCAGCAAGAGCCCAGCGCTCAGGGCGGCAGCGCGTGTAACTTGCTATAGGTAACTGGCACCTATCTGCAGCCCCCGATAGTGGATCGTGGCCATCCCGGATCCTCTATCTGCCCTCTGGGCTGCTAGGAGCATCCTCCGAAGGCTTCTGCCTGCAGCCGTGAGGACAAAACCCCGTTTTCCAAAGGGAGAGCAGAGATTGCCACAGTCCGTGGCATTTCCATTCCAGAACAAATCTGCAAGTATCACAACACTCGGGAAAATACTGCAGAAAAACTGTGTCGGTTCTTATTTGCTGCGTGCAAGCGAAGATAGGTGCCCTATGGAATGGAGGGTATCGGCTGCCGAGGGGTGAGAAATGTCTAGACAGATGGGTGTTACTCTGTCTGCAAGAGCCTTGCTACGTATTTACAGGCTCTTGTTACTCATCTCTTCCTCCTGCCTTCGTCCGCATCCTTCTGCTGCGGAGCCGCGCTGGAAGCAGGGCAGCCGGGAGCGGCAGCGGGGCCGGTGGCAGGCGGGGGAGCCCCTCCGCAGAGAGCTGGCGCGGAGCGAGGGGCGGCCCGAGGCGCTGGGGATGGCCCCGCGGCCGGCGCCACCCGCCCTCCGCTCTGCCTTCACCAGCGGTGGCACGACGTCCTGCGGCTACCGCTCGCCGTCTCGGTTTTGCCCCTTGGGAAAGCAGTGCTGTCCGTTCCAGCTCAGACGAGCCGTTGGGTTTGATCCGCTTTGGCTTCTGCTGGAGAAGTCTCGTTCTGACCCCGGAGCGTCTCCTTCCTCCTCCGGCAGGGTCCCAAGGATCATTTTCCAGCTAGTTCCCCGGCCCGTGGCTCTCCTTGCAGCCTGCGTTACCCGGCCAACCTGGATTTACGCTTCTCCGGCCCCATGGAACCGGGTGAGGTGCTTGCCCAGAAGATCGAAAGAGTCCTCGCCTCGCCGGCTGCAGCGGCAGAGCAGCGGCCGAGGGCTCTGGATCGCTGCTGCTCCGAGGCCGCGTGGCCCCGTCGCGCCTAACGCTGCCGCTAACGGCGGCAAGGCTGCAGGTCGCCGTTTGCTCACGTTAGCCCCAAGGAGAGCAACACGGAGTGTTGCTCCCTCTCCCTTTACATAGAGTCGTGCTCTCTATTTTAAATCAACTTCGTGCTAACCTGCTAAAGGGATAATGAACTCTGCAAATACTGTAACAATTCTTTGGCTTATTAGGGGAGTGCCTGGGTGAATTCATAAAATTGCCAAGAAAGCCTCAATTCAGGAACCTGCAGCGCAGCAGATTCTCATCCGAGAGCTTTGAGAAGGCAGAGCTGAACGTTTAAACCATCATTTCCCCCCCCCCCGAGATCATTATTGCTAGCATTTCGAATTGCTTTACCTCTGCCAGCCAAACGCCTGTAGAGAGAGAACAGCAAAAACGTGCGTGTTAAAGAAAAGCTCTCGGGGGAAATCTCAGCGGCTCCCAGCTCTCGGCAGGACGGACGGGGCTTGGCACGCGTGCCGGAGGGCGATGCCCTTCGCCCTGCTGCTGTGCCCGTGCCTGAACCTCGCGCTTGCGCAGCAGAGGGGTTTTGGCAACGCTGCCAAACTGTCGCCCAACGTGTGATGCCTCCACAGCCCCTCGATATTCGTTCCAGTTGCTCAGACCTGGATGTGCTGCCTGTCTGTGTTGACAAAAGATTTTGCCTTAAATTGCTTTCGCTCCTAGAGGCCTGCTTAAAAAAAAGTTTTTTCTTCATTTTTATGGGCAAATTTTTGGTGGTCCAATTAACCCGGCAGAACAAATCTTGCTCCTCGGCAGTGAACGCCGCACAGCTTGATCCTGTCGAATAAACCTCGCTAGGGAAGGCTCGTTACGTGCCCTTTCCTAAACCTGCTCCTTCACAGACAGCTTCTGCTGTCGAACCAGTTCGTTACCCCCCCATCATCCTTCGTGGGGGTATCAGGAGGAGCTAAGGCCCTAAAAAGTGGCTTTTTTCTTTTGCCCGGAGCCTTCATCGCGAGGCTGGCGGCTGCCCCGAGCACCGGTGCCGGCGGAGCGCCGCGGGCCGCTCGAGCCCGCGGCACCTGAGAACCGCCGCGGCCGCCGCCGCCTTCGGCTTCGTGCAACGTCTCGGGTGCAGCGCGGCGGGAACGGCGGCGAAAGGATGCGGCAGCGCGGCAGGAGAGAAACGGGAGCATCAGCGCCTGCAGAGACAACGTTCCCGGTGCGGAAGGGCTCGCGGGGGTGTCCGAGCCGGCAAGGAGCAGTATTTCGGCTACGGCCCCCTTCCCGCAGGCGGCCCCCGGCCGAAATCCCCGTTTGGCCACGGGAGCGCGAGCGTTCGGCTTCGTCCCGGGCAGCCTGGGAGGCGCTTTGGGCCAAAGAGTGATTAATGCTGCTTAATTAAACCATGTTCACTTAAATAGCACATTCTGCGGTTCTGCTCGGCTCTCGGGCTCCTTTTTCGGTGCAGCAGCTTCTCCGCCGATACCTTTTTTTTTTTTTTTTTATTTTAACAATTTTATGACCCAGAAAACCCGAGATCCCATTTCACAGCTGGCTCTGCTCCATCCTGCTGGTGCTTTTATTCCCTCCGCAGGGAAGTCTCTTTGTACAGCCGAAGCCTCTGCTCCTGCTCAGATTAACAGGGTCAGGTCTGGAGAGATGATGTTAATGTGTGTGTGTGTGTGTCCGCTTGGTTTATGAGCATGCTAATTTTTCAGTAATTTATGCAAAACCCGTGCTCACGGTCACTCGTTGCACGGAGCCAGAAGACTTGTGCCCTCGCAAGCGGCTGTCGCTGCCAGCCGCCCCGCGGCAGGGGCTGTTCCTGAGATCGGCCGAGTCAGAAGCACGTGAGCTCTTGCCGCTGGCTTTCTCCCCGGCAAGTTCCCCTCTAATCCATGCTGCTGCCGGTTCGCTCCCGATTCCTCTCTGTGGGCTGTTTCCTCCACGCTGTAGCCTTCAGTCTAAATACAATCTCCTTCCCGCGTAGCAAACCTGCTTCACCAAATGAAATAAAATAAAACAAGGCTGGGAACGGCTGGTTTCAGCGGCGCAGCGCTGCGCGGCGCGGTCTGTGCGGTGCTATCGGCGCCGGGGGCAGTAGCCGGGCTCCCCGCGCCCCCCAACAAGACGAGCCTTCGCGTCAGACAACGTAGTAAAAATGTGTCTCTCTCTTTTCCTTCTAGATTTTCAGACGAGCTGACAAGAACGGTAAGTCCGCGTCTTTCCGCTGCGCTTTTCTCGACGCGTGTGCCGCCGGCGTCGCCGGTCGCTCGCGGGCTGCTCGTGGCGCGCGGGGCCCGGCGCTCGCGGGGCTGCTCGCGGGGTGCTCGCGGGCTGCTCGCGGGGTGCTCGCGGGCCCGGGGCGCCGCGGCCGGGGCGCTTTCCTCCTCTGCGTGGCAGGTTTCTCCTTTCTCTGCTGATAAATCCGCCTGCGACAGCAGGTGTGGTGCTCCCGGCGCCGGTGGACAGGACTCGAAACATTTCGCTGGCGTGCGGTGGGAAAATTAAATCATTTTAAGCTCTTAAAGCGGAGCTGTTCATCATGGGAGAGTTGTCTACTGCGTTCTTTAATCCTCTCATTAGAAAGCTGTTAATCAATTTTACGTTAAATGGCCCGGCAGTCACTTTGCCTGGACCCTTCCAGGCAGGGTAGTTACCTTCCCGGGGCTCCTGCTCCGTGCGCTCGTACGGAAAACCTGGAGCCATTTGTGTCTTGCCAGGGCATCCGAATCAAACCATTAGTTCTGAGAGAGAATATTTATAATTTTTGCATAATAAAGACATTATTAGCAGCTGCCCGCATGCAAGTGGAAAAATGCAGCCATGAATCAGGTCTCCAAAATGTGGATAAATCTGGTGGGCTTTTCCCTATGACCAGACAACCGGGTCTGAATTGATTCATTTGTTTTTTAAAAAAGATCCTAACAATTAAAAAAACAAAGCCCCTTTGCGTTTGCATAGTCTAGCTTTTGTCTGATGGTCCGAAAGCACCTTGTAAAACTGGGTAATGACAGAAAGTTTGGATCCGCTTTCAGTTCCTTGGACTCTTGTATATAACAAAACTTTCCTCGCTCGCTCCGCTGTCTTTCCAAGCGCTTCCTAACCTCACGTGCAGGAGGCTGGTGCTCAGGCAGCAGCCCAGCCTTAACCCGGAGCAGGGTGTAAACGGGCCAGACCAGGTTTGGATCCAGCCCAGAAACTCCTGCGTGAAGTCAAGCCAGCAGCGTGGCCGATGCGAGGCCTCATTCTGCCTCGAGAATGCCAGCGAGGGCTCCCCAAGGGCTCCCCCGCTGGAGTTCCCCACCGGCAACGTTCAGGTCCACCTGCTTCTGCGCGACATCCGTTTGCACGTTTGTTGATGTCGCTCTCTAGCGCTGTTGGTGCTGTCCTGCCCTCAAAGCCCTCCCCTGCCGCGGGCACGGGCGACCGGGACAGAAGGTTAAAGCCCTCCTGGATGAGGGCTGGTGTGGGCCCCCCGTCCGTCAGAGGCTTTGGCACGGAAAGGGAGTCAGGGAGCAGCAGCCGAGCTCGGCCCTCCAGGACAACCCGGGAGAGAAGGTGGGGAGCAGGGGTTACGGCTGCAGCCCGGCGATGTGAAGCAGAATATCTGATCTGGAGGAGAGCGTTTTCAAACACTGATCCTGATCTGCTTTGAAGTGCAACCAATTAAGGTTTGACATACAAAGCAACCTGAAGAAGACAGGGCTTGTCTTCTTCTTCCTTTCTCCGTGGGTTAGGAGATGCGGTTTTTCTTCCGCAACCCTCATTAGAGGCTTCATATTCTGGTGACAGCTTGAACGGCCTCGTTACGAGCTGCGGAGGATGTGAACAAGGGATCACGGTTTCCAAAGGGGACTTTGAAAAGGTGCTCAATTAGCCAAGAGGACTTTGGAAAGGAGTTTTCTTCTGGAGCCAAGGTTGAGCGATTTAATTGAGCGTTGCATAGCAAAAGCGTCCGCGTGGCGTGATGACAGCCAGCAAAGGGCACTATGAAACATTTATGGAGCTATCAGCTGCTTGCGATCTCTAGTCAGAAAAACGTGAGCTTTATTGGGAATATCTTAAACGTGGTGGCTCTTGTGCTGGCTTTTCTGGAGGATCCCCGGGGGCTTCCAGCCGGCCCGGGGAGCTGTGCCCGCCGCCATCCCGGCCGGCGAAACGCAGCTTTCTCTTATTTCCCGTGCGGCAGGGTCAGTCCCACTGTAAAACTCCCCCGACGTCTCTCCCTGCTGAGCTTACGGCACGAGCAGCGAAGCCTCCTCTCCGTCCCTCGTCCGGTGGAGACGTCGCCGCCGCCGGCGGTGCCGCCGCGGCCAGCTGTAGCGGGAGGAGAAGGGTGACCGGCGGCGCGGCCTCGAGCGCTTACGGCCGCGGGAGCTTCGTGGGCGCCGGCAGCTCTTCCCCGCGGGCAGGGAAGCGCGGAGCAGGGCTCCCGGCGGGGCCGGGCCGGGCAGCAGCTCGGAGCTGCTGCCTTGCAGCCCGCCCTGCTCTCTGCCGCCTCGGGGGAGACCGGGCATCGGCAGAGCTCTGCTGGGGCCAGGGGGTTGTTGGCAGCAAGATCCCCCAGCGCGCCGCGGCAGCAAGCGCCCAGGCTGCGGCCGTAAGGGCGAGCCCGGCTTAGCGCCCGGGGCGCTTTTTGGTCTCCCTTATTAATACCGAATGCTGCCGTACCCAGGGAGCTTTTCCAAGTAGGTCCAGCAAATCGATATTCCTCTTGCTAAATTGCTGATGTCGTTTTTCGGCAGAGATGAAATTTTAAAATGCCTGGGAAGGATTTATTGCAACTTGGACGGCTGTAGTGCGGCGGATTACATGGGTGCAGGTGACTTTGGGGTTCGGAGACTCGGCCGACGGGCAGCCGTCTCTGGGGGGGCCCAGACGTGCCGACGGCCGCGCGCGCCCGGCGCGGGGGGCTGCGACCGGCCGCAGAGCAGCCCGTGCACCTTCCGTCTGCTCACCCCGACATTTTGCTTCCAAGATCTGATCCCTTTTGCCCATGGGCGAGTCTAAATCACCTTTGGTTTGACTCACTCTCTTGGCAGGAGGGTGTCTGCTGCTGGCTCCCCCTTGGGTGCCCCTCTCTCGGCAGCTAGGCTTACATTTGTTTGGCCTTTCAGTTTGGGAAAGAGCAGAGCAAAGCCGAACCTGCATGAAGGACGCACAGCGACTTCTGCTTGCTGCCCGCCCGCCCACCCGGGTGGCAGCACGAGGCTGCGAGGGGCTCCCGGGACCGCCTTTAATTAGGCACCTTCTGCTGATCAGCCGTATTTATCAAAGATGGTTTATTATAGCTGTTAAAACTAAATAAGGCAAAAATTGAATCCAGAACAAATACACTGCTGCAAATAATCCTTATAATTCACTAGCAATTTGTGCCAGACAATTGCGAGAAAATATGTTCTGGCAGCCTACGTTCAGGCAACTGGCCAGAACAGCACCAAATCGTGCATATCTGCTTCTTCCCATTATTATTCTCACTCTTTTAAAATCCATGGGTTCCTAGATAACATGCATCAGAGAGAGGGGAATAATTATCTTACTGACTTGTAGGGGAAGAGAAACGTCTGCAGCTAAAACAGTGATATATCCAGATCTGTAACTCCCAGCAAGAGAAGTCAGGGGACGGGAAGAGCTAAATTCTGTGTAGAAGGATGTGTTAGATCAGAGTTAAAACTGATGTTCCTGGGCGTGGGATGTGAGCCGCGTGCCGTCAGGAGCCCAGGGGGCTGTGGTGTTACGCCTGGTTTTCCGCCCTGCAGGAAGGCAGCGTGTCGTTCCGCAAACAGCCTGCAGCGCTTTCCGAAAGTTTTGTAAGCGAGATGGTTTCAAATTGGTTTTAAAGTAGCCGTTCCTCTCCTGCGACCCTGCGGGAGCCTCCGTGCACAGAGCCAGACATGCCCGTGAAGATGTTCTGGCTGAGTTCCTGCTGGATTTCAGCAAAACTCTAAACAAATGGTGCAATTTGGGCGCCGTTTCCAGAAACGATTCAGCCTGCAGTTCGGTTTGTGGAGCTGAGGTTGCTTCTTGCTGCCAAGGACCTGACCATGGCTTCTGGTGTCACCAGTGCGGTGGCACAACTAAGAGGCAATTTCTGCTGCTACAAGGCACCGCCTGCCCCGTTGCCAAAGGGGAGGCCACATCTCATGGGATGGCCAAGCTTTCACGGGGGGGAGATGGTGTCTTCCTCTTTCCTTTGCAGTAAAACCACACAGGCAGGTCCCCAGGCCTCCCAGCTCCTGCAGACTGGGGAGAGAAGAAAACCTGCCTGTGGTTTGGGCAGTAGGGTTGGCTCCCCAGCTGTCCCTCGGGCCGGGCAGCGGAGCCGGCCGTTCCTGGGGCGTGCGAACCTCTTGCCCATCGGGTACACTGTGGGTGCTCACGACAAAAATATTTTTCCGTTCCCTTAAAACAGACCAGCCTGTTAATGATCCTGCAGCTGTACCTACTTTTGAACCAAGCACCTACGAAAAAAAAACAAAAAACAAAAAAACAAAAAAACCCCAAAAGATATTAATGGTGTAGTTTTTGTTAAAAGCTAGTTGCAAAGGTATTTAATTATAAAGATGTGCTTGTTTAATTCACTGGAGCAGAAATACATATTTGACTTTTTTTCCCCCTTGCACTCATTTCAGAGCAGATGCGTCTTCCCTGCAGGAAGGCTGCATTTCTGTGCTGGTCAGCTGTTTTGCTGAAGCATCCCGACGAAAGAATATGGAAAAGATCAGCAAAGTTTAGTGCAGAGACTGTAAGTGCTTTTGACAGGGCTGAGACACTCACCCTGCCCCAGACAAATAGCAAGATTCCTGTATGAAATGCAAAAGCTTATTAAGCAAGAGCTTAAAATTAAGACCAACTGGGCTGGATTTAGCAAGGCTTCCTCTTGCTGCTCTCCCCAGGAGGCCACTGGAAGGGCCCGGGGGAGGGATGAGCACCTGGGGAGCAGAGATGGACCATCTCCAAAGCCCCCAGGACCTGCGTGCTCGGAAAGAGCTCTTTGACTCTTGTTTGTGCTGACTCTTGAAGCAAAAATTACCCTTGAAAAGGAAGTTTCTGAGGAGAATCAGTTAGTGACGAAGGAGTTTTTGAAGGGGGACTCTAGAACATTTGCTGTAATTTGTTTTGTCAAACATCCTTCATGGGAGTTTTGAGACCATTGAATCTCAAAGAATGAAACGTTCATGTTGCAAATGATCAGCACTTTAGACTTACAATTGGACTTCTTGGTTCAATGGTTAAAATGAGGAAGCCAGTTATTAATTATGAAGCTTCTAATTTGCTATTCAAGTAATTTCAACTTGTCTTGACAGTATTGGCACAAGGAGCTGAATGTCTATAGGCTGTAAATTATAATGCAGTAGGATAACTTTCTCTGCCTTCTGAGAATGCAAATAAGCTATCTGCCTTTTGAGTTAGTTTAATTTGCCGTCTTCATCGCTGCACAGCTTGTTAGCTGAATGGAAAATCGTTGAGGCCGCCAGTGCAATCTGGGTATTGTTTCATGGGACTGCAAAAAGTGATGAGTTTGTAGCTCTCTAATCCTCAGTAATTTGCTGCTAATTTGTCAACAGTCAACAGCTCCAGCAATTACCACCTCATAATATCCAAGGTGCCACCATGCTCCTGTTCTTAGTGGTATAAACAGCCATTTATAGGCTTTTAACAGCCTATAATATTTATTTATATATATATTATTTATATATATATAACCAGGTAGACTGGTTGAGGTGGGGAGAGAAGAGTTTTCAAGGATACCTGCCTGACTTAGAGCCTGGAGCTGGTGTTTCTGAAACGCTGTCCCTGATTTCTGCCCAGATTGTCCTTGAGAGACCCTAACACCGCAGTGCGCCAGGAGAAATCCCCACTGAGCAGCTCGTGGAGGAGGTCACAGCACACGAGCTCTGCCGTTATGCTGGCGGCAACAAAATGCAATCAGAACTGTGCTGTTTTCAGGCTTAGTGATGAAAGTCCCGCAGAAGATGGCCTGAATAATAAAGCTTTCTGGGTGCATCCAGGTCCTCTGCCTGCCTCGCTCGGGAAAGATGAGGAACGTACTTTTGACAGGCAACACTGTACATTTTCCTAATTCTTTTTTCTCAAGCTGCTGCCTCCATTCCTGAAGCCGAGAGCTGCATGCAATGAGCTGAAAACAGCACAGCCCCTACCCTGGCCCTCTGAAATATTCATCTGCAGCTTAACGAAGAAAAGGCATGTGAAAACGGTGGATTGCTGGGGAGCTGGAGGAGCGTTTTGGTGACGGGTGTCTGCTTCTGAGCTTTCGAGGAAGCCTGGTTTTAATATGCCATTGCAGAGCCAAAGTGCTATTGGAGTTGCTCGTGCTGCCCCTTGCTTCGGGTTGACAGAAACTTCCCAAAATATCATCCTATGTTCACTTTTTGATGTCTCTGGCAAAGTGTAATGATTAAGGCTGAAAACTTCTGTGCTGGCTGCCTGCCTGAAACTGGTATTTCCTGAATGTTTCTGCTAACCCGCTCCCAGCTGCGTCCCAATGCGAAATTACATACATTATGTTTCTAAATCTGTTTTTCTGAGTCCTCCCCACTCTGGAGTGGGGACATTAATTTGGCAGAGCAGATCAGTATGATGCAAAGATGTCTCTTCTTGCTATTCCAATGAAATAATACCCAAATCTGGACAATATCTGCGTCTTAGGAAAGTTACTACATGTACACTTGCTCAGCAAACTTGCTGCCGGTTAGCAGCCCCGTTAGCCAGGCTCCGTCTGCAGGGATCGCAAACACATGCTGATTCTCCTTACTTATGCTGCTGGGAAAATTGAGGAAAATCTGTGTTCATCTTTCAGACAAAATCTCTACTATCATCTGCTCTGCTGCAAATAGCATATCCCATCCCCTCGTCTCCCTTTTAAGAGAGCTGCCTCTTTTGCTGCCCTTTCAGGAGCGAGTGAGATGAGAGGGCCTGGTACAAATTGTGATGTGTTTTGTCTTATTTTAGGAATGTGTGAGAAATTGCTGTCACTAAGTAATGGTGTTTCCCTGCATGATGGCATAAGCTAGATTTGACTTTATTTAAACTAGCAGAAGAGTCTACTGTCTAATTTTCTTCCTTTTCCTGCTCACTCTGGTCTTCTCTGCCAAACCAGGAAAATTCTGCTGCTTTTTAAGCAGGCTAAAACCTGGGTGCAAGTGGGATTTATAACTCCATGATCTGCTTCTCAGAAAATGGTATCATTTTTGTTGTAAGCAAGGATCTCCAGGCAGTGATCTCCTCCACAGAGAGCTTACAGAGGTCCAGCCAAAGTGCTTGGGCTTCCACTGCTTTGTGTTCCTCCCCAGTATCCCATGCAGCCCCTATTCCCATGGGCACTGGACTTCTCCAGCCTTGAAAGAGTCAAGTTTCTGGGAGGTCTGATGTTGCTGTTGTCTAAATGTCAAGCAGCTCAGCTGCATTTGAGCTATGCCTCGTTAATTAGAGCAATCTCTTTCATTACTTCTCGAGGTCGTCTCTGCAGATGTTCCTCTTCAGTTGTCCATCGGGAAGAGTTAATCCCCTCATGCTGATCTTTCCCTGCAGAGAAGTTGCAGCTCTCTGCCCTTGTCGGGCAGAAAGCCCTATGATGAGGAAGCTGTGTCTCAGCTCCTCTGTAGGATGCCAGTAAGTTCCCAGGAGAGTGTGAGTGGAGCCCTGCATGATTCTGTCTAACCTGACTTCCCTCGCATGCTACATCTGCTGTCTGCCCTCCTGGCCAAGAGCAATTCCCCTTCTCTGTTCTCCGGGAATGAATGACCAGTGAGGGTCTGCTCCAAATCATGATGATGCCAGTCCTCCACAGCTATCAAAACCAAGTTCTCTGCCAGAGCAGGTGTGCTCTTTTCCCTAAACCATTACTAGAAACCCTGGAGAATGTTCAAAGGAAAGTGGAGGAGAGATACAGCTTTTGGCTTTCCTCCCAGAGAAGCACAGCAGAGAAATGAAAATGAAGTGACCTCTTAGAGGTTCAAGGATGCTTGAACATTTCGTTGTACAAGAGAACCTGTCATTGAAATATCTGAATGCCTGACACAGGAAAAGAAAACAGTTGAAAGGAAGGTGGCTAGTTCTCACTGCTGTTTCAAATGTAATCAGGACAAGAGGTCATTTCTGCTCAGTTTCTTTGAGTGAAGACAGAACCCAACCAGAAATTGGTAGGAATTGTTCTAAATGGTGTTTATCAGGGCCTTGGCCTTTCTGCAGCAAAGTTTTTCTCCTTCTTCCTTGGGCCAACTTCTCATAAGTTGCAGAAGTCACATCTTGACTTGTCTCTGAAGAGAAACATTTTTTTTCCTCTTCTCTGCTGAAGCTAGAAGGCAGTCAGGAGGTTGGTATGTATGTATATGGGCTGTTCTCAGCCACCTCGTCAAGAGGAAGGCTGCAAGCCCAGAGCTTGCAGGTAGCTTCTCAGAGTCTTCTTGTGCAGATGAAAGTGAAGCTAACCTGAAGTTCAGGAATGCACAAATTACCATAGGTCCCAACTTCAACCAAGATGAGAGCAGGGGAGCGCTTTGCTACCTGGAGAGCAGGTGAAGAGAATTGCTTTTGACAACCAGAAGCTGACTAGTGCTGAACCCAGTGTGGTGCAGGGAACATTAAATGCTGCGAGTTGTGTGCTCTCCATTAGGGATGAGGTGAGCGTGTCCCAGCATCTCATATCATGCGACTCTTCTGTTTACAGATGCTTATTGATATTCAGTCAATTCTCTTAATTTAATTTCTCTGTTCAACTAATGCAGATTTCCTCGTGCACTGTTTGTACGTGAGACAGCAGTTCGATGCTGGCTGAGATGATTTCCTGAGACAACTCCCTTTAATAATCTCGTATGGGGAGGGCAGAGTGGAAAAGGGCCGTGCTCTAGGACGTCGGGGGTGCTTCTTTATTTAGGGGCCTGGAGCATTTGCTTGGCTTGATTTTGAGTCTGTGGGAGGGACGTGCATGAAAGCAGCTTTGATCACGGACAAACTTGATCAAACTTGAGTGTTAGGAGTGCTGAGAGAGAGCGTGCTGGCAGCCGCGGTTGGGCGCAGTAACGCTGCAGTAGCCATTTCTCCTCTCTGTCCACCCCCCCGAGTTTTCTACCCTTCAGCCCATGGGCAACGAGCATGCCCATTTTCCTAGGCAAGGTGGTACACTACGTTTCGGCAGAGCACGTCACGGGGCAACCACGTGGCACGGCAGAAGTGGTACGGCCGTCGATGCACTTGGGGGAACTGCAGAAAAATCTCCCAGATAAACCCACTTCTCTGCTGTCCTGGTGGCAGAGCTCAGTAACAAATTTATATACATCCCTGTGATTCCCAGAGCATCTCTGTTATGCATAGGAAGAAATATTTAACCTTTCAGAGAATTACTTTTAATGTTCTGGTTTGTGGCTGCATAGACATTCGCTATTTGTTGTACAGGTAAATAACAGCTATAGCATTTAGTATTTTAATATACGTATCCAAATATTATTTTTCCTCCCACTGTTTATTTTTAGCATATTTTTCACTGTTTGCAGTGCTTCCTATTGAGACTATGTTTCCTTAAGGCACTGTAGGAGGCAGGTTCTCTTTAGCACTGTTTTCCTTGGGAGAATTTTGCCTTAAATGCAAGCAGAAAGTTTTTTAGGTCAGAATTCACAACCTTCAGGATTGCTGGAGAACTGAGGGGCTTCTTACAGACTGCAAGCTGCGCTACCTTTGTGTTTTACTTCCCCTTTGGAGCTCGTGTTTAGACAGGCTGTCCGTAACTTGTGCGGTTTGAAGGGGGGTTCGTGGTGGTTTTGAAATGCAGAGATTCAGGAGTGTGACTGACTTGGGGAAAAGGGGATCAGCACTAAGGCCACCTACATAATAAAGATAATAAAGAAAACTGTGGTATACAGTAGTAGGAATCCAAGGTAGACAGGGTTTCAGATGCTTATATCCTTCTAGTGCTCTCTGATTACAGGGACAATCCAAGCGTCTGGGAGCAGGAGTTGAGCGGTGTGGCTGTCCAGGTCAGGAGACTGAAAGCTCTGCCCAGGGACGTGCTGCGTGGCCCTGGGGACTCGCGCCTGCCTAACTCTTGGGGGAAACAGTTTGAATGGGCACGTAAACCAAAGGTGCTAAAAGGCTATGGCTGTTCACAGTCATTCCTTTAGTAGTACCCAGTATAAAGGTGACAGGTTGAGGACAGGTAGGTGGAAAAAGAACCTAGAGGAAGAGACAGCTGCAGGTCTAGAGGCTAAGCCATCCCTGCTGATGGCTGTAACGGCCTTAAACCGAAGGTCTCTTGTGTGACTGGTGAGGGAGAGCGGAGAAAACGAGGAGGGGCCATGCCACCAAGCTTTTTTGCTGTTTTATTTTATTTTTATGGCATTTATCCCGGTGGAGTCTGAGGTCTCATGGTATGCATGCTGCTGTAATGCAAAAATCCTGTTATTCCCCATCGGGGACCCAAAGCTTACTTGCTTTCTTAGCTTGGAGCAGCTCAACAGCTGTATCTACCTCGCTTCTAACAACGACCATCTCAGCTGGCTGTAGCCTTTCCATTTGCTTTGCAAAACAAGTGGTGTGCCAGGCTGAAGCCTGGCAGAAGGCATTAATAGCTCAGTTGTTGTCTCTTACTTTCAGCTATTTATGAGGAGGTAGCTTACTGCACACTATAGTTTCTTTTCCTGAACATTTTCCCAAAAGACTACTGTAAGCTGGACAAATTTATTCACGTAGAAATGGTGACCACATCATGTGCAGTTTTCATGAATTATTGCAGTGGCTGCAGTGGAGGGCTTGGCTCAGTATTGCCATTTTTTTCTCTTGTGCCAACTCCAGAGGTGAAACAAACGAATTGATATTAATTTTCTTTATAAATTGAAAGAAAAGATTCTAATTAGCAAGACAGAAACTGGAACACATTACCTCTTGTTTTCTATAGGAAAATAGTAGATTAAAACAGTTCTGTAGACTATTGGCATCTTCTGTCCGAGTCATCTTCTTAATGTTCAGGTAGCATTTGCTAGAGGCTCTATTAAGCAATGACTGTGTTGTACCTGGGCAGTCTATTTGCACCCTGGCAAAGTCTGATCCCAGCATTTAATTTATCAGGGAGCGGGAATTTCTTTGGAAGACGTTCATAAGTAGCTGTGATGTAACATCCAAAGTCTGTATACTGGGCGACTGCAGAAGAAAAGATTTAAATTAGGTCATTACTGCAGAGTGAGGATATCTGGAAAACTGAACAAAATAAAGCTTTCACAAAAGGCAGTGGGAGAAAATGTGCTTTGTCAGTCCTGTATGTCTCCCTGCCTAGCAGCCTACATTTGGTATCTATCTATAGCTGCTTTTAAATATAATTCCAAAATCACTTCTAAATCTGGGGCGACAAAAGGCTCGATTTGAAGATAAAAGCTGAGCAGCTTGGTGAAAATTCTGGTGTGTTAATGGGTGTTGCTGGATGCCCAAGTTGTTTCCGGGGAGAATAAGGATTAGGTTTCTAACTACGACAGAAATCTTTACTTCCCCAAGCCAAGTCTCTGGCGGAAGATGGCCAGCCATATTCTGTTTGGTTGCTCATAATGCTAGATAAAAATGAGGCTTTAAATAGTTATTCAACATCTTACGCTGTCTGATATGGTCTTTTTGAAATGAAAGTCACTCTCATCTCACTTTTAATTGAATTGAAAAGATTAACCCCTGTACAAAAGGGATCTTCTGTCTTGCTTTATCGTCGCCTGTGAAGGATTTTAAATACACACCGGTTCCAGTCTTAGCACAAAATTGCATCATCTGCTGCATAGCATAAAGCAAAAGAAAAAAAATGACCTAATATTGTGTTTGATTAACTCCATACTTTGACAGCAAGAGAAGTATCTTGAAGTTGCTAAAGACAAGCTGGACTTTGTTCTGGGGTAAATGACTACGGAGGGGTATTGCCTGGCTTTTTAAGGGATGTTTCTTCATTTGCTCTGTGCAACTTAGGTCTTTGTCAGGCCTGGTCTGGAAAGAGAAAAATCCCAAAGATGATTTCTATTAACCCGCGGATGCAGATAGCTTACACCCAAGTCAGCAGAGACTGACATTACCTTCAACTGATGCTTTTATAATTGCACTAGTCAGGAACCTGTCACTGGAGAATAGACGAGTATTCTCCTCCTGTACGTTTGTCTTGTGCAGAGCTAGGGGATTTCGTGCAAGGCAGGCAGAATAATCAGCTGGAGACACTGCAAGAAAAAAATGATGATTCAGAAAGTAGAGCTGCCCAGGGCATTGGACACTGGTGCATGTGTGCAGCCTGCCTTAGGGTGGAAAACATCACGATTTATGTTCTTGAGAGCTGCGGTCAGGGTAGCAGAGAACACAAGAGAGGAAAACAAGGGCCATTTGCAGAGGGGTCACGCCAAATACTGATGTTAGGCTCTGCAAGTGAATGCAGTAAGGCCTTTATCAATTTTTGTCCAAGAAGAAAAAGTCTAACGTTGATCTGACTAAGCAAAGACCCAGCAGCTCCTGAAGTTCAGTTCCTGCTTTGTCAGTGTGGAAATCTGCAGCTTCTTCTGTATCAACCTTCGCATTCCCCTGCTGGCATCGCCCAGCCAGTCCCATTAGCAATGCCAGCAAGCGTTGGAAAATGCATAGGAGAGTTTCAAATGGAGACTCTCAGTGTGATGGAAACGTCAAGCTGTCTCTCAGGTTATCCATGTGTATTGCTTGGTGTGCCACTCTCCCTTGAGAAAACATCTGGGCTGGGTATTAGGTAATTTTCACAAAAAGAAAAAAAATAATTTTGGAGTCATTCGGCAATTTCCTTCCACTAGAAAATTACTATAATTCTAATAATTTCTTTTTAACGATGTGTGTCACATCTCATTGGTAGAGACATTTGCAGGAGCTCCATTCCAATGGTTGTGGTACTGTCTGCCTCGTAAGGAGACACTGCCGTGGGAGCTGTGCTTCTAACACCACAATCTGCGGCTTTTGTGGGGTTTCACAGCTTCAGCCAAAGCTTGAAATGAGTCACCAGGTCTGATTTCAACAAAATTCAGTTGCCCTTGAAGTAATACTGTGGATAGGGAGTGAAAGTGGGTGGATAATTTGCTGCTTCTTGCTTGCTTCTGTATCCTTTTTCCTCCTGTATTGAGCATGACTTTTCCTTGCAGCTGATCCTCAAAGCGCAGTTCCAGGTACCTCGGGGTGTTTCTGGGTTACAGCTGAGGTTGGAGCCGCAGCATGGGCAATGGGGCAGATAAGCTCTGGGCCACCCGCCTTGGATGTTCCCAACAGGGTAGTCCCACTGCAGAAAGCTCAAAATGGGCCCAACCGCCGTAACATGGAGCATGTGCAGCTTTTGAGGCAGGTTTTGCAGTATAAAAACTCTGCTAAGAAGGATATTTTGATAGAGCCTCACATTTAGTGTCCCATCTATGTCTTCTGCATCCACTGCAGATCAGATGTGTGGACCAGAAGGTAATTTTTCCTAACAGCCCAGGACTGAAAACTCAGGTCAGATCCAGCTTCATTTAAATGAGTTATGCTATCGCTGCTGACTTCTGGGGACTTCATGGAGGGCCCAGTCTGGAAGCCAGTCCATAGTCTTCCAGGTTTGTGTATCTGCATGTTCACCCCTGCTTTTCCTTGGAAAAAAAATTAAAATGCAGTCACCATTTTTATACACAGGCCACAATAACCCAATGGCTCTGTTGATGCTTGAACACTAAGCAGGGTTAAAAATATTTTAGAACTCCTACGGTAATAAAAATAAATAATAAAATATGTTCATAATATAGCTAGATAACGAAGCCTGAACACTAAGCAAGGGTAAAAGTATTTTAGAACTCCTATGGTAATAAAAATAAATTATACAATATGTTCATAATACATCTAGATAATACATGAGCAGTGTCAACCTGATAAAATTTTAAATAGACTTAGCAAAATTACGGTCAGAAAAGTGACATTATCTTGTAGATGCTTCAAGCCATTTCTGTTGCTGAGTTTCCAAAAACTTAGCCATCAAATTAGCTATATTTTGGACAATTAATGATCTCAGCTTGATTTCCCCCTGCTGCATTAGACCGTGCGAGCAATCCGGTTGTGTGAGATAGAAGGTGCAAAAGCCGCCTCTGGACCCCTCAGAGTTTTACAGTGGCAGTAGCGACACTAATAAAATCCCGGCTGGGGCTGTCTGATGCTCCCCCGTGGAGCCCTCTCTCTGCAGTTCCTTTTAACTTCGATAAACTCTGGGCCTTTGCCTGAGACTGAGTTATTTTGGAAAGCCGGAGCAAAATCGAGACCACTCCTCCCAGAAAGTGTGATTAAAGAGTTGCTCTGCCCTGATTTTCCCTTTCCTCGGCAGGTCGGCGGCAATGCGGGCAGCTCCTAGTTCGTGGTGTTCGTCTTAGCTGCCGGCTTAAGGGTTGACTTCAAGCACTTTTAGTTTAAAGGGGGGGCTGAGTAGGTGAAACTACTTTGCCAGCCTTTAATATGCTAGTGCGGATCGAAAAACCTCAACGGTTCCTTTAGAACTTAATATTGATGACATCTTTTATTTTCTTTAATGAGATCTGGTATGGAATATCAATTTCTCTACTATGATTGATATCAAAAGCAGGAGTAGATTTTTAAGACAGAAACGTCTCAAAACGAGCTCCTGCCGAGTAGGACGTGGGCTCGGCTGAACCGCACAATTTACGATGCCGTTCTGATAGGACGCGTGCCAGTTCCTCTGGAGAAGCTGTATCTCTAGCGCCCAGGCGTGTTCAGCAAAAAGCAGGTTTCTGAAGTCTTATCCGTCCTTCGGTGACTGCAGAAACTTCCTGATAAAGCTGCTCCTGGAGCACCGCATCTTCAGGCTGCTCTTATCACGCTGGGCGCGGGCTGTGCAGCCCGCGCGTCGGTGAAGTCGTGGGCAATCCTCTTTATCCAGGATTTTCCACCGTTTTAATTTTTAACTTTCAAATCTCAGCCCGGTCTGCTTCCTCTTATCACTTGAGTTCCCTGGAGGCTTCCTCGTCTACGGGGCACGGCTTCAAGGCTGTTTTGCAGTCCCGGACATGCAGCTCAAGGACTCTTCCGTTGCTCTGCAATGTTTTTTTCTCTGTGCGTTTGCAGACAAGGAGTCAAGCTTGTATTAAATAGTGATCAACTTTAAGCTGATTGGCATGTTATGGTCTTACTTGGTGGGGAATGAAAATCTCAGGTGGTGTTTACTACTAAAATTGCCACTTTTCCTATTCAGATTCCTCCCAGTTCTGTGAGGTTTCCAAAGCAAAAAAAAAAAAAAAAAAAAAAAAAAAAGAAGAAGTAAAATTTATTGCCATTTCTTCTTTCCTTAAAATTACAGAGAAGCACCTTCAACTGTGCTTGTTGGAGGTGACTCAGCTATAAACTCAGATTAAAGTACTCTGCTGGAAAAATTCACCAGATTTTACAATTCCTCTTTCCCAGTAAGTTAATTTAAGTTACTTTCCTGGGAAATTTGCTCTGTGCAGAGGGCATTTTTGAGGTGAACAGGCACCTATTTAAGGTTTGCCAGAAAAATTTGTCCTATATAAAGAACTGTTTAGACCTCATGGGATAAAAATGCTATTTCTCCTTTTGATCTTTATGCTTGAAGACATATATTCTTTGCCGGCTGGGATCAGAAGAAATCCCACCTTGACTGTGGCTAGCGTATTGCGTAAATAAGGGCACTATGGAGGTTTCTCATCCAGTTGTGGAATCTGCAGAGGTGGAGATAGGGCATCACGTGCGTTGGGCCATTGGTCTGGGTCACAGTCTTCTTTTATATGCTTGCAAAAGAGCATCCTCGCTGGGCGAACCTCCACGAGACCCTTCCGAATCTGGGTGGGATGCTTTAAGCAACAGGTATTTGTCCTATGCCACCTCATCCCCTTCCCCTAATCCTCCCCAACACTTTTATTTTTCTGTAGTCATGTGTCAGAGCTGTGCACTGTTACTTTGCCACCCTCCTGTTAAAAAGAGTTCACATTTTGGGGAAGAAATGCAGAAAAACAACTCAGGCAGCTGGGCATTCCCTATAGCCATTGAGATGCCCTGAAAAATGATTTCACCCTTTCACCCACTGCTGTCTTAGTTTTCGTTCTCCTGCTGTGTTCTTTTTGTAATTGCCAATTAAAGATGGATCTTAGGCTCAATTCATCACAATTCCAAGTTCATCTGTGTCAGGCACGGGAAACTGGGTTAGCATTTGGCAACGTAGATATGTTTTAACAGCAGCAGACTTATTTAGTTTGGGGAAGAAATATCGACAGGTATGTGGGGAGTTGGCTAATTTTGTCCTCCAGCATAATTTCCTGAAAGGGAAGCAACAGAGTTTATAATTGATTTGATTAAATAATAAATGAAACATTCTCCTGTGGCAAAGTAGGCAGCATTTCCAGTCCATGAATCTTCTGTTCTGCGGATATGATTGGGAAGGCTCTAAAGAGTATGTGACACTGGAGTAGTTAGTCCACCCAAGGCCATGCTGTGCCACAGCGGCACCCTGGCTTGAAGAAGAAACGTGGGGTAGATTAAAGGTGCTGTAAAGCTCGGGGTCTCTCTCCCGTTGCTTTGTGGTGGAACTGCCTCGCGGGAACTTTTTCCACACCTCCTCTTTCTCACTTCCAGCCTTTATTACCTTAGGAGCAGAAGCTGTAAAGGATTCCTCCTTCTATGACTTTGTGCGTGGATTTAGCCACTCTTTTCTTCCTCAGTCTTTTAAGCAGGCAGTAGTAGCCCCACTGTTACATTAACGACGAGGCCGAGGTGTATATGGGCCAAGGTAACCAGTTACGTGTTAGGCATCTTTTTTGTTAACTGGGAAGGCTTGAAAAGACCCTTCCTTATCTTTAGTCAAGGGGGGGGTTCTCAGTACAGAGGCTGTATCTGCAAAGTTTAAGGCTGTATTTTCAAATTTGCCACCTCTAAGCTGAGAGCAGAGACTCCCTTTCCCAAGCACTGACTGTTTGCAGGAAGAAACCCCTGCAAATCAGCCTGGAGAGGGTATTAAAAGAAGTGTTCACGAATGAGTAGCCAGCTTGGAGCTTGCAAGTGAAATCATTGCGAGTCAGTATGTGGGTGGCCGGTGCCCGGGAGAGCTGTGTTCAACCTCTGCCTCGTGACGCCTTCACTCGCTGGTGGATTTGCCAAGAGGCACCCAGCAAGCTGTAGCCCGTATGGCCAGGCAGATGGATTTGGTGTGTCATCCAGTCCCTTTGGAAGTGAAGGCACAATATTAAGGCGACGCATCCCTTGTGTGTTTAAACAGCAGACAGCTGAAGCCAAACTCATCCTGTTCCGCTCGCTGGCTGCTATTTTGCATTCCTGTCCAGATCGAGGAGGCCCACTGCGTGGGGAAGGTGCAGCTGGGTGGGGATGGCAAAAGATACTCTGGGTCTGTTTGTTCCAGCCTGGGGCATTTTTCCACCTGGTAGGTGTCCCTTAATGAGCATCCTGCATCATTTGCACGCGCCGTAGAGGAAAGGCGCTGCTCCCACGCAGGCCTGGGCCCTGGGGCTGGCCGCCCGCCGCGAGGGCGACCTGCTGCACACAGTTGTTTCTAGGGGCGTTTCGGTGCCTAGAGCCGTGAAGGAGGTGTGCGGACGAGCAAGCCTCGGCCCGTTCCCTCCGCAGGATCCCCTAGGCTCCGGGGATGAAAGCATCGCTTTTCAGCCTTAGAAAACACAGAAAAGGATAAAATGTATCCTTCAAGATACATTTTGGTCTGAACCTTCAAATCCGCCGTGACCCTCGATGCTGGGTCTGGGTGGCTTTGCCGCTGACGGGCCCACGTCCCTAACGCCTGCTGTGTTGCTGCTTGCAGATGACGGGAAGCTGTCCCTGGAGGAGTTTCAAGCCTTTTTTTCTGACGGGACGCTCAACGAGGAGGAACTCGAGAAGCTCTTTCACACCATTGACTCGGACAACACCAAGTAAGTGGCCGGCGCGGGACCTCTCCTTCCGTGGGGGGGTTGCGTTTCGGCAAAACCTGGCAAAAGCTCCTTTTCTGCATGGTTTGAGGTGTCGCCGTGCTGGCCGCTCTGCCTCCTTTTCCTCTTGGTGGTTTTTTTCAGCCCATTTTCTTTAGCATAAAACACAGCTTGTGAAAGGGTGCTTAGTTTTACCCCTGAGAGTATTAAAACGGCTCTTCAGCTTTTCCGCTGCCTCTGAAAGCTTTGCTGGGCTGTGGAAGGCAGTGGGGCGAATCGCTGGAGGCTTGGTAGCATCCGGGGGTTTTGCACGCCATGGACTGGGACGATTTATGCACAAAACCTCCACCTCCACCTGGAGCACATCTGCTTCGCTTCCCACCCAAAATGTCCCCCGGCAAGATCTAGTGGCTGGAGCACTTAGCAGAAGCGGCAGCGGCAAGAGGCAAGCTGGCTCCATCGCAGCAGCTGTAGGGACGGGAGGGGGGAAACGCCGGGAGGGGAAGGGAGCTTCTGTTTTATGTTACATCCAGGTTGAAACTACATATGGCACCTGGGCCACCTGAGCTCTGTCTGACCCTAACCTTCTACTTCTGCAGCCAAAAAAGCGCTGAACACTCTTGCTGAGAATCAAGCATTTGCAGACCGTGCCGAGCTGTCGAATTAAGGAGACAAACTCGTTTTCTCCGCTGATGTTTTCTCCCCTGACTTTTTAATTTCATGGCTCTGTGCCTGCCTTTGCCACTTACCCCTCACTGCCCTCTCTGATCACATTTTTCTGTGGAGGGATCTGAGATGTTTGTGAACTCCTCGACGTGGACCTGGCACCGACGTCGTTTGTGCTGATTACAAAGCGCTCGGGTCCCTGGCGTCCGGGTGGGAGTCCCGCAGGACGCGTCCCCCCCAGGCACGGCCATGAAGGACGTAGCCCACGAGCTTTTCTTCTCTTTCCAAGAGGAGCCAGTCTTCAAAAGCCTGAGTACTTAGGCTGTTTGAAAATATAAAGCCAGCTTTGAGTCATATTCCAATGTGACTCTTAATTCCTCTAGAGAGACAATATCTGTCCAAAACAGCAGATGAAAAGAGAATCCAGCTTCAAATGAGAAGTCTCTCAGTAAATGCTTAAAAAAATAATAGCCTGGTGAATCATAGAGGCCTTCTGACACCAGGCAAATTGAGGGTGGCCCGTGGGAATGGGGGGCTGAGAGGCCGCTGGTCAGCACGGCTACCTGCCCAGTGGGGCAGGGCGAGCGGCTGAGTCCGAGGTGCCGGTGCTGCTTTTTGCCATCTCTGTGGGTTGGGTCGAGCTGATGGCAGAGTCCACTTCTAGCATTTCTACGGGCAGTTGAGCATTTACTTATGTCCATTTAGTCTTTAAAATATTCTCCTTAGGAAGATGCCGCTGACTGCAGAGAGACGATCCGTCTCTTCTAATGCCTCCTCCTCGATGGACGCAGCGTTGCTCCTGGTCGTCCGCACCATTGCTTGCAGAGGGCGAACTCCAGCCCTGCAGATAAGAGCACTCTCTAGCTTACCTGCTTGAGGGAGAGACTCTAAAGCCTTCTTACCTTCTTATTTTGTGCCACCGCAGTAATGGGTTTTCATTAAAAAGGGGGCTCCATGGACTTGTTCCATGATTGTTGGAACAGTCACCCAACTTTATTCCAAATCTTCAGGCTAGCTTAAATTTCTTTTTTCCTGCTCCTTTTTCTTGTCACCTGCTCATCTGCTTCTGTCTGAAATAGTTCATAGCGTTGCCTGGGGGTGTCAGTTCCCCCCAGGGAGTGGGGCCTTGCTTAGCAACTCCTCAGTGTGGAAAGAGTTCCAGCAATTCAGCAGTAGTTTTCTTTAGCCGAGCTGGCTTGATCTAGTCATCAGTCCCCATTAAGTACCGATACTTTCACAGAGCTGTGTAGCATCTGCTGTTCTTGGCTGAAAGAAAAAGCCATGAGTTGGTCACACTCCCAAGTTGAGTCTTTGCATGAATTGGCACTTGTTTATTGATTTGGAAAGCATAGACTCCCACGGCAAATTTATCACATTGAGGGAAGACAATATTCCTCATTTTTTTTGTTTGCAAGATCTCTCCCAGTCTCCGGAAAAACCTGTTTCATAGTGGGATCTGCTCAAGCAAAAGTGCAGATGTGCATTTCACTCTAAATTGAATGGAAATGGAGGCACACATCACGGAATACTGTTTGCTTGGCTGCAGTCCTGGGTCTGGTAGTAGTCCTCCTGGCTGTGTGCGCGCTGTTGGGAGTCGTGCAGAGCGCCCTTCGCCTTTGCTCGCTGAGCTGGTGGGCCTGTGTGAGGTACCCGGGGCAAGCAGTTCCCCCCGGGAGCTGTGAGAACTTCAGTTCCTTGCTCCCAGGCGCTTCCCCGCTGCCCGGTTCCTGCTGGTGCCTGAACCGCTTCTCCCGGCTTCACTGAGGCTTAGTACAGAGCACCGACTTACTCGTAATCGCCGAGGGCTTTCATACCCCGAGACTGGTGAACAGATTAAGCGACAAAGACTGAGCTACCAGATGAGCGCGCTCTGTTTTCTTCCGTGTTTTTCCATTTTACAGTGGAAGGTAGGGACAAAATTTAGTTTATCTTTCCAAAGGCCATTTGAATTAAAATTATTCGCTGGCTGAAAGGGGAAGTTAATTTATTTCTAAAGCCGGTTTTGATATTCCATTTTTCCTGTGTATTTTTCTTACGTTGTCCGTCGTGTTTGCTTAGTGTGCAAAACAAAGTTTGCTATTGAAATTACATTACAGCTTGGGTAGCTCTAGCTGAAGAAAATTATGTTCCCGTTGATTATTAATAATTGCTTTTACCAGCTAAAGTACAAAATGTTGATTCAATTTTCCAGAGTATTTTTAGGAGCAGTCTTACTAGAGTAGACAAAATGAACGCCTGTATTAGCGGCTTGCCTTGCTTTAGCGGGGAAGATGCGGAGGAGGAGAAGCCTCGGGCAGAGGAATGGCCAGCGAGGGTTGCCTGCAGGCTGCAGGATTTGCTCCGTGCTCCTGGGCGGGGGGTCACTCGCGCCTGCGCGGTTTTGCTTTGAGAATTTTAAGAATCTCGGCAACACGGCGCGGTGAGCAGGATGCCTAACCGAAACGAGAGAGCCGGAAACAGCCCAGGGCCGTTAATGAGGCTCGTTCCCTCTGCCTCCCTGCCTAGGAAGTGTGCCGAGGAGGTTAATGGTGCGGCACGGTGGGCGCGCGGCGGTGTGGAAACACGGTTACGGGAAATCAGGCGTGCTGTTGCGGCAGACCTTGAGCAGGGTGATAAGGCTCTGCCCTGGAGCAAACCGAGCGTCCCCAGCCGAGGTGGGTCCTGCCCGATGCTCCCAACTTCGGTTTTCGCGGGTGGGGAGCGAGATGGTGTACTCAGAACCCATGGTGTTGGTATCTCCGGGGGCTTTCTCAGCTCACGTCACTGAGGTTTTGCTCTTACGCTCTTGGGATTTGCAGAGGGAGAAAAGTCCCGTAGCTGCAACAACGCCGGAAAGCTAGAGGAGGCGAGGAGAAGCCGGGCGACGGCGGGCGCCCCGTCCAGCCGCCCCCTTCGGCTTGGCACCTCGCGCCGCCGGGACGCGCCGTCGCTCGGCCCCCGCCCCGGCAGGGAGACGTCCCGCGGTGTCGCCGGCAGCGCTGGACTCGCGGCGCGCCGTCGGGTGGCTGGCGCCGCGGGTCCCTCCGCTCGGCCGGCGTCGGGGCCCTGCCGTAGCCAGCGCGGCGCGGCCGCCTGCACGTGCCGAAAACCCCCGGTCGCTGCCCCGAGACTTTATCGCTGGGTGTCTTTGTAAGAGAAACTGCTATTAGTGGAAAAATACCTGGATTCTGCTATAATCCACAGGATTGCTGGTTGTGTCGCCTGGCCGCGGGAGTCTTCAAGCGGTTTTGGCAACACCATATTCAAAACGCTGCTATTGCTTAAAAGTGGTGATAAAGTGGTATTTTTCTCTCCATCACTAACGCTGGCTGCCCCGCTTCCCTTCTTCCCACCGGAAACACGTGGCCAAAGCAAGATGTCGCTAGGTGTTTTTCACCGTTGGTTTTAACTGATATTTCACGAAGTTTCAGCAGGGCTTTCAGGGAAAGCTTCCTGAAGGTTGCTGGGGTGGCAACGACATATTGCTGTTAATATCTAGCTGTGTAAATTTTAAAAGGAAAATACGATTGCGAAAGGAAAGTCAAAAATTTTCAGTTCAAGCATGATCAGCTGAAACACTCTCCAAACGTTGCTGCACCGACTGGCTGGAAACGTGCTTTGTCTGACCCACATTTCCTATCTTTTTGCAACTCCCTGAAACAGCATTTCGGGAACAGGCAGCTCCCGGACCGCACGTGCGGCAGAGGACCGGCGGCGTCTCCCACTGCGTGCAGGAGGTCCTGCCTCGGGGCGCTTGGCTGTTATCCGGGCAGTGAGCAACACTGGCCGGTGGAGGCATACAGCACTTCTCCTCCTGCTCGCTCAGCTGCAGCACAGTAGTTTTAGGGCACAATTTCCAAAATATCTGTGCGCCCATGCTATATTGCGCACCTAAGCTGACCCCTGGCCAGCAGATCCATGCGAACGTGAGTCCGTGGATAAATATTCAGCCAAATAAACGTACTGGCAGAGGCTGCAGACAGTGCCCACAGCTGGAGCATCTTGCTGCCATAAGCGTGTGCCTGCCCTGTGCCTTGCTCGTTTGGGATATGGGTGACCTTGCTCTAGTGAAGAGATGCTAGCATCTGTGCAACCTGAGATGAGTACATGGTTAATTTTTTACAGCACGAAACAACGCTGGTTCCTCAGAAGGAACCAGCCAGTGCCCCAGAGCTGTAGAGCTGTGTCAGCCCAGAGTTTTGCCTATGGCAACGTGGCGTTTTTCCGTGGTCTCTGCCACTACCATTTCCTCTTCCCGTCATGTGCCCAGGAGCCCCAGTCCCCGCCCTGATGGCCTCGCTGGGAAGACTACAGTCATTACTCACCACTTGTGAGGAAAAAGGGGCTTTGCATCACCTTGTAAAGATGAGAAAGTGGAGTGCCTGTCAGTCCTTGGAAAGGAGAGGGAAGTCAGATGTGGCTGTTGACCAAACTAATTTACTCCTAGCAAGGGATTTTAAAAATTCCTTTTGTATCTCATCCATTTTTCATAGCTGCAGAGGACAAACCTTTGGGGAGAGATCTGCTCACTGGAGCAAGACTTCCCAGATGAGCTGTACATGTCCATTCGAAAGGAGCCAAGAACACGGCATTAGCATTCTACTGCACTGTCATTTATTATCTCTCAGCTAGGCTTATAGCTATTATTTTAATTACTTTATTTTTCCCCCTCTTTCTAAGTGAGCTCATCTCTCCAGTGGCAGATACTAGAAAAGATTGGAGCTTGCATGTAGTATAATTAAAAGAATCTCTTCTCCAAAGCTCTTAACAGTTCCCACTGACTGTCGCTTTTGCTGGAGGATTGTCACAAATGGAGAACTACAAACAACGGGGCTTTTCAGCATGTAAAAATTCACCAGTCTGCAATCTTCTGCTCTTCATGGAAGTTACGTAGTGCTATATTCTAGGGAGAGCAACGAGATGGGATGTATGGGAAAATATGTTGGAAAATGTCGGAAGGGGCAGTGAGGGAGCTGCGGCACGATGCTGGTGAAGTTCTCTGCCCGCACTGATCGGTCCTGCTGAGGAAGGGAGCATGTTAGCCCAGGCAGCGTGCTGTGCCTGCACAGCTGTATTACTTCCAGCGTTGGAATTAGCTTGAGCATTTTGATATATCTGAAATGTCAGTGGAGAGGAGATGGGAGCTCCAGGTTATCCATTTTATGCTCTGACTACAAGGCTCCTCAAAATGTTTTTGTGGCTGAAATGAAGAGGGTGGTAAAGAGGGAAAGAAAGACTTTTAGGGAGGAAGAGAGACGGTTGTTGCTTGTACACAAGACCAGAGAACCTGCAGGACACGTGGCTCCCAAAGGCAGAGGCTGAGGTGCAGTTGATGCCAGGTGCCCTGGAACAGATGAGCCAAGCGGTCTGCTAGCTGTGATTTACCCTCTCTGGGTGATGGTACTGGGTCGCAGTGCTCCTCTGCCTTGTGAGCAGGTGCTGTGGGTATGGGCCGCCTGAGCCAGGCCCCTGCCCTCTGTGAAAATCCAGAGAGTTGTTTGCGTTGTCCCATTTGCCTGTATTTTGCATTGTGTGTGGTTTTGTGCTGGCCAGGTGAGCTCACCCTCCCTCCTCAGCACCTTCAGTTCCTGAGAGGGTGGGCAGCAGAGGCAGCGTGAGCGTTTTTGGCACTTTCAGCTAATTAGACGCTCCCAACCTGGAGATGTTTCTGCTGAGTTCAGCGCGGTAGTTCGGTGTGATGTTTCCCCGCTTGTCGATTTGCAGCACATTGTTGTGAAAAACAGCAGCTTTTTCTCTTGCTTTTGCCTGGAGATGCCATTCAGTTCAAGGTCAATGGGAGAGGCCTGGGAGGCTGGTGGGGAGGGCTGTGTCGTTCCCTGCTGTAATTACAAGACCTCTGTTCCTAGCAGCGGAATCGATAATGGAAAGCGCTAGCGGGTCATCAAGTCCCAGAGCACAGAAAAGGCTTGATTGCTTCAGATTGCTTTCATTGTGCCCGCACCTCAGCGCTGCCACGCTTCCCCAGCTCCCCAGCGAGGCAGCGGGAACGCAGCACAGCGCGACTTCGGCTGCCCGGCAGCGACCTGTTGTCTGCGCAAAAAGGGCGACGATGCTGGAGACAGTCGTGGTGACCATTTGGGAGCTTTTGCTAGCTGGAGGGTCCTCTGGCTCTGTAAGATCCATCCTGCCCTTCCTGGCGAGGGTAGAAGTATGGCCTGACCACGAGCTCCTGGCAGTGTAGGGGGAAACTGTCCTTAAATGCGAGGGGGATGGGGTGGGCTACGCTGGCTCTCCCTGAGCATAACCAGATTTGGCACCTCCAAAAGGTTGTTCCCAGGTGATGCCTTGCACCTAGCTGAGTTGCATGACTCCATGGTCCAAAGGTTAAGAGGCCCACGGCATTTTCTGCTCAGCTGAAGGACAGCAGAATACGGCGTAGCAAGTTCGTGTTCAAAATAGTTTTTGGGGTCGCGGCTGGGTATTCTGCGCCTGCAGATGCTCGGGTTTGGTACTTGGTGCTCTGCCTTGTCGGAAAGCATCTCGAATAGCGGCCATCCTGAAAGGGCAGGAAAAAACAGTGTGGGAGGAGAGAAATGAAAGAAGAGACAAGAAGTAGCTCTTTGGAGAAGATGACAAACTGAGCCAAACGCTCACGAGCTAAGGCTACAAAGAGCTAAGAGGGCCTGTTGGGGTGTTTTCAGCACCCAGTTACTCCAAATATTAGGAGTGCAACTGTGAACAAGGCCTCAGAGTAGAGGGAATGTTAGAAGGGCCTAAACTGATACTTCTAGACATAATGGCAGCTGCCTATGGCCCTCGGTTTTCCAGAGCATGAAACTAGTGTTGGGGACAATAGATACCGGTGGGCCAGAGTCTGTTCTTCCAGGTAGATGGTGAACTTGGAGGTTCACTCGTTGCTGCATATAAGGGGAGTCTGGGAGAAGAGACCACTCCCTTCCAGAGACCTGTGGCTGGTAAATCCCTCTTTTACTGGAAAGAACCATTTCTTGTTGTGCAAAGATGGGTCTCTGTGCACATGTGCACTCCAGCCTTTCATCGTCCCCGAGGCATCTGGCAGAGAAACTCGCTTGTGCCTGTGTTCAGTGCCCAAAAATCACTCTGCAAACACCTGGCTGGAGGAATCGGCGCTAGTCTGCATTACTTAATCAGCCAGAGGAGAGCCAGAAGTAAGATCTTGATGCCTCATTTTGCACCTGCTGCACCCTGAGGTGACATAGCTCTCTTGAAATTCTTTCTCTCCCTGTGGGTGGATCACAATGAAGTTCATCTGTAGGTTTTTTCCCTCGTTTTTACTAATCAGGTTTCTCCAAGCTTTCTGTAGAAGAGGAATAACTCCTTCCCCCTGTCTTCAGTCTAGCTTTTCAAAATTACAAATACAGAGTTGGTAAATTGCTACCTTCCACAGCTTGTTGACATTATCTGCTTTAGCACATATATTATACCTGGTCCCACAATGAAGTATTTAAATGGTTAGAAAATGGAGCTGTTAGAGGGAGCGGTGTGCTGCCTAGGAAACTGAAGCAATTTGAGATCCTGTTCAGCCTTGAGTTGTCATGGCTGGGACAACTATTCCTTAGGGGTCTTTCTGTAAGAGTTTCTTATTTAAGGTTGATTGAAGCAGAGCAAACGAGGAGGGACAAGCCTCTACTTCACTCACTGTTAATTGTGTGAGAGAAGCTGTTAAGATCGTGTTAGCACTAATAAGGGATATGAGCAAGAACAAGCTTCCTAGTGCTAGTGCAGTTGCTACTGGCCAGTTGTGGTTCGTTGTTTCTGCTGAAGGAATGCGTGTGTGTCGTGACCTGCATGGAGACCCCTCCAGTGAGGCCATTGAGATGTTTCTCCTTCTTGCTCCCAGGGCCATTGGCTCAGTCTCCAGGACGTCAGAATGGCAGGTGTCACTTCATCAGCACATGAGCGTTAGGTGGCCAGGCTCCCTCTGGCATGGGGGACTGTAGAATAAGGCCTCCACACTCAGGGAACACGGTAGCTCTTCACCGAAGAATGTTTCCTTGGCTTTGCCTCATCTCTGACCTCCTCCAGTTTCCCTTGCTTATCTCAGCCAGTCAGCTAGGAAAACTCCACCCAGGCCCTCTGTGGAAAAGCTGTTTCCTATCCTCTGTGAACACGGAGCATTTTCAGGGCTCTCAGATACGGTTCATTGCCTGCGTGCATGAATTTTGTTTCTTAGTTTGCTTGACTATGTTGAGATCCAACAATTGAGATTGTTTTTTGTTAGACCCTGTGCAAACATGTAAGACTTGGTGCTTGCCGCAAAGAAGCTTAATGGCCTACAGTGATGAGTAGCAGACAAAAAATGGGAGGAGATGCTGTCAACAGGAGGTGCTGGTGGAGTTGAGAGTCCAGGCTGATGTTGTCTGACAAGAGGAGCCAAAGGAAGCAGGGTCAGTAGGAGCCCGGCAGCTCTCTGCTCAGTGGTACCCCAAGCTCTGAAGACTCCTCTTTTGGTCTTGTGTATGAGAAATACAGTGTTCCGGTGGGGCCAGAGAGAAGGGCAAAGAAGCAGAAAATCTGCTCCTGAACATTAAGCAGAGAACAGCTTCCAAACAAGCTTAATGTGTGCAAGTTAAAGGTAGGATTTATGCTTCAGCTGGTAACTCAGCTGCTGGTGTTTTTCACCAGTCTTCTTATGTCAGTCCTCTCAAATTGGAACAGAAAGTACTTCCACTTCTTGGGCAAGGAACAAAAATGATTATGAATGTTTTTTTTCCTTCTCCCCCCACTAATTTTGCCTATTTGCACTGGAAACTTGATTCAGTGTAATGCCAGTTTAGTCTAGGAACTGAAGCCCTTTCTGCAGAGATGGATGTGCCATTGAAGGCAACTCAATTTCAGAATACTGAATGGTCTCAATTAGCTCTCTGGGAAGCAAGCTAACGATCATGTAATCAGCTGAGATTTTGATTAACCGATTTAAGAGACAGTTCTAGTCTCTTCTAAAAGGGACAAAATGATTGCATAAAAATTATATGTCTAGGTCTCATTATTTGGCTCTCAAGAGTACGGGCACTTGGTGGATTTTGTTCTTTCTGCTTATATTGAAGATGTTTTTGAAATCCTGGCTTCTTCTTCTTAATGACTGCATGCCACTTACACTGTGCTATGCTGTGCTTTTCTTTCCTTCTTCCACTTCTTTCCTTCTGCAGCAGAACAGCTCCCACATCACCAGCCAGGTCATGGTTTCTCTTCATTTGAATGCAATGTAATTCTTTTGGAGCAGAGAAAGCTGCTGGTTTTCACTGTTTGACACACCTGCCGCGGCGCTGAGGCTGTGCCTTTGCACTGCCGTGCGCCCCGAGTGCCCGCCGTGAAGCCGAGGACAGAGTTTGCAAGAGAGGGGAAGGTGGACAGCTTGGCAAACGAATCTCAGCCTCCTTTTAGGAAAAAAAAAGGCACTAAAAAGGATCACTCTCTGGGAAGCTCATGGGTCTGGAAACGCTGCACAGAAACTTGTAAATCTCGTAAGTTGGACAAAACCATTTGAGAACATTTTTCTATTCCCAGGCGTTTCCCAGGCAGCCTTTCTTCTGCGTCCCTGGAGGGAGCCGCGGGAGGAAGGTGAGCCTCGAACCGCAGGCTCGCGTTTGCTGCAGAGCGCACGGAACGGGGAGAGTTTATCTGTGCGACAAAAATCTGAGAAGTATCACGCGAGAGGGTTTTCCAGTTGAAACTTGGACCCAGCTTGTTGTTTTTTGTATTGTTCAGGGCTGTTCTGGGAATGGAAACAGGTCTAGCTCCTCACTGCTGCCTCATGGGCTATACTGTCTGTCTTAAAAAGCTGAAATAAGGGAAGATTTTTTTTTGGTTAGGTCATTTTTTATTAGCAGGAGAAGGGAAAACAAAGATTCTGGTAAAATGCAAGCAACAAGAGCCCAGGAATTTCTTGCTTTACTTTCTTCCTCTGCTTTTAGTTTCCTGACAGTCGTGTCTCATACATCCCAGTCTAGCATTTTTGCTCTTTTGGTTCCTTCCTGTCCTACATACAACTTCAGTGGGATCAAGATAAATGCAAGATGTAAAAGGAGGAGGAAGCTGATTTAATTTTAATTCATGCTCTCAGTGCCTTAACATTTGCTTTCGGCAATTAGCACATCCTTCAGCTGAGCTCAGAACAATTAGTTTTTCTAGCCTCTTGTTGTGCAGTCCAAGATTAAAGAGTGGTCAAAGCTATATTGCAGCACAGGCAGCAAAAATAAGAGCTCTGTGAGAGAGAGGGAAAGACAGAAATTGGAGAAGTCTGTCTTAATTTATCCCCTCAAAAGGGGGAGCAGTATCTATTACAGTAGATAACCCAGTAATAAGGCTGACATTACGGAATAGTCCAAATCCATCACAAACAGCTGGTATTAGAAAGCGTATCTCAAGGCTGATCAACTTTAACAGTGTGACAGCAGAACTGATGCGTTGCTAACCGAGATGCAATTGCTCGTACTTAGGTTTTGTGAGATGCATTCGAAACCTGAAGGGCTCAGTTTACAAGCGGGCCGTGATGCAGGACGGAGGCTGAAGTTACTGGCTCTGCGTAGGACCGGGGTGCCAGAATTAAATAGTCAAGTTTCTCGATGGAACATTAGAAAAATATCAAAAAAAAAAAAAATCTGCCAAATTTGAAGATGTGCCTTTACTTTTCCTCCCCCGCCTTTTCTGTTAATTTTCCTGTGAAAAGGCTCCCTTAGGAGTGTTTTTGAAGCAGCGATGTTAAAGCGAATAGATGAGGCTCATCTGAGACTCAGAAAGGCAATTCACGTGGGTGAGCTGGTGCCAGGACTAATGTTGGCAGCGACTCGCGATGAACATTTTGCAAACAGTTTCCTGGCTGAATTGGCTGAATTCCCTTTGATGTGCGGGGAATAAATCCCCCTGGGATGTCCCCGTTCCCGTGCACGGAAAGGAGACGGGACAGCGCTTATGTCCTGCTGCCGGCTTGCCCGGGCTGGTCCTTGTGCCGGTGCTTGCCGGAGCAGCATCTCGGGCGCAGATCATACACGCCGTCTGCTGTGTCCTCAGCACGTCTCCTGGCCCTCAAAAATGTCACCTTAGAAGTGCGGTGAATCTTGGCGTAGAAAAATACAACCTGATTTCTCAGATCTGGGAAGGATAACCTCCTGGCAACGTGTGATCCTGTCCCAAGCTCTGGTCACAATCTTTGCAGAATCTGGGGCCAAGTCTACTGAAAGATGTGTTTCCTACAGCAGCCAAAAATAAATAAATTTTTAAAACGTGACTTAATCAATTTGAAAGTGCTCTCTAGCCTACCAGCCAAGTTACTTGTAGACTCTAATTAAACCTGCCTTATATTTTCTTTGATGTCTTTGTGGGCAGAGTGATACTTTCAAGATCGAGTCATCCATCCCCAAAAAACGTTGAGGATTTAAATGCAATTTATGAGGGATTTGGCACATACCAAGCCTTGAAAATGTCTCATACTGTACTAACTGTCTGTTTTATTTAAGGAAATGGCCGTACTTGGAAACCAACTGTTGGATTAAACATAGTAAATCAGCGTGCTGTGAGAACCTACCTTCTTGGGATTTCGGTTGCGTTGTAAACTGCTTCTGTGCTGTCTTCTTCTTGCTCAGAGGTCTCAAAAGCTTTGCAAGAGATTTTCTCGCGTGGGCGCATGGTCGGAGGTTCTGGTCACCCTTGACAAAGCAGCGACAGAAGTTAATGTCTGTGCCCGGGCGGTGGCAGTGGGTGAGTGGGGGCCTGCAGAGCCGGAGCAGGAGGTTTCGACCTTGGGCTTCTCCTGCCCTCTGCAGAGTTTCACGGTTCGCATTCGTGGTTGGCCCGTTCCAGGAAAATGCAACGTTGCGCTCTATTTCTGACATTACGAAGGGGCAGGACGGTCTAGCACCAGCTGACGGACTGAAATGCCATATTGCAGTTGCTGACGAATGAGCAAACAAATTCCTGGCTCTCCGCAGGTGCCCGCTTATTGGCCCTGCTTTTTTTATTTTTTTTTTTTTTATATAGTGACATTTATTTCATTTTTTACCTAATGAGAGCTTAGATCCTGTTTCCTAACAGGTGTTTGCAGGGCTCGGAGATGCTGCTCCGCGCGGTTAATAGCCTCTTTGCTTCACGGCTCTGTGGATTATTACCGGCACGAGGGAAACGGGATTGCGTTGCAGGTCATCGTCGGTAGAAGACGTCTTCCCCCTTCCCGCCTGCACTTACTGCTCCCACCGAGTGCTCTGGCAACAGCTTTCACGCGCCGCGCCGCGCCGCGCCGCGGGCCCCTTAGACCTGTTGCTCCCCAACCGGTGGCGTTCGTCTGCCGTCAGGAGTAATCGACCGCGGTGGGCGCTCGGCGGCACCCGTGCCGGGCAGGAGCCGCGCCGGCGCGCGGGCGCGGAGCGGAGCCGGGCGGAAACTCCTCGGCCGGGTTGTCGCGCGCTCGCCGCTCGCTCTGCCGGTCGGCTGCGCTGGATCGGCCGCAGGGCCGGCACGGCAGCGCCTGCCTCTCCGAGTCGCTGCCGCTGAGGTGCCGCGCGACGTGCGTTGTGGGTTTGTTTTGTACGGGAAGCAGGGACATTTGGCAGGAGGTCAAGACCATCCTTTAAAGCAAGGGACAGGTGGTTGCCGGCCCCCCGGCTGCCAGCTTTCCACGGTTGAATAAATTAAGGCCAAAACCGACATACGTTATGAGCACTCGTCTGCCTGCGTCGTTTAAAGCTGCAGGTGGCTGAACGCGGTTCTCGTTTCTGGAAAGCCTTGGCACGTTGTTTCAGCCGTTTCTCTGCTGTGGCCGACACGCTCCAAACTCATCGGCGTCAGGACGTTCCAGTTTGGAGAGCCGCAGCGGCCGCTCGGTGCAAGCCGGGCGGTGAGGCAGCCGCGCCGGCGCTGCGGGGCGCCGGCGCGTGGCCGAGGGGCCGCGGCGCTGCGGGCTCGCGGGACAGGCGGGACGGGGCTCGCGCGGGCAGACTCCCCGCCAGGAGCAATTCACGTGGCAGCTGGCAGGAAGGTGCTAGCAGTCGCTTCAGGTGGTATTTTTTGCATCACGTAGCGATGTGCTGCTCAGTAAGAGCAAGATCTGGCAAAACTGTTAAAATAACGCACTGGAAAAGCAGCTCTGTGACTCAGAAAGAAGTGAAGAGGCAAAGCAGCAACTGTCTTCCAAAAGCACCTTGGTTTTCTCTGTGTCTCTCTTCTTTTCTAGAATCTTTTAATTTTCGTAGACAAACTCGGCAGAGGGGATGGTTGGAGCGGTCTCTCATAGTCCCTGTCTGTGTTTGGAGCTGCTCTGCACAAAGCAGTGGTGAAACTCCAGCTGGCTTTTGAATCAGACCAGGATTTGGGGCATTATCCCTGTATCAATGTCAGAAAAAGGAAGCTAAAGGAAATAACTATACAATTTTTAATGTATTGTGAAATCAACTTACATTAGGCTTTTTTTTTTCGTGTGTGATGTGCAGCAGAAAACTGTGCAACAGATTTCTGAAATCTCAGTCGACACGATGCCACATCCCAGGGTTCTGGCATATGCCTTTCATTTTAGAGTCACAAAATGCAACAGGAGGAGCTCCAGGGTGGATTTTTCTGAATCCTTGGGACAAAAGAGTTGAGCAGGCGGCAAAAAATTTTGTCGTTGAGCAACTGGATACCTAGATTGGTGGCAGCTAGCTGGTGTGCCTAGGTATCTCTCTGCCTTGTCATAAATATTGCTGCTTTCGCTGTATAATTCAGTGTGATCCTGTGAGGAGCCCAATAAATAGATATGGAGGTGATGGTGAAGTGGTATCTACTAATGCCTCTTAGCAATAGTTGTATTCTTTTTACTATATTGAGTTCTTAGCAGAGACCAAAGGCATTTTGAGTATCCCAACCTGATTTATAGCAGTTTCAAGCATCTGTGTCACATGGACGTATTCATAGCTTGGACTAAGACTGTCAGTAAGACAGGGTTCAGGAAGAGAAGATTTGAAGAAGGTTTCTGCTTTGATTATGGAAGGCTTTCAAGACTAAGCTGTCATCAGAAGTGTAGGGCTTACTGGGATAATGCAGTGTAGTACAAGTGACTGTTGGCTAGAGTTAATATTAGGGTGGGCTGGAAAGAAGGTAAGGGAGAACTTTGAGCACACCTGCATTTTGAAAGCCTTCAGAGAAAACCCTTAAGGCCTAGCACTCCAAGTCATGTGACTGAAGATGACTCACTGTAGTTATGGGTCCCTTGACCATGTTCACAGTTAGGGCTGGGGTAGGGAAGAGCAGATCTGAAAAAGGGGGCTTATACTTAAATTATGCTGCACTTGCAAGCTTTGTGTGAGGATTTGCATCAGCAGGGATGTACAACTTGTATTTGCTTTTTGGGTAGTAAGCAACACGCAGTGAGCTAAAGCTGCTTACTGGGATGGGCCAGGGTTAGGGACTGGAGAGGTACAGGAAAGAAGCTTTGGTTACATCTGCATCTTGAAAGATTTTGGAAGTTCTTTTTTACCTCGTGCTGTAAGAGTGGGGCTGTTTAAAGTAAGCGCGTGGGCAAATGAGATACTTTAACAGGTATCAGGAAAGATTTGGCAGGGTCCTCTGGAAGAGTAAAATGATGAGCTTGGAAAGCTCCTCAGCTATTTAGAATTAAAGGTATTTAGTTCTTGGCTGGTATCCAGTATTTAGTATTTCTATTGCTCTGCCTGGAAGAATTTCTGCCTCCCATGGGTTTCTACAAGTGTGTTTCTTTGAGTTTGGAAACTAATGATCAAGGGTGACCATCTGTGACCTCTTAGGAAGCATCTGGATGTACATTTTCCACGTCTGAGTTGTACTGATAACTCAGCGCTGCTGCTGCTGGGACTTGAAAGCATATCATCAGATATAATAATGCTTTTCAGCTACATATGTTGTTTTGTGGTCTGTCCTAAATGAAAATCAGTTCTGCAGGTGGCTAAAACGAGAGGATAATTTGTTTCCATGCTCATTTGAAGCCTCATAGCAAACCCAAAGCTGCAAATTGAAGATGGAAATAAAAGCGGGATGTGATTTCAGAAAGCCTCCATTTTCTGTGACGGGGAAGTAACTGAGCAGTGCGGCTGCTGATGCAAAGCTTTCATCTGCTCAAGCAAAAAAAGTTATTATCTTCCGCTGAAGATGATCAGGTGTTGACTGGTGTTTGAGCAGCCTATGCAGCCAGCTATTTGAGTGAGAAATATGCTGTGAAGATGAGACTTTGATGTATTTGCAACTTTCGAGTTCCCATTATGTTTCTGATTATGTTTCCCCTTTGGAGATCCTGGGACATCACTCCCTTGATGGTGCTGAAACCGAAGAAGGGAATTTCACACTCCTCTCCTCCACGTTATTTTTTCCGCCTTAAGATAACTTCCCCATTCCTCTTTATAATTGAAGAGAAGCCTGGAGAAATGCATTAACAAAAGCAAGTCAGAGTCCTTGCCTTTGAGAGACAGGGTGATATCGGAAAAGAGAGGAAAAGATTGTGTAGAGCTAGGGACGGGGGTTTCTGCTCCAGTTTCCCCCGTCAGACACAGCTCCACTCCTTGATCTGGAATAAGGGCATGGACTTCACCCATAGACATGGCTGAGCATTTAGTTGCTGACAAATATGGGAAGGACAAGAAGAAGAAGTTTATTAGGGCTCTGAACTGATGGAAAAGCAGCAGAAACTGTACAGGGACAAACTCTTATAAATGCCCAGACACTGGAAAATCTTCAGGCAAGGACCCAGCTAGGCAAGGAGACAACTTCCCAGGGATCCTCATCAGCTCTGGCGCTCGCCAAACTGCTTGCTCTTGTTTTAAACTTTATTCGGAGACATCTCTTTCTCTCTGGCATGCACAGGAGGCACGGTAATTACTCTGCGCAGCCTCCTCCTCTTCCTGGTCGTGTGGCAGTAATTATTTTCTGGGAAAATTCATTTAATTAGGCCCACTGAGGAGATGGTCTTGCAGCACTGTCGTTGCTCTTTAAACTCCCACGTGCGAGGGTTGAGCATCACCCTTTGAGGACTTTGCTTTTCCTTTGAAAATAGTTGGGTGTAAACCAGCAGGGAGAACTATTTCCTTATTGCTAATACATTTATCTGGTCACAAATTATCACATGTATTTAAGCGGTGGTGGGTGGTGAGCAATAAACATTCCTTTTTGTCGCCAAATGAGTTTATGGATTACGTGGGGTTTTTTTTATTATTATTTTATTTTTTAGAGGAGGGTCAAGGTTGAAATCTGAGCTTTCATGTTCGTGTTTGGCTCTGATTTCTGTCAGAGAAATTAGGTCCCAAGTGGGAAATGGAGACTACCCCCAAATTGGGTCATGGCTGGAAAGGAGCAAGTCTTGAAGCGTGCACAACCCTGCTTGTTCTGCACCTTGTCGCAGCTTCACCAGTGGGAAAAGATAGAAGAAAAGCCCTGAAACTAAAATCCACTTAGATTTTCTTGATTTTCTACTTTGATCAAAGGAAGAACCTTGTTTTAGAAAGGAGCCAGAGCTGAAAGTTCTCGTTTTTTTTTTTTCTTTTTTTTTCCTCCTGTAAAAATGAGAACATAGCTTGTGATTTTTCTTTTTAATTTGTTGGGGCTTTTACAAAAGGGCTGAATATTTGGCAGCCAAAAAAGAAAAAGCCATAGGGAACACACAAAAAAAGATCCCCCCTCCCCCAGTAGCTTGTAGCCGCAAAGCTGTGAACGCTTGAGTTTTAGGTGTCTTTGGGGACGTGGTTTCGTAACGCAGACGTACCGAGACGCGCTCGCGCCGTTTCGGGCAGGGGGAGCCCTGGGCAGGAAGGGTGCTGAGCCTGCGCTGGGCGCTGAGCCTCCCGGGCGCAAATCCTGCAAACGCGAGGGAGAAAACCCGCGCCCACCGGACGGGGCACCGATTTGCAAGCCCCCCGGTAGCGCGCTGGCCCTGGCTGGTCGCTGTCGGCGTGCCCACGGCGGAGACGTTGGTCCCCCCCGCCGGTGGCAGGACCTTCGGTGGGTGGAGGTGCCGGCGCCGAGCCCCTTCCCGGCTCGGCCCTGGGAAAACCTGGATGCATCCCGCGCCCGCCCTGTATGCTAAAATCTTCTCTCTCTCTCTTTTTCCCCCCTCCGCTTCCTCCTGCTCCTCGCTCTCCCGCTCCTGCAGCAACGTGGACACGAAGGAGCTGTGCGGTGAGTACAGACCTCGTCCTCCTCCTCCTCCCCCCCGCGCTGGAGCGGGCGCTCGGGGTCGCCTCTGTCTCGCGAGGGTGCGGGGAAGCTGCAAAGAAGCGAAGTTAACTGCAGCCTCCAAGGGGCAGCCGGCTCCTCAGGCCGCGCTGCGGGCCCGGCGGTCCGCAGCCCTCCCCCTCGCGCCTGCCCTCCGGCTCCGCGGGGCGCCGGGCGGGCTGCGACGGGAAAGGGCTCGCGGCACATCCACGGGGTCCCGGCCGCCGCCGCCGCCGCCGTGGGCTTTAACCTCCGGCGGCGTCAGGCGTGCAAGCTGCGCCCTGCGGCTCGAGAAACCGGTACCCCTCCGTAGCACCGGTGTTCGCCCTCAGGCAAAGCCGCCTGCTTGGCAGCAGGCTGGCTGAAACACGCGGCATCTCCGGTGCACCTCGCACAGCTCAGAGGAACTAAAGACAACCTGTAGCAACGCTTTGGCCCGCGGCGGCGGCAGGAAGGGGTTATTTCCTGCAGGGGTTTCTCGGGGGCTTTGTCTGGATTCGCGGCAACGCGTGCCTGGGGCTTTGCTGCCCACCCGGGAACGTTATTCTACGGACGCGCTGGTGTCAGGAGCCGCTTGCCAGGTGCTCAGCTTTCCTGGGGGAGAAGAGGAGCTGCGTTGCCCTGCCAAGGCTTGGCCATCGCCTCTCCTCACCTCCTCTGAGAGGGCTTAGAGGAACATCTAAAGCAACTTATGCAGGTCCCCAGCATTTACCTTCATCGCTTCACCACTGATGACGGTGCTCGAAGGTCCAGGTGGGAATAGGTGGGACAGCAGGAGATCCAGGCGCTGGCAGCTGTTCTCTGCAGCACGGAGCTCGCTGCGGGCACGAAGCGGAAGGAGGACTCTGCTCTTCAACGCTGCTCTTGAATAGCGAGAAAGTTGCGTGGGGTTTCCTGACCCCTCGCGTAGCCAGACGGCTCTCAGTGGCTGTGCTGGCACAAACCGCCGGGAAGAAGTCCCCGTCTTGGCTTAGCTGCCGCCAGCTCCTTATTTATTTGGCAGCACTTTAAGCCTCTCATTCTTCAGTTTATGCTGATGCGGTTACAGCTACCTGCAAAAGTTTGTCTACTTTAATTTAAGAATATAGATTGCTTTCAGACTCTGGCTGTTTGTGTTTGTGTTGTTCACAGTTAGTTATTGGAACAGAAGATCCCAAAGGGGAAAAGCCTGAGCCCCAGGTAACAGAGAGGAGTTGAAGTGGGGTTTCAGTTCCAGCAGGCACTTGAACACGTATTTGCAAGCCTGACAGTGGAAGAATAACATCATTTTTTTCATAAATCCCTAAGCCACCAAAGCGAGATAAGACTGAGTTACCAGGAGAGTGGGTTGATAAACCCACCAGCTCATTCTGCAAAACGCAAGGGGTGGTCGGCTTGCTGAGTACCTACCGTTGCCAGCAATGTGGATCTTAAAATGGATTCCTTGGACTCTGCGGCTTAGGAGAGAAGTTTAGTATGAATTAATCATTATCAAGTAGCATCCTGCCAAGTTCTGCTTTTCTGTCCAACAGTCACTACTAGAAAGAAGCGTTTCTGGATTGTAAAGATAGCCGTTTGTGGGCTCATAGCAGCAGGCATCCTGTTTAATTGTTTGGGAAATAGTATTGGTGTATTAAAATGGGAGAGGATGACATGCAAGACTGCTTGGCCCTGGCTCACCCTGCGGAAGGATGAGAAACCGTGTCGGAGCCGGGGCTTCCTCCAAAGGCGCATTTCCAGCATTTTTTGCCCATCTCCTGGACATCAATCCCATTGATCTTGACCACGAGCTGCAAGCAGAACCATCTAGAGTAGAAAGTACCAATCTCTGACATTCACAGTGGTAAATAAGGTTAAAACCATAGAGCTGCGTAGCTACGAGAAGTAGCGGGAGTCAGTGCTGTTCTCCTCCCAAGCGCCCGCTCTCCATGTGCTCCAAGACTGTTGGTCCTCGTCAAGAGCCGTGCTCTGCCAGGAGAAGCTCATTTCTCCTGAGATGTGTGGGCCCTAGCTTTTTATTTTAGGACTTGGAAAAATAGATTTCCTTTACTTTTCAAAACTGTTCAGTGGTTTGGTTTTCTTTCCCACGTAAAGTAATAATAATAACAGCAAAAGCGAACATGCTGCCCGAAGAATAAGCTGTTTGGCTTGCAGCGGAGCAGCAAGCAGCTGCTGTCAATCACGTTGTGACATTCCAGTTTCTGCCAAAATCTTCTTCCTCTTTGATATGTTCTAAGGCTGTAAATAGATATAGGCACCTCTAATTAAGGCAAGAGAACGTAATTAGTGTCTAATTGTCTCCTGGAATTTATTTCTCGTTGAATTCTGTAGCTTCATCACCTCAAAATGAATCTTCACTTTTTTAATATTAAAGAAAAGCACCAGTAGCTTTTAAGGAACTGCTTTTAACCATAGTTTGTGTCAGTCACTTAGCTTAGCTTTGTGCCTACACTGCAAACTTAGCACGTATGTTGATGCCAAACTTAACTTCTCACTATTTTCTTTGTAAACATCTAATTTCAGGACTCCGTAGCTCCTGCACAAAACCATGCCAGGGCTAAAATGTGTCCTAGAGCAAGCAGTTGCATGCGAGCAATGTTTTGCATCAAAGTAGAATAGCTGGGATTACTTGGCATGAATCATCCCCTCTAGTAGGAAGCATGTGGGTGGCACAGCAAAAACCAAGGGCAGGAGGAGAGCTGGAGAGACACCAGGCCACATCGCCCTAAGCCATGCCAGTACAGATCCCTAGTTTCTTCAGTACGGGATCCACTAGGGAAGAAACACATTTCCAGAACATGAATGTCTATGTTTATATCTGTATCTATGTATTTCAGGAACCATTTTGTGTTTGTCAGGTTCTAGATTTCTTTGTGTCATGTTGTGATCCTCAGCATTTTGCAGCCACTACCTTTCATCTTGTGTTGTCATTCTCACCTCACAGGATAGTGGAGAAACCTCAGACTCCTTTTGTGGGAAGGATACATGCTTTTGGGCACCGTTCGCAGCTCTGATCTCTGCCTTTTGAGGAGCGTATTTTGCTCTCTAAAGTCTGTGCAATTCGTGATTCTATGCTGAGGTTCAAACGTGATGGGAATGCAGGGAGAGAGACAAGACCGGAATCTTAGCTCATATAAATTGGTGTGAGTCTGGTTGATATACTGATGGTTTGAGTGTCAGCAATAGGAGAGAAAGAGCTCAGATATGGTCAAATGCAGAAGGGGGCATGGAAGTAAAGTGCCTATTAAGCTGTTTCCAGCGGAAAGTGCTGTGCCTTCTGTCTCTTTTTCACAGTGGTCACCAATTTCACAGCAGTTGCCTCCTTTCTCGCTTCCTGAGGCCAAGTTGTGATTTCAGCTCAGGTTATGGAGGATAAAAATGTAATTGAAATCACCTTCCGAACTTTTTCCTTCCACCAAAATAGAGTTTGCTGTGTTGCATAGCTCTGAAACATTCAGCTCCATAAACGCTGCCTGTCATGTTCCTCTTGGTTTCCCCAGACTATTTTGCCGATCATATGGGAGACTATGAAGACGTCTTGGCCTCACTGGAGACACTGAACCTCTCCATCCTGAAGGCGATGGACTATACCAAACGGGTGAGTCCTCCTTGCTTGCGCAGCCTTGTGCTCCATGGCCACAGACGGGGGGAGGAGCAGCCTTTTCTGTATGAAGGTGTGTATGAGATGATGAGCTTGGCGAGAAGGGTGAGCTTTGGAGAACATCTCGCGAGCATACCTGTCGCTGCGAAGGCGCGTGAATTTTCTGGAAGGCGGCAGCTTGCCCAATAGCACCTCAGCGGTGTGATTCTCCTTGGTGGCTGCGAGCTGGGGTGTTTAAGTTTCTACTGGTGGATTTGTGCCTTCTGCTCCACTCAAGCACATCGTGTTACTGTGGGCCACTTAGGTAGTGCACAAACTGCATGCTTGATTCGAAAGGTTACATGCAATACCACAGCACTGATGCAAACGTGGTATTGGCAAAGCAAATAAATCAGGTCTTCCTCTTATTTAGCACAGTTGTCTCTTCTTGCCCTTGCTTCTGTATGTAAGTGGATCACTGGAGTACCATGAAGCCAGTGGATGTTTCGTTAACAGCAGATCAATTTTGAAAATCTTAGGCCAGCTTGTGAAATCAAGGTGCAAATTGCATGTGAAGTAGATGGTGGCATAGGGGTTTCGGGGTGTTTGTTGTCACGTGCCATGGGCTGCGGTCTGTGTTGCTGGAGTAGTGAAATGCTGCAGGTGTCCTGAGTCGGTGAGAGATGTAGATCGCTCGGGTGGGATTCTGAACACAAATTCTTGTTAGCTTCACTGGAAGTGCTTTTGGTAACGTTGTCTTTTAAAGTTGCCATTAAATACAGCTTCTGGGTTAGAAGTCATGTTGAGTTCCAGAAATATGGTCATTAAAGTTTGCAGCTGCTGTATTTAGAAAATAGAGGGTTATGCGTTTGAAATACTGGGGCAGGGGGATAGGGACTATTTGTACACGCAAGCACCATAAGAGACACAAAACGATGTATTTTATACATGCAGTGGGCCCCCAGCTTCTTCATAAACAAGCCACCATGCAACTGAATGAAACTGCTAATAACGGAGTGTTAAAAAGTGGCACTGATCCAAAAGCATACTGAAATTTAATTACAAATATCTGGAGTATCTGAGCTAATCTACCAGATAAGCATCCCCACTGAGCAGTGAATGCTTTATTTGATATCTTACCAGGAGGAGAAAAGTATTTATAGAGCTAGAGTTCCTTTTAAACCATTTTCTTGTTCTTTCCGTGTCATCTAATGAAGTAGTTGGACGTTACCAATCATATTAATTATCTCAGAAATACATTAATTCTTCTCCTACTGCCACCTTCAACCATATTTGCATCATGCATTTGTGCCACTATGAGAGAAAAGTAGTCTTCGCTTACACTGATGAGCAGTAATCTGGTATACAAAAAATTGGGCAAAGTAAGGAGGTTTTGCTTTTTGTGAGCATCTCTAAGCACTCCTAACTCAATTGCAATCCTCCTCTGAGCAATCCAAATTGAAATCTTCCTTCCCTTTATCTTTGAAAGTAAAGGAAAACTCAAATTACTTCACATTAAAGATGTGGTAATGATAAGTTTTAGGAGTTAGAATGGGAAACAGCAGATTTTTTTCTCTCATCTCTTGTTACTAAGTTAAGATTCTGATTTTCTACGTTTATTAAAAACTATTCTTTTTATAATATTGGTGAGGAGAGCAGCATGATGGAAAGCAAACATACATATTTGTCGTGTTATTGTTTTGCGATGCTGAACTGAAGGCATAAATCTTTGTTCAAGCCTTCATCTTGAACATCTTGAAATGTTTGTGAACTTTTTTAAGACTTTAAGAGGCCAAGAAAAACCCAGTAAAAGTTTAAGAGTTTTTCTTTTTTCTGGTTAGGTGCTAACTCTGTGCATGCCTCATACGTATTTACTACTAGGAAATTTTCTGGCAGTCAGATTTGCAAACTACGTATCTTAAGTACGTGTTAATGTGCTAACATAAATCTCAGTAACTCACTTGAACTATCTGTTCATAGTCCTACTACCGTTGCTTTGAATGCGAGTTTGATATAGACGACTCTTTCCTCCTGGCATTTTGCAAGATGAGGATGGTTTATTCCCTGTTTATAAATCAGGAATCAGAGCAAACAGCGATTAATTTGCATAGGAAATCTATAGCAGAACCAGGATGTTTATTCATGATCCCAATCTACCTTAATGATAAGATCTTTCCCTTTCCGTGAAGATAACCAGTAATTTGCAGTAGGATTCATCTGCCTTGATTGAAATGTCTAAGGTTAGCTGTGTAGATCTGAGCTAGTCACCCTTGTCATCCTCTTGTAGTTCAGCGGAGAGAAGTAGGAAGATCCAGAGCATCGTTCATTCGGGCTGTGACCTGCTTTAGGATGAAATGAATCACTCCTTGGAGGCGTTTTCCTTCGGTGACTCTAAAGGACCGCAGGACTATTACAGTCAAACGTAGACATCTTAGACATCTTGCTTCTGAACGCCTGAAGGCAGGTGAGGCGAGTCCTGTCCCAGCGTCTCCTCATTACACCTATTTAATCAAACGCTGTGAAATGTTTCTCCTCACCATGTGGCAGACTTTTGGCAAGCAAGCAAACGTAGCAAGAGTTCTTCACAGAAAGGATGTGGCAAATAAGTATTTCATGAAAAACATCGGCTCTCTGTCATAATTTGTGAACAAACTGGTACAAACCTTGTCAATGAATTATTCAAAAATAGTCTCTTTGTTCAAGTAAAAAAAAGTTGAGCAAGGAAAAAAAAACATGGAAAATAAGCTGTTCTGGGTGGCAGAGAAACTCATCTTGAGTGATTAGATGTGACAGATTTCCAGACAGCGTCAGAAGCTTTTCTGGAATGCAAACCATTAATACATTTAAATTTTTGAGACTTGAGAGTTTTTATGATGTGTTTTCTCTAAAAAAAAAAAAAAAAAAAAAAAAAAGTGTATTTTCTTATGAGACCTTCCAGTTTTAGTGCCGGAATTGCCAAAATGGAGGGTCAGAAGAAGGCTTCTCACCATGGAATTCATAAAATGGTATGGCTGAGGTCCACTCACCAGTTTCCAGTCGACATGTTTTCCCATTCCTCTCTTCCGCTCCCTATGCAGGTCATTCATGGCACTGGGGAGAGCCATACGGTCCAGCTCCTTTCCTTTTGGAGAATCTCTAAGCAAGGTACCCAAAGCATTATGATCTGCTAGTGGTTTAATAATCCTAGATCTTGCTTTAGCAACAGAGGCTTACATGTCTAGAGCTGCTTGCCTATGGAATATTCAAGACCAAAATTCTGCTGATTTTTGGAGCACGGATCAGGCTTTTGCAAACCACTGTGTTTGCACCTCATGGCTCTGGCCATCAGTTGAAGTGCTTGGTTTCAGAAAGCGATCGTGCAAATCTAGAAGTCCTTAGAAACTTTTCCCTTCTCCTTCCCCTATTCGTTAGGGAACCACTACCGATCGTCAAATAGACCAAAACCCCATTCCTGATGAAAACGTGGGCCCTAGGAGTGGTTTTGTCTGCATGGGTTTCCTAGCTCCTTCCTCTTTCTCTCCCAAGAAAATTCCCCTGGTGAAAAGGCCCAGAGGTAAATTTTTGTGGTTTTGGTAGTTTAGTTAGAAGGGAATTTAATTACGTTGGAATACTCTGAAGGCAGATTTTACTCCGAACAAGGTTTTCAAATTGAGTCTGCATCTGTCTGTTCACTTGTTACCCATTGATTGCATGTCCAGAACAGGTATGAGTCCTGCCATAAAATTAGTAGTATGAGGAAGGAGCTGCAGAGACGATGGATTGGCTCATTTAGGACAAAATCGCTTCCCTTGCTCCAGCTAATCATGTCTTCTTCCCAACAGATATTTCACTCGCTTGAATTACTGTTTAATATTCTCTTGTGCTACTCTACAGAAGCACTCTTATCCAAGACTGTTGCGCTCGTGAGCCCCTCTCTGCACAGGAAATGAGACCTCGCACGGGAGACCTTCAGGGACTCTTTCGGGGCAACCTGGGGTGCCAGGGAATGAACCTTTATTGTGAATAGAGCAGGAAGAGGGCTAGGTGAAATGGTTGTTTCCACCGTGTCACAGATTAAGGCTAGGATTGAGAAGGTTACCGTGGACCAGCTGCCATGTGGTAGCCTGCAGAGGTGTCTCAGGCCCCAGACAGATGGTCGCGACTCTACTCTGGAAGCCCCTGGTGAGTCACGGTCCCTTGAAAGCTGGCTGCTCACACCCCACTGCCTTGTCTCCTTTGTAAGGCAAAGAAACTGTACAAAGGTACAGATGGGAGTTGCATTTTAAAGGAACAGATGGCATCAAAGTGTTCCCTTGACTTTCCCTGATTTCCTTTGACTTTCATCCGTACCTAATTTCACTGTTCCGGGTAAGCGTCACTGCATTTATTTCACTGCTACGGGGAAAGGTGCTCACTGCGGTGTACGGAGCGGCAAGCTGAGCTGCAATAAAGGAAGACGCTGGCAGCGAGACGGTACGAGTGTCAGCGTCTTCGTATCCTCATAGACCTGATTCCTTAGTGAGCTGAGGGAAAGCATTGGACTTTCTCCTTCAGCTGAGTTACGCGGCTCACTGGGGCTCACGTGGCGGTGCGTGTGTCCCCTCTGCAGGAGGGTGCAGTCTCAGGTGTTACGTATTACTCTTCCTTCAAGTCGGCAGAGCCGGTTCCCAAGGCATTTGCATCCCTTGCCTCACTTTGCAATATTAAGTGGTAGTAAGCTACAGTAATAATTATATTATAAACTAATATATAAGTTGTGCACCTCTCAGATAGAACTGCTAGGGGATGCGGGCGCTTTGCGCATGCGGCTGATGTTCTGCAGCATCCCCTGTCCGGGGCTGGAGGTAAGGCTGGGGAGGAGCCACCAGCTGAGGTGCTCTCCTTGGGGAGAAGTGCTACCTCCTGCACGTCCGGAGCGGGTTGCTGCCGTGCAGAGCTACGTCGCTCCGTCTCCAGTGCGTGTAATGCTGTAACCAAGGAGTCCTTGCTGACGTCAGCAGTTTTAGGAGACACATAAATGCAAATACATTTTCAGAAACGCTGAATCAGGAAAAAGACTAGCAGCACTAGCAGGTTTTGGTAGGAGCTGTGTGTGTTTTTGTATCCGTCACTACCCAAGCGTGTTGCCTTTTCTCTGCAGTTTTTCAGCTCTGGAGAAAAAAACGCTGCTGCTTTCCTTAGGCGAATAAAACGTAGAGTTCAGTCAACACGTAGGCTCCTGAGGGCCAACCCTGCCAAGCGCTTGGGGCTGCGCGAAGACACGCAGGGCTGCGACTCGCAGGGAGGGCTGCGGGCAGTGAGCCCCCCGGACCAGCCCCCGAATCAGCGGTTGCTCTTCGAACGTGATTTTGGCGGGGACACGGCGTCCGGAAGGGACTCTGCTTGAGGAGAAGCTTTACAGACGCCCCGGAGGCAGGAAGGCAATTCTGCAAGTTGTCACTCCACGATGAAAAAGTAGACAGCTTTTCTTGCAGTAGCAACAACTAATGAGCCATATGTTGTCATGAGGGTGTTCATAGCCTGGTTTTACAGACATATACAGAAACTCAGGGGAAACGAGGGATTCGTGCTGGGCACAAGCTCATCAGTCAAGTCTCAGCTGCTCTAATATGGGCCCTGAGGTCCAGGAAAGCAGTGGACATTTTTGAGACAGAGACACTCTCTGTCCTCCCTTGGTAACTGCCTTCTAATTGAGCCTTTAATTCTTCATTTCTCCTTTCCCTCCTCCCTCCTTGCTGCTAATTAGAGATGGGCTCAAGCTGCAAAATTCAGATACCACACTCAGTCATCCCAGAAGACTCATGGGGAGCAGGAGCTGGGAGTTGTCTGGCACTGGATAAATATGGGGGTTGCTTCTGAATTTGCTAGAGAGGCTGAATCTGGGGAGCTGGACCATGCTCCTGGCACGGTACCTGCGCAGAGTTCGGCTGTCTGGGGTTAAGCCTCCTGGAAACTGTCCCGTTGTGACCTTCCACTTATCTCTTTAGTCGTATCTAATATCATTTTAGTTAGGAGCATCCTTATCTCTTTAGTCATATCTAATATCATTTTAGTTATGAATACATTTTTTAGAGATATTCAAGACTGACGTGATTTTTAACAGATTTGACATGATTTTTTTTTCCTAGTGGCCTTTAAAGCCATCTGGTTGCAAGATGGCTCAGGGGGAGCTGGCCTGGAGGCTTGCAACCAAACCTCTGCACGCAGCGAAGGCGGCTCGCGTGCGAGCACGCACAGCTCATCACATGGGTGTGTTTATGTGCGTAGGTTACGTGACTCCTTGGCATTTAAAGCACCTGAGAAACTCCGAATTCAAATATTGTAAAGCTAAGCTGAATCACAAGCTGGGAGCCGTGAAAGCTGTGCATGCAGTAGGGGTGAGAGAAGTGGCTTGTGCACCTGGCCTACTGCAAGCGCGGGCGAGAGCTGTTCTGCTTGTAAAATGCTCATGCTTCTCTGTGCTAAAAAAATCCTTTAGGCAAATGAAGAAAACTATTGATCATCATCTGAGAATATTCCTCATTCCCTCCATCCTTCCCGCCATTTAAAAAAGTATCCTATGCAGACTGTAAATGAAACCTGTCCTTCCTCTGTGTTGACTTTCTGGTGAGAAACGCTTTGTGTTCTTTGGAGGGGCTGGATAGCTATGGTATTTAATTGCTGTTTATATTTCACACTTTAAAAGACAACGGATTATTTCTTGTTCATAAAAAGAGAAAGCAGCAATTATCTTGTGCTGAAGAAGCCCATAAAGTATCAGCAGTAATTAGATTCCGTGGTGGAACTTCTCATGCCGCAAAACAAAATCTGTCATTGTAATTATTTCCCAATACAGTGATGTCCAAGTTGCATTGAAGTGATGGCCAACTAACATGCGACATGCAAAGTTAAATTGTAAAGAAAGAAAATGAACTTCCAGGAGCTTTGGGAGGTTTGCTCTGTTCACATCCTCAGCAGGGAGGGGATGGAGGAGCTGGTCCTTCCAGTGCGGACAAGGAGCGTGCCAAGGGCTGCTGACTGACACTTTTCACGCTGTTCTCGTACCCAGCAGGAGATTCTCCAGACAATTTGACCTTAAATCTGTTGCTTGTTTCTTTGGGCTTTCCTAGCTTTTTTGCTTTTTTCTTTTTTTTTTGTGCAGGGGGTGGGGGAACTGCTTTTTCAAGTTTGGCCCTCTGCTAAAGATCACCCGTGCTAATATTTTTCCTGCTCAACGTTGCAAAATGCTTGCCCAGCAAAAACAGGAGAAGAAACAATCATGGCAGGGCAGGCAACGAACAGTACACATGGCAAACGCACTGGCAGGAAATACGCTATTTGGGCCCCTCAGTTTCAAAAATAAATGTTTGTGCCTTGCTTAGCAAGCCAAAGTGCATTTACTGTAACATTTGCACGCTGGTATTGCTCAGATTTATGAGATTATAACAGCAGAAAGACGTCACTGCTGTCTCATCCGTGGGGAAACACCACCTCTGTGCCATCTTTGCACCTCTATGCCGTCTTCACAGGTAGTGAAGGACCAGGAAGGCAGCGGTTCACGCCCTCGTTGTTTCCCGCTGCCGACCAGAGATCTTGCGGGAAGTGTGATAGCACCAAGGGTTTTAGCACAAACTATACGGCCTCTTTTCACTGTAAAATTTGAGCTCCTTCAAGTTCCTATCAGTAGCAACGTTTTTAAGAGCCACGGGGACTTGGCTGAGACTTCTTCTCTCCGGAGAGTCAGGCCGCGTTGCAGACACGTCCCGCTGAGCGTTCGGGGGCTGGCGGGTGACCGTCTGTAATGCAGCTGAAGCACGTGGCCTGCAGCGGCCTGGCGGGGAGACGGGGCGTTTTGTAACAGCTGTCATGACGCTGTGAGGGTGCCCGCACCTCTGGCAGTGCTTGGCCCGCCGGTGACCGCGCGAGCGCCCTTGCCGCTCCCTGGCACGCTCCCTGACGTGGCAAACCGCGGCCTCTTCGCTTCGCCGGGACACCGCAGCCTCTCGGGATGCCCTGCGAGAAGCTCAAGAGGAACCCAAACTTGCGTTACTCCAGCCTTTTCCGCCAGCAATCTGACTTCCGTCAGACAAAACCGCAGACAGACGGTTCTTCAGGCCTGGCAGGCAATTTTAAGTACCAGTGTTCAGCTGAGTGTAGAAAGCAGAGAGCCTGTTGTATGCTGCAAGATCAGCAGCGTACGGCCGTATTTTGGGGAGGAAAAGGAAGGCGTCTGCCGCTGCCCAGCAGCTTCGGCCCCAGCCCCTGGACCGTCCCGTCCCCCTCTGCACAGAGCTGAACAGCTCCGGTGATTGCTGCGCTGCCTTAAGGGCGGCTGTGTCCTTCTGAGGCAAAGTCTCTTGTTTAGTTGGTCAAATGGATAAAGACTGATTTGTTGACAGCTTATTTCCACATGGATTTACTGGCCAAAAGGACTTTGATTGCATTGCACTAGTTTGCGCAAGTGCAATGCATCTCGATGTCCAGCAACGCTTCGGGCGATTTATCGTCATTCTGCTTATTGGAAGCCTCTCGGCTTTTGACTCTCCGTTTTTCTTCATATTTGTTATTAAAGAAATAACATCACAGGTCTATTTTTCTTCAGGGCCTGTTATCAAATCAAATGCTCTCTGTCAGCCTTTCATGCAGGGTAGGAACCTGATGTGGAGACACTTGTCTCCTCTGCATTAAGACCTGCCTCTAAAGTTGACAAACTCATAGCATTAATTAATGTCTCCTTGTGTCTTGCAAATTCAGTTCAGTAACAGGAAAAACCCTACCTGGGACACAGAAGTGACCTAACCTCAGAAGTGCTCCCATCCCCCGTCGCCTCTCTGCAGCACCTTTCCATGCAGGAGCATCGCTGAAAACAAGCTTCAGTGCACCCACACCGGATAGATAAGGAAGACCGTGCTGTGGAAAGCAAATCCTGGGCTGACCTCTTCCCAGATGGCCGTCCAGACACAGCCGTGGGAAGGGTCCAGACCGACCTAAGAGGGATCCGCCTTTGCCTTCTCTTTGCCCTCCTTTTAGCGTAGTGCTTGCCTGGAGAGGACGCTTGCCAGGCAGAGCATCGGGGGGTACGTCTGCATGGTGGAAAGCTCCAGATCCGTTCTCCGTGCAGCGGCACCCAGCAGGATTTCCTTGACAGCCCCGCAGAGCCGTGCTGAGGATGAGCTGGGCTGCCAGACTGCTGGGGAGCAGCAGCGGGGCGGGCGAGGAGACAAGTCTCAAGAAGGTCTCCCTTCCCTGTTATTTCGAGATGGAAGTGTTTATTCCCTGCTCTTCAGACTGTCTGTCGCTGCAGAATTCAGTATGTCCCCCGTCTCGCTGTGGGCAGAGAGAGCATCTTCTCTGGGGGAGCCTTGCTGGAGAGCCGCGAGACCTCCCGGGGGACGGTGTCTTCCCCGTCTCAGTATCGAGGCTGTTGCTGGCGGGGTTGGCCGGGCCGTACCACGAAGGGGGGCTGTCTACCTGACCCCGGCCTCGCAGACGGTCACGTGGACGCTCAGGGGTCTCGATGAGCCGCCCAAAGGAAAGGCAGAGCGTGAGCCAACAGGTGAACGGGCGGCAGAAACAGCAGATGGAGGTCGGTCACCCATTGACCAGCCCATACCTCCCATGTTTTTTTTTCTTTTCTGTAGGTGCAGTTTGGAAGACAATTTGTACTTTCCTTGGAAAACTGAAATAAAATAGGTATTAATTTACTGTCTCGTGGGTAATAAATAAAGCTAACAAGGACCTGGTGCGAATGGAAATGTTAATTATAGACCAGGTTTATAGAAGTAGGAGGCCACCCTCAGTTTTCCAAGTCTGTTCTTTGCCTGCTAGATAAAAGATCAGCGCTTGACAACGGTGTGTGCCTCTTGCTCCGTAGGTGACCATAGGTGTGCAATGCACAGTGCATGCACGCGTTGGCCAACACCTCTGGGAAACATCGGCGCTGTTCTTCCTTCCCACACCCAGGCCATTTGAAATAAGTCATGAGCAATAAAATTTGATGGGATTTATCAAAGGAGGCATTTATAGAAGAAAATTTTTTAGAGAAATGTCCAACTGTAGTTGATTTTTTTTTTTTAATAGGAACAAGTGTCTCATCTACTTCTTTTTGGAACCATTTCGGGAAGGTTGAGGGTCTTTCATATGTTAATGCTTTCGTTTATCAAATATTTAAGTGTCTGTTCTTTCAGGTTTCTTCTGCTGATTATGTGCCAGGCAATCAGTTTTGGGCCTCTGCTTTTGAAGGGATTTGAGAGTTGGGGGGAAGGAGTGCAAGGAAGGTCTGAGTGTTATTCTAATTATAAAAAAATATCTCTCGGAAGAAAACAGGCAATTATGAGCAAAGAATTTAAATGAGTTGCTCTGAGGTTATATTTTTGCAACATGCCTGATATTTGAAGTGGTGAGTGGGCGGAAGATAAGCTTTCAGTCATTCTGGGATGAGCTTTGACAGAGGTTTTCCATGGCCATGAATGGGTTCTCTTGGTGGGGGTTTTGCATCTTTTTTTTTTTTAACAGAGAAAAAGATTGGGTAAAACAGAACTGGCTTTGTTTTCCATTTGAACAGCCTCATCAGTTCAGTGCCACTGCTCTGTGGGTGTGCTTCAGCTGTGGTTTAAGTGACTAAAAATCGGAGAAGCCATCAAAGTCCCTGGGCTCAGCAAATGTCAGCCGATTTGGCTGTTCTCTTAAAAAAATCCATGCTGGGAAGTGCTGTTGGTCACTCCGTAAATCGGCAAGGCAAAGCGGAGGTACCAAGGTGTAGCTGGGAGGGCTCTCTGGGTCTGTGGGTGGTGGCCTCGTCATTTATATTTTACACCCTGTGGTCCTAACTAGCTTAGCAGTGACCTTTAAAAATGCCAGCAAGGAAGCTTTGAGATGCTCAACAGCATTGAAAAAAATCTACTTTTTGAGTCATTTATTGCCGGCAGGAATATGGTTGCAGGAGCCCAGTTTTAGGCGTCAGCGTGCAACTTGTGATGAGGAAGACTCAGCTCCGCGGCTGGCTAGCCCCAGTGCTCAGAGCCCCTGCGTGCGGAGCCCAAATCCCAGGCCTGATTGCAGTACACAGCCTTTTGCAAGGTTTTCCTCCACAGTGCCCTCTGAATTCTGGGCCTGGCCCATGTGGTTTGCAAACACTTCTAAATAACCAGGTTTTTAATGGAAGTTGAAACGCTCCCGTAGTCGCTAGGTACAACGGCCACGGATGATTTACGACTTTATGAACAAGCAGGTACCTTGAGAGTAGTGATTAGGTTCAAATCAAATCCATCCCCTCGGCTGAACTGGAACTAATATCCTGTGAGTCTACTTAATCCAAAAGAGATTTATTAAACCAAAAGCACCATTAGACGGGGGAACTGGCTTCCCACTGGTGCCCAGCACGTGCAGCTACAGAGTTTTGTCAGAGCTCAGCTCAGAAAGAGAACAAAACACAAAGTTTATTGGGCCTTCAGCAGCTATTTCTAAAAATATCTACAGATGCTAATTTTCCAGCTTTTTCAGGGAAGGAAATGCCTGCAGCCTGTCGCTGCTCTTTGAGTGTAATATTCGTAACACGTCTCAAGGGTGTTTTCATTTATCTGTGCCAGAATTTTAAGCTGTTGAGAAAATGCACTTTAAGGGGGTTAGACTCAGAAGGGACTAGCAAACGTGGCTGAGAGGAGAATCAAAGCCCGTGGGCGTTAGATTTGGGGAGGGTGTTTGGTGCAGCAGGGAGCTGAAAGCTGGCCGAGCCGTGCCGGGGCTTTGAGCAGCCCGAGCCCCGGAGGCTGCGCCGTTGTGCACGGCACAGCGGTGAGCGGTTCCCCGCTCTGCTCCCCCTCGCCCTGGGACTTTGGTTTGGCCAAGCTGAGCTCTGTCAGGCCTGTGAAATCCCCGCTAGTGTCAGCTTGATGGTGCAAAGACTCCCTGGGCTTTAGGGTGGGGATGTCCTTTCTGGTCCTACAAGGGCTTTCTCCGGAGGGTGGGAATTGTGCCTAAAGGCGGGGGGTGGGACAACCTGAAATGCAGCAGGGTTTGGTAAGGGGGACTTTTGGGGTCCTTGATGCGAGAGGGAGCTGAGCTTTACAAAATCCAGGTGCAGTGTGCAGAGATAGCCTGGTACTTCCTATGCAAACCGGTGCTAGCCTGCAATGTGGGCGAGCGGGGTGAGATTCGGGCCATAACTCTGGGGCATTACACGGGAGCGGGCATGGCTGCCCAAAGGGCTGTCTTGGAACAGAGAAAGGGAAAAACAGCAAAAAAAAAAAGGCGTAGTTTCATCTCCCACCATGAGCACTCTTTGGTTTTGGTCTTGTTATGAGAAGCAGCAGCCACATAGCTTCTCCCCCCAACAGGTCTGCGGTTCAGTGGTCTGGGTGGTCTTCAGGGGAAAGGCTGCAGGATCCAGTCATTTCTCCATACCGTGGTAGGGAAACGCTTTGGGCGCTGCTGCCACGGCAGCTCGGCAGTAACAGCGAATCGTTCCACGCGGGTGGACTGTTCCATCCTTGGGATTTTCTCATTACAGAGGTCTTGACTCTACCTTTTATTCTGATTTGGGTTGCAGTTGGTTAAGCCAATGCTTGATTCATGCAGGGCGCTTTGAAGAAAACTTTATCTAGTAGCCCTCAGACCATGAAATTAGTCTGCGGCAGGGAGGGAGGAGAGCAAAGGTGTAGGTCTCTGCATGGCTGGTGTCAGCGCACAGCCATCATGGGCCCAGGGCTGGTAATGAGGCAGCAGAGCGCTCACCAGAGAACCCAGTGCTAGGCAATGTTTTCCCATGTACTAGTAGCTAAACCAAATTTTCCTTTCCCCACTCTTTGCTTCTCTCATGTTTCAATCTCTCAGACTCACGCACCAGTTTATCAGACTATGATATTTTTTTGAATCTGTCCTGAGGACCATCCTCTGCAAAAGTCTTGAGGTCACGCTTTCAGTGAGGCTTTTACATTTGTTCCTCACCATAGATGCACATATCTACACATTTGCACGGGCAACAGCACTTGCATCCGCACTGTACGTATTCCTGTGCAGGAGCAGATGTGCATGTGAGAGCGTGCGGTCGGCGAGGAGGTGATCTGGGTGCCCCGTGCGACGGAAGGATCAGGAACCTTTTCTGGCTCCTCCATGGGTCAACACTTTGCTCTTGCTTGACCTTGATCCAGCTGGTTTCTATAAGTAGTATCTGTGTGAGTCTTCTCAGATCTGAGATCATATCTGCGTTCCCTTTTTTTTTGTATATGTAATTAGAAATAATCAGATTCTACCTATTTTCTGGTAAATGTGTAGATGACTGTATTTCATGCATGGAGAGGAAACAGTACAGCTGGTGGTGGGTCTGTTGGTGCTGGGGAAGGAGAGGAGCTCGCAGGCTCCCTGTGCTGTGCCTGAGGACTGCCAGCTGCACGCGGCAGGGAGAACTTGGACACAAGCCGGTGTAGATGCCGTAGAGCAATCTATGATCAGTGCATGATCAATGCAGATGCTCTAGATCAGCAGCGGAGATGCGTATTTCTGCCCACTGCTGTCTCTCTGGCTGCCCAGTTTGTGCTTTCACCCTCGTGCTCAAAGGCCATTTGCCTGTTCGGTGTCCTTGCTGAAAGCCCGCTGGCTCTCCTGGAGCCGCCGTTGTGCTTCTGCCACCGTTTCGCTGCCGTCCGCACCGTGGGGGCTACCTAGGAGGACTGCGTTACTCCACAGTGCTCGGGGGCAGCTGCCTCTTTGGACAAGAAAGCCCAAAGTCCTTTTACCATTTCATTCATCCTTTCTTCCCCAGCTGAATAATTGTAAAAAGGCTTAGTGTAAGCCTGACTCTGCTAATCAAAGCAAACACTTTGGCACAAACACGCTAAACTGGAGTAGGACTTGGCATCTCCTGTAAGCTTTTTGCCTTTTAAATTCGTTCCACTAATGCAAACATGGATTCTTTGGCTAATTAGCATGCTCAGACAAGGCTTGCTAGCAAAATATTCTGCAGCAGGGTGTAGTATCTCTAATGCCAAAGTCTTTCCAGTCTTGAACTAATGAACTAGTTGGATGACAAGGAGGATTTTGAGATACACCCCTCCAAGATCTTCTGTCACAAAGTGACTTCATTGAGCAGCAATTATTATATTATCTCCATAAATATTTTAACTACTCAAGAAAAACAAGGAAGAAATAACTGTTCAGGGTGGAATTAATCAGAAGAAACCTCATTAAATCTCCCTAGGACAGGCTGAAAATCATTTTAATAAGACCATGGGAAGGATTCCTTTGGAGCTAGTCTCCTTAATGACTTGTTTTGCAACGCAAAGTAAGACATTTGCTACAGGTGGGCCTGAGAGATTACTGAAACGTGTCTGAGCACACACATTTCAGACCCTGCTCCTGACTGCTGGGCTGGCAAATGGCCAGACTGGTTAATTGGGGGGGGGGGGGGAAGTACCCGTTATTTTCATTTCAGAGCTACTGGACTCAGACCCATCTGGGGCTCTTGTTTTCATTTGTGGTGACAATAAAAAGCCACAGGAAAGCACTGAGGTGTCACTGGAAGTGATGAATTGTCCTTTGGGAGGAAAGATGCAGTTTTGAAGGAATAATCTTGATGCATGCTAGTGGCTGCGTGAGGTCTTTTTGCGGCACTTCAGTGCTCTTGTTTCAGAGCTTTGTTTCCCCATCTTAGGGCAGTCCGAAATGGGGCATCTCCACTTCTTCGAGCTGCTAAGAAGTGTCAGATCTCAGGGAACACCTTTTGCTGGGCATGGACGGAGGAGAGCACCCCACGGACAGTTCTGCTTTGGTTGCTTTAGCCCTCTCCTCCCCATGAGCCCAGGTATTTTGCTGTGTAGCGCGGTGGTAAGATACGATGGACCTCAGCTACACCTCGGTAGACAGATACAAATGAAGGGTGGATGCAGCACCTAGGTCTGCTGATGCCTTCAAGAGGGTGATCCTGCTACTGGAGGTGATCCCCACGGACTGCCTGTCACCCTGAGCTGCTCTCTCAGCCCACGTTTTCTCCTCCTGCTGTTACTTCAGTTGCACTTGCTGGAAAATAGTGAGCTATGGAGAAGCTGAAATGGAAAGAGCACCCGCTTAGCACGCTTCTGCTGGGGCACGTCTTGCTCTGTAGTCCTCTGCCCACGGTGCTCATCCTGGTTGGAGGGTGGTCTGGAGCATGTATTAACTCACCTCATTAACCTACAAGCGTTCAGTCCTTGCTGGGCTAGGGCTGGTGCTCAGGGTCTGTAGACATTTACCTTACGGGAGCTTTCAAATTGCTCAAGTGCTTGAAAATACAGCTCAAGAAAGCAATCCTGAAACACCTTTCAACACACTAAGACTTTAGTAGTCTCCAATAGCTCTCCGATCAGCTGTTACACATCAGCTTTAAGAATTTTGCTTTTAAGCCCGTTCATTTTAAACCTAACAGCTTGCCTGCATCCGTAGACTTCCTGAAAAGCCTTACTCTTGGGAGTATCATCAGGCAAAAATAACTTTGGGCTCCCTGAGCTGGAGCACTCTCGTGCCTGCTAACTCCGAGGGGCTCTCTGTGCCTCTGGCTGGTGGTCAGCCCTGCAAAATGCTTTAATTTCTTGCCTGTCCGCCTGTCCCATGGGGAGCAGAGTCACCATACTCAGGGGAGTGCCGGGCTGCACTGTTTCAGCTCTGGGGTGTTGCAAACTGGGGATTCTGAGTTATTTTTAACGGGGAGTTATGGAAGAGGATTGAGATGGGCTATTCAGAATAAATAACACTGCCCGTGAAAGGCAGCACCTAAAAGCCGTTACGGACACGTTGCCTTTCTTTTGCACTGGCTTCGATAGCTTCGTACCTGCGATTCCTTTCTCCAGGCAGTCTTGATCTAGGGAGTTAAGCTGATTTAAACTTATGTGCAGATCACTTGCATGATTTCCCCCGAAGCTGAATGTGAATTATAGGCTGCAGCAAGGTAATAAAATCCAAACCTTTAAACAGCCGCACGCTTTTGGCCTTTACCTAGCACCCTGTGTCAGTCTGCGTGGTAGACACCGTTTAGCGTAGCCTGCGTTTGATAAATACAAGCTGCGTTTGGAAAGGAGCAGTCTCGTGCTAGCGAGGCCAACCTGCGAGCACACCGCGCGTAGAAACAGGCGGCGAAGGGCAGCCCGTTACTCAGCTCTCGCAATCAAGGGGAGAAATTCGTGTCGGCCCCGTGGACCGCTCCGTGTTCAGCCGTGGCAGCTCCTGCTTCCTCGAGCCACAGATGTCCACGTCAAGGCCACCAAAAGGGCCGTAGCTGCCCTCTTGCCCCGCGGGAGACGCAGAAGCAGCAATCAGATCTACCCCGCTTTTCAGCAGAGGAGGGGGTGATTTAATCAAAGCCTATCTGTAATTACAGCAAAGCCTACCCGAATGCCTGATGAGCGTATGGGCGCCCTCCACACGCCCGAGCTCCCGTCTGCAGGCAGCTGCCTGCGGTCGGTGCCACCCGGGCAGCAGCAGGCGGGGGAGGAAACAGCTTAAAAAAAATGTTGCAGATCCCTAACGCGATTCTGTGTCTTTGCCAAGGAGATTTATCGCTTTAATAACATCCTCCTTAGCAAGAGTGTGACTAGGGGAAGATGTATTAACTGATAAAATAATTGCCTGGGTAAAGGGGTGGCTTCGGCCCAAGCTGGCATTCGTTGCAAAGCTTGTCAGTAGGGACGATAAAAGGTGAGTTACCTTGAAAGTGAATTTAATACACGGTGTGTACTGACTTGTTATGTGAAGTACGCATATTTGTGTGTGTATGATGAGGTGCTCGGAAAAAATACACGTTATTTTGTATATTGTAACTTGTGATTGCCTAAACAGGGAGAAAAGAGCTTGTCCAGCTATGCAGGAATATTTGTGAATGCCTTCAACTTTTTTCTCCCAATCCAAATGCTCTGCAAATGTTTTCACGTCGCTTCCTCGGCTCTCTTGTTATTTATTTGCGTAGCGGCGGTGCCCGTGCCTCCCGCGGAGCGAGCCTGCTGCAGTGCTCTGCCGGATGCTGGGTTAGCACAGCCTGAACAGCCGCTTCCCCCACATTGCTGGTCCGTCTTTGTGGACGTGTCATGGAAGGAGAAATGGGGACCGGGCTCCCCTTCCCTACGTGCTCCTTACCCTGCAGTCCCCCTTTAGAAGAAGTCCTTGGTGGCAACCGCCTCTGCCCGTCTCCGGAGCCAGAGGTGGGTTGCATAGGTGCAGGAAGGACATTGGCTGGTGGCACTGGTGTCCAGGAGGGCAAGAATTGGCATGCAAAGCTCAGCAGCAACCCTCTCAATAGCAGGCAGGAAAATGCAGTAAGCATGGCAAGGCACCTGCTGTTCTGCCTAATAAAATACGGGAAAATCCCAAAGGGGAGTGCAACGGAGACATCGATCCTTGGTTCTTCCAGACGAGCCTTCCCCCGAGGCGAGGCGGAGACGGTCTCCATCGGCTGTGATGAGGACATACGCGCCGCTCGCGCCGCGGCCGAGCGGATTTTTCCGTCACGTTTGTCTTTCTGGGCTCGTCCTTATGGGAGATCGCTATCACGCAGCCGCCTGCATTCACGCCGGCTGCGCTCGATTCCAGCGACTTATGAATCTCAGTATTAATAACCAGAACGCAGATGTGTTTTGCTAAGCTGGCTGACCTTGTTTTCAAGCATTGTCATCAGTCTGGGGAGGAAGGAGATAACTCGGAAGTGATAGCTCGTTTTTAAGCTTAACTGATCCCTGGCAAGGAAGATCCCTGTCCCTCTCCTCCCTGGCTTTCTGGCAGATCTCTTCTAATCCTTGTAACACTGCAGTGGTCTGTCCTCCTCTCTGACTTGGCTGTGCGTAGGATGGTGGCAGTGGGGTCCATCAGGCTCGCAACCATGCCAAGCTCTTGAGCCTTGCTGCTCTCTGGTGCCCCAGAGAAGAGCGTTTCTCTGCGTGCCTTCCTCCTGCCCTGTCGTCCTTTAACATTTCATGTTTAAAAAGAAGCTTTTCAGAGAGGAGCGACCGCTCCACTTGCGTCAGAGGGGTGCAAAGTGTCTGAGCTGTCCTCTCATTCTTCATCTGCGGTACAGCTGGTGAGAGATGGGTCCCGTTTTCCTTCGTAAGGCCACTGCTGCCACAGCTCACGGCGTCTCGCTGGCCACTGTGGGGTTCACAGGTGATGGTGGTGTCGGTGCTCTATAAATCATGAGGCTTACTCCGGTCCCGTTGGATTATTTCAGTTCACCTCGAGGAGCTGTCTTTCCAGACTTCTCTGCTGGACCAGGAGTCGGGACTAGTTTCTCTGTTTGAATGCTGACAGAAGGGAAAAGGGGCAAGAACATTCTTCAAAACCAAATTCCGTGCTGCCGAGCTCGGCACAGCTGAAAGCCTTTCTCTCTTGTGTTTCTTTGCATTTTGGCAGACTAGAGACCTCATTCTTGCCTTGGTTGCATCCCTATAATTTCTAGTTGTCAAGGGACACCCTGCCTGAGGCACGGCGGTCTCCTGAGAGCTCTGGAAAGCACGCTGTTCCGCTCCAGGCGAGGGAGCCTCTGACTCCAGCTGCGAGGGGGCATGCCTGGAGAAGGGCTGCAAGCACAGCGAGGTCCTGCCTACGCTGCCAGAGGCATCTCGGCGCCCCCTGAACCCGAGGAGGGTCCCAGTGCTTCTGCCTTGTCCGGACCAGCTGTGATTGCAGCCTGGCTGCTGTGGTCACCAGCTGCGCCGTCACAGCCCCACAGTGACCTGCTGGGGAGGCAGTTGTCCCCCTCTTTTAATTTATACTTCTTTTTACTCCACGGTGAGGGACAAATTGGGGGCTGCAGGAGATAATTAGCATGGGCATTGCATGGTAATTTTCTTTGGCTGTATCATCTGGTGATCGTCACCACATCACGTGCCACCCCTAGAGATGCCACAGCTGTGACAGAGAGGAGACCGTGGGCCCTCTGGGTGGAAGAAGGGGGCATTTAATGTCCAAGCGGGCAGGGCTGGTGGTATTGCTGTTATAAGAGAGCTACTCTCAATCTGAAGCCTTGCAGGGAGAACAGGAAGATTTTGGACATCTAAAAAGGTTGTGCAAGTCTTCTGCATGTTTGGTCTCTTGTAGGCCCCAGGTAACACCTGCTGGCGAAGAGGTGACTTCAGAGCCCTGGACTGGGAAGACCTTGAGAAGGTCTTCCTCGGGCATGCCATCCTGCGCGTTGGCTTTCGGCTGACTCCGCTCGGATAATCGACTCAAGCGTAACAGGCCCGCAAGGGGCTGGAGGGGACGGAGCAGGGGCATCCGGCGCCCTGAGCAGCCGGTTGTGAATGCACAAGCTCCTGAGTGCAGGCCTGTCTCTGTCCTTTTCCAGGAGAGACATCTCAGCTGAAGGCCTCGGTGAGGACGTCAGCTCTTATTCTCAGCAACAAGGAAGGGCAACAACAGAGGCAGCAGGGAATTTTTGGCACTTTGCATAGCATAATTTTGCTCAGCTGCTCTTATTAGGGCCAAGTGGTTGGTTCTCATGAAGCCTCATATGTGTAAGGAAAGGAGGGTGAAGAAGCAGGTCCCAGCTTTTTGTCCTCTCCAGAATATAAAATCAAGAGATCATTTTCCACGCTGGCCTCTCCGAGGATGCTGGTTTCCTCTAGGGAACCTGTCAGCGTTCCCCACGTGCAGATGGTGAGGGGGGATTTGGAGGAAGAACTTGGCTTCTTCCGAGCCTTTCCAGCTGATTCGAGAGTGACAGAGCGGCGTGGCCGCCTGACTTGGCTGCGCTGACTCCCCGGCCCCGGTTGGCAGCCTTGCTGTCCCTCCACGGTTTCCTCAATCACAAAAGCGTTTCCCTTTAGTGCACTTTTATTTTTGATTTAAAATAGCAACTAAAGGCCCACTCGGCTGTCGAGCTACCCCCGGAGCTGCTCTGGTTGCCATGGCAATAGACCCTCATTAAGCTCCTGGCCCTAAACCCAGCCCAATTTGCCTGTGTGGAGCTTTGATTGCACGAACGGCATGAAGGTGTGCTCAGGTGCATCCTCAGGAGCAGCACCTGGGGGCCTCTGCTCTCTGTGTCTCGGCTCCGGCCGGTAGTGGTAGTGCTGTGTGGCTTGGAGGGGACCTTACTCCAAAGCTGTAGCACCAAGGAGGGGAAGCTCCTGCCCGAGCTCTGGCGCTGCAGGGTAATGCTGGGGCCAGGCATTCGGCGGCATGCGGTAGACGCCATCAGTGATCCCACCAATCCCCCCAAGCCCCCCTGCCCCCCAGCATTGCCTCCCGTGTCAGGCCAGCTTTGTCCTTCCAAAAGCTCAGAGCTGGAGCGGAGCAGAGTCCCCAGTGAGCACATCAGCTTTATCAAGGCCAGGAGGCAGGTGGGGAAGGTGCCATTCGGGAAGGGTCCTGCCCTCCAGGCACTGTTGTCAAGGAAGCATGTCAGCATTTGTCCAGGTGTCACAGCACCAAGAACGTGAGTCACAGGAGTGTCCTGCCAAGAGCTGCCCCACGCAGGTATGTGTCTGTGCTGCCCGGAGGGATGTGAGAAAGTGCTGTGTGGCCTGAGGTTCGCCCGTGCAGGCGGTCAGAGCGAGCACTGGTGTGTCAGGGTGGGTCCGTGGTGTTTTACCAGAAGAAAAAGTGATGATCAGGAGTTTGGGCTTAGATGAGCCTTTTTTCATAGAAAAACTTCGTAGCTCTGGCCTTAAATAGGCACCTTCAGTGGCAAACTTCAGCCACATGCGGTCTGGCCAGTGGCCTGCTTGGCCTGGTGTCGATCTGCATGTCGTTCCCGTTGGTCCAGCTGAGCTGGTGTTGGGTGGGTTGGGCTGGTGGCCTGAGCTAGTGCTTGTGGGATGCTGAGCTGCATCTGTGCAAACCTGGCTTGGTTAAAGGCCTGTGACACACTGGAAGGTGCTTACAGCACCCTGAGGTTTCCCCTTGGCTGCTCTCTTGAGAGGAGATGAGCAGCCCGCGTGGCGCAGGTCAGGATGGGGCATTCTGCAGCCCCTTCTGGGACTGTGGTACTGTCCCAAGCAGGTTGTGTTAGTCCTCAGGGTGAGGCAGGCCCTTGGTACTCTTTGCTGTGTGTCTGTACAGTAGTAAGTCATGTTTTCTGCTCGGGTTGCAGGCACTGACTCTCCCCTGTTCCTTTTTTTGGCCTTTCCCAGCCTTGCCTTTGTTTGCAAAGTCAAATATGCACCTGGGGAAATAGCTTGCAGCACCAACACATTCAATTACGCGAACCAGCTCCTTTAAATTGGTTGTAGACTGGTGACCTGCATAGAGCCATAAAGAGCCCTGCATACTATAGCAAAGCCTATGGCTTCTGCAAACCTTCCGTCCCTGGCAAAAACCCGTTGCCTGTGTCAGCTGTTGTAAGTGTAAGCGGTGCCAGCGATCTCCTGTGTGCCCTACGGAGTGATTGCCGTACATTTTGCACTTGGGTTAAAGGCGCCTTTGGCTTGGTGAGACCCTTGTTAATTGTATCAAATCCCTTTTACTTTAATATTGAGCTGACCATGCTGGTTTTCCACATCACAGTAATACGGGAAGGATGAAAACTGATTTATGCACAGCATGTTCTAATTAATGAGTGCCAGTAGGTGAAGGGAAGATGGCTGTGTCCAAACTGCCTTTCCACGTGAGTGCAGGGATAAGGGGACAGCTTGACATTTCATAGCATTGAGGCAATGATGGCCAAGGGCTTCTTAGGTGGGTAGTTCATGCTGTCATGTACGAAGACACTAAATAACTTTCTGAGACTTTTTAAACATAAATGCTTTTAAAAAAAGATAGCAAACATTAGGTAATTGCCTCTCTACATTGTTTTATTTATGGCCGGTAAAGAGGTGCTCACGTGCCCGTGGCCCAAGACACTGTACTGGAGACTCAGGAAGACGTTGCCTCAGTCTTGGGCTTTGGTAGACTTTGTGCAGAAGCAGCTCCGCCTTGTGTGACCATGCTCGGCTCGCTGGGTGCGTGCATGGGTCTCTTCACTGCCATGCAAGTTCCCATGTCTCTGCACATCGCTGACCAGGGAACATGTAGGGAGCCACACACCTGCTGAGAAACTCTTGGGATGGCAGCAGGAGACCGCTTAGAGAGGTCTTGTTCCTATCATGTACCTTAGGGTGTCGATAGTGGAGTGCCTATGTGCTTCAGAGACCCAAGTCTCTGTTGCACATCTCATTTGCACCTTGGCAAGGAACCGTGCTGGTGACCTTTTCAAATAGTACAGCTAATAGCATGCTGGAGAGAGATTCAAGAGTGTTCAGCAGAACTGAAAAGGTTGATGGTGGCTTCTTCATGGAGAGTGAGTCAAAACTGGGGAAGAGACGTCTGCCGCAACGCGCCTCAATTAGAAAATGTTGCTGCTAAACAAAAATGCTTTGGAAGCTAGTCAAGAGTGAACAGCCCTGCCATTTGGCCATCTCGGCTTCCAGTGCATCTGTCGGGGCCTGGCTGGGCAGCAGATTAAAGCAAGAGCAGCTTAAAATAAAGGGCAAAGCAGGTGGAGGAGACCAAAGATGGGATCCCAAAAGGCAGGAGAGCTGCTCTGCTGGCAGCAACCTGAGGAGGAAAAGTGAAAAACGTAGCTGCCCTTGAGCATCTACTGCACTTCTGGACTGTTGGCCTGAGGGAGGGCTGTTGGGAACCATTGGCTCGGGAAGTGAAGGCATGCCCGCCTCGTGGTCGGGGGTTGAGTACGCTCCCTGCAACGCCACGGGTAATAATCTTCAGCTAATTGGCGTATTTTTGGCATTTTTGAGTGGTCCCCTGCTGCTTCGTGCATTCAGATAAACTATCTGCCTGTGGACACGGACGCTTATTTTAGTCCAGGGTTCTTTACAAATACAGTAGCTCCTGGGCCTTGGTTCTGATTTGTGTGTCCTCACAAGAGCAGGATGGCTGGGTGGTTAGGGACATGGCCCACAAGGCTTTCAGAAGGCTCTTCTGAGCCCCGATGCTGAGGGACATTGTGGGGGCCATGCATTGTCCATGCGAGCGGTGGAAAGCCACCCAGAGGTAGCCCTCTGCTCTGGAGCTGCTGTGAATGGAGTGGTTGCACTCAAAGCTTTTTCAGACAGTTTTTGAAAAAGCAACCTGTATTATTGCATGTGCAGGAGAGGAAGAGCAGCCCAGGAGGTTAAAGGGAAGGAAGGGGTATCCAGACAGACGTGCGCAATTGCACAAGGCCAGCTTTGGGGCTCCCGAGGAAAGCAGGGCGGGCTGAAGCTGCCCAAGTCCTGAGGAGAGCTGCTGGTGCTCTTTAGCAACGTTAGCATTTCTCTGCCTGTGTCGGCAGCCCTTGGGGTAGGAGGTTATGATGTTTATTGTCTGGTGTCCTTTAAAGCTTCGCTCTCAGCCATCAGCTGTTCTCTGGAGGCCAGCCTGTGGGAGTGCTGCTCAGGTTTGTAAGGTCTGAGGAATAAAGAAACCATAACGTTGGAGTCCTTGCCATGAGAGCCTCTGCTTTCCCAGAGAGTTTCATGCCTAACGTGCGTGTCGAAAAGGGAAATGTAAGAGAGGGATGAGGAGGAGGAGGTTGGTACGACAAGACCCCTGTGCTGACGCCTGCCAGTGCAGTGCTGATGCTCTTGTGGGGATAGCGAGGTCATCCCCCAGAGCACCCCCAGGCAGACCCCCCGGGAGCCCTGCCACATGGCAAGCTTCGGCTAGGCTCTGCAGCATCTACAGCCCAGCTGGGCATGGCTGTGACCGCACACGTGTGGCTGAGGCTGGGGGGACAGGGACATCACCAGCCCCCCGTGCTGGCGGAGGCAGCAGGTCCCACTGGAGCACCCCTTTCCCTGGTGCGTCTGTCCACATCCAAGGGGGCTCGTGGGGGCAAGGAGACTCCAAGGTGGCCGTTTGAGGGGGCGGTGGGGACGCAAGCATGTGGCTGTCCCCTCAGCGATGTGGGGGCTCACAGAGCTCGCTGTCTTCATTTGCAGGTGTATGAAAGTGGCAGCAACGTGGACCAGTTTGTGACCCGCTTCCTGCTGAAGGAGACGGCCAACCAGACCCAGTCGCTGCTGAGCTCCGTGGAGAGCGCCGTCGATGCCATCGACGAGCAAACCAACCCCACCAGGTCCGTGGTGCTTCCTCTCCAGCCTTTAGCTGGCCCTTTCGCTGAGTGTTTTATTTTATTGTGGGGGCAGGGAGAAGCAGGCGAATGCTCCTCTGCTTCTTTGCCTGCTTGGCTCTTCCACTCTCACCTTCTGGTAGGACAGCTTTCTGTCAAAGTTGATCAAAGAAGCTCAGGACGGCCTGAGGACACAGGGCCGTGCAGCGCTGTCTGCCGGGCTGCGGTTGCTGTGACGCAGAAGCGGGGTAGTCACAGTCTCCTCTTGGCAGGAAAAGAAATAACGTTGCAGCAAATGAGAGCACCTAAGATGGAGTGCTCGTGAAGACGTAATATTGGCCATTTCCCCGGCGGGACGGTATTTCTCTCAGTCTGTTTTATTAACAAATAATGATTTAAAAGAAGGTCAGAGGAGCCTGAGGCTACATCTCATCCTGCCTTTCTTTCTCCCTCCTCTCCGCTTTGCAAGCGTTGCACCTTGGGACGCTTTTAATCGCCTGCTTTAACTGGCAGAGGTGATAAAATGCAGTGAGTGCCCACTCAGAGTGCCTCTGAGCTCGGGTGCCAAAGAGGAGGCTGAAAGCGCTGCCCCTCTGCCCAGGCAGGGCAATACCGATCGGTACCGGCGTCCTGGGCTCTGTCTCGGCACAGCCGGGGCGCCCAGCGGAGGCGAACGACCCGCTTCACGCTCGGCTGGAGGCTTTCGTGGTGTCCGGGGCGTGCACCGAGGTTGGGAAAGGCCGAGCAGAGGAGAGCCAGGATTTACTTTCTCGAATACAGTCGGAGCTACAACGTACGGGACATCCCAAACCTCCGCCTGGCCTTCGCACGCGTTCAAATGTCACGCGTCTCCCTGGAGCATCGAGATCACCGCCTGTAACCAGGACACGTTGCCATAGAAACTGTTTCGGGGACTATCAGATGCTCACAAAGAGAATCTGTTTCCTGCCATATCTGAAAAATCAGAAGGCCCCAAGGGTGCTTGCAGAGTGTATTATTTTGGATCCGTTGTGGACCAGCAGATGGGAGCGCGGCAGCGTTCAGCCTGAGCCGGGGGACTGCGGGACCAGCACCTTCACCACGGGAGGGGGCTGAGATGAGCTTTTCTGTTTTGCTTTGCCCATCTCTTTTTGATCAGTTTTAATGCTGATGTAGCACTGTCAATAGCCAGGCTCTTCTGCGCTCCTCGGATAGTCTCCACCGACCCCAGAAATAAATGGGCATGGTCCCCCAGCGGCTAGGGGGCCGAGCTCGCCCCGGACAGCCCTTCGGGGTCTCCAGGTGGCTATTTGCCCTTGCAAAACCTTGAGCTCCACCCCGTGGCAGCCCACCTGTAGGACGCAAACTGATAGGGTGCAGTGGCCTCTTTCCTCCTCCTCCTCCTCTCATGCTGTGCTGCTGCTGCCAAGATTTTCCTCGTGCAGCTGCCTCGGCGCCCAGCCGAAGCAGCCGCTGCAGCAGCAGGGCCCCCTCCGTGCCAGCTCCCAGCCCCTCCTTGCCCCCAAAACATCCTCCAAAGCACAGTGCTATCACACGCTCGTCCCCAGTGGTTTTCCCAGGGATGGGCAGAAGAAAAGAGAAGCCTCTTGCAGGCACTTGGACTTCAGTACGGCACCTGATTCCCAAGGCGACCTGCACATGCTGTTGCCAAGATGCAGAAGCTCTAATTCAATGCTGCTAAGGATTATTTCCCAGTAAAACGACCTTGCTGGTGCATTCGACACCTCAATGGGCTTGGACATCTCTGGAGCTTTCCTAGGTGCTGTTGGATTCATCGACCCGCATCGGTTTCTTCTCCTCCTTTTGGCATGCCCCAAACCCTCATGTAAGGCACAATGCAAAACGCGGGGGGGAAAAAAAGCAAGAGCTAGCTGGAAACGAGCCCGGATGGGGCACTCAGAGCTCCTGGAGGGCTTTGCTTCCCCTTATTCACCAAAGGGCCGTAAAACGAAGCGGGGGGGGGGGGGAAGCGTGCTGAGCGCAAGCCTGAGACACCTTGTGACACTGCGATTCAGAAGAAATTGCTGTGTTCTTGCATAAATTCCTGTTTTTTGGCTGCTCAGTGCCCGCCAGCGGAAAGGGGGGCACCGCTAAGAAATTGAGGCCGCGGGAGGAAGGCTCCGGCCGTGCCCTCTCCAAGCGCCTGCTCTTGCGTTTCAGGCACTGCCACAGCACAGCTGCCCAGGGGCTGATGGACGCCTGGCACGAGAGCCCCGTGCCCAGCTACGCCCCCAGCAGCCGGCTGGCGCCCAGGGAGCACGGGAGAGGCTTCCAGCTGGGTGAGTAAGCGGGCAGGGAGAGGCAGTGCCGCCGGGGACGGGCGCCCGCGCCCGGGCCCTCTCCAGCCTGGCGACCCCAAACCCGCCTCGCTGCGCTGCACTCGGCCTCTCCGCTCGCTCCAGGTTCCCCCGCGGCCAAGGAGGAAGGGCTGGAAGGGCAAATCAACAGGCTAGCCGAGCTCATCGGCCGCCTGGAGGACAAGGTAACGCGGGGCCGCGTGCGCGCGGGTTCTGCTGCGGCCGGGCCGGGCCGGGCCACCCGCTCCCGCGCTCACACCCCAGCCCGACCACCGGCGAGAAAATCCCTGGCGGTCGTGCAGAGGGAAGGCAGGGGAGGGTGGAACGGGGCAGCGCAAGGCACAGGAGCCCCTGGCAGTTTTGGCGTCTGCAGCAGGAGACCAAGGGCCGCTTTGCGAAGCGGGGAGGGTGCAAAGCGCCTTTTCCCTTTTCCCCTGCCCTTTTCCAGACGCTCTGGTTCGACTTGCACCAGCGGCTGTCGGACAGCGAGAGCGCCGCCTGCACGGTGAGTGCGGCCGAGACGCGGGGCCGGGCGCTGTGCCGTGGGCCCGGGGGGGGGCCCGGCCCGCGGCGGGGCTGCCCCGGGCCTGACGCGCTCCGCGGCGCCCCAGTACCTGCTCCTGGTGCGGGCCGAGATGACGGTGGCGCACAAGCACCTGGGCGAGTTCTGCAGCTCCCTGAAGCAGTACCTGAAGAGCGTGGCCGGGGAGCGGGACTGCTTCCAGTGAGTACGGGCGGCCGCGGCGGGGGGCTCGGCCCCGGGCGGGCCGGGAGGCGCTCGGGCCGGCAGCGCCCGCCGGGAGCCCTCGGAGCCGGCCCCGGGCACGGCCGCGCGCTCAGGCCCTTCCCGCCTCCTGCCAGCGTGACCGCCGTGAAGCTGCCGGACGGCGTCACCTTCATCGTCTACGAGTTCTGGGAGACCGAAGAGGACTGGAAGAGGTAGGAGAGGCGCCCGCGGGGAAGGGGGAAGCCGCTGGCCGCGGGGATCCGGGCCGGGGGCGGGCGCGTTGTGACTGCCCCGGCCGCAGGCACCTGCAGAGCGCCGCCTGCAAGGGCTTCCAGCACGTCAAGGTGGACACGCTGAGCCAGCCCGAAGCCGTGTCCAGCGTCGCCGTGCCGGGTAGGAGCCGGGCGGGGGGCGGCGCGCCGGGGAGGGCGGCGGGGGGCGTCCCGGGGCGGCGCGAGCGCTGCTCTCCGCTTGCCTCCGCAGCCGCCTGGTGCGCTCTGAGCCGGGAGTGAGCTCGCCGCGGGGGAGGCGGCGGCGGCGGCGGCCCCGGCGCTTCGGGGCCCGCGCTCCTTCCCGCCCGCCGCCGAGGACGGGTCGCCCGCCTTCTGCGATGGCCGTGCTGGGATCGTGGTGCCGGGGGCGCCCCGCGGTGAGCGCCGGAGGCGTAAGCGGGGGCCCTTTGGCACGAAGGAAGCCTCCGTCTCGCTGCCGAACGGGGCGCGAAGCGGGGGAGCGGCGCGTATGGGGGTGAAGCCTAGCCGCCTCGTGTGCGCCGCCGCTGCCGCTCTGCGCCTCTCGCTCCCGGTCGCGCGCGCGCACGCGGCACGGCGCGTTCGCGAGGCGAGTCCGTCCGGAGGCTTTCTGAATATCACCACGTCACGTATTTATTAGCAGCTGTACAGTAGAGCAACGGAGACGCTGAATAAAGATGCGATGGGACCCACCGTGTCGCGGCCCGTGCGGGGAAACGGGGCCGGGGGCGACGCTGCGCGCGGGAAGCCGCGGGGCCGGGCCCCCTCCGCGCCGCGGCAGCCTACGCGCGGCGCAGCAGCTCCATGGCGGCGCCGGCCGTGCTCTGCCCGCAGACGAAGGCGCCGCACAGCACCGAGAGGACGCCCCAGGCGACGAGCGCAGCCCTGTGGGGAGAGCGACCGGCCGCCGTGACCCCGAGGGGCGCGGGGAAGGCCCGGGGGGGGCACACAGCCCGGGAAGGGGCCCACGGGGCAGCTGCCGCCCACTGGAGACACGGCGGAGCTGTGCCGGTGGGCCCAAGCACCCCCCCCCAGGACCTCGACCCGCCACCGGTGAGGGGCTGCCCTATGGCGCTCGCTCCAGGTCCTCTGCTACGCTGCCCCGAGCCCGCACCGCACCCTTCCCCAGCCACAGCACCTCACCCCACGACACGGTTGGCCCTGCGCTCTCCTCTCCCGTCCTTACCTCTGCCACAGCCCCGTGGACAAGACAAACCAGGGCACGTCCCCTACCTGCACCGGGCGCTCCCTTAGTCCAGAGCAGGGCCTGGCCGTTGGCCCGGGCGCGCTTCGCCTGCGTGCCGCCGGCCGCCCCCTCTCCGGAGCATTTGCCCTGCCTCCCTGGTGGCTGCGCCGGGCTGCTCCGGCACAGGGACGCTGCCCTCGGCCCTGTCAGTCACCTCTGCCACGGGCACATTTGCCACGGGCGTTCCTAGAGCTCGCTCCCAGAGGGATGCCGCTTGCAGCAGGCTGCTGCCGACGCTCCCGACCATCTGCCCCTGCAGCCCTGTCCCATCCGTATCGCCTGCCTCAACCGCACCGCAGAGCTGCTCAACAACCTTGCAGCGATCGGCAAGACATTTCCTCTGCTCATCCCTCACCTGCCATTCCCACTCGCACCTCGAGAGGTTGCCTTGGTGCTCCTACCTCAGCGAGGGCCTCCCCTTCCAGCCAGCCGGGTGTCCTGCCGTCCCTTCCTCCTGCCTGCAGGTTGCTATGTGCTGCTCCCCCCCCTTGCCAGGGCTGCTCTTCCCTGGGTCACCATCTCTCTTGGCATCCTTGGCCCTGCCAGGCCTCGTCCAGCAAGATCTCCTCTACTGCCACAGTCTGGAACAAGCCCATGGACCTTCTCCCCAAGTCACCTCTTGCTGCTCCCTTCCCTTGCGTTGAGGCCTTCAGCACGGACACTTCCTGGCGCTACTGCCTGGCCCACTGCAATCCTGTCCCTCGCTGCTCCGGCCTTTCTTGATGGCGGTGCCTTGGCATGGGGCCTCGCCTGCTCAGCCCATGGTCTGCAACCAAAAACTGGCAGGGTCAGCACCGCCCTGCTCTGCTGCTCTTCCTACATGCAGCAGAGCACACCAATCCCCCATGAAACTGCCCACTCTGGTCACGACTCCTCCAGCTGTGGTCAAGGGACACTGGTTACCTCCCTGCTATGACATGCCCCTCACCAGCCTCCTGCCTCAGCCTCAATGCTCCCCGTGGGCCCACTGCCCTCCTTGGATGGCTCGCCCCTCCACATGGATGGGGAAGCCCATCCCTGTCCCCATGCTTGGGGGAACGGGAGAGCTTTAAGTAGCTTGTCCTCAGTCAACTGTCACCCCTCTGCCTGGACACCACAAATGAGGCCCCCTCCGCCCCCCGCAAGCTCCCCAGGATATTGTGCTCACCCTTGACCCACGCTGCTCCTCCACTGAAGGGGTTATAGGCATCCACAGGGACAAGTTGCAAAGAGTGGCAGTCCAAGAGGCGGCTGAGCCTTCGCAAACTCTCCCAAAGCCCCGATGGTTGGCAGGGGTGAGTGAGGACGTTCCCAAGGTGCTCAGTCTGCCTGGCAGATAGGCACCTCCAGCCCTTGTCCCACGTGGAGGAAGGTCTCCTGTCACCCATTGCTTCTGCTAGAAATGCCTCCGTTCCTTGGTCAACTGCCCCGCACCTTTTAGCCGTCCACATCTTTGCTGGTGCTGAGAACGCTGCCATCTCCTTGCCACAAGTGACACGGTTTCCCTATTGATGGTCCTCATCTTCCCTGGCCCCAGCAGGGCCGTCGGTCATCCCTGCTCCTGCACGACGTGGGGCCTGGGCTCTCTTACTGGCAAGGCCCGTTTCAGGGTCACATCAAGCCTCTGATCCCTTGCCTGGGGACAGGAACAGGGTGCCCCATACGGGCCCTGGCAGCTCGTGACATCTCCACATGCTGCCTGCTTCCCAGGAGCCACCGCCTGCCTTGCTGTGCCGATGGCATGGGGCTCCAGTGGAGCAGCCCTGCACCGAGCTCTCAGGCACAAACACAGCCAAAGACACGCCAAAACACCTCAGCTCCACAACACACTGACCCTGTGGTGAGCCCATGCTGGGCCACAGCAACTCCAGAAAGGGACGTCCGCTGTCCCAGGAACGGCAATCTGGACACAGTGCCCTGGCGTGCCAGACGGGGCCTTCCTCTGGCCTGGTGCTGAGTCTCCTCCAACCCCTGCCTTGGCTCCTTCTGGGGTGCCACGGCCTCCTACCATCTCCAAATCACAAGGCCATTCCCCCACATGCACAGGGCTCTCAGCGTTCCCTTACAGCCCCCCGTCCCCACCATGGCCCCGGCCCTCAAGTGCATCCCTCTGCACTCGCCCTTGTGGCAATACCCACTGCAGTCCCTGTGACCCCCCAACGGGCACCACCACCTTTGCAGAGAACAGAGGAAAGTGCCCCAAAGCCACCACCTTGTGCAGCTCCTGCCATGCTCATGTGACAAAGGCCACAAGAGCCATCCTTGCGGGGACCTGCTGGGGTACGTTGCGTCCTGCCCTTGCCCACCGCTGCACCTGTATGCAGACACTTACCTCTTCCTTGGCCCGACGGCTTCAGTTCCCATCATGCACACCAAGCACAGCCCTGCCACCCAACGCAAAGACACATAGGTGATCTGCCACAGCCACCGCTTACCCGGAGGCTCACTCCATATCCCGTACCAAGCACGCGCATGAACCCCAAATGTGTGCCCAAAAAGGGGTGCGTGCAACAGTCCTGCACTGCTCCCATGTCCTTGCCTTGGTGCTGTCTTGCTGAGCCTTAGGCACATCCCCTCGTCCCCGTGTTGGCTCACCTGAGCACCAGAGTCCCTACAGCTGCTGGGGAGGGATGGCACCAGCTGCAGGAACAGGCCCTGCCACCCCCGGGGCCCGGCCCCCGGAGGCTGCCTGAGGAAAGCCCCGTGACACTGATCATCAAGTGCATGCTGGGGCACCCAAATGGGCTGATCAGCAGGCTGCACCCCCAGCATTGCGACTGCAAGAACCCCAGTCTGCAGCACCAATGCACTTGGCCCAGGCTCTGGCTGCACTGTGCCCTGGGACGACCTGTAGACACCACATGGATTTGGGATCACTCCCTCCATGCAGAGACTGGCACGCTGGGTCCCAATCACAGCCGGCACAGGCGGACGATCTGGCCAGATGTGCAGTCCTTCTGACATGGCCAGGCCACTCTCGGCAGCCCACTGCCTCTCCCAGCCCTTACAGACATGTTTCTCTTCCCGTGGCCAACCCAATGCCAACACCCTACATCCGCTCAGGCAGGCTGAGAGCCCCTTGCCTTGTCCTGGCCTGCACAGAGCCGTCTGCTGCTTTCGGTGTCTGCTCTTAGGTGCAAACTGCATGGGCCCAGCTCTCAAGGATGGGAGTGGGGCATGGACAAGGGATTAGAGGGATTTGCGGGGCCACCCAGGACCTTCACTCCCATGACTACCTTTGGCGTAGTCTGCTGTGCAGGGCCATTCCAGACATACCCAACCCTGCACCACATGCATGTGTCTGGTCACATTCCCACCCAAAACCCTGCTCTGCAGGGCTGGAGGGCAGCCTCGGGCCATGCTGGGTCTCGGTGCTGGCCCTTTCCCCCACAACACGCTTCCCTCACTATTTGCACTTGCCTGGGAAGATGAAGATGAAGAACGCACTGATGCCCCCGATGAGCCCGATGACCTTGCCGATATCTGGGACGAACAAAGCGATGGCAAGCGTTGCCGCGATCCACGAGACAGTCAGTGCCACCCGGGTCTGCCACTCGTGTGTCTCAGCCACCGACACAGTCCCACGCTTGGGGTTCACCCACACATCCCGGACAACAGACCTACGGAGGGCAAGCAGGGCTGGTCTCACAGTTGCCCGCTCAGCCGTTGGGCTCTGGCTCCACACTGGCAGCTGCAGGCTCCTGGTACAGCCTTGCACTTGGGAGGGAGATGCCAGGCTTGCCCGCGCGTGCCTGCCACTGTGCCATCTCACCTGCCCAGAAGCACGACGATGGGGTAGATGGTCACGATGGAGATGCCAAAGAGCAGGCGGGCAACGATGACAACTGCATCGTTCCCTGGGTAGGACATGAGGATGTCAGCTGCCACGTCCTCGCCAAAGGTCAGGTAACCATACAGCCCTGCCAACAGGAAGGTGAGGGATCAGTATGCTCCCTGGCCACCTTCTGGCCAGTGGCACAGAGAAAGGGATGGCTGTGAGTGGGACCACAGCCAGTAAGAAAACCATAGGGGCATCCTACAGAGGTCTCACATTTCACCACCGCTTAGGACAAACGCCTCCTCTCCAGCAGCCTTGTCCTTCAGACATTTTGTCATTTTTTTCAGAAGAAACTCTTACCACTGAAAAGGAGGGAAAAAACCCTGCCAACGTACACAAAAACTCTATGCTCTGTCCACTATCACCTTTGCAGCGGGCAGCATCGAGCACTTTCCCAAGAACAGGTCACCTGCACTCTGGCTTTTCTCACCCCAAAGAAAACTCCTCCTCAAGGCCACCTTTGTGGCACTCATGATCGCAGCTCTGGCTATGTCTCACCCTCTCTCACAGGCCATACTGGTGCCTGTGATGACAGTATGGAGCCTACACCCCACTCCCCATGGTGCTGGTAGAAGTTGAAATCCACAGGATTAAGGATGGTGACTGGGATGGAGGAGCCCAAAGGGTAAGGGATGAAAGAGTTGAGGGCTTTGCCAGCCACGAAGGAATAAAATATGCTGTGGTTACCTGTGAGGGAGTAAATGAGCAGGCAGATGAGCATGGAGAGCACAGAGACAGCGACCCAGTGGGAGAAGTTCCGGTTGCGCATGCTGCTGTAGATGGCCACGCAGGCCTCGTGGCACTGCAAGGCACAGGGGACAGCTGTCCTGTGGAGCACCAGGAGGACAGACAGGCCTTGGCCACCTGCCTCTGCCTCCTGCTCCCTGTGTGCCGTCATGGAGAGAGGCCTGTTGTTGTGCACCCTATGCTGTCTGCTGAGACCCTCCTGTCATCCTCATGGGGGTCAGGGGCTTGCAGTGGTGTGGGGTGGAGAAGATTGCTATCTGAGACAGTGTTCACCATCTCCATCCCCCTAAAATCCAGAAGAAAAGGCTATTTCCCCATACCTCTGACCCTACTGTGCCTTCACTCACTTCAACCAGACCTAGCCTAAACATCTACCAGTTTGCCATCATCTCCCAGGAGGAGGCATTCTCTCCCCTGTCGGGAGCCCCAGTGTCTCTCTGGCCCTGTAGGAACCTGCCTTGGGCCCCAGCAGCTACCACTGCCTGCCCCATGGCCCAAGACAGTCAGCGCACACGCAACATTACCTGAAAACCGAAGCAGATGGTGGGGATGACGCTGAACATGGAGGCCCAGGAGGAAGCCCTGTGACACAGAGGAAGGAAGAGCAAAGGAGGACAGAAGGTCCCTTGAAGCAAAGGGGACTTTGCAAGGATCCAGCGTGAAACCTAGCACTGGCGTGGGAACCTTTCAGGGGAAGGCAAAAAGGGGCAAAAGCCCCTGTGAGGGCAGGCTGGGGGCTGCAAGCCACTCCCTTCTGTGGAGTCAGCGGTCAATGTGCTGCAGGGGCCCCTCCTCGTCTCATCCCCACCACCTCACGCTGCCCCACCTACCACTGCAACACCTTTGGCCCTGCCCCAGCTGCCAGCGCACTCTGGGACAGCTGCTTGTGCGGTGGCAGGGGTTCAAGCACTGAACTGCCATGCTTCAGAAAAGAGGGCTCTATTACTGTCCAGGCCTCCTGCGCCAGGCCCCCACGTGTGGTTCATGGCTATAGACATGGCTCCTGCATGCCGAGAGGATGCTCTCCATCCTCACGCAACCTCATTTGCCACCTGCAGGAGGCAGGCCACCTCAGGCCCAGGCAACCAGGCCGGATCTGTGAGTTTGGAGATGTGCTTTTGGTTGGGCACGTTCTCCCTCTCTTCTCAGGGCACAGGGAAGTGGCAGGGTGATCCTGAGGCCCGTCTGCATCCCTGGAGAATCCGAAGGTGCCACGACCACCTCTGCCCAGTACAACATGCACGTGATTCCCACAAGGGGATGGTGCGGAAGGGACATTGGCTGCCTCATGGTCATGCTGACCCTTACCTGGAGGGATGGGAGGGTTCACGTAAGCCGACGCTCTCTGCTTGCAGGTGGTACTTTATGATGATAACCAGGGTGAGGTAGCAGGCGGCCAATGTGCCCAGGATGCTGCCGGGAGGAGAGACCACATGCATGAGGCTCTGCACCTCCAATGTCTTGGGGAGCATTTGTGGTCCTGTGGGGGGAACAAACTCCCCCAGCCCCAGTGGGGACACCAGCACTCAGCACGAGATGGGCTGCACTGACTGCTGACAGCCTCAGGCTCCTATTCAGGCCACAGAGGAACCTTTTGCCTCTTGCTGAGGCTTGGGGTCATACCGCCTCTCATTCTGCCAGGTGCTTCATTCTGCCACCTTCTGCAAAACCGTGCCCTAAGCGTTGAGTGTCTGGATAGAGCACACTATACTGACAGCACCTGCCAGACACTCCAGAGGGGCTGCAGCTGCAACCCTACAGCAAGAAGAGATGAAAAGAAAATGGACAGAAGAAAAACGCCTGCAGCAATTGGACTGCCCTGTCACTGCGGTGCTGGAGGCTGATGCTTGCCAGAAAAACAGGTCCTGCCAACAGTGGCAATAACGTGTGTATGAAGTCCCCACACCATACACGCACCTGGCTTCCCTCCCACTTTGGCAGAGTGTGAACACATGCCCAGCTGCTGGGTGGCTCTGCCAGCAGCACCTCGCCCTGCTCTCTGCAGGGCTTCCCCCAGCCCTCTTTCAGGTGCTGCACCGATTCCCTGCACACCTGGTTCTGCCAGCAGCCTGGAGTGGGGGCTCCAGGCTCAGCAGAGCAGCTCAGCCCCTGGCTGCTGCGATGCTTCCCGTGCCCTGGTACCTGGAGTACTTCTGGAAGCCGATCTCCTTGGGGACGGAGAGAGGGAAAATCACCAGGACACAGAGAGCCGAGAGGGTGAAGCGCTGGTCCGTGTACCAGTGCTGCAGCAACGGTCCCTCCTCGCTCAGTGTGCCGTTGGGGTAGAAGGAGTCGCACACTGTCCGGAGAAAGGAGCAAGTAATCAAAGGCAGGAAGCTCTTGGGCACTGACAGCAGATCCCACGTTGCCACGTCCACTGGGCCGAGGGCATCGTGCTCTCGGCCTCTGAGGCGATGGCCTGGGACTGTGGGAGTCCCATGCACAGCGCGACGTCCCTGCAGCCTGTCGCCGCACTTCTCCATGCTCCCCAGCTGCTGCAGTGGTGGTCCCTGACACCACTGACAGAGACTCCCCCAGTATGGCTGGAGCACAGTTTTGATGAGACACGTGCACAGCAAAGGGAAAGCCCTTCTCAAAGCATGACCATCACGTCTTTGCCTTTGGGCAAGCCTGTGCTAGTGCAGGATGCCATAGCATCGTGGGAGCCGCAGGACAGACTCATGGAAGTGGCTATCCTTGGCCACCCCAGCCAAAAAGGGCTTCCTGAGTTTTTGGACCAGGAAGACAAAATTCAGCCAGAAGGGGCTCTTGATCACACTGGAACTTCCCAGCTACAGAAAAACCCAGGGCCTTCCCCTTGCCAGCCCTGTGCAGTCACGAGGACTGACCGTCCACATTATAAAGGAGGGTGTCAAAGCTGCCATTTCCCCCCCCCCCTTGCCCCCAGGAGCCACCATCCCCTCAGCTCATTTCCAAGAACGCCCAACATGTCCCTGAGCATCGGCCTGCCAGAGGAGTCAGGAGCACCAGTGGGACACTGGCAGCGCTGTGGGGACTCACATTTCTCCAGCTGGTCACCCACAACCCTGAGGAAGGCCACAGAGATCATGAAGAGGTTGAGGATGAAGCAGACCTCACAGAGCTTCCCCACCGCCGTGCCGCAGACCTCCCGGATGACACCCTGGTATGTGGACTGCATGCTGAGGGATGAAGCATAGCCCAGCACTGCCAGCCCGCTGACGAGGAAGACTAATGAGCCCTGCAGAGAAAGGAGAGGGGAAAAAAGCATCAAACAGTGAGGACCCAAAGCACCTACGCTGCCAAAAATGCTAGCACATCTTGCTTTCAGTGGACCAAGTTCTGCAGGTACTGTCAGCAAGAGGGGCTTCACAGAGCTGGCCTGCTGGCCCCTTGGGACACGTCCTGCCCCTTCCCAAGCAGAGACATGAGGAAAGATGAGGTGCCTTCACATACCAATCCTCCTCTGCCTCCAGCCTCTGGTGCATCTGTGCCTCTGGCTGGGTAGAAACCTGGCACAAAACTAATGGCTGTAGCACCAGTACTCTGCTGAGCTTCTGTGTCTCTGAGTGGTCATGCACCTACAAGACTTCCTCAAGTAAAATGTGTCAGGAAAAGGAGAAAAAACCCAGCTTGTTCTATCTGATAATTTGGGTACAAGTTTAGGGAGAAGACTAGCATGCAATACAGGACATGAGAGACCAGCAACCAAAAATGCTTTCCTGTTGGGCTCGATGAAGAAAATATTCTGGTGCCCTTGTCCTAAACACAAGCCCTCCCTCTCCTTCCTCCCTCTTCTTCCTTCCAGCCTGCCTGTTACATTCAGCCTGAGGTTGTGAAATCCCTCAGCTCCCTTTTGGGAGAATTCTCTCATCACCGTGAGAAAAGGAACTGTGGAGCTCGGCGCTGCATGAGGCTCGCTCCCCTCTGCCCAGCGCTGCAGAACACATCCCACCTCCCCGAGCACTAGCCCCTTCCTGCGGGCCCGCTCCTCTCCTTTCCTCGGCTGCACATCCCGCACCGCTCTACAGCCCAAACGCGCCACGCTCACGCCCGCAGCGAAGGCAAGCTGCACACTGCCACTCTCGCCGCAACACATCAGCCCCCGGGACTTTTTCCCTTGGGAAGGGGAAACGCAGACCTGCTCTTTCAGAGCCAGGTCAGCCGGGCAGGCTCCCTCCCTCTGCCGGCAGCGCCTCGGGGACGGACACCCTCCTCTCCCCGAGCCTTACCAGCTCCACAAGAACCGCGGGCAGGATCCCGCCAGCTCTGTTGAACGCCCAGGGGAAATTCAGCAGCCCTGCTCCAAGGGCTGATTTCAGCATAATGAAGACGGCTCCGGCAGAGGAGAGGTTGGGGCTGCTCGCCGTCGCCGCAGGCTTGTCTAACAGGTGCACGCTCTCCCCTGCCACCTTCTCCATCACCGACCAGCAAGGCAGGGGGGTCCTCAGCTGGGTATGCACCCCTCGCCCACAGCCCCGTGCCGTGTGTCCAGCACCCCTGCCCTCTGCAGGACCGTGGGATGAGGAGCGTGGCAGAGGGGACTCGCACTGCTCACCCGCCCTGCCTCCAGGACCTCCCCGGGGGACGGGGATGGGACTGGACTGGACACGGGGAGGGGACGGGACACGGGGAGGGGAGCGCACTCCTCTCCGCCAATCCTCGCACAGGAGGACAGGAGCTGCTGAGCCCGGGTGTGTTGCTTTCCCAGCCACAGCTCTGCTAACTTGGGCCCAGCATTTACCAGCCACCACAGTTAAAGCAAGATGTGACACGAGGGTCACAGATGCACCAGGTTTTGGAACAGAGCAAGAGAAAAGCACTGGCCATGGGGAAACCCCACTGCTCTGGCCGGGGTGCTCTGCCCTGAGCTTGCAGCACGCTCTGAGCTCGCCGATGCGCAGTGCGTGCAGCAGAGGAAAGCTCCTATCAGCACAACCTGGGCCTTGGCTGGACTCTGATCCAGAGGGCAGGGAAGGGGGATCCCTGCGATGCTGATGATCCCGCAGCAGCCCCCGGTCTCCAGGGACAGCACAGAGGGGGTGCACCCAGGTACCTCATTCAAGTGCACTCTCCCTGCTTGGGACGGGCAGGCCACATCCAGCTTTTCTGTAGGTAGCAAGGTGCAGGCTGATTTCATATCCACACTTCCTACGGAGAACACGCAGGTTCTTCTAGAAAAGTCGCCCCAAAGGCAGTCTTCCAGTGGGCTGTGCAGTAACTGGCAATGCTGTCTTCTTTGGGGCTTGCAGCTTGACAGTACGGTTTTCCTGCCAAGGCAATCTGCAGATACTGAGGCGCAGTCTCTGTTCGGTGGATGCAATTAGGCCACGTACGACCAGGAACATGCTGCCTGGAGCCTCCTCTGTACAGAGCAGGTGGTTACGCTGCAAGCAAGTGCTTAGTTACAAACTTCACTTGTCCCATCTCAGTGTTGCTCTTCTGTGACACAAACAGCTTTTCTGGATAGCAGAACTAAAGCTCCTGCTGAAATAAGAACTTGTTAAAGCCAATACAAGGACAGTTGACTTGCAGCAGCAGCTCTCAAAGTCAAAAGGCCTCGTTCTTGCATGCAATCACATACAAATTCAATGTATTTTTCCAAGAATGGAAGTCTCTAATTCCCTCCCACACTCCAAACTCAGTTGGGGCTTAGGAAAACCAATAGCCCCAGGGAGGGCAATGCTCCTCGAGGAGACAGCATACTAGCTCACAAGTGCTGAGATGGGAGAGCAGGCACCTGAGGAAGAGAAGAAAGTAAATCTTTATGCACAGCAGCTCTCAGCTTGGGCTCAGGCCAGGTTCAGCAGGTGGAGGGCTCCCGCTTCCTATCTGGACTCAGGCTGAAGCTGGGTTTGCTCCATTCATGATTTTCTCACTGTGGGGCTTTTCGGAGCAGTTCTTAGCAGGAAGGAAAGCTGCTAAGCAGCTGCACAGAGCTCTCCTTTAGACTGTTTGGCTAGTGAACACCCCACCTGCACGCATTCCTTCATATGGTACAGCATGGACTCCTTCAGCATCTCCGTGACTGCAGCACACAGCAAGAGGCTCCAAGACCACGGAAGGGCTCCTTGGGAGCTCCATAGGAGATCTTGGTAAGGAGCTGCCCCAACCCACGAGCCACTGGCACTGCTGAGCCTGGTCGCTGGTGGCTCTGGTACCCAGCACACATTAGTTGCACCACCTGAACTCTTCCCTGGTGCCCAAAGAGTGTCCTCCTCCTCCTCCTTCACATGGAGGGATGAAAAGAGGGTGTAGGAATGTAGGAACAGGGTGATGAAGGCAGCCTGCGCTCATGCCATCCTCCTTGCTTTGGGAACCCCAAACCTCTAGCCTGTAAAGCCACAACACTGGATCCATGTGCGTGGCCAAACCCTGAACCTCATGCCTCTGTCCGTAAGCTCAGGCCTGGCACAGATCATAATTGGTGCTGTGGACCGAGTAAGCAGATGGTTTAGTTCAGGAATGAGACATCCTCTCTCCACTCATTACCTTCCTCAGCCTGTCCTGTTCCTCAGCATCATGTTGACTAGTCCCTGCATGTGGACATAGAAAAACCTCTGTACCAAAGACAGAGTAAGATTCTGTACATGGCCAGGGTCGCAATGGGCTTAGAAACAAAGGAGCATGGCTACTAAATGGCCTTGCGTTACAAATTTGAGCCTTATCTCAGGGCACAAGTCTGCCCCAGGACCTGCACCTGCAGAGGACAAGGGACCCCGTGCCGGCCACCTCTCTTCCCTAGCGCTCCTCTGCGGGGGGAGTCGCAGCAGCTTTGCGTGGCTCCCTAGGTGTGAAAACGCTCTCTGTAGGACGAGTACATGTTGCCATTACTGTGCTAACTGAACAGACCCCTGACACTGGCTGACAGTCCCTAATACATTTTTGATTTCCCAAATATGTGCCCTTCTGATCTCAGTAAGAAGGATAAAGAGACTTTAATCAGCTGCTAGGTGGAATTATGGCTAATTGTGCCTGCCACCTCAATTAAATCTTTGCAGCCTATGGTGTTTATAACCATTTAAAGGGTCCTTTTAGACCTTCATTAGCTGCACACCAAAGACTTCAGAAATAATTGGCTTCTATGATTTAGAAATTGGCCACTGGGCTGTAAAATACCAGCCACTGGGAAAGTCTCTTAACTCGGACTGGTGCTTTGATACAATTTGACTCTGGTTTCAAAGTTACAGAGGGGCTTGTAATCTCTCATTAGCAATGCTATGAGAGGATAGAGCTTCCTCATTAGCACCGACCGGAGCAAAGGCACGAAGGCTTTCAAGACTCCCTTTGACGAGGGCGCCACAAATCAAAGCAACACATCAAGCTGCCAGTCCCTGCCAGGCGGGCAGAACAGCAGCCCTGCAGACCGAGGAAGGCCTTCGTCTCCAGAAGCAGCTTTCACTGCCCAGACAAGGGACTGCAGCTCACAGGGCCCACGGCCAACCTGCCAGGGTGGCCGAGCTCGCCTCCGCTTGCACTGCGCGCCCTCCTCCTTGCCAGGATGAGGTTTGGTATGTGGGACACGACAGCAGTGAGGAGTTACTGTACTCAACTCTCACTTCATCCAGGCCATTTAACTCAGGCTCTGGTGGTGAGTGACCTCTGACAAGTACCGGCCCACCTTTCTGCTCCTCAGCCTAACTAGCTGGAAAAATGGTGTAAAAGCCAGGCCTTGGTCCATGCAGGAGGTGAAGCAAATGCTGCCTTACAGTTGGGCTATAGAGTCTATAGAAGCATTAAGCAAGATTTTGTTGCCTCACAGACTGACCATGGAGAGGAACAGAGGACATGCTGCAGTGGCCCTCACTAGCCTCACACGCAAGCCAAAACCCTCCACAGTGATTTCCTACATAATCATCCCATTTTGACTCAATGACTACTGACAGTGAACAATCCATCGCAATCCTGCAGGAGCTCTTCCAACAACTGATGACTCTCCATGTTACAAACCTGTGCTTCCATTTAAGTCTTACCTCTCTGAGGATTCGCATTCCTCAGAGGAACGAGATCTATGTCAGAAGAGTCCCTTCTGCATTGTACTTGGACTGCCTGACTAGGGACCGAAAAATGACTGAGGCACCTTGTGGTCTTTAGCAATCCACACATGAATTCCTGAAATAGTGGACAAAAGAAAACAGACTTCCCACAGGGACATGCCAGGATCAAACACAAAGAACTCCAATGCTTTCCTTGGTGAGATGAGCGCACACACACAAAAATAACTCATTCATTTTCTTAGAAACAGCATCACAGCGATTGTCACTGTGCAGATTATCTGCCAAGACCCTCTACCTCAGGATATCAATTGCCCGTAACTCCAGGACAGCAAACAGAGCCCAAAGTGTAAGAGTTACTTAAAAGAAGGAAAAATTACCTATAAACCTCACATAAAATTTTCAACCTCACATCCATTACTGAAGCTACCAGTTACACTAAGAGCTTCTGTTTGCAAGGCAAAATTCTACAGCCCAGCAGGATATCTTCAAAAGAGGCTGGGTAAAAGAAGTACCTGTTCATAAATCTTTTTAGAAGTCAGTTGTGCTTTCTAGAACTCACAGTCCCACCAAATGAGCAGCCAGAGCCCACAGCCTTCAGGGCATTCCACGGACGCTCAGCTCACTTTGCCTCACTCTGTTGAAGGAAGGTTTAGAAGCAGCAGCATAACCTGGGTGGAAATGGGCTGTTCTTAAGATGGCAAGAGGATTCCTTTAAATAAGGAATCTTGCCCAGCTGAAATACAAGTCTTCCAGCAGGAAGATGAAAAGACAAGACCTCTCCCTAAAATTTTACTCGGGTGAAGCGTGGGTTTCCTAGCGAACGCGGACACTTCCCTCCCCCAAGGCGCATACCTTGTCCTCTGGTATGTCATGTCCAGCCTGTATTTTAACAAGCCCCAACTGCATCTGCTTTCACTTACCACCTTGAAGCTTGGCATCTATCTTCTGTCAAGCCAGCAGGTAAAAACAGATCACGGATCCAGCATCTGCTCCTGCCACCTGTGGGCAACTGGAAATCTCTGTCAGCATACAAAGACTTTGAGGAATTACTTCTTAGGGGGTAACTAGGGAAGAAGTTTCTTTCCGGACCCACCTGTTACCATGCCCGTCGCACTTACGCTGAGGTGTGCTCCCTCCCTTTTCCTCGCAGCCTCAGGCAGGAGTAGCTGGAGGTTAGGTCTAGCGCACCACAGGCAGCCTGCGCGCGGGCAGAAGGAAGTGCTCAGGCCCCGAGGGCTCCTCGTCCACATACAGGAAACGCAATGGCAACAGAGACAGCCAAAGGACCATGTAGTTGTTGCGCTGACACAGCCAGCAGAGGCGACGAGGCACAACGCACAGAAAGCTGCCTTCAGCTCACACGGTTTATTACGCTGTCCCATGTGGCAAGGGCTCAGTGGTAGAGAGCCCTTCTCCACAAAGGCAGGGGACAGGAGGGAAGCGCTGTACTCCACCGGCCCCGACCCATCAGTACAGCGCAAGCAGGCCAAGCTCGCAGCGCGGATGAGATGTCCGCTTCTCGTTCCACATTTCCTTGGCAGGAATGCTGGGGCACTCTATCTGGTAGCAGCTCTGTCACACCCTGTCTCCTCCGCCCCGACAGGCTTATGCTAACAGGTCCCAAAGGAAAGCTTGGTCCCAGTACTGAAACAGGATGTTGCCTTCTTCAGTGTATCTTCATTTTTGGAAGGGAAGAGGCAGGCTTGGAAAAAAAATGGATCTCTAGAGAAAATGGGTTTGCCCCCAAACCTTCTGTATTTTGCAGGATGCCTATACACCGTAAAAACTTATCCACAGCCATGTTTTTGGAAGGCGTCTTTAGGCTATACACAGGGATGTTCTTTCTTGCAGTGCCATTTACTCCTCTCCAAGGCCCACAACCACCCATGCTTGTAAACCCTCCTGCCCCCTGCACAGCAGCAGCCAGACTGCCTAATGGGGCTGTCCCCGGCACATTCTCCCTCTTGATATGTACCCAGGGCTGGGCAGGAGACAGTTGGTTGCAAGGGCCAAACAGCTGACCCAGGACTGTTCCCTGAGTGACCGGTAGAGACTGCTGCCTTCTGCTGCCTGCTTACCTGCCCAGGCACCAAATCTGCTCATCAGTCCAGAGGTGGCCACTGGGTCCCTGATCTTCCTGGAAAAAAAAATGCTTTTACTTGAAGCGGTGACAAAAACAGCTACCAGGGAAAACCTTGCACCTTCCCTAAAAAAACAGAGAAGCTGTTTCAGTGATGGTAACAATATTAATCTAACACTATGGTATGGGACAATTTGTGTCTGGTCCTAATTTTAGCCCATAATAAGTAGCAAGCTTTCCAGCAGGACAAACCAAAAAACCAAGATTTTTAGCTTTGTGACGCACTACACCGACTGTTAGGTGCTATCCATGCAATAGGTTTGTAGCTCATTCCTGAGTTGCTCTTTAGGAGTTGTCTCCTCACAAGTTTTTGTAACTTTGAAGGGTTTCAAAGCTCTATGACAAACTTTGGGGAGTGAGTACTGCTTGGAAAGCTATCCATTTAATGCTCCAAAGTCTACAGCTTGGGATGCTGCTTGTAAATATACAGGAATGAGGCTGGCAGTGGCCTTCATAAAAAGTTTCTGTACTTGACAACTTGCTCTCTAGGTCTGGCACATAAAAGAACAGCCACCTACAACACCATCTGAGCTTCATATAGGTAACATATTTATTGAAAATCGGCTTCACCAACAATGGTGAAATCATGACCAAAAATTACAAAACATCATGGTAGTTGGCTTTATAAAAATAAACTGCAGGACTATGTCTCACTGATTTGTACTAGTTTATCTTGCCCCCTCTCTCCTTTAATGATGTAAGTTATACTCTTCAGCATAATACCATTCTAGAAAATTGCATTCCGTCCAAAAAAACATGATTGCTTTTTATTAGCAGAGGTCCTTAAAGTGACTTTCCCCCCGCCCTCCCCAACAATAAATATAGAAAATAGCCTCTAAACAAATAAATTTTAGTTTGGTCAGCTTAAAAAAAAGGTCCATTTTCCCCCTCTTGGGATATGTAGTGACTAAGCAGCCTTTCAAACAGTATTCAAGTCTTTGGTGGCTTCAGCTGCTTAAAGCTGCAGTTTTATGTACAGATGATCAACTGAGGTCCTTTTTTTCTCCAGACACCAAAGACTATGAGATGATGTCAGACGTGAATTACCAGTACAATCGCCACATTCACTGCACTTTCACTGGGAGCGATCAACCGTTCCGAAAAGCAACTGGTAAAAGAAGGTCATCTTTGGCAAGCGAGAGCTTTCAAACTGAAGGTGTCTTTGGTGGATGAACCTGCTGCATAAGCTGCGGTCGTTTCACTCTCGGTTTCCGTCTCTTTGGCCTGCTCTTCGCTTTGTTGATCTGCACCACAAAGAATGCCAGGACCACCATGGCACCAAGAAAAGCAAAGACCGGAATAGTCTGACCTACATCCTGGTTGTACCGGCCGGGCATTATACCTGGAAGGCCAAAGAGGTTTGGAAAGCAATTAGCAACCGCATGAACTACGACGCCTTTGTGACATTAACACTATCTACTGAAAGGATCCAAGAGTAACTCTTGTTCTAAGACGAAACAGCTATAATCAGATTACATTTCAGACAAGAAGATTAACAACTGCAGACCAATTAGTGAAAATAAAACAGGATGCTGAATATACAGAAAAGCATAGGCATTTTCACCTTGACCTGTTTCGGAACATGAAAGCATAACCCAGATTTCTCCCACAACCACCACCTTCTGTTTTGCATTAGAAGTAAGAAGAGAGATGCAAATACTTGACTGTAGCTTTATCATCAAATAATTTCCATAAATCAAACAAATTCCAATGTCACATGAAAACTGACTTTGTGCTCGCTCCAGAGACCATGCATGCACATATTAAGACAAGTTTTTAAATCCTTCCTTTTTAAAGACACTTTTTGGTCTAGAAGCTCAGGCTAGGAAAGGAGCACATGTGAGACAACAAGCTTTCAAACTATTTCCAACTGGGCTTGCAGTGTCCAGCTCACAAAGCAGAGTACCCTACCATTAGACTGAAAGCTGCTCTAAACCAGTCGTTATTACTATACCTTCCCCAAAGCACTGTTCAGACACACTCTTCTCGTTTCTGCCTTCACACTTGTGCACTCACACAAGCAATTCTGTGTTAGCACAAGACACCTAGCCACAGCCTCCAAGGACTGGGACTACTGCTGACACCCACCAAACCAGAGTCAAAATAAACCTCAACTGGCCAAAGAGCAGCCATCAAAATCTTCTTCCCAGTACATGCTGCATGTATTTTCTTTTTAAAAAATTAGTTGTATGCAAAACTATTTCTCTAATGCTTCTGCAGTCAAGCTTTTACAAAATAACCACACTACTATTTGCACGTTTTTCACAACTGAAGTGAAACGTGGAATCTTTTCTGATGTTTAAAAAAATAAAAAAATAAATAATAATAATAATAAAAGCTATGCAAAAGCAAAGGAAAACAGTATCTTTCAGACTTTCTGATTTACCTCCAGGAATGTCCCATGCTCCACTTTCTCCAGGGGACAGTGGCCTCACTTGGGGTCGGTTCTGTCGAAAACTGGGTAGAGCAACTTTATCGAGGTCAATTGACAGTAACTTCTGATGTTTCCAAAGGTTGCTAGAAGAAATTTAAAATACAGAGATGTTTGCCCACTCACTTTGTTAATACAAAGAGTTTTATAGAAACATAAATATGGCAGCTGACACCTATAAACTGTGCACTAAACTGAACTCGAACAATAATCCAATTCATTCTTCAGCTCCTACAGCTTACAGGTCTCCAAAGTTAAATTCTGACACCACAAGAACACACTTAGATCAACTGCTATTTACTTACAAACCTATTTCTTGCAGGCAGACCACCTAAAGTTACCTAAAACTCAGCAAACTATGGCCTATATGCTGGTATGTTTGTCTCCAAGTGACCGTCAAATGATACATGCAATGGCAGGTTTGGTGAGCTGCCCAAGAAGCTGCTTTAGAAAGTTACTGTAAAGGCATGCAGTGACTAGGGATTCAAGCAAGCTCATTAACTCTAAGTTGGGATTACTCAGACAACAGTGAATTGACTTCTTAAGCTTTTTTAAAAAAAACTCTACAGTTTCATAAATTATAGTGTAACTGTCAGTTCAGGCTAAATTATTCACTGAAGGTACACTGATCATTATTTCCTGTTTGCAGTCTGTTCCTTCTCTAGGAAAGATGTTTCACTGTTCCTTTCAAAAGCAGATGAAACAACTGACTTTTCAGCTCAACTCAAAAGTGAGAATTCTTATAGAGCTATATTAAAGTTGTATAATCACCTGGGGGCAGTTTCATTCAAAGGCTGTGGTTTGGCCCAGGACAGGTGAGGACAAGCTGGAAGGGAACGGGGTTTAGGGTCTCCCAAGTGAGCCTCAAGCACTTTTGAGTATCGATGCAGATGGTTACCTGTGATTCACAGCAGAGAGACTGGGTTACTGAAAGACTGGCAGGGTAATAGTCCCAAATATTTGCATCCAGCTAAACACTGCTGCTGTAAAACCAGGAGATCTTTACAGTAATGACGTATAGCTAAATCTTGCAGTTAGACCTTAATCAAAAGGTACCTTACAAAACAGAACTGTGCACATACAGTCAGATGCAAGGTGCTGGTGATCCAAGTTTTGCTGGCCAGCACACCAGATGACATCAAACACTTTATACATGCTCCATAGCCAGTAATTAGAACGCTGCCTAGTAAAACTATGTGTATGAAAATTCCCACTCTATAAGCAAAACATTTTCTCTGATCAAACCACAATTAGGTAATTCCAAATCCCTAAAGCCTGCATGTGCTCTCTTCTAGTAAAACAATAGAACATTATAGAACCCAGACCCAGCTAACAACCTTAAAGGAATATAACTCCCATGTCTGACCTTGGTCGTCTTAAATACCACCCTGAAACTCTGTCAGTCACTGGATCTGCTCTATAAATAAGACTCTCACCTTCCATGCGCTCGGGGAGAGAGTAGCCTGCTCCCGACGGAGGTCGTTGTCTGTTTTCGGAATGGCTGAGACTCGGTGGCGTCACCCCATAAGAAGTGTACTGCAGAAGGGAATCCAGGAGCCAAAAGCAGTCTGTGGATTTTACAGCCCCAAACCCCAAAATATAATATGCATTAAGCTACAGTTTGAATGACTTATCTTTCTATTAAGTAGTCTATCAAGACATTCAGAAATACAATGAGTTTTCTGCTCTTCTTACTCAGCTTTTGAAGTTTTATGCCTGATTTCTGAAAGATACAGCTTTCTACCATGCTCCTTCATGAGTATACAAACACAAAATTAATCTGTTCAGTTTTAAAATATCTTCTTTTCTGTACCACATCAGTATTTCATACTCTTTTGGGGAATAAGAGCTACAATGACAGGGTCTCAAATATGGGAATTCCAGGTTGGGCAAGGCCAAGTCCCTGCAGAAATTAAGAGGCTTTTCAGTGTGGAAACACAGGAAGCTCAGAGCTCAGGCAATCATTTGCAAGGCAAAACAGAGAATCAACTAATATAAAAAAGGAGAAAATAAATATTTTGCACAGAAAAATACAAACAAGGTAATGTTTTCAGGCTGAGGACCACGATCCCAACAGGCGCACGATTTTGTTAAGTTATAACTCATTTGCTTTCCCAAGCTTAAAAAAAAAAAAAAAAAAAATGGGAGGGGAAGAGCTCTTGCTATTATTCTTACTAAAGGGAAAGCAGCTGTGGTACAGACCAGGTTGGGAATGTCACTATATATTTCATTGTAGTTTTCCTTTGCAATTCAATGGCTCATAAACATTCTTTTGATGCCCTCTTGAATTACTACTGCCTTAATCCAGAGCTATCTCTAAAGCATGAGACTTCTACCTAGTTACATCATGATTCTCTAAAATTTCCATCTGTGGAGGAAGGACAACAACTTACCAGCTATTTACACCATATAACAAACTATTTTTCTGAGAACTTTTTCTTCCAAAGTACAGTTGGCTAAGAATGGGAATTAATCTTCATAATCCTGGGGTCCCTTAAGCCCTCTCTCATCTTTGATTTTTAAAGAGGTCAATCCCATTTTAAGGATTTGTATTCACAAATGTTAGGAATTTACCTCAATTGAGGCCACTGGTGTCTCTGCAGGAGATACAGCTCCTGGTTCACAACTTAAAAGCTAACTTTAAAGGGTTTTTTATGAAGTCTTTCAATTTTTCTTCCTCCACAGGCTACACTGAATTTAACAGCATTAGGGTACTAAAAAGCATCACTTTCTATTACTTTTAATTAAAAGCCATATATGTCTTCTCTTACATTACATGCTTTCAAAAACCTACAGTAAGCATAGAAAGCCTCAATGTGTCAGTGTTAGGGTAAGTGATAGCAAGCTGCCCAAAGACACAGAAAGAGAAACCAGAAAACATGCAAAGAAGTTTACGAAGGAGAGAAATGAGCTAATGATGGAGAGTTCCCTTAGGCAGTAAGTTCCTTTAAACTTAGATAAATTTAGGCAAGGAATGAATTACATAACACATAAACATCAATGCTTAAAACACCAACAATAAAAACCTTATAAAAATAATAAATGTACTTTTAATTATAAAATGAAAATTCAAGTTGAATGTTGCATTCAGTGGAGATGCAGAAAGACCTCAGAAATGGATTATCTTCGCTCTCTCAAGCCACAGAGTTATTAGCCTACCCTTTATATGTCAAAAGGCAGGAGAAACCCAATCAACCCCTTCAGAATTTCAAAAGTCAGATCAGACACTGTACCAGAAAAAGGTTTTTATAAGAAACAACCATTGTGCATAGGAAGAGAGAATAACTTCTCTGAGAGTTAAAGAAACTGCACACACAGAATGACTCACACGCTTGCTACCTACAGTTGCAAATGAACTCTTCGAAAACCTGAACTGAAATGCCTATTTTCTGATAGATCTACATCACCTAATTTGCACAAAACTAGAACAGTATGAAAATATTAACTGAAATGTTCAGCATTACTATAAACCCTACAAGAAACTCTCTGAAAGGCACAAGGCACACTGATAAGCAAATGCAAAACAATTCATTAAACTACATGACATCCTGAATATGCAGCTAGGTAAAAAAACAGGGGGGTGAGGGGGTATCTATAATCAACTCTTCACAACTTCAAATCAAGCACATGTAATTGTTAGTGCTTCCTGGAACCAGCTCCTCATAACCCCCCAGAAGATAAACAAAACCACTCCCCAAAAACTTTGGGGCCAGAAACACAGGCAAGAGACCTAAGGGAAAAAAAATAAACAGCTTAGATATATCAAAAGGCTATTTAACAGGAGTTGTTCTTTTGTTGGCAACTATACCTTCCAGCATTTTCAGTAGTGCTCTGCAGAATTTGGATTAATCTTCAGTTAGGAATATTTAGCGATTCCCTAGAAAACAGCTATTTCTGATGGGAGCTGTAAATAACTCAGATGGCAGACGTCAGCTTAAGACAAGAATTATTCTGCTCACACACCTTTCTGTCGATGGCTGTCATCCAAGCAGTTAGAGTCGCCGTACAGAACAATTCTGCCACCACCTTCAGAAGGAACTTGGTAAAGTCCCAAAATAGGGACATTTTCAATTACAGCAGTCTCCTGTTTTAAAACTTCAAGACCTAAAGTAAAGTGAAAATAAACAGCATAATCTGCAAGGTATCAAAACCAATTGATTCGCAGGTCAACACTGTTTACATTGCAAACTTAAAAATGCACTTGTGCTGCTTTTCATTTCACACATTTATGCAAAAAGTTTTCAGAAGAAAACATGATGGTATGATAGAAATGAAACTGCTCCAAGACCTCGATGATAATGAAATTTCCTACTGATGTCAATTTTTTCCTTCTTCAGCAGAGATGGAGGAAAAGACCTCACTTATTGGCTTATGTTGAACAATCTTGAAAGAAAAATCCTAGTATTTTCAGAATCAAGTTTAAAATCAAAACATCTGCTTTACAAATTTTACTTTATATCTTTTAGTTCTTCTGTAAAATTCTATAAAATGTAGTAACTTAAGAGTTGGCCTTCACAACGCATATTGCTCTTTACCAACCTGTTTTGCTGCTGTGCTTAACTATTTCTACAAGAAAATCTACCATGGAACTAAACAAAGCAACGCAGACATTCCACGAAACATGTCATCTGTCTCTGTGTGCAGTAGCTGCGGGACCAAGACTTTGTCTGAACTCATTTAAAGCAGCAGTTCAGGGACAGTCCACCTTAAAGTTTGCTTGGTTTGTATCTCTCTATGACTCTGCAGTTACCTGTTTCCCTTGCACTTAACTTGTTCAACTTCCCATTTAGGTACAAAGAGAAGCATTGTTTAGCATGGACATATGTGCCAAAAAAAAAAAAAAAATGCACATACATTTTCCTGTAACTTTTTCTTCTCTTTAACTCTTGGCAAATTTCACTCCCTACATGCCCCAGCTGCTCTTTCCATTAGCAAAAAGAATTATATTTCATTACATCCACTCCTGCTGTGGTTCAGATATCTGTTTCTCAGTCTTTTCTGAAACACTTGCACCAACATTGTGAAGAGCAATTTTTAAAAAAGTATCATTTAAAAGCCTACTTACAAAAGCACTGTAAGTACACAAACAATAAATTGGCAACTTAAAGACATTTTTGTGAGATATTTGCAATTACAATTAAGATAATTTGTCAACTGAAAAGATGAAAAAATTAAGTTGGGGGAAGTATTCCAGTATGAAAGGGTACGTGCAGGAAAACCCAGGAGACACTTGGATACGTATCTGCTGTTCCTATCACAAAATCTATCCAACTGTTTCATCTCTCATCAGCTGAAAGCTGCCACAGAGAGCAAGGGGAAAAATGCCCCAATTCACGAAGGAACTAAAACAAAGTCTGTAGAAAGTCATCTTTAAGTTAAAGGTTTTCCTGCCTGTAACATTCACTTCAAAAGCCAGAATAAGAATTCAAACTTCAAATAATAGGTATTTACAGTCTCCTTTGCCCTTAGACATTGCCTTTAGATAGAAGCAGCAAAACAGAGAGCTGTTTTGCTTCATGAATTGACCTGAAAGAATTTCAGCAAAGAAAGCAAGCCTGGCAGGCTACTTGTCAAAATGACACTCTCTAGGTTTACAGCAATGAAATACCCAAGTCCCCAACAAAGGCACTCCAGAGACACCATCTGCCCTCCAAAAGGCTCACATGCATGAGCCTTAGAGAGTTAGAGAGTATTCCTCCATCAGGTAATCACATGTCTCTACTGCACACCATAAGTCACTCCAAACCACAGTGAACTTCCTAACCTTCTGTGATGGCAGCTGAGGCATATTAGGAGCATGTATAGCTTCTGCTTACTTGCTCAAACCCTCCTATATACACAAATCAGGTGCACAATCTGGTTAACAGTTCTGGTCATTTCATCTTACAGAGCACTCCTTAAAGGCTCATAATAAACCCTCACTTTTTTAAATGGCCTGCTCCTGCTACAGTTCTGCATCATCACCTCACAAATTAAATGATACTATGATAAAACTAAGGAGAATGGATAAACACAGAGAATAGATCATTACTCAAGTCTGAGCATACAAGTGCTTTGCATGTCTAAAAATGTTTCCCTTACATCAGTCTAGCAAGTGATACTGTCTACCAAACTTTTGAAGACAATGAATTACAATACAACTCTCCCCCCTCCCAAAAGATAAACATTTGATATACACACATGGGCAGATGGATTTACATACAGCAAACATAATAATGGATCGTATATATAGACTTCCATATTACTGTACTATATAAAAATGTATACAGTATCACATTATAGCTGTTACAGGTTCTAGGCAAACTAAAAAAACACCTACCGTTTCAATGCATTCTTCTCCCCACATCTTTTACACCTCTAGAGTTTGTAAATTTGTTTGCGCAGTGACAAAGAAGTTCTATTTAAAATACAGAAAAAGAAAAGGAATCGCATACCTTGATCCTTAAAAGTCTGTGCAATTACAATGCCATCTTCTGGAAACTTTGCAATACTGCATCCTGATGCATAATTCACTGAAAAACATCACAAAACTGCAATTTACAACCTAGAAGAGACACTTTCACCCTTCCTACCATAATTCAGCAAGCTGTGAAAATGAGCACAGAAAAAAACAAAAAAAAAAACATTCCTAGAAATATCTGGCTGATTTGGCATATTTTGACCAAGATCACAACATAATCAATCCATAAATTCATAGGTAAGGCATTTCTAAGCACAGCTTTCACAGCTTCAGCTTTACATAATGCTTTCAGACCTCTCCATTTAAGAGACTGACATTATCTTTTTTCAGCTAATAAGCTTAATTGTCCTACTCTTACTCTAAAACCAAGATTTAAAATGTGGTGAGAATTTAATATTTCACACTAACAGTCATTACTTGCACTACAGAGAACCTGTCTGCTTCAATCAGCACTGGAGAGCATTACAGAGCTCAGCGCTAGTGCCTTCACCTTAGGAATACACATCCCAAATCAACTGGTCAGAAAACAGTGATTCGGAAATGAAGCATCAAAACATCAGGTCAGCTGGTAAGCTTAAAAAGAAAGGTTCCCCACTGATCTTTTCCTTTCAAAGTTCTAATTAATTGCAAAAATTATTGCAGAATTAAAACCAGTACTAAACCAAAGGCTCCATATTAGCAATTAACATTTATGGTCCGGGCAAACAGAGACACACCCCAACAATACTCTTCAAAATATCATTGCCTGGAATGCAACTATAAACTCAGGACTTTCATTATGGGCTCTGACAAGTTATCAGATACCTACAAAGAAAGTAATCCTCTAAGCATGCTTAAGAGACTCTTCACATAATTTCAGAATGGTTCTCTCGAATCTCACTTGGAAAATCTGACTCTTGCAGAAAACTGTTTTCCAAAGAACGCGCTGTTCATAGTCTGTGTAGTCAATGAATTCCAATACTCACTTTCATGATTTGCCATGGTAAAATCACCTTCATACAGCCCATCGCTAAAGGCCATGCTCCAAACAGAAAGTAGATCATTAAGAGCTGGTATATTAGCACCTCCAGTATCTGGCATCCACCACTGTCTGTAAAAATTGTAGTAAAACACAGTTTGTTAGTATACAGAAAGCTCCTAGAATTTGTATTATGAAAGATCAGGCATCTCCTTGCATGCAGACTTTTTCAAAGTCACTTAAATAACAAATGATCTCTCAAAACTGCCTTTAACTCTAGGGCCATGTAAGCACCTTTCTCACTTCGGTAGCCACATTATGTAGCACAAGTTAGGTAACACTAATGACGCAGAGCTCTCGGCACATTCTGGTTCCACGAAAAATTTTAACGTGCCAGAAAAAAGTCCTGACTTAGGTTCTTCATTTGGCAAGGAGGCAACAATGATGGTCCTGTCACATGCCTCTCATTTCTCTAATAACAAATATTATCTACTCACAAAATGTGAAACGGACCTTTCTATCTTAACAGTAACACAAAATAGACTGATATTATAAGGTTCTTCATCATCAATAGTGGTATTAGTGCATTTTCCCTTTACACAATACACTGGGATAATTTAATACTGGTTGCAGAGGCTGGCAATAAGCTTTCTTTCCAGTCTCCTCCCCAAAAGTGAAAATGCATCAATTTTCTTTTTCTTTTTTTTTTTTTTTTTTTTTTTTTTTTGACAGTCTCTGATTTCTTACTGCTTTTTATTCTAAATATTTTTCTGGGCTTAAAAGATTACACTTACAAAAGTGGGCCTTCACACTCATGACAAAATGGGTAGCTATTTTATTTAAGCTGTCAATAAGGTCTATTTTGGTCCTGAGGTATTACCTTTCTTAGAGGTAGCATGAGAAGCGTTGCAAGTGCTGAAACAAAGTGCATTAGATTTTTTTCAGTACAGTAAGTGAACAAAATTGCAATTTTATGACATTTTGTTTCCCACAGAGCCTACAAAATTACCTTGTGTTTTCATCATAAAACTTGACTTTTCTCATCACTGATGTGTTGTACCAGTCACTAAACACTATAAGTGAAAGGCCATTATCAACGTCCCTTCTCAGCTTGGTGATCTCTTCCGGAAAATACTCTTCTTCACTGTCTACCATCAATAAAGTCCCTATGCATAAAAATAAAAACAGAGTTCTCCAACCTGTAACTGTGAGGTTATCACTATTCGCACAACCAATGCAGAAAAGCAATGCAAGCACACATTTTGCACAGTATCTTGCCCACGTGCCCTGCCCTGCAGCTTATCTAAAGAATTCACTTTTAAGTACAAGGAATATAAGGCAGTTCAGTTTACAAATATATCCAGTCATTAGTCTGTCAGCGCAGTATGCTTTTTGAGTCTTACTTATGACTGGTGATCATCTGGTTCCATGAACTATTAATGTCCACTAATGTCTCAAATGTATTTTCCAGTGTGGTTTTTTTCGAATGCTCTACAAACAGAGCCAAACTGCCCCAACACAACAATCAGATTTGCTGCAAAAACACACACTGTGAGACAAACCAAAATGTTAACGTAAACGCATCCTAAGCTTTTTCACTACTCCAGTTCTAAACTCACTACTGCAGATTTACAGCCGGGTAGACAACAGTTATTCCGAAACTTGGTTTGATTCAGACCTTGAAAACTACAGTTACATTTTAGCAGATCTGGCTAAATTGCCATTACTGCATTCATAGAGCTCTCCCCAGTTCCCCCAAACAAACAAGCACAATCCTCTCTGCTTGACCAAAAAGCATAACCAGAAAAATATACTTCTACTTCCTGAAAAGATCTGTATGCTTTTTGATTGCTTGTATATATCAAGCCATTTTGCTTCTTCACTCTTTGGTAGCCCACAGAGGTGGTGGAACCTGAACTCTCAAAGATACTCAAGACCTTGACTGGATGAAGCACTGAGCTATCCCAATCAAGCGCTGACACTGGCCCTGCATCTCGTGGTCCCTTGCAACCCAGACAATTCTATGAGCCTAGACAGGCTGTGTTCAGAACACCTTCTTGTAAAGATCCTGCTGAAACCAGGTTAATGACCTGGTTGATGGGACAGAGCGTGTGCTCAGCAAGCTTGCAGATGATACAACACTGGGAGGAACAGTTGACAGACCAGATTGTTGGGCTGCCACCCAAGGGGGGCTCAACAGGCTGGAAAAATGGATCAGCGGGAACCTCCTGAAGTTCAACAAAGTTCTCCTTGGGGGAGAAATAACTCCATGCACCAGTAAAGGCTGGGAGCCAACTGGCTGGAAAGCAGCGCTGCAGCAAAGGACCTGGGCCTCCAGGTAGACAGTAAGTTGAACTCGAGCCAGCAGTGCACCCTCGTGGCAAAGGCGGCCAACAACCTCGTGCTGCATTAGGAAAAATGTTAGCAGAAGGTTGAGGGAGGTGATCTTTCCCTTCTGCTCAGCAGTGACGAGACCACATCTAGAGTGCTGTGTCCAGCTCTGGGCTCCCCAGGGCAAGAAATACATGGACATACTGAAGTAAATCCAACAACAAGCCAGAAAGATGACTAAGGGACTGGAGCATCTGTCATATGAGGAGATGCTGAAAGAGCTGAATTGTTTAGCCTGAAGAAGAAAAAGCTTGGGGAGAGGAGGGCAATGGAAGCTGGATCTTATCAATGTATGTAACATACATATCAACATTTTGAGTGTAAAGAAGACAAGAGACAGATTCTTCTCCTGCCCACCAAATGGACATGGGGCAATGGGCACAAATTGAAACACAGGAAATTCTGTTTAGCCATAAGTAAAAACTTTCTGACTATAAGGGTGATTGAACATTCGAACAGGTTGTTCAGAGAGGTTGTGGAGCCCCTATCCTTGGAGATACTCAAAACCTAACTGGACATGGACCTGAACAACCAGCTCTACCTGACTCTGCTTTCTGCAGGGGGTTGGACTAGGCGATCTCCAATCGTCCCTTCCAATCTCCACTATTCTGTGATTGTATATAAAAGTTACCTACAGTCTGAAGAAAAAACCTAACTACTCTTGTGTTTAGAAGCCTATTTTAGTCGCACCTTCATTTACCACCTTAATTCCACGTGCACATTTCTGTTCTTTTCCATTCTTAAAGCCTTGTCCTTACCTTACCTTTCTTCCCTACACAGATTTTTGCAGCCACAGAGACCACTCACCTCCCATCTCAGTCTATTTTTGCAATCTAAAAGCTAAATTCTTCTATTTTTTTTCCCAAGACACTTTCTCCATTCTCCTAAGGAGAAACCTGAGCTGTAATTGACAGTTCTGTGCATGAGCAGATCTGCCCATGCAGTGAGGAATAGATCTGCTGCCCTCAGAATAAGCTAAGCAAACCACCCACTAAACTTGACTATGCAAAAGTGCGATTGCTTTTTGTCCCAGAAGATATAAATCGCAGAACACTACAATCAATCTGTCCTCCTTTGCTTCTCTTCACTGAGGAAATTCTGGAAGCCCAACAAACTACTAATCAAATCAGACAAAATGTAGGCCTGGGCTCATACCACCACCAACACAGTTGCTGCACAAGAAACACCTGGGAGCCGTTGGAGTAATCACAGGAGGACTGCTGGGAGAGCAAAAAAGACTCAAATGTAGTCAACACTCTTTTCTACTTAGTCCAACATACACTAACCATCCTTTAAATTTCTTTTGGGGATACTATATAGGAAAGAACTAGTTCAGCCTTTCCATCTATTCCTTCAACACAACAATGAATCAAAAGGAAAGATGGGAGAGAGAAGTCCCTTAATGCTGCTCCCTGTCAACAGCAAATCTTGCAGTTTCAGAAGAGAAACTAAATTTATTAGAAGAAGAGAAACTTTTTTTTTACAGCTAGTATTTCTGTCTCCCATTGTATATCTGCTGAACTCAAAAAGCAATGGTGAGGTATCTGCTGATGAATCATGAACAACAGAAGATTATCACTGACAGCATTTCCAGAACAAGGAAATTATCAGGAGAATTCACCCTCACCTTACAGTCCACAGAGAAACATTGCAACTCAAAAGAAGAGAGAGTCTTGCTGGAACACACCAGGGACAACTAGAAGGGCATACCAGAGCAGAAAATAACATGGACAGCTTGGCTTGCCCCCTGCCTGGCAAATACACTGCATCTCTTGCCTGATGAACACACAAGAAACAAGCCACATACTGCTTCACTACTGCACATCTTTTAATGGAATGCCTTCCTCACTTCCTACTCTATCCACAAAATCTACTTTTTAGAATGCCATTGCTAAAGGAAAAAAAAAAATCAGAACAGACATTCAATTTTAGTCTAGAATCCATCTATGCTTCATTTTGACTATGCCAAAATCTTTTAGCAGATAGAGTTCTGCTTCTGTGGGACTGGATACAGAGGCATTTTTAACTGAGGAGTTTTTCCTCAGTTAAAGGAAGGATACAGACCTGAACCACGTCTACTAGATTCCCAAGCAAGCAAGCTGCTGCATTCACACTTCACACACTTAAATATAAGCATATAATTAATAAATCTGCACCCTTATAATACTTTTCTACTCTTAGAGAATTGTTTTTCAAGCCTCCACAACATTTTTAGTCTTAAAAAATCAGCAAGGAAGAAGTTAATTGTATGCAGCACGAGGCCATTCATGCTTACCATACTGACTTGCATCAAAACATGTAAAAGGTGAACCAAGAACCTCAACAAAGTATCCCATGCTTCTTAGGTGCTGGTACATGTCCCTGAAGTTTGTATGGATATGGTCACCATTCCTTAATGAAAAAAAGAAAAAAAACATTGAAGATATTTAAATCTGGCTTGCAGAAATTTGTTTTAAATCCTCTAATACATCACTTGCTGGCTTCCTTTCTATAAGTTCCATTTTTTCAAATGGTTTTCCATGCATAATCTCCTCTGCAAAATTCTTCACTAATTACACTGGTTCCGAGTACTTATTTTAGTTCACAGAGAACTATGCCAGCAAAGCTAGACGTAAAACATGTCCCTTACGAAGCACAAACCTATCTGTTTGCATCACATCATAGAGCCAGTAAGTTATATGGAAGAATCACACAGGACCACCTGTAAGTAATTGCTGAAACCCAGCAGAGAAATACCTGGCCACTTGCTTTATCTTCATGCTGCAAACAGCTTTCCAAAAGCATACAACTTGGACGCTGATCTGATTAATCCTCGCTTATACACTGTTGCACATTTCTTATCAGAAAGAGATAGATCTCTTAGATTAGCGATCTCTTCTTTAGGATTCAGTCTTTCAAATCTCATAGTTTTTTGATAAGAGAATGCCAGAACAGCTAATAAAGTTGCCCCCTTGGCAGAAAGTAGGGCAGAAAAGAAAAATGCTAAACTTTAAAAGCAAAACAAAAGTCTCAGTGTCTTAAATCTGTATTTAAAAACATCTCATTTCATGTGAATAAAAAGCCTGCTGGATTAAAAAACCCTTCACAATGAAAGACATACAGGGGCCAAGGACTTTTCACAGATTTATTAGAAAAGGTAATTCCATGCTGCACTGATAAAGGACAGGGTGTTCTGGCATTCAAAGTTATCCATATCTTTAACATACAATCAAGAAATACTGATTTAATAGAACCTGAGATAAATACCAATCTAATGGATCATTCTTCATCCTCAAATTATCCCTGGGGAAGTATCCTGGTGGATAACGTAGATTGTGGTACTGATCCCAAAGGACTCGCTTACTACGAGGTGGAGTAGGAATAATCTTCACTTTTATTGGAAGCTTCACCGTTGAAGTCTGCTCTGCACCATTCTTAGACTGAAGGACAAAAAAACCCAATGAAATCTTTTTCCCCCACAAGAACATTCAGCATTTAACTGTGGATCATAACAGGCCAAGAAAATAAGATACGAAACCTTCCTTTTGTCACTTTTGTACCAGCTACAGAGACCAGGAGATGACTCTAGCTTAAATCATTATACCTCTTTTCCCTAGCATTGAACAGTTTATATCTATGTTTAGAATTTAAAATACTTAAAACATTAGAACTATGATTTAGTTTAAGCATTCAAACCCTTAAAACATTCTCTAGAACAGTAAGTATAGTTTCAGAAGAAAGAAAAATATTTAAATAAGCTCTGTTTCAAAACACATTACTTAGAATTCAGAATAAATAAATGAAGTTATGAAGTCAGTCTCACAGACAGATTTTTGAACTACAAAGCATATTCAGTTCACAGATTAATCCTGATGTCTACTATAAACTCTCCAGTTTCTTGACCCAAACCTACTCTATAGTTAAAATGGCAGGACTATAGCAACCTCTTAAAAAGTTTTATTTGTATATCATGAAGTGACCTTTACAAAACACAGAAAATCAAAATGCATAGAACTTACTTCATTTTCTGCAGGGGATGATACTGTGATCATAACGTGACCTTGAGCAATGCCTTCCCAAGATGCCGCTTTTTTTGCTACAGAGATAGAAATTGCTAAGTATCCCGACCAAGGCCATAACACAGGGGAATAGGAGAAAGCCACTTCAATATTATCCCCGTTTTGTGGGAGATAGGGCTGCCAGTCTGGCTGTGAAAAGAAGAATGAGGACTGTTGGTAAAACAGTATTTGCAATCACTGAATTTTTGCACATGTAGCCCTCCCTCTCCCTCCACAGAAACAACCCCCCTAAACTTTTCTGAAGATTATGCCAACTTGCAAAACGTCAACAAAGCTTAAAAGCAAGGTGTTGTGCCAGCAAAACAACTTGATCATGACAGCTTTAATGATCTGGACTATAGGCTTTTCAGGGGCAGAACTCTAAGAAGGTAACTGAACAGCATACTGCATAAATGGGCCTAATTGATTATTCTGGAGTCCTGTGCAAAAATTTATTAGCAGGAACACTAAGTTTCTTTTCAGTAACAAAAAACATCATTGTTCCAGATTCACACAAAATACAGCAGTTGTGTCTGAGCATTACCACCAGCTAACAATGTCAGAAAAAAAGCTTCAAGAGCTTTCAGAGCAAGCTCAAATCTGCAACAGATCTCAGAATTCACACTACTATGTTGAACTTCAGCTCATTTACATGGGCTAGAGTTCTTGAACAGGTGCCTTATTTACTTTGTAGTTATTGAACTTGCAGTTTAACTTTTGTTCTACATAAAAACTTGCTTAAAGCTTAATTTTAAAAAATAGAATCCTCCTAAGGCAACCAATCTGCTCAACAGTACTGAAGTAAAGAACATATTCTGTTGCAGGCCTTGATAAGTCAACACATTCAGGTCATTTTGACCCATGTAAAAGGCATGTTTTATAATGTCACAGTCCTTTACGGAGAGTCCACATGTTCCAGATCAAATGGATGGAGAAAGTCTATACTTTGTTCCACAATACTTTAAATATGATCAAAGAATACAAGAAATCTCTATGTAGTTGTTAATCCAAACTGTTTTACAGTGACAAAACAATACAGGCACCTGAAACCAGCCAGTGCACTGCTGGAAAACATGTGTAGACAGTTCAGAAGGATAAATCTTATTAATCCAAGTGTGTCCTTCAAAATTAAATATTTTGCATCTCATCAGTAAGAAAGTTTCTTTGTTGTATTAAATTTATGGCTAGAATAGTCTTTCTGGGAAGCATTTAGCAATATTAATAGTCAAGGCTTGGAACAATGTGTCTTACCTTGTCTACAATTCTCCCAGTGACTCCCATACCATTAAGGATAGTAACATTAACAATGGTTGGCATCCCTCCATAGTATATGGGCTGAGAACAATAGGGCCACATGTAGGGACATTCTGTCAAGTCAATGTAGCTTGGACTCAAACTACAGCAGGATGGAGGGTGGGAGGAGGAGATTTATTAAAAAAAAAAAAAAAAACAGTGAATAAAACAGGTATATGACACCACATATAACTAATATATGAAAAACTTACAGATTAAACATGCTAGCCATAGTTACCCTGTCAAGTTCTTAAATTGCTTCCCTAATCTGCACAAGAATCTTCTCTTCCCCCTCGGTTTTTTTTTTTTTTGTAAATTTGTGTGAAAAGATTTACTCTATTTTCATAAAGCAAAAGCAACTTTTCAGCTCAAGAATATATTTATTCTGAAAAGCTAAAATTTATCTGCTCTTCCATTTTGGTCCATATTGCACTATTCACAACATCTGACAGTTTAAACTGAACCTCGAAGAGAAAGTGAAGCTAAGTCTCAAAGGCTCTTCAAAACTCTACACTGCTCTAACTTTGGCAGAAAATATCAGGACTTTTCATCCATCTTCCTACCAAATTCATGTCAGGATCACCTAAGATCTCGGTCTCTTCATTGCATAAACACAGATTGCTCAACTAAGTTACACTCTTATCACCAGCTCTCTAAAAAGAAATACTGCAGATCATAGTGTATCGGTTGTTAATCAAGGATTAAAATTAACCTGGCTTGCGGTTTATAGCTGTTGAGGATCTGATAAGCTCTCAGAAGATCCAACTTGCCATGCCCTTGTTCAAACATGTTGACTCCAGGAAGTCTACGTGCTGATGCAATAAGTGCCTGCTTCATACTTGCCGGATTCACCGTTTCACGCTTCTGAACTGTGCTGAAGTGGGAAACAGTAGATCACCTTAGGTGGCCTCTATTTGTGTTTCTAGCTGGTCCTGTTTACCATACTGCCTTGAACAGTCTAATCCATTTAATTTATGAAAAATAAAATTAAAAATTAGGCTGCCATGAGCAACAACCACATTTCATATTTGCCAAATATTACTCGATTTCTCAAAGAAACAGCTGAAGATGAAAACAGAGTGGCAATTTTCTGATACATTTCTCTTCTTACAATGTGCTCTGTCACCAGCAGTAGTTCTAATTATAGTAGTATTCTGAAATGCTAGACAAAATACTCCAAAAATCAAAGCCTCTGTAGCTGGAAACTTGCAGGGATCTCCTGCCACAAACATCTTCTAGAGTATAGAGGGGATGATGATGACTTTGAATTTTGGGCCTAAGAGTTTTTCACATAAAGGTTTGTCCTGTCTTTAAGTAGAAAGAGTTACAAACTCAAAAGCAGAGAGGAGAAACTCCTACTCTCCTTTTAAGTTCTTCAGTGCACAACAGAAGACTTATGTAACTGGATAATAACCTAAATTCTACAGAATTTACATATCCTGAGACAAGTTATCTGCTGTAGGTGCCTACTTTGAGAAGCTACTCTTCTACTATGACGTGAAGTGACAAAAGCTTAGCAACTTAAAATAACTAAAAATACGAAAAAATATTTTGTAATACTGTTTTCCCTGTTTATATTTTTATATATATAGTTATCATTCAAAACAGGTCTCACATTTAGCCCAGGAGATTTAGAGCTAGTCAGATAAGGTAACATCTCAGGCAGAAGAATCCCTGATTTTATCCTTCAGAGTTTTTCTTATACCTAAATGCAATTTATTTTTATTTGGTACATTCCTTTAAGAGCCTCTTACAGCTCTGTCTGCATTGATACATTTTTCAGAGATTTTTACTTGAGGCTTACCTTACTAACAACGTAACAGCACCTGCCACTACAGGAGATGCTACACTTGTCCCAGAGAGAGAGCGACATCCACCTTTCATGCCAGAACCTCTCACTCCAGACCCATAAGTAACAATATCAGGCTTCACTCTACCGTAACCACCAGGCAGCTCCTGTGAAAGAAAATGTACAAATTAGTACCCAAATAATTACTGAACATCAGTTGTTTCATTTTGGCATTTAAATTAGCTGCCAGTCACTCAGAAGTAAAATGATCAACTACATTAGCTGAGGTTCAGTATCAATTAGCAAGTACAGAATCATTCAAACCGTTTACAGCATTTTATCTGCTCAGTGTATATCAATATACAAAAGGGCTGTCAGCTTTACTGCAAATTGCTCTAATATCTATGCTACTTACGAAGCCACAGAAAAAATGATAACCAAGTTGTTACCTAGCTAATGAATGAGATGCAGCACAATACAAAAAAAAAAAAAAAAGTAATGTCCTTAAGCAAGATCATCATGTACTCTCCTCTGAAATCATGTGTGCAGTACCAGTCACCTCAGTTCAACAGGTAACTGCAAACTGAAAGGAGGTCAAGTAAGTGCAACATTGCATGTAACATCCGGAAAGCCTAGAATGTTTGGTACTAAAGAAAGGGTAAAAACAAGCCTTCATTTTTAGAGAAATTTGCCCACACTGGAAAGTCCTCACCGTGATTCAAAAGATAATGGATACTTTCACAGACATGAAGAATTTCAAAAGTAGTCAATATCAACGATGAAAAACCCCAGAAATAGTATTTAGCTTCTTGTTTCAAAACTTACACCAGTCATCAACTATTCTGATCTTTGATGAAACCTGTTATCACATGTTAATACACACACATCGTCTGCACAAGATTACAAAACATCCCCAACCCCAACAACTGCTCTTTCCAAAAGCCTTTACTTTGTCTGCAAATGTGGCTGGCCATAGTTGAAGTATCTTACCCAAGTGGTCATTCCCCTTGATGAAAAGCGAGCTATATTATCTTCAAAGTCAATGCCACCTACTCCAATCACATCCATCTGGTCAGCAGGGTTATTGAGAGTCCTAGAACAAGTTGGAAATAAAAAGACAGGAAGGAAAAGATGACCACAGCTGTAATGCTGTACAGACAATGGGTATGCCACTATCAGATTTTTGACAAGTACTCTGTCTAACCTCCACAGCAACTATTGGTACAACCTGATATAGTTATATTCTATCAGTGAGAGTAACTTTTCAAGCTACTAAACCACATTATCTTCAAAACAAAACAAAACCTTTTTTTTAGGCATTCATTTCAGAAATATGCCACAAATCATTCTGGCAAGATGCTTCTGCATTGTTTAAGTCTGAGACCTGTACCCAAAGATATCTGCTCATACTAACAGTTAAACATCAGATATGAGTGCAGCTCTTCGACCGGCTTTCTGTTGTTTGAATGAAAGAATATTCAACTAAGTACTTCATAAATGTATTACTGAGACAAAAGATAAAGAAAATTGAGGAAGGAGTCTAACTTGGATCACTTCCAAAAAACAGACTCCTTGTAACAGATTACAGCCAAAGGAGGAAGGAAAATCCTCCACCTCAATCCTTCCAAAAAAAGTGTAACAATGTATTTACTTTTCTTTAAATTGTCACTGAAACTTACCCATACAAAGGTCCGTCATTGCCAATAGCAGAAACCATGATCACATTGTTAGCTGTCAGTTCCCATACCTATGAAAAAAGGGAATTTTTTTAAAGACTCCACCATCAAAAAAAGAGTTTTCTACACAAATACACATTCCATGAAGCCTGATTGTAAAAACTATTAATTCAAACCCCCTTTCTCACTGAGACTTATAAAATGCATCTCAATGGTATATTAAGTATTATGCTACTACTATTCTGAATATTATGTGACTGATAATCGCATCTCAACAGCAGCATTGCTGACTGTACATAGTCAGGTTACATCAAAAGAAAAACTGTCTGTAACAAAACACTCTAGGCACCAAAATTCAAATAATTCTGAATCCTCTCTAGGATTCTCCCCCTGAGAATCAGGAATACTCTGGGAAGAGTAGTAAAGTCACTGTCAAACTAAATTTCAATATAGATTATGATAAGAAAGGGAGAACTTTTATTCCTCAGATCCCCTTGTAACATTTTTCACAGAAAAGATTTATCCTTTTTTAAACATAAATTAATTCATTTTGTGCTTTTGAAGGAATGATCAACAGATAAAAGAACCCTGACATTTACTAAGATAAAAACCTAATTCCATCTTAACCTGAAACACATTTGTAATCACATAGCTCTATCAACTACCTATACTTTTTCAACTAGTTATTCTTCAACAATCTGCTGTCAAATTCATGATACATATATTTTTGCTAGAAAATAGATTAACTGTGCAGGAATTTTTGAATAAAGTAGAGCTGGATATCAGCTAAGTTGCTTGCATTAAGGGCCCACTTAGTTACATGTTTGGGAGTCACTTCCTAGTGGTACATACAGCGTTCTGTAAAGTTTGTTTCCTTAAGAGAAGCAATTCCCCTAAAAATATTCGTAAAAACTATCACCTGCACAGAGTTTCTCTCATGCAAATGAAACCCCACAAAAGAGTGATTACAGAACCAGAACCTGTCAGCAGCTGTGACAAATAAGCTGTTCTACAAGTTTAGATCAAATACCGCAATCACAGAAGCTTTATTTCACTGTACTAACCTTGTCAACAAAAGGATGATCCATGAAGTCTGGCCCACCAATACTTAGATTCAATACATCTATCTTCTTTAAAATTGCGTAATTGAAGGCATCTAGAAACCAAGATGTGTAGGAGACCTGCATAAAAAAGGGAAAACAAAAGCATTCATCTGCAATCCAGTGACTCCATGACAATACAGACCTGAGAGACAGAAGAAGAAACAACACAGAAAGAAAGCACAAAACCAACAATGAATTCCTAGCATTTCTAGTGCTCAATATATCTAAGTGACAGCTGCACCTCTATACAGATCAGACTTTTACACATTATTTCTGAAGAATATATGAGATTGGGAAACTCCAGGATATTCTATAATAAGTAATTGTCTTCTCTCTCTAAAACAAAAAGATGTATGCTTCTCATTTATCAAACGAAGAATGTCAAAATTTGCAAGTATTTGCAATATTCAGGAAGGAAAGAATTAATACTGCATTAATCTAGGCAGAATTTAAAACATTTAAAATAGCTACCTGATTATTGGTGAACACTCTAAAAATGTGCAGTTCTGCATTTGGAGCAAATCCTTGGCATTCTCGCATGCTGGCTATCACACCTGCTACAAAAGTTCCGTGGCCTAAACCTATCAGGCAGACAGAGGACAACAAAATAAGATGTTAGAATTCAAAACATTTCATTATTAAGTATTTCATTCATTAAAAAATATCTATATCAAAAATCACACTGATCTAACATACTTTATAACAAATCATAAATACAGGGTTCAGTTCTAGTCTTAACGAAACTGAATTTTGCTATTGACTTCTGTGGGGCTAAAATTTCCAATACTATCTAGCCAGACAGCCAGCTGATTTTCTGAACAAATTCACATTCCCAGAAGCCTGACGGAAGTAACTGATTAATCCTACCCAAATACATCTCAATGGCATATTCAATATTACACTACAACTATTCTGAAGATTATGTGACCAATAATCCAGCCTCAGCAGCAGCACTGCTGACTGTATATGGTTAGGTTACACCAAAGGAAAAATACCTGCCCATAACAAAACAGAGAGAGATACAGTCTCTATAGTCTGTCCACACCTATTCGCTACAGATGAGGTCAAGAGTCATATTAAACAATAATTAAAGAACTAATTTTTTTCCGCAAATGCAAGTCGCAAGCATTTTATTTTTAAGTCACAAGCATTGTACTTTAAGTAAACTCCTTATAGGTTTTTTTTATTCTGACTCTGCAATAACCATAGTTTGTTAAGGATGAAAAATAAGACAAGAAAACACATCTTTTCCTCCTTTCACAAAAAACAAATTTAGCTTTTGCTTTATGAGACTGCCTGTGTTATATTTCTGTGCTCAAAATCTGTTTGTCCACCAATCATCTGGATAGAGAACTAGTAGAAAGCGGTACCAAAAGGAGGTACTGTAATGCAATGAAATACTACATGACAAAACTATGTAAGTGCACCGAGTAAGATATGAATACATTGAACTAAATGCATTAAATTGGCCACTGGCTCACTGACCTGGATTTATGAAGTTAATAATCTATAAAAGTATACAGTCAAGGCAAATCAGGGTCAACACAAGAAAAAAAGAACACAAATATACTGTAGAAAATAAAGGGTTCCGTGTGCATAAACTAGCATAGCATTCATTGATGAAAACTATATAAATTAGAAAAACTTTACAGAAAGCCACCAAAACGCTCATTAGCTACTAGACTGCACAATAAAGCAAAATATTCTCTCTCATAACTACAAAAATATGAAGGCACTGTGTAAGAGCGGAGTACATAAAAAGAAACGGGAAAGAAACAACTGTATGGGGTTTAACTCTTATTTCCAATCACCTTCATATTTATTTATGCTTGCATAATGTTTTCTTGCCTGACATTTTTCAAAAGCTATGATGAAACACCAGGTATGATTCTAGAGAGACTTGCTCAGTGCCTTCTTGAAGCCTTAATACTATTTGTTGAATTTGATAAGAACACAAAGCACTTAGAATGTTGCAAAATTAGGCTTAAAGTCTCAAGATACAGCTTCAACAGTTGTTAATAAATGTGTTGCCACAGCAGCAGCAGCAACAACTTTACAATGCAAAGAAACACTCACACTGGTGTCAGGAAAAATTTCATCAACACTACATGGTAACCTACCATCATCCAAGGTTCTCTCATTAGTCCAGTTGGTTCTCTCCTTTACATTTTTGAAATGTGGATGTTTCTCACTCAATCCAGTGTCAAAAACTGCTACTCTTACTCCAGCACCTATAATGGAAAAGAATCTGTTTTTCCAACTCTGCTTCAATACAAATCTATTCTATCAAATTAATGAACCTTTTATGTATATTACACAGTCCACAATTTAATGTATTTTAGATCTTTAATAAAATTCATATTCCATTGCAAAAATTCAGCCAGAGTACCAATAAGATTAATTTCACTTAAATCCAGTGTACACACACATACAAGTGCTCTGTAAGAATACAATGCATCACTAAACAAGTATTTCTCAATCTTTCTGGAACTGTCACTCAGTATGAGATCAATACACACAAAGGCAAACTGCACATCCTTACACTTCATTTGTTTTTCAAGAAAGATAATTGATCTAAGCCAATAGAAAAATGCATACCTGTGTAACCCATTTGCCAGAGGACATCTGCCTGCAAGGTCTGAGCAACTTGGCGTGGGATAGCTCTCAGCAAACGCCTGCTTGAATGTCGACCTGTTGCATGCCAAAAACCAGAACCTAAAGAAAGACTTGCTCTTCTCAAGGGACGAGATGACTGCCATTTTTGGGTCCATCTGGTCTCATTGCAGTGCAATGTAGGATCAGCTATGTACAATTAGAATGAAGACAAAAAAACAGTATGAGGAAAAACACAAAGGACTTGACTTTTATGCAAATATACAGATCATACTGTTACCTCACAACAAAATTTTTAGACAAGCAAGTGTCCACTTTCTCCAGAAATACTAGCATCATCAAAATCAGTGAAAATTCCCACTTTATGTACTAGGGGATATAGTTGCCCAAAGTCTCTGCCCACAGCAGTAAGTGACTGCAGCAAAAAAATGCTCCTACGTGGCAGGCAAATTCACTGCCACACTCTAGCAAAACTACAGCAATACCCTGACAATTAAATAGGAAAAAGAATAGATTTCTATGAGTTAAAAGAAAAATCACATAGCACAACTGCCTTCTCATTTGTGTAATGCTAAACTGAGTGCCTTAAATAAGATTCAACAGATTTTTCCAAAATAGATCTCATGCAACCATAAAGAAAATTACTTACGCTCTGAGTATTTGAGAGATCGGAAGACCTTCCGCTGAGGTGTTACTCTCTTGATGTTTGGATGATCTTCCAGTGTCAGTACTCCATCTTTCTGTTTCTCATTGATCTGAATCACCTCAAAATCACTAGGATAGTCACTGGCTGGGTTGTTGCGAGGTACAATCCTCCAGTTCTCGATATCACTGCTTTTTAGTGCACTTGAAATAAATTTACTTCTAGCTTTAGCTGTGAAGTATCCATTAAAAGCCACAATATACTCTGGAACAAGAGCATAACTTCTCAGAACTGATCCTGAAACAGTTTACTAGTGCATTTACATCAAAAAGATCTGAATACTTCTTTTTCTTTAACCACAATTCGTCATGCTGTCTTTTATCTCCCAAATGAAAATACTTAATAAAGGAATTGGAACTATTGACGTAATTTGAGTCTACTAATTATGTAAGTTTGCATGAAAAGCACTAAGGACATAAATTTTAATAGAGAGTATCATGTCTGTTAGAAAACCTTAATTTTGAAACATCAAAACACAGGCTAAAACACTACTTTGACAAAAACTAATAGTCGCCTCTATGGATTTTTTTTTTCTTTTACAAACTTCCAATTTATTTCTGCATTAAGTTTATTTTTGCACCATGAAACCCCCATAATATAGTAAAGACCTTTGAAAGGATGGTAGAATTGTAAACAACATAGAAAGGTAAAACGATGAGGCATGGCGAGTGGAAGGGGAAGAGAACCTAGTCCTAGTTACATCCAACAGTGCAAACAACTGTTTGATATACTAGTTCAGTATGCCTCTTGACATATATGATTAAAAGACATCTAGACACTACAAGGTATTGAGTTTTAGCACTTCATTAGCAACCGTCAGTTACTGACACCATCTACGACACGCAGAGAACTGAGCTGGTCCCAACAGTCCTTGATCTGGATTAATAACTTGCGAGTAGACCTCAGTCCCAGTGCACACCACATTCACCTCAATAAGCTCTTGGCTAAGTATGCATAAAAATGTGCTTACTTATTTTCTGCCTGTATGTATTTAAGATGTACACATAGTTTTGCAGTGGGAAGATTATGGTTACCTGAGAAACCCGCCACAGGGTCAAGACATAAATTGAGGACAACTTAGATGCTGACTTCTAAGATTGAATCAAATAAGCTAGTATATTACATGAACCTACAGTTTTAAATATTAGCACAGAAGCAGGCATAAAAAGCTTCTGTGCACCTTTCAAGAACCTCTTGGTTTTGTAACAACTATGTAACATATTGTACAAATTTATTGTTCATCTTTCCTCCACATCCCTTTGCCATTTATACACTGCATTTATATTAAATGTTCTGCAAGCACATGGCTGTCCATCTCAATAAAGATTTCATTTTATATACTCTTTTTTTGTGAAGTCATCTCTTTGAAAACGTATATAGCACATGCTGCAAGAACTCCTGTGCTCTTTCTTCCCCGGCTTTTTACTGATCAGCTTCATCAGGCCTTTGTGCCTCCATTCCCAGTTTGCCACTCTTACTTGCATTGCTCTACTGCTACCCTTTTTCCATTGTCAGTGATACCAGCCTCATTTTCCCTTTCATTTGCTATGTTCAAATGCATCTTTTCATTTTTTCTGTGTAAGTATTTTTGCTTCCAAACCCTTCCTTGAACAGAGATTTCTTGTCTTCACTCCTTTGAGGCCCGCTTCTGGTTTTGTTTCATAAAAGGGCCTCAAAAATACCAACTGGGTCAAAAGGAACAGCTACTAAACACATTAAAGTGATTAACTTGCCCACCTGAGCCTATTTATCCTACATCTACAGAGACTCTCCAAATGTTACACTTCCACAAACACAACAGATCAGTAACATGCACTTGAACTTCACATGTATTTTTATTAGTTCTTTATTACCATGCTCCACGACTGTTGAAGTGAATTCCACTTTCAAAGTAAGGCGAGAACATCCAGGACATACGTGAGCCTCATGAGAGGAATTTCCTAGTCTGGTACCAAGGTGTTTTTTGCCACAGAGTAAAATAACAACCAGAACAAACCAGATGTTTGCAAACTTCATGGTCATAGAAGAAAATGGTTTCATTTCAAAAATTCCATATATTCAAATCACACTTCTTCATGAATTAGTTCATTTTTGATTCAGCAAATGTTGCTTTGACTGTGCTGTTCAACTGGATATTCTTAAAGCTGTCTCCAAAATAAGTAGAGATTTCATAGTCTTTTGAGGTAAAGCCTAACAAACAGGCTCATTTCTTTCTACGCTTTTTCTCCATTTTGTATTAAAAGATTGGTCACTCAGGATGTGGTGACTGAGTCCTGTACTCCATTTCTGATTGAAAAAATAACCCACCAGAAGAATTAGCAAAGCTGTCTGCAAGCTAACCTGTAAGGGAAGGCAATATATAAAATGATTATATATATACACACAAGCATGGATCTAGCCTGAAAATCTCAAGAAAATAAACGTTCAGCAACTATGATCAGAAAAAAAATAAAATAGTTGCTTATGTTTCATTTTGTATTCTTCAAGAACACTCTTCAAGTCTTCCTTGATTGCGCAAGAGCATCTGTGTACTAGTTTGACAACAGAACAGATAATGATGACAACCAAACTCTATGACCCTTTATGTAAGAACAGCAAAGAGAAGACATGCAATGCCCATTGCAGGCTAACGGTAAAGAGCAAAATATAAAATTAGTGTGATCAAAAACTTCCATAGGCACTTGAAAAAGGGTTGATCAAAAATATTACTACTGCTACATGCACATTTACACAAGCAGGAATTACGTACAAACTCTACTCCAACGGTTGGCAAGGACCAAAAATACTACATGAGGCAAGCTTTCAGTTCCTGTGCTTGAAAAAGAGCATCAGAGCGAAAGAAGTCTTTCAAATTTTCTTGAAGTGGAGTGTGGGTTACTACAACACAAACCCTTGACGAAACAAGGGCATGGATCACAAAAGTAATAATGTGAAGTTAAAAAAAAGTGTTGTGTTTTCCGCACAGGGGAAGGCTTCCCTTTGCGCTCCAAAGCAGAGGAAGGATTCAATAAAAGTTGCCATGCTAGTACTTTTGAAACTCCAAGCATTAAACAGCAGCAGATAGTTAAAAGGCCTTTAAAAAGGATGAGAGAAGAAGAATATTTTTGTCTGGTCTGCCATAGCATGTAGAAAAACAGAACAGAGTTACACATTTCTGTAAGGACTAGGATTATCAGTAAAAGATTTATTAGGGACTAGACCTTATTAAGGAGAATGCTAACCATACACTACAAAAACAGAATAAAACGAGACTGCACATGACAGCTGCTACCTCGCTTTTATTTAGCTTTTCTTCGAATTCTCTAGTATTTCCTTATATCAGCGATATAATTCCCCTCTATTTCTATCTGGGGCTGACAACACCACGACAGAGGGCGAAGTGCCTGCAAATAATCTGCAGCTGAGACTCCAGCTCACCGCACCGGGGGTGGCGAGAAAGCAAATAAACCTGGGTTTCGCCCGTTACCGCGGGTCAGCCCGCGGGAGGCCGCGCACACCCCCGCCCACCCCCGAGTGGAGAGGCGGCGGGCGAGCGAGCGAGCACCGAGCGCCGCGAGCCGGCTGCAGCGGGCCGAGCCTGCCCCGGCCGCCCCCGTCCCCCACCGTCAGCAGATGGAGGACACAGCGCCGCCCCCGACTCAGGGAGGCGCGGCGGCGCCGCGCTCCCCCCGCCGCGCCGCGCCGCGCCGCGCTCACCGTGCCGCCGCCGCCGCCTCCGGGCCTGCCGCCGCCATTTTGTGCACTGTTTACCACAGCCGTCTCGCGAGAGCCCGCGGGGAACGCGCGCGCCGGGCGCATGCGCACCGCGTCACGCCGAGGGGCTCGGGCCGCGCCGGCGGCAGCCGCGGGGCCGTGGGCGGGGAGGGAGGGAGCGGCGCGAGCGCCTCGCCTCGGTCTAATAACGACGAAAAGAGAGAAATTTCAGCTACTGACCCATCCTCAGCCCTCCCCCCTGCCCCCAGCATTAACTGCTTAAATTACATTACTGGGTGTTACCTGATAACGCCTGTGCTTACTATTGATGGCTTTTCGGAAGGGCGGTCACGCACACCCCGGTCATTCGTTCTTTTACGGACAGGCACACTCTAAACATTACTATTCTGTCTCGTTAAAGAAACCGATGAGGCAGCTGTGACTGAAAGGGGCATTAGTCCTGCCCAAAACTCCCGAGACAGCCAGGAGAGCCTTGGCCGGTAACCCCCCTCAGCGAGGGGAGCGAGCTCCTGTCACGAAGGGCACGGCCCGAGCTGCGCCTGGGCCGGGGCAGGGGCGCGCGGCCCAGCGGCCCCACCGGCTCACCCCAGCGAGCGCGAAGGCTGGGCGCTCGGTGGCGATACTCGGGGAGCACAGCGCAACTGCTCTCAGTCCCGAGTGCAGCGATTGTAATGAATTAGGTAGAGCAGTTTACTGACCCATCTCACCCTGCCATCTTCTAAGCAGCAGATAACCTTGGCACAAGCAAGGGGAGGAGAGTTAGATTCACCTGAATCTATGGATAAAACAACTGCATAGCTATTTTGTGGTTTTGATGTTTCAGTATAACACTACAGGAGCAGTAGTAATGGTTCTCTGATGAAACTGGATAAAGAATATTTATATCATATCCTACTTTCAGATGACTATTACAAATACACCGAAAAGAGCTTATTTCACTCTCAAAGATCTAGTCTGCAACAAGTATTAACAATGTATGTTATCCGATGATCTCCACCAGAGGTCATATACATAAACTTATCTATAGATACTTACAGATAGACACAAATGTATCTATATGACTACAGAGGTATAATACTATTTATATTTAATAAATATTATTTACACATCTATATAAGAGCATCAAAATCAAGCATCAAAACTTTAATAACTTTTTTATTCTCTTAGGAAAGACAATCCATGTATTTAAACCAAAAGATTAAATTTGTTCTTCAGCTAATCTGTTTCTACATTCTTTATTCAGTTCTTCAGACATATTTCAGCTTGCTGAAGGAATATTTAAAGCATGATCAAGGGCATTCACATCTGGAATAAGGAAGCAAACAAGCCTATCTCCAAATTGCTTTATAATTCTCTAAGAGCTTTCAGTCATTTAAACAACTTTCAAAATAGTCTCACTTTCTATACACCTTAATTTTGAGAAGTCCTTTAATTACACAATTCAAATACACAAAAAATACACACTTAAAACATATAAACATTTGCAATTAAAAGACCAGAAAAGTTACACAAAACTGCACGTTATAGAAACCTATTAGTTGACTGGTATCGTCTTTTTAAACAGCATGATTTTGGATCTCTCTTGGGCCCATTTTTGCAAGATTTGGGGAATTCTCAAATTCTGTTGACTTAAGTTGCAATCATTTAGCGCTATGGAAGAGACAGTCATTCGCTATCAGAATGAAAACTGTACCTATTCCTGTTCAATTACATTAAAGACAGAAGTGAACCAAGACTATCCTTAACAAGATCATCTGGATTTGTGTCCTAGAGGAAAACAGAGAGGAACTATTTAATACAAAGATACAGACAGAATGCAGTCTTCCAGTGTCTAGGTTATACACTGTTTAGCAGAGTATGAATAAATTCGAGTAAATTCAGGGTACTCTAAACATTCTTGCAGCACTCAGATCAGAATACTGTACTCATTTACACCGGACAGCTGGATATTCTTATTTCAGTTTGCTTGCTAAAGCTTCCTTGCGCACACTTCTGCAGAAAGACTGTGCAACCCATGCCCAGATCCACTCAGGTATGTGCTTGCCCAATGCGACCTATGGAGAGAGGCAGGGAGAAAAGGGAAGAGAGAAAAAAGAAAGGGAGGGGGGAGATCAGTATCTATATGATAAACAAGCAATTTATCAAATTACCACTGCAGCATAGCAATACATATTTGAACATCAGCAACTAAACTGCACTCAGCTCCCCCCAGACTAAATCTATTTATTTATTTTAGAAGTAGGGTACACAGTAGCATGGTTAGCTTGTGCAAATGAACAAACCATTGTAGGGTTTAACTTTGCAAAAACGTTGCTATCTTACCAAGACCTTTCCTGCTTTTTGTCCTCATTTAGACTAATTCCCACTTCTTTAGTTCCTTCCACTCTACCTAATGCTACCTAACAGCTAATAGGTAAGGTGTCACTAGAGTTTATAAAATAACTTTCCGGGGCAGATTGCTACTATTCCATCCTCCCTGCCCTCCTGCCCCAAAAAGTAGAAATACTCCCATAAACTAAGATTCAACAAAATGCAACTTCTGTTGAAAAAAATACACAGTGAAGTGTGGGCCCCATCAGCAACATTACCAAATAAAACGAGCTACTGAGTGCTTTTGAATAAAAAGTTATTTCCTACTTTTGCTGTGCATTTCAAGTAGAAATCAGATTCTCTATCTCATCTTAAAAATCAGTATGTCCAAGCATAATTTACTAAAGCAGAATTAGTGAGAAAACATTGCGCAATGCCTTGAAGTCCTTTGCTATGTATTGTACTTTTCAGAATAGTTGCATAGTTTCTGTTTTGACTTCTAAGAAAGTAAATAGGCTGCTTGCTTTTACGTTAGCCAGTAGAACTGCGCGATGAATTCTCTTACCTGTATTGTATGCTTCCAGAAACCAGTAGTCCTTTTGGACAACCCAAGAGTAGAAACAGCTTGCCTTGCATATTCTTCAGAAGAAGGAAAAAATAAAGAACGTTTCGATGTAATGCTACTGCACGACAGCATTTTTGTAGTAACTGCAAATGGAGTTAAACTCTGAATGAAGATTCCTTTTGAGGCATACTCGTAATGTAGTGCTCTACTGAAATAGTCCAAGTAGCTCTAGGAAAACAAAAGCAGAAGGTGTCACAATTTTGTGCTTTTGACAGTTAAGTCTCAGTGCAGAGTTTTATTAAAACTCTAGGAAAGTTTTAGAATGCATCATACATTAGCTAAAAAATAAAAATATGCATTTCTACAACATTTCTATTTGTTGATGTTTGTCAGAAATGCAACACTGCAGTAACTTGCAGGAGACGGGGACAGCTTACCTCTCTGATGTGAGTTTAACAAACAACCTGACAATTTCCACTTTAAAAACAACACAGAAATGTTTGTTTAATCCCCCCCCCCTCCAAAAAAAAAATGCCTTGTTTAGCTTAAGGGCACTACAGGGACGCTCCAAGGCTAAATATGCACACCACTGGACAAAAAGTCTGATTCTTTAGAACATTTTATGAGTGAATTTCATATTCAAATGATCTTCCCCAGAAGCTAAATTAACTACTTGCTGGGACTCCCTTGGGCAAAACTAAACATGTATTTTCTTGTGTGTATATCTTGTTTAACTAATTTTTACAGAACAACATCCAAAAGTATAAGCTGGTAACTTGGATTGTAAGAATCAAACAGATCGAAAAATGAGCATGGCCCAGTCTTACCAAGGCAGCAAGCAACACTGATGTCATGCTGAAGCTGCTACCGTGCAATTTGGCTGGTTAGGCCCAAGGGAGACAGCAGTGCTTTCAACTGGATTGCTGATTTAGGATTTAGATTAATGATGCCAGCAAAAGTAAGAAATTTTAGTAGGCTTTGGATTTTGTTTTGTTCTTTTTCACCCAGGCCATTTAACTGATGTGGTTTAAGAGTGCAGTTCTACATGTACTTGGCATAACCAAGAGAAAAATGCTCTGCAGAGAGACAGGATTCTTTTTAAGCTGGTTTCAACACTGAAAAAAATCTGCAAGGACTTATACTTTGGGGTAATACAGTTGCTTTTGATTCAGGCAAAATGAAGTGTTCACAAAACCCACCCCAGAAGCAAGGCTGAAAGGGCAGCAGTCAACAGGTAGAAGTAGCTATTTATGCAATCTACGTTGCTTTTGAGGATTCAGTAGCAAATCATCTAGTGTGAGTCTACATTCCCACACTTACACCTCCAGCATCATCCAACTGTCCTGTCCTATCCATTAGCGACTGACTCTCCTCAGGAAGAACAACTACAAGGAAAAAAGTCCTTTTCACTGCTTCCCAAATACGGTGCAGACAGCAACGTCAGAAGCCTTTTGCCTCACCTAACGTTCCTTGACTGCTGCAAATCTGAAAGATGAAGCTGCCTTTTTGCAGCACTTGTTAGAGGCATGGCTGAACTTTAAGCACAGACTCCTCACTACAAAATACTAATTTGTAAGTACCTTGAGACATCTCTGCACAGCTCAGGTGGGGATGAGAGATCAGAAATTCCAACTCTTTCAATGAGTCACAGAACTGCCACTTTAGTTCATGTATCATTCCTCAGGAATATGACATTTCTCCTAGAACTACTGTCATGCCACAGTTAATATGTAATCCATATAGTATAGGCTTGGTTTCAAAACCCAGTATTGCTGTGAAAAAGCAGTATACTGACTGCGTAATACATGTAACATTCACCTCTGACATTTGGTTAAGTCCTTAAAACATTTTTTCAATTATTTTGATATCCTTACTAAAAGTGTTTTAGGGAAGGAAAATAAATAAAGAAATCACCAAACCCATAGCTTCTACTCTTCAGCACAAACTATTAAACATCACAACACAACTTACTTTACAGGCTCCATATAATGACAACATTGGCGTGGGTTTATAACAGACTGCAGAAGACAAATTCACAATTGCACCCTTCTTCTTTTCTACCATGCCTGGCAGCACAATATGTATCATCATGTTAGCAGAAACAATATTTACATTGATCATGTCCCACAATATATCTTCAGACACGTTGACAAAGTAGTCCGGGTAGGAATGAAATTGTCCTACATTATTCACCAAAATTCCAATTTCTCTGTCTTTTAGGGCCTCCTTAATGGCTAAGTAAGCCTCACGCCCCTTGCTGAAATCAAATACTATGAAATCTGTTTCCACTTTATAGGTTTCAGCTATGCTTTGAGATACAGCCTCTAGTTTCTCCTTGTTTCGGCTGATTAAGATGATGTTGACACCCCGTCTTGCCAGCTCTTCAGCATATGCTTTCCCAATACCATCTGTGCTACCTGTAACAGAAAACAGCAACATGAAGATTAGAGCAAGCCCAGTCTTCTGTTTCTACAGTTCTTTTAATTATAGTTTTATTCCCTTCTCTGAAGGTGACATCACACTGAATACACTGATCTCAAAACTACAACACTAAAGACAGTGCTGGCAGCAGCACCCTTCTGCAACCCCATCTCATAGGAGTTTAGCCTTTCCAATGACAAGAGCAGAGAGCTTACAGTAAAACCTTCATGAAAGGGAAGGATGACAGAGATGCATGATTTAAATATTGCTCAAAGACTTGAACACCTGCATAAATGCCAAAGTGCTCCCTGTTGCATCTCTGTGTGCTATTGTTTATGTATTCTCATGCTTGCTTGTATGCATCTTGGGTGTACCTTAGAATTTTAGGGAAAAGTTGCTTTGTAATTCTTCCTCAGCAGACAGACAGCACAGTGAGCTTACCTGTCTTCCGAGCACTCAAGTAGTGACAGTTGTTCAAATTAAGTTGTATTCATTCTGAAACTGCAGCCAGAGTTAATATAGACCCCAGCTTTTAACAGAAAGCTTAACCAGCAAGGTAAGATAGCAAGTGTTACAGTACTTCCAAATTCTGGTAAGAGGCTTCTTGATACATGGTTGGTAGGGAAGAGCGATTACTATCCCATTTCAGAAGTCAGATTGACTCTTCCTTGAAGAAGCACATTACATAAACATAAGCAAATATACTGCTTACCAGTGACTACAGCCCATCTTCCATATTGCTTGACCAGATCAATCTCACCGACCAGCTTTGGAAGAAAATGCAACCTGAGTAGATTGTAAGTGCTACAAGCAAAACTGATGCACTTTCTAGCTGTATACCAAGTTCCAACTATAGCCAGGGCCTCAATGTAAAAATTGCAGGCACGACTGATCTCTCTGTACAAGAGGGAGAAACGATCCACTGCAGCCATAGTAATCATAAGCCTAAAAAGAAGGGAAGACACAGGCAATTACAATCTCCTTTTCAACCCGATCAGCTTTTCATACTGATTACAAAACAAATAACCTTTGAGATTCAGCATATGGTACAATCTGTCCACAAATATATAGTACCAACTTGGTGGAGGAAATACACAAAGTACATTCAGTCAACCTTTTAAAGTTTGAATTATCACCTCCTCTTATTTCCATTATCTCTTAGAAATGGCGTATGTTAGAGCCAAATGTGCAGTGCTAAAATATACAAACATATTGCACAACAGGATAGATATATTTGAAAGAACTACTCCTTTTCCAAGACTAAAATCATACAGATATGAATGCACCTGCAGTCGTAAGTTGTGCTCCAGGGAAGATTAACTTAATTAAAAATAATAATAAAGCATGAGAAGCTGCAAAATGCTGGTTACGCCAATATAATATGGCACACTGGCACTTTAGGTAAAAAAAACTTCAACAGCAACTAAAGTCTCACTAGCTACCAGTTGCTAAGTATCTTGACAGCATTATACTTTTTGTAAAGGAGGACAACTTATTTCTACCAAAACTGCAACTTTCATCCTTCTGCTTTGCCCTATATATGTTTCCTTTGGCTTCAAACTGACAAATCTCTACCCTACTGAACAGCGTTCTTGACAGCAGAACAAGATACATGCCACATCTTATCCCATTAATGCAAGTATTTAAAAGAAGATATAACACTCACTATATTGTTACCATGCACTTCGATATTGCGGGCATATTCATACCATACCTGAAACTGTTTCCTTTAAATAAAAAGCACTAATCATGAAACTCCAACTGCATAAGAAAAAGGTTATCACTACACTGGGCTACAAACAGCATCTTTTTAATTTTGCTAGTTCAACAGAAACAACAGCATCCACTTTCTCAGCACTGCAAAGCAATCATATTTTACAAGATAAAAAAAAGAAAAGAGCTTGCACCACCACACAACACATCTGAATATGTATGTTGCTCAGTGATTTCACAACTTCCATGTAAAAAGCATGTGCTCTGAAAGGGGAGAGGAAAAGCAAAAAGCCACAACAAAAAGCCACGACAAGAAGCCACATTCCAGATGACGTTCTACTTTGCTGCTGAAAGAGCAAAAAGTGTTTGCATTAAAGCCATCAGTAACCTCATCTACGACAGTCATCACTATGTAAGCTGATTGGAGCACAACAAATTTTCTCAAGAGCCTATTATTGTCTGCTTTTAAGTCTAGTCTGATTTTGTGACAGCATAAACTCAAAACACAGTCAATTCCAAAACTGTCTCACAGTACTGTCAGATTTATCACATACTCATGATTTCTAAGAATTTTTCCTGTGTTAGAAAGTTGCATTTTTATATTGCTGAAGGACAGGCCCATCTGGAACACAGAGACGGTGCACAACACACTATAAATAATAAAAAAAAAAAAAAAAAAAAAAAAGAGAGAGAAAAAAGAAATATTTTCTCTCCACCACTTTTCAAATTATGTATTATTTGAAAGATAGCAAGCCACACATCTGGTGGTGGTACAATTTTCAACCTGATATCATGTCTTTAAAATGCTTTAGAGCTTTCTTGCTTCTGTTAGCTCATCAAGCTGCTCTTCTTCTTTAACTCCTTTTGAAAAGTTTCTCTGCTGCAGGAACCACAAGTGACCAAGTAACTTTTTTTTAACATAGTCCTCTTTTATCACCTGAACATGTAGGTGCCAGAACCTAATTACTACTAGAATTGTATTCTAGAATACTAGAAACAGTATTACTGCCACACTATCCAAAGACTTTCCAAAACAAACAAACGAACAAAACCAAAAAAAAAGTTTCTCTCTTTCCTTTCCTAGAGTGCAGGAAAGAATACCATAGACAGATTGAGACAGATCCATAAAGGTATATAGAAAACTGACATCAACAGGAATTATTCACAGGCAGATTCACAAAATGCTTCTGTGCAACTCTATCATCATTTCCACTATTTCTTTTATTACAATGTCACATCCATTTTAAATGTTTAGGGTCTTCATATCAAAGGCTTCAATTTTCTTTGTTCTGCAAACCACCTGCCTTACTTTTCAAATTTCTTCTTTTAGCTCAAAGATCTAAAGCACTCAAGAAATCCCAAATTCAAGACATGCAAATATTTCAAAAGCTTACATCTTTTTCTCTCCCAAGTATTCTTAAGAGATTGTGTGTTCTTTTAAATTTGAAAGTTATAATAAAGCGCTCTACGCTTTCTTTTTTGTGGCTTCAGTTATGTCCTACAGTAGAGTGCTAACTGAAAAAAAAACTTTTCATGTATTTCCACCAAGGTTGATGCAATACTAATAACAATAAAAGTGAAATGATTTCAGGAACCAATCATCAGTACTTTCCAGAGGGGAAAAAAAAAGCTCCTGGATATTACTAAAATATGACAAAGCTTGCATGAAGAAAATTAAATTCTCTGGACATTGAAATATAAATATAGATTAAGAAATTGTGAAAATGGTAGTTTTTAACTTGGGTACACTTTGCTCTAAAGAAATTATAAACCTAAAACATGCAGAAGTCTTGTTTCTGATATATTGTGAGGAGGGATTCCTATCATCAAGTCAGCTGATCTCTCATGTCAAGCTAAAGCAAACAATTCAAGATCAAAGGAAGATAAAATCCTCCACATGAGCCTGTCAAAACCTGTCTTAGCTCATAATGCTTAAAATGCCCAGACAAGACATAAACGTTGGCTGTGCAGAGCTGTCAGGGGAGAACCGGGGCTCAATAAAGAGGAGGCGATGTACCAGCAATGGAAATTTTAATCCCTGATGTCAGGATACAATGTCCCATCAGAAAAGTTACCAGTTATTCACAGAATGTCCTAAGTGTATACAACACTTTCCAAAATAAATGAAAAGGCTCTGTCATGATCTGCAATGATTTACACTACTCAATTGCAATATTGTAAATAAAACAATTCCAGTCTAAGCACAAAAGGGAAGTGCAAGAGCTAAGATTAATAATGGAAAACTAATATTCATCTACAAAATAGGCAGGGACAACCAGAGGGAGAGAGCTCAACATATAAGAAGTACTTTCTGTGCTTGAAAGAGTTATGAGAGACAACAAAAGCCCAAAGATCAAAGTGTAATTTTGGTCCTTGGTGTCATTATAATCTGCTAATGCTAACTGCTAACAAGGGTACTACATCGACCGTATCCTTCTGGTTTGAAAATACTGTGTTCCTGAACAATCAGGTCAACTATCATGCCTTGGCCATGGGACACTGCCAGTCATTAATGTCACATTTAACATCAGTGCTTTCTGAATAAAGACACTGTATTCATTTGTATCAAGAAGAGAGAATCCCCAGCCAAAGAAGCTTACAGTTTATAGTGCTACACATTAGTCACAGAGGGACAGAACACACTAAGATTAATATAAATAACAACCACATAGGAATAGATTTTATACCTAGATATGCAAGTGAAGAGTATATATGCAATCATGGCTTGAAGCAGTACAGCAGAAATAACTAGCTTCACCATTTCACAGTAGCTTTCAGTACCTTACAACACTACCATTGTGAAAACTTGTGGAAAAATCAACCACTGATTTACTGTTCCTCCAAGAGAGTGCAGATACTTGCTAACAAAGGTATTATGAAGCAAGCATCTGAACTTATTATCTGGGGTGAATTACCCAACTGTTCATCAAACAGAGATAAACCTCAAGAAGTAATTATGTTCTCATAGCAAAGACACATAGTATTTTGTAAGCAAAAATGAGAGCTCTACTCACACTCTGAGTCAGCCACAGCCACCCAAGTCCTTCAGGACGAAGCCAAAGCCAAAACAGGATATTCTGACTTGGCTTTGATACTCTACCAGCTGTACTTACCCACGCTCCTTGAGTTCCAAGCACAAAACCAGCTTCCTCACATCTCCCTATAAAATACTGTGCAGGTAAGACAAGATCTTTGCTGACAGCACATGATGCCTCTGGCAGCAAATGAGCCTCAAGGGCTCTGGATGGCTAGCACTACCCAAAGGATAGCGAATGACAACCAAGAATATGCTGATTTAATAAATCCTACCTCAGCAACTGTTTTTGTCAGCTGAGGCTGCCTTTCCCAGTGGAAACCGTGAGGCAGCAGCAACACTGCCTTCTTGTTTTCTTTGAACAAACTACTCTCTAATTTGTACCAGATCTAGAAAAAATACAACTAGATGCATAACTTCCTTTCTCACTTCAAACGTGCAAGTCATGCTAAAAGGTGCAAACTATACATTCCTAAATACCAGTACCCTAAACACTTGCCCCCCACTGCGACACACAAGGCAGTTAGAAGGGGAGCACCTGCCCTTAACACTCCCCCACTCAGCCTGGATCTTTCTTCTCTCCCTTCTCTCCCCTCCCAAACCATTTTCTAACACGGGTATCTTTCTGCAAGAAGCTTCCTAACCCTGTAACTTACAGGAATTTTATAAGAAAAACACAGAAACAAAACAAAAAACAAAAAAGAAGCCCGCCCCCCCCCCCCCCCACGCACAAGAAATACACCACGGCTGACGGCCGCGCGTCGGTAGCGGGCGGACAGCCAAGCCGAGCCCGGCGACCAGGCCGCGTCCCGGGCCGGGCGGGGCGCGGCGCCGCGCGAGTCCCGCCCGCGGCGAGGCCGAGCCGCCTCCCGGCTCGCTGAGGCGCGTCTTCCCCCGCGGCGAGGCGGAGGCGGCGCCGCCGCTTCGGCGCGGAGCTGCCGCGAGAGCGGCCGCGGGGGGTTGTGGGCCGGCGCGCGGCGTCGCCATGGCGACGGCGGCCGTTGGCGGCGGCGGCGGCCGTTGGCGGCGGCGCAGGCTGCGGGGCGGCCCGGGCGGGCGTTGCTTGCCTCGGCGCGCCGCGGGTCTCCGTCCTCCGCGTTTTACACCTGTCACTGCCCGGGAAGCACCAGACGCGCCACCGGGTGCCGGGCAGCCGGGCCCAGGTTTGCACCGCGCCGGTGGGCTCTGCCCGAGCCGCGATCTGGGAACTGGAGCCGTAACTGGAGAGTCAGTCTGCCCGGCCGCGTAGGGCAGCAGGCTTTTCCTCAGAGCTCACAGGCTAAACAAAACAAAGCAAAGCAAAGAGGTAAGGGAGAAACATAAAGCATCCCAATCCTTTATCCTGTTAGGAGACTAAAGCTTCTCCTGGCAGCTCTGCTTTCCTTCCAGCGACAGCAGGAGAGGGCTCAGGCGTTACCCACAAGCAGGCTGTGCCGTCAGGGAGCAGCATAACCACATCCTCCGCCTGCCTGCTTTGAAGGAGAAAAGTGGCTTGGTCCGTTTTGCGAAGTTTCTCTGCTGTGGTCCCTTTGCATTGTAAGTGAGATATGTCACAGAAAGGCTTAGGATTCACTCTCCCTGACTTGGAGGGTCTCCGTTGTGACTAGCCCCAGGCTTGTAGCTCCACACAGGCTTCATAATTTACCTATACTGGTCTTTTTTATCTGTAACTGCTATTCCTTCTGAAGTCTTTAGACATTTTGTCTGGAGGTGGAATTGTATGTCGAATGCTGAGTTGACTGGTATTTGTCTAAATCACGTAGCCAGAAATGCAACCGCAATACGGCGCCGCAGAGAGAGGCCTTGGAGGGGAGGCTCCTGGGCAAGAGACATCAGGAGAGTCTCTCAATGATACTAGAAATGAAGCTACCCAAACAGAAAGTGAAGACAACTCTGAAAAAACAGGTAAGTTCCTCCAGTTGGCTCACTTGGGTCAATTTAGTGAACATTTGACAATTTATTTTTTGAGTACATATTCTTAGTTACTTTATCAATATAAGAACTGGAATTCAAGCCTATTATTACCCATCTGGATGCAATATGAGTTTATTCTTTTTCCCACTGAAGTCAGTGAAAATCTTGCCATAACAGACACTTAACATAATTAGCTACCTTCTTTTGCCCTTTTTTTTTTTTTGCTAATCTTCTTTCCTTCTTTTCTTTCTTCTTTCTTTCCTTTTTTCTTTCTTTCCTTTTTTTTCTGGAGGGATATCTTTTTTATTTTACAATCGTACAGCTAACATGAACTCTAAATGTTTTAATTGTGATGATTTTTAAATGATCTGTTCCAATCATCTTGTTTGCACTGTCTCTTTTTAAGTGCCAGAACTGCAAGTACAACTAGAAGGTGCAGAGAAAGAATCTGAAGAGAAGATTACTGAACATGTAATTAATCAAAGGCAGCCCGAAGACATTTTGAATGAGTATAGCACTGGAGACACCTTAAGAGTGCAAAATGGTAAACTTGTAGAAGAGCTAAGACTAGCAAACAGCTACAATGCTTGACATGACTGAGATAAGCCATTACTCTAGTCTCTGTACATGCGAAGTTAGCAGTCGTTAACCTCAAATTATCAGTAATTAAATGTAACGTATAAAAGGTATCTAAGACTGTAAGAACTTTGATGCTGGTACCTTATGGTCACTGTATATTATAATAATCTTTCTTAAGATGAATACTACCTCTCAGAGCTGATTTCCAAAACTGAATTAGAAAATGCAATATTTTAGTAGTTTTTCTGATTTTACTACGTTTGCCTTCTAAAGAAGTTAACAGTTTCCTTTCAATGGAAATGTTAGTAAAAATCTCAAGTTAGAACACTTTTTTTTTCTTGAAATGTATATTCAGGTGCTCTTCAATACTTCTTTAAATTGAGAACATGACACTTTTACCCACTCATGCTGCTAACCTACAGCATTTTTTCTTACTTACAACAAAGATATTAAAACTCAGGAAAAGGCTGTCAGCTGTATATCCAGAACACATCAACATAATGAACAAAAACCAGATGGTGATCACAAATCCGTAACCAGCTCGTTCAGTCAAAAGACAGAAGAAAAGGAGAACGGTGTAAGGTAATTTGTTGGTTATTGATGTTGCTTATTTAAATCCAGGCATCACTGAAGTCAAAGGGAGCTTTGCTATTCTGCATATTAGCCTTAACTCAGAAAAATTATTTTGAAGATAAACATGAGACTAATCAACAAATCAGGAATTGTCCTTGATATTTGTGGCATTCATGGTGCTTTCTTATGACCACAGTTGCAAACTACCCTTTAGATAAATTATATAGTCTATTTGACGGATAGTAGATAGATGATGTGCATATAATAATGTGTGTGGGCTGACAACACCAAAACTAGTACATATTTTAAAATTTTGCTCAAAGTTTTAAAATCCTCCATTCCTTCAAAAATTTATTTCAGACACATGTTTAGCTTATAGGACAGTTACAAGCTGACAATTATATTTTAAATTGCCCCTGTATCAGAGTTGTGTTCTTCAACACTATTGAGATTTTCAGTGTAATCACTGTAAAAGTAAATATTTTCAGTGTAAAAGTAAATATATTTAAAAGAAAAGTCTTTATTAAAAGTTTTACTTCACCATCTTTACTCAAGTTTCTTGTTATTTTAAAAATATCTTCCTACCAAGAAAATCTTACTGTTGTAAGCCTTAGTCCTACAAATACCAATGGCCACAAATGTGTAGTTCAATCTGCTAACACTGAATTTAACAGTAAGAAATATTTTTGGGTTATATACTATTGTACTGTTGCAATATTTCTTTAAGTGAAGGATAGGTACTGGAAAAATTATTTAGGACACAATCTAATCTTCCTGAACAGGAAGAAACGGGTATTTCCTATTTTAAAATGTTTTTGCTAGGTATTTTCCTGATGGCTTCCCAAGTTTCCTTCTGTAATGTTACAGAAGTTTTAGTAGTTCTCGATACTGACCTTCCAAAACAGTATCCTGTTATTCTTTGCAAAGCTTGTGCTAGGGAACTAGGCCCATCCAACTGTATCAAACTGTCAACCAGGGCTCTCCAGCACAGGGTCCCAGATAACTGTGAAATTCATCTCATCAGCTGCTCTCCACTATCACTCGTTTCTATCTGAACAGTTCTCAGGCCGCCTGGGTATTCATTTGCCACTTTGAGTTTTGCTGTCTAGCTCACTGCCATCTGCAACTTCTAGCCTCTCTGGTCTACTTCAGCCACCGTTGGCTGCTGGCCCAAGTGCTTTGCCCTTGCAGCCTCTGCTCTTTCACACTGTAGCTTTCTGTGCACTGCCTCTTGCCGAGTCTTCTATACCTGCACTGTATGTCCGCAGCACACAGCTTCAGACCGACTAGCCTTTTCTGGCTTCTCACTAGCATAAATCCTCAAAAGCGTGGAGCTCAATATTAAGCAGTTATGACTGAACAGATATTACTCATTTTCCTACTGTGGCATTTGTAGCCTACCACAGCTCTGTATTCTGTATTTCTGGGTGGTATTTCAGAGTCAATGTTTTGTTAAAATTTTAGATTGATAACTATTGATTTTCTAGTCTGAGATCCTGACCCTGCATAGATGTTGGCTATTGTCTGTGCCCTAAAGGTCCTGCTCCAAAGCAGCAAGAAATGGAAGAAAGACTAGGAGAGAAAGGAACAAGAGTCTATCCAAGGATCATTCTCTTGGTGTCCAAGAAGATAAACTCTCTAATTCCCTACCTACTTTCCTACTTGCTCTCCTTTTTTTAGTAAAAGTAGGAAGAACCTTCTAACACACTTCCAACAGATAGAAATGGAAAGCTATTGTAAGAAATAGATATTTCTCTTGCATGAAAGAACTATTAATTATGTTGTATTGAAATCTGAATAAAAAACATTTCTATGCACACTGAAATATATTTTTAGTTTGTTTCTGCTTCCCATTATTATTTCAGAATGACAAAAAAGATCCTACGAGACATCTGTAAGCAGCAGAAATTATACTTGACCCCGTCCTTAAATGATACACTTTACTTACACTATAAAGGTAAGACACAAACAAGAAGACGAGTTCGCTTTATTACTCTAAATAGCATTCTAGCAGAGACTAGTTTATGGCTCACTGAAGTAAAGTGTCTAAACATTCTTTTGAATTAGAAATATAATTTAATTTGATATAATAATGTAATTGTGAGACAAACAGAGTCAGTATGAAGGCAGAAGAGTGAAATGATTATAGGCCTAATTCACTTTGTGGCATCATTCGAAGGATCAATAGGAATCAAGGGACATTTTTTTCAAAACAGTAGCCACTGATAAACTGTGTCTTAAAATACTGGTCTAGATTGCATTTAGAGGAAAATATCTGTATTCTTCCTTTTTAAATGTGTTTGTATAAAAAAATATTTTTCCAGCTTTAGAGCTTCTAGATGCCAAATAAAAATGGTTAGGAAGAAAGTGATAAACAATGAACACATCTTCTTACGTTGTGGTCTAGGGACTGTACTATTAAATCAGTGAAAATCAATTTGAATACAAGCATGCTCACAGAATGCATCAGCAACACTGGTTTAATGAAAATTCTTCTTCCAAACACTGATTTTCAGCCAATGCAATTTAATCCAAAGATTTTTTTTCTTTTTTCCCTTGCAGGGTTTGACCGCCTGGAGAATCTTGAAGAATATACAGGATTGAAGTGTTTATGGCTAGAATGCAATGGCTTAACAAAAATCGAGAATTTGGAGGCTCTGACAGAGTTGCGTTGCCTCTACTTGCAACTCAATTTAATTAATAGAATTGAAAATCTTGAAGCCTTACAAAAGCTAGATTCCCTCAATATCAGTAACAACTATATCAAGACCATTGAGAATCTCTGTAAGAACTGTTGGTGCAACATTTAACTTAAAATGCACCCATTTTCTTAATCTTTGACTATTATTAGTGGCAGTAGTCTCCATAGATTTTTTTTGTTCATGTTAAGTTTCTGCGAAGTACCCATACCAAAGTCCATAAGGTTCCTATTGAAGTCAAACCTATGTATTTTCCAATTTGAAGAGAGGAGAAAATGGAAAAGATGTAATAATTTCTTACACGTGGATATCTCAAACAATTAAGTACCCTTTCCACGCTTCTTAATAGTCTCAATTCTTACCTGTTGTGCAGACAGGCTAATAATACAGTTTTTGCTATTTACTTTGCAATTAGGATGTCCTTTGGCAGTTGCAGACATGATTGCCAGTCTCTTACATCTATAAAAGGATTTATTCCGTCTTCAGCAGAAAATAAAAAATAATTTCTCTATATCATTATTTCTGTACGTTAGCAGTAACTTGAAAAAAATACTCTTGCTTTTGTGTAACTGACTGGTTTGAAACTTGAATTAAAAATGATCAACCATCCTAAAACAACCATTTTTCTAGTGGTGGAGAAAATAGTTTTGGAGGAATAGCCAATAAGTATATATGGCAGAAGTCAATAAATTTATAGAAAAATCCTCATAATTCAATATTAAACAATGATATTGAAAATGCAATTTTCTACTTCCAGAAAATCCTTTGTAAGGAATGATTTTTACCTTTCCTTTGATTGTACTGTTCTTGTCTGACAGCTTGTCTGAAAGTCCTGCACACTCTGCAGATTGCTCACAATAAATTGCAAACAGTGGAAGACATACAGCATTTGCGAGATTGTCCAAGTATTTGTGTCCTTGATCTTTCCCACAACTACCTAGATGATCCAAATATTATACCCATACTGGAGGCCATGCCTAATCTGGTAAGCAGAGTATAGCTGAGGGTTTGTCATGTATGTGAGTCAACATCCTATTAAATGATTTTATCAGGAAGTCCAGTATGTGATAGGTCTGTGGTCTAAAGCAAATGTTAAAACAGCTTTGTCTGTGATTGTAGAGCAGGTATTTTATTTATTTATTGTTTTTAAAGTGATAGTGCATACCCAAGTAGGTAGTTTTTTGCTACTCAACTTAGAAAAATATTTCTTTTGTTTACCTAGTGTGTGCTTAATTTGATGGGAAATCAAGTGATAAAGAAAATTGCTAATTATAGAAAAACACTTACTGTTCGACTAAAACAGCTAACATACCTGGATGACAGACCAGTTTTCCCAAAAGATAGGTAAGAAACGGAGATGTCTTCTTTACACAGCAATAAAGCTCATATGCTAATGATCAATATTTTCAAAGGAAGACTAAGCACTATAAGTTACTGAGGACAATTGATTTTGAGTACAGCAGTATTATACTGCAGGAATGTGTATTTAACATATCTTTTTCACAAGAAAACACACCTTTTTCAAAATTAATTTTCTTGTGAAAATTTTTGTTTTATACAGTCTATAGCCTAAAGAAAAATCATAATCTCAATTGAAACTGAACGGGCATCTGGGAAAGCAGAGCCAAGATCAGCACTTCTCATGAATCTCTGTTTTTGCAGAGAATAGCTTCGGTTCTTTTTGTTGTAGTTACACATGCAAGATATATGCATCCCAGTTGCTTAAGGGATTGTCGATACTATCTGCCTTTTATCCATTGCAAATATTTTAAATTTCTCTTTCGTTATGCATGTGAGCTTTTAAAGCTACATTACAATGAGCTCTTTTTTTTCATTAGAGCCTGTGCAGAAGCCTGGGCCACTGGAGGGCTTGAAGCTGAGAAAGCAGAAAGGGAAAAATGGGAAACCAGAGAGAGAAAAAAAGTCCAAGATAGTGTGAATGCTTTAGCAGGAATCAGGAGAAAAGCAGAAGAAAAGAAAAGACAAAAATATATGGAAGAACAAGATGCCAGTGCAAAGTGTGAAAACAGAGATGTAACAGAGACCGTAGAAGGTTTGTTGTTAGTATTTTGGGAAAAGATTGTGTTTGTGTCTGCTTTAGTTTGATTATTTAAAACTAATAATATTGTCCAAATATTCATAAGCAGGATGATACAATGTTTTGGAATATACTTAAGAATCTTCTTTTCCCATACTAGATACTTACTTGATGAATTTTAGATTCATTTGAACTTGATGACTTTTAGATTAATTTGAACAGCTTTAAAGCAATCATCATCTTTCTCATTGCTAATAAAATAAACAAACAAACAAAAAAAAAAAAACCAAACACTCTGTCCCAGCTCTTCAAGCCATTGTGTTCTACATCAGCACAACCAAATATGATCGTACAAGCCAGGTACCCAAATCTGTATGTGACTGAGTGCTAACAGACTTGCATCTCTGGGCAGGGGAGTAACAGTCCCAGCAGTCATTCAGGACTGGAGACAGGCACTGACACCCCAAGAGCAGTATTTCCCCTAGATGCAGGGCAAGACTGGCTTGAGTACGCATATAGTACTCCCTGTACTAGGGAGACCCAGTAATAACTGCCTCGCCAGTTCACATCCAGCTACCTCTGCACTGCTACGTTCATGAGCAGGTGATGACTTGAGGCTATCCACAGCAATGGTAATGCAGGCAGTTTAAGGAAGGCCTTCTGCTTCACTTACTGTCCTTTTTTGTGCCACAAATTCTCCTGTCACAGTATTCAAGATGGCATAAATTCATGAACAGTAATAGTCCCCAGCTTCTTAGCTTTTCCATAACAGTGGAAGATCAACACACAGAAGACAAATAAGAAGGGAGTACCATGCAGAGGGTTGCTCTTTTGATAAATTTTGTGGTTTTGCTCTCTCTGAAATGTGGTTGAATAACAAGCAAAACTTGTTCAGTGAGCTAGTAGATTGCATAAAGGTGAACTTGGAGCAGTTACCACTGATCTACCAAAATGCTCAAGCATATATTAAAATGTAGACACTTGGGCGTCTTCTCAAAGTGAATGGCTCAAAGTTAATTATGGATACTGGACAGCAATTTACTTCAGCACTTTTGCTTTTTTTTTTTTTTTTTTTTTTTTTTTTTAATGAGATGGAAAATCCACAACATGGCTCCAATCTTGTAAGGCCTATTGATACATGAATGGCTGCTCAAGCAGAGTGCAGGCTTTTGATGCGTATTTTAGGCCAAACCTTTAAGACCGTGTAGTACAGCCTTTTGATGCGTATTTTAGGCCAAACCTTTAAGACCGTGTAGTACAGCTGGGGTGTCTAGACTGAGAAATGGCAAGTTAACGCAGTAATTTTAAAGAACTTCTTCTGTAGGAATATCTGAAAATTCAGATGACAGTGATGGAATTTCTAATACATCAGAGATATCAGACCTATCAGAAGAGGCAGAAAATCAACAGAAGATTGAGGAATCTGTACAGGAAACTTTTGATGTTTGTGATGAAGCAATAACAGTGCTATCAAATAGAGAAGATCACACAGATTTCCCCTCTGGAAATATTCCTGCTAACATTCAAGAGGATGCACCAGAATCAAACTCATACAAATGCTCAAACTTCAACAGGAAGGCGGATGGTAATGTACACAGTGAAGAATCACAGCAAACTGTGAAATGGAGATGATAAGCCAAACTGTCTTAGTATAGTTCCCCTGTGCTGTGATCCCCAAAAAGCTGATTGGTAGATAAGAACACGAACATGTGGTTAGATTTCCATTGTGACTAGTTGAAAATAAAGTAATTCTGGATAAATTATTCTTTAAATACAATGGTGGAAACAGGTCTGGGTTCCCAACGTGCTGCTTTATAAAGGTGGAACTGTTTCTCATATGTACTAGTTTCAGTGACAGGACTGGAGAGGGATCATAGCTCACAGGCTTCCCTCAGGCCCACATAAACTGTGTGATATAGCTACACCAGCAGAAGCTGGGCGTCAGTCAAGAGGTGGTTTTATGCCTTTACATGTACAAGAATGCTTTTTGTTGTTTATATATGAAATACATTATTAAAAAATGAAAATACTAATTTATACATTGTAAGATAGACCAAGAATATGATGGAAAGACAAAGCTCTGGATTCAGCTGAAAATTCTGCAACACTAGTCAGATCCACAACAGTTGTTAGGTTCTATAGTGCTTTTGTTGCAACATACAAAGTCTATTCAGTTAGTTCTCTGTGACTACCTATTTCTTATTCTGTAGATCTACCAGGAGAGAAGATGGCTCCTGAAAGGGCCATAGTTTCTGAAGTGGATGAATATACTGAAAAAGAACAAATCCAACTGGAGACACCAGAGAAACTTTATCTTGACGTACGTAATAGATTCAGATTTTGAGATATGGATATTTGGATCAGATCTGGATATTGTTAGCTCTCAAATACATACCTCTAAAGTTTTGGCTAAATAAAGTGTATGGTCAGGTTTCTAAGAAAGGTGCTGTATCGGGAAAAGTAAAAGGAAAGAAAAGGAATTACACACACACACACACACACAAAAAGGAAGGTTGTAGTGTTAATTCATTCTCTACAACATAATATGCCCAAAGAAATTATCACTGCTTCCAAAGCTTATTTTATCCTTAGATCACATGAAGCTGACCTTTTAGCTTTGTGATTTCTTTTTGGAAAAGTTAATAAGAAATTTCATTTAAAGAATGTAAATCACAATAAAAAGAAGCTAGTGGATAAATGTGTCTATTAGGCAAAACTCAATCAAATATGCAATTAAGAATGTCAACTACTGCACAAAAAAAATAAATAAATAACTATCTAGCATTGTAAATATTAGTGATATAATTTTCAAAATATAACTTTCAAGTATATTTCTAAAAGAGGCAGAATATGCATTATTCATGTATACCATAAATGATTAACATTTCTAAAATGCTCTTCTATTATCTAGTATTTCTGTCTCCTGGTACGAACGTGTAAACATGTTTCACTCTGAAGACATGGATAATATTACTGAAAAATATAATCTGACTCCAAAGGAAAACTGTTCAACATATTCTAATTATGACACTACTGCTGAACTGATGGTGTCAGAATATTATGCTACTAGCTGAGCAAGCTTCTGAACTTATGATTTCCCAGAGCACTTAAAGTATTCTTTCATCTCTTATATAGCCACTGCTAAATATTTTAGAAAGCTCTGTTACATCTTTTCTGTATTCTTCCCAGGAAGAATTTCCATCCTGTTATCTAAGGGCTCACCTCACTGCTTCAGTAGAGGGCTCATTACTGCATCCACCTGTTTGGCTATTTTTAATGACAGGATTAATGAGAAAATTTGCGGGCTCTCACAGCAATTACGAGCGTACACAGTACTATTTTTACAGGCATATTTTTCAATGTCTGAAATAAAAGCATTAAATAAGTATCAGTACTGTAGGCACCCACAATGTCAAGATCTCAGAGATTCAGTGCCCTTTTTATTCTTGGCACCATAGCAAGCTTCTTTGCACAAACTTTAGCATAGCATAAAAGGAACTCTTCAGCATATGTGCATAAGGTTCCTTTTGATGCATGAGGAGTATGAATATTCTAGATCTACAGAAAAAAACATATTAATATACATCTCAGTATTCTGTGCTACTCCATTCTCCAATTGCTGTTTAGTAATGAAATGAGGTTCTGGCAACAACCTCCAATACTTACACTAGTGCAGATTTTCCAAAGATACTTAGCATCGACATAGTGTGAAATTAGTGTGAAGATACCAGGGTCGAGATGCTCTGGAACAGCACTGTGGTCTTTATTCATATCCGAGACTCTGTAGCTTGTCGTGGAAGTAACTTAAGGGAGGAGAGGGGAGGAGGATTTGTCATGCAGTTGTTACGACATTCCCCAGTCAGGCATAAACAAGCCACAGGTGCATCATCTGTGGACTAACTAGAAGTTGTTCACTGAGAACTAGTATTTATGCATACCCCTTGGCAATGCATGAATTACATTCTAAATGTCTGAACTAGGATAATTTTAGTAAGAAACACAGTTTGGTCTGCAAGCACACCCTGTTGACTGGAACAAGACTAACAGCTATTTCAGTTTGCTATTGACATCAAATTCACCCATTAACATTAGCCTCCAAATCTCAATTTGTATTTTTTTTCATATTTTATATAGCTTTATATGAATTCAGGACATGCTGTACTAACCGCAACCGCATAAGGAAACAGAAATTTCATTTGTTTATTTTGATTCTGTAACAATCTTCACCAAGCAAAGCAGTACAGATTATACACAACTGATTTGATATTCCTGATGCTGCTATGCCAACCAGCTTGCTACAAAATCAGTAACCTCTAAAAATATCTTGTTAAAGCAGACGCTTTTGCCAATATTGTTCTACATTAAAGTATGGCAAAAAAGTATCCTATTCTACTTGTGATTTTGTATTCCCACTCTCTATTTTTGTTTTTGTGTCAGCAACAGACAGTTATCTTAGATAATACTATCTAATAGAAAGTTGAAATGATTGGACTTGTCTGAGGAAAAACAATTCTCAGCAAGTTTGAATTCCTATTTCTTAGTTACAAGGCATCATAGTAAAGCATTGGATTATTAACTGTATTAACAGCATTTACTGATAAACTATTTCAAGTAGACTGGAAGTGATGTTTTGACTCTTACCCATAAGATGAGTTGTAGTTAAGATTAAATCTGTTGAATAGGTAAAAGACATAAATAAACTGTGTTTCCTTTTAAAATCTTTTTAGTACATTGCTGTGTATCCTTTTTCTTCTTTTTGTTCATAATCACACAGCATAGTAGAAAAGAGTATACAGCCTGAGATTAAGGTTATTGTCTTCCTCCATTTCTGGAGACAGATGAACTTTCCTTTTCCTACATGTACTTAACAGAGAAAACTGTCTGCTTGGAGAGAGTGACAGTGATGTATTCCAAAATATTTGGTCTCTTGCCCACAAGAGGATTACGAAGGAGATGGAGATGTTGTGTTAGAGCTAGCGTTTCCCACTGATAAATGATATTGTGATTGTCTTTAGGAATTGCCTGATTTAGAAGATATAGATGTAAATGCTCCAGAAGAGGAGATCTTTGTTCAAAAGGTAAGATTCTTTTTAATTCCAGGGATGATGCTTCTCTAAAGACATTTAGTAATGATGTCTTGCAAAATGAGGGTAATCTAAGTTGTGTAATGCTATCTTGAGAAATGTGATCAGCTAAGGCTTTTATAACTAAAACAGATGTTTCAGCAGATTTTCTTTATACATTTACATTTTTAATATGATTTTTTCATATTAGTGCATTGTGAAAATAGAATGAAAAGCTAAAAGTAATGCAACAATCAAATAAGACTAATTTCCTAGTAGCATACAATATTTTAATGAAGATTACTAATAAAATATACTATACTAGTATGTTGTAATGAATTGAATGGATTGTACAAATTGCCTATTACGGAATAAAATCAGACTTTTCGGGTCAAAGTATAGATAGATCCAAACTCCTTAGCTCTGTTTTGGGCTAGTCAGGTACAGGGCAGTTCCAACCCCGTTGAATCATGCCCACATTGATGTTGTGTGCTGTGCTCAATCTAATGTGCTAGATAAACGAGGACAAACAGAAGAGAAGAAAAAGAGAAGAAAACAACAAAGATGAAAAGCACTGCTGTGATTCTAGTGCTGTCATTTACTCATACTTACCTTACTGGAACAGGGTTAATACAGTACATGTTTTTACCAGTTGATCCAAGACACTGTAAATGTTTGCTACACTCAGTATGTGTAAGGCATAGATATTATCTGCTCTTTTGGTAACAGAGTCATAGCAGTGTTGTGAAATAAGAAATATTGGCTAACAAAGCTTCCAATTATGTAGAAGATAAGAGAAAAATAGAAAAGGGGTAGGGAACTAAAAGGATTAGTAAGGAAGTAAGTGTTACCAGCTCTCATGGGCCCAGTGGTGTTCATTTCTTAACTGAAGTCAGATGAAGGTGTTTGTTAGGTCCCTGTGTTTGAATAGGATCATGTTAAGTCACATCTTAAAAACAGTACTAGCAAGGCTCAATCTATCATAGAATCACAGAATAGTTGGGGTTGGAAGGGACTTCTGGACATGATTGGTCCAACCTCCCTGCTCAAGTGGGGTCAGCTAGAGCAGTTTGCCCAAGACCATGACCAGGACTGGATATCCATTATGATAGATACTGGAGCACTAGAAAATCATGTGAAGAGCAGTCTCAGTGGTGAAATGTAGACTTTTCAGGCCTGTTCCTGTGGCATTACTACCAAAAAATAGCGGCTTTATATGAAATGCTATTGGTTCATTAGCAGAATTCCAGCCCAGAACCTTTTAGTTAAGGTCCTCTGCTGAACAGTGGAAGAATCAAGATTAAATTCCTGTTCTGAAGAAGGTAAAGAGTAGATATGAGCCCATGAACCTTTTTCCCATTGTCAGTGACTTGTTTTTGAGTAGGTCTTTTGGGGATCACAGACTTTTGCTTTTATTCCATCTGTTGTAAAGAAATTTGTTTTCAGGTTGGATCAGAAACAATACGGTATGGTGTAAATCAAAGGGAAAAGGAAATGGTTCTAATCTAGTCTTCACAATTAGAGTGGTTTTGTCTTTTTCATAATGGTTGTATTCATTTTGGTACATAGCTGCAACAGTAAGAATTGCTGAAATGCATCTTCTTTTTTATGATTATTAGTTATTAGTTTGTGGTTAGTTCACAGCTGCTATATGACACGTAGTTAACCCAAGGTTCATCAACAAAAGGAGTTGAACCATGGGTATGAAGCACATCTATATCTTTTGGGAGAGCAGCACATCAAAGCTGATAGTTGTTGCATGACTCCAAGAAACACCTACGTATCTTTTAATATTTGCATCTAGAAGTCTATATTTTCAATTGCAATTTCTATCTTTACAGCAAGAATATCACCCAAAGATTGAAATAATTTCAGAAACAATGAATGAGAGTGATTCAGCAGTAGAGGAAACCTGTAAAAGCACATTTGGGAATTCAGTAGGAGAAGAGATTCCAACAGCAATTTTTTCAAACATGTGTAAGATACATCAAGACCGTGAAAAGGAAATCTTAAGACCCATTGTTGAGGGCTTGTTTACAGAGCCTTCTAATTCAGAAAAGGACTTGGAGACTAAAGATAAACAAGAAAACCTGTTGAAACCTTTGATACAAGAAATTATCACTGAACCTAAGGATAGTCTACTATTGCCGTCAGTCTGCAATCATCCAGATGATAAAGGGGACAGTAATGTTACAGTTTCTTACCATGGTAAGATTACAGTGATATAATCAGAAAAAAAAAAAAAAAAAAAAAAAAAAAAGAAAAGAAAAAAAAGTGGCACATACACTCTAAAATTAAGGGGTTTGTTCAGTCCTTGCCACAAACTCTCAATCCAGTATCTTATTAACAGTCACCTCTTCCGTTTATTTTTGCAGGAATCCTAATTAAGAATTAAAATATTATTTTCTGGTTTAGTACACAGAAGATCTTTCTGAGTTTCATTTAAATGGTTTTAAAAAATATACACATTTATTTTTTTCAAAATTAATGACCACTACTCAGTTTCATTTGCTTTTTCCCTTCATGCTTTAACAGGGAATAGCAGTGATGGAGAAGTACAGTGCCTGGCTGAGAGTGGAAGATGCCCTCATGAACCACCAGATAACAAAGACAGTGAGTGTAGATTTGATTAATCGCTTTGAAAAAAAACGGACCACGTTTGGAATACAGTGCCTGGCTGACTGAGTGTGGTTATTCTCAAACTCCAAATTCAGCAAGGGATCCATTAGTTAAAACAGAAATAACACTTCTTAACACTTCTTGTGCTATAAAAGAAGACTGCCTTTAACATGAGGACTGTTAGGATTTCAGTCAGTCATAGGCTGATGCAGGCTCCAGCGTATGACCTTCAAAGCAGAATTTCTGGTCTTGTCAGCATGACAGTTCACAATCCTATATAAGCTGCAGATAACAACCAACCCTTACCTTCAAAGGTGCTAAAAATCCCTAGGTTCCAAGCTGTTGAAGGCAGCTGGGAATGTTCACTACCTTTGAAAACTGGGGCCCTACTGTTTTAAGATTGAATTCCACTCTCTGTTTATGTCTTTTCATTCAATTATTTATGTAGTTCCAAGCCATAGTGTTAGGTATTCGTTTCTGTTATCTGAACTAAATAAATATTCCAGTTGTAAAAATGCAATTCTATGATTCTATGATTCTATTGTAAAAAAATGACACATTTTAACTTGTATCAACTCCTTGCAAATATATGTCATACAAAATAGTGTTCAGAGACAATGTTTCTTCTTAATACAGTATTTTAAGCCTCTAATATTCATGAACAATTGTGTATGCAAAAATGGTGCAGAAATAAGCATCCGTGCATGCAAAATATGAATTTACCTTTTAGGGGGGATCTGTGATGAAGCAGATACTTATATCAGCCACTTTTGTATTTTTTTCCTTGTAATATACATGTCTCGGGATCTAGATTTCAAGTATAAAAAGAAGATAACTAGACAGTCAGTAGTGACAAAAAGACACTTCTATTGAGAAGCAGGCCAAAGGAAATTGTCTTTCATTGGCTTCTCTTTTACTTGAGAGTGGTAATCTTGTGCCAAAGTGAAATGTGGCATCAGGAGCAGTGACTCCTGAGCTGTGTTGTCTCCTCTTCCCTTTCTTTTTTCTCCCCACTTCCTTCTTCCCCTGCTGAACGACAGGACAGAATTTGAGGACGCAGAGATCGCTGATGAGCAGGGCTTCCTTTGTGACTCCACAAAAGACAGAGTTTGAGAATATGGCTAATTCTTGGGCATATGAATGAACGCTGAGTTCCTTAACAACTCTTATTTTCCTAACACAGAGCCGGCTATGGTAATAAGATAGAAAATAATTGTATGCTGCTTAAGTGCACTCTGAAAGAGGTGTCTTCATCTTCAGGGCTGATACTGTTTTTATGACGTAACCAACAACTGCCAATTTCAAAAGTAAAAGCTACATGTTAGGTTACTTCGTTAAGCCACAACCCAGTTAAGGTGGATCCCTTTTCATATTTCTGTAAATCTCTAGTAATCTGTAATAGTTAGAATGAAACAGGCCTTGTAGAGGTGGACATTTGAAAAAAATATTATACAACGTTGGAAAAGATTTATTTCCAATCAGCTGTGTGTAGGTGCCATCTAGTGGTAAGAGAAGTGATCATCTTAAGCATAAACCAAGTTAATTTTTAAAAGGCCTCAGGGAACACAACACAATTATTTTAAACTCTAGCCCTTCTCTGCCTTCCGTCAGTAGAAACATGCTGGTAACATCTTTCGCCTCCAGGACAGGGCTGCAGGATAAGTGAGTGCCTGGGAAGAACGGACTTAAAGCATTTTAACCGGAATCTTCTCTTTACAGAGCTGCAAATGGTTTCAACAAAATTTGTGAGCTCTGCCCTAAAAATTATCTGCTTCTCCTTTCTGACAAAAAATGATAACCAAGACTTACTTCAACAGCTATATTTTTTGTGCTGTTTCTATATCACTTTCAAGGTGTATTTGTATATTGTGCATACGCAGAGGATTTTACATCATACTTTGAACACTGAGATCAAGTCACCATGTGTGGGATGCCCAAAGGATGGCTGCCCTTGGCAATGACTGCCTGGGCAGTAGGACCAGTGTGTTGGGTGTCTGACTTCCTTAAGCTAGCAGTAAGGCTCCCTTGAACACTGAGCCTCAGTTCTAGGGCTTTTGCCTTAGGACACTTCTGTCAGCACAGCCTGAAATTGTGCCTGGTGTCACCCAGAAGACGTGGAACCTCTTGCAACCAGCGCTAACCATGCTCATTGCTAGGTAAGCACAGGGGGAGACCAGGAAGGTGGCGCTGATGGAGCAGGAAAGCTGCAGCTGCAGAACTGACTTATACTGAACATTTTCAAGACCAAGTTTTTGACTCGGGTCTGTCAAACAATGTAGAGTGGAAACAGAGACTAGCCTAAGAGAAATGAAGTTAGGTTCCTACCTTTAAAAAACAAACAAACAAACAAAATCCCAAATCTTTCTCCAAGCTAATTTGGCCCAGTGAAAAATCAATGCTGGGCCAGTTCTGCTCCACTGGCCTCTCTTGGTGCCTCGCGTTACACTAAGAGCAAACAAGCAGGCAGGATCTTAATATCGAATCATGCTTAAAAGAAAAAAAAAACAGAAAAAGGATATATTTTATAAAAAAAAACTTGCAAAATTAATTTCAAGAATGAAATTAGAGCTCAAGTATCACTGAAAACAAGAAAAAAAAAAAGGTTAAAGATGCCTGCGAGATTTCAAGAACTATAGCTTCCTTTACTCTGATTCAGACTTTAACAAACAAAACAAGATTCACTGGCATTTTAGCCTGAAGGAATCAGCTGCTTTCTGAGCTGTGCCTACCTTACTTCATCTTACATGCATGTGCCAGCTCTCTGGAGCGCCATTTTTTTTAACACAGATGCTCACACTCCACGAGCGGGTCAGTGGGCCCTGCAGTATCTCACAGGTAAACCTCTGGAAACCGCGAGCTATTTTCACTTATTGGTGAGGACTTGGGAAGGAAGAAGGGAGTACGGGAGAGGGGGAAAGGAGAGAGAGAAATGCCAAAGCAGGACTAAATGAGAAAAAGGAAACATATTTAATTAGTGTTTTCTGTAAAACTTTACAAATGTACAGCATAGTGCAAAAAAGCAGTCTCAGCACATCACCTTCAAGTAAAGTTAACAGTGTAAAAAGCCAAGGAACACAAGTTTGCTTCTTCACAGGAGTTACCCTAGAATAATGTTCCTGGGGTTTCTTTTCTTACCATCAAGATCCAATCTCATGTTCACAGTAGAGCAAAAAGCCTGAAGAAAAAAAAAAAACACAAGAACCATGCCAGAATGGCTTCTGAGAGGACAGCAAGTACAGTCTAATAGCAGGCACTATAAAAAAATGCAGTCTAAGGTGGAGTCAAGCATCCTTGTTGACTGAGCTGCATGTCTTTGCCTACTTGCAAGCAGCTATCCTAAGACGGTTCATTTTTTGACCACAGCTAGGCAATTCAGTAAGAAATCGAAGCATATGTCTAACTTGGAGCTTATGAAAGGCTTAATAAAAATCAGGACAACTTCTCCGAAGCTCTAAGTTATGCGTGTGCTTAAATACCTTATTGAATCAATGCATTCAGTGTTAACATAAAGGCTATCTAGGATGTGAAGATTCAGAGAAGGATGTAAATCTTGAGCAGGGATAACATACTTTTGTCAGGTGATATGAGACACCAGACAATTTTAAACTTCCTATGAGAGAGAAAAAAAAAGGAAACAGAGTACAACTCAACAAGTTTTAGCTCTGTACGTTGCTGAAAATGACATTATATGGTGGCAAATGGGCTGATCCAGAAGAACTTTCAAAGCACATATCTATCTGCCAAAAAAGGAAACCTTGTCCATGATACACTCAAGCACACCATCTAAATACCAGGCCAGGGGGGGCTGCCAGAATTTTTTCCCTTAGTCCTGAACATAAAAACAGTGGCTGGAATTAATTCAGAGGTTCGCACAACCTCACTTCTGCAAAGACTATACCACTCAAGTGTGACAGGAGCTCCCAGCATGCATATATTTGTAGTCAGCTGGGAAAAATGTGCTGAAAGGTCAGTGTTTCTGAAATGATACATCTGTTCACATACTGATAAATGGATGGAGGAAAGGGCTGTGACAGGAAAGCCAATTTAAAATATCTTTATCTTATTAAGGGGAATTTGAGCTTGCATTTAGCTGAGTACATTTTGGGGTGGATGCTGCTCAACCATTCAAGATGCTCAGAAATACAGTTTGGTACCATGAATCACCATGGCAATGAAAGTGGGCAGAGCATTTCTTCAAACGATATTGGCATGGCTTATATCTCCCTGTCCAGGCCCCTGGAAGGCCTGGTTAGGTTGGAATTTCCTGGGTCTGCCTTACTGCATTTGTGTAGTTGGCTCAGTAGCTTTCTTCAGGAAATGCAACTTAATTAGAGAATATTGAGATACATAATACGTGATAAAATCTACTGCTCTCGTTAGAACTACAGCATAAAAACCAAAGCTCTGCTTTGCTGAGAAACTCATTTGTCAGAAACCACATGGAAGAGGAATTCAACCTTTGGAGGCTGGTCTCAGATGCATAAAGGACAGAAGAAAAGTTAGTGGGACATTGTGGACTAATCCTTCTGCCTTCTCACCTACAAAGAGCAGGTACCTGCAGCTGAAAGTCTTTCTAAAAAAGAGCTCCAAATGACTAATCTGGTTCATCATTTTTATGTCAATAAACCAACAAGCTCATCTTCTTCAGAGGAAACAAAACAGGTCAAGGCCAAGATATAATTGGACTAGACATGAAACACTGAGCCAGCACCAAAACCAGGAGTGTATTCTCTCTGTCCTCTTCGCAAATGGAAAATGGTGTATGCAGAAGAAGACTAATATTTTTAAGTATTTATCTTTACGTCAGAGAAAATAGATTTGAAAAAAAAAAAAAACCCTCTCTCAATTTGTTGTGGGGTCTGCAATGGTTTCTAGCTCCCCTAGGAGCTACAGCCACATTCTTTAGAGTGGTCACCTGCAAAGAGGTCTGCTGCATACCCAAGGGAACTTCATTTTCAAACTCAGCCTGGGAGGATAAGGGAGAAGCACAAGTACATCCCATTAGAAAAATAAATAAATAAATAAATAAATATAATAAGAGAATATTTTTAGAGCATTGGGTTGGCATATAGACCCAATTTCCTATTAGAAAAAAGCATTCAGAAGGCCCCTGCATCTCTGTGCTGATTTGTGTTGCCCCAACAAAATCCAACAGTTTGCCTTTGCAGATACTAGTCAGGATTGCTTTATTTTATGAAGCCCCTAACAGACTTTCAAGCTACCCTTCACTCAAATTCTCAGAAGATTTTCTTATTAGGTCTGAAATTTGTAGAAGAATCCCATCCTCCCTCCCCCTACAAACACCCCAAAGCAATATTTTGGTTTAAAATTCTTATTCTAGACAAACACTGAAATTCAGGGGCAGAGAAGGTAATGCAACAGCTACTGACCATTTTCATCTACTCAAAAAGAAAAGGCACAACTCTGTGGTGGGTTTCTGAGTCACTTTTGTTTCTTTACATTCAAACCTGTAGATATTTGGATGGATGGGAGGGAGATGCAACTGTCTTGGACGCTAAATCACTGGTTGCTGTCAGTTGAAGCGCTCAGGTTTAATGGAATATCCGCTTGGACAGCCGCAGAGGACAGGTAAGAAGCCATGTTTTCAGATGGAACATAAAGTGATGAACTTTCAGGCAAGCTGATAATGTCATTTCCAAAAATTGACTGACGATCGATGAGGAACTGCTGGGCGCTTTCAAGAATGACATCTTTCCCTGGGAATGCAAATGGACAGCAGAGAACTCAGTTGCTGGAAGGCAATCTGCCAGCCGTTACGCATTCAGAACAGGGAAGTGGCAAATCCCCACAGAAGTCAGTAGGAGGTGAGGGGCTTGGCTCCAGACAAAAAGTGCTTGGAACACTTGAGCAAAACTTGGACTCATTCAAGAGCGCATTAAAATCCGTGGGCTTCCTTGCAGGTTGCCTAGCTGGGTTCTGCCTGAATAGCTGAGATGCCTCAGAGGAACTGAAAGAGGGATGACCAAATAGCTGGAGACCCTGAAAAGTGGGTAAGAGCAGCTTCTTTTCTCCCTCATTCAAGAACTTTCTATTTTTCCTTATCTCTGTAGACAGAGAAATCTGCCAATTGCCCCTTATTCCAGCATCATGTCATTGCATAGAAAACAGAGGCTTCGCAGACAAGGGACTCTCTTCTTGTACAGTTCAGCCCCAGCCTGCTGAAAAATTCTTTCCAGCGAAGTTGGGCTTTGACACCTTCATTGCTCATGCAAGATGCTGGGCTTAAGGTAGAGGCTGGAAGTCTTTGATCTATATACAATATGAGGCTGACAAAAGCAGCTCTACTTTCGAGTCATGCCCACTTGGATACACATGAAAATAATGGTATATCACTATTGAAAGACCAAGAAAACACTTCTAGATTCATACCTGAGATCACTGACATCAGAGTCGCTATGGGGGAGAAACTCAGTGGGACAGTTGCCTTTAGGTCTGTTAAGTCTGGAGAAACTGAGAAATAACCTTTGCCCCTGGCTGCTAACCGCTAGGGTTTGACCTCCTGAGCAGCTACCCTGGCAGCAGCAGGAGCTAGAGGGGAAAAGGAGGAAACACTGGACTCGTGCAGCTCCTAAAACTCCTAAATTTCACTTGGATCACCATGCTGCTCTTAAGTGGTGATGAGCAGGCAGAAGAAACGATGGAGATCTGTTGATGGAAGCGGCTCAAAGCAGGAACAGAGGTAGTTTAATCCTATTTACACTTTGGTGTATACCCCATACTCTCCCCATTGCTCAATAACTACCTCAGCAATTGTTGCAGAAACCTTACCGACTGCCCATCATGAAAGTGAAATAACAAAGGTTGTGTGTCGTGTCCCCCCCCCCCAGCAAAGTGACAAATCGTCAGTGGCCCTGGACATTGCGTCTAGCTGTTGGCACGTTTAACATCTTAATTACATCCCCATTCCCAAGTCCGCAAGAACTGCTGGTGCTCCTACCTGGGCAGGCATTGTTAAACGGTGGGTTGAACGCTTTCGAGGACAGCTCAGTTGCATTCTTCTCCAGGTCCACAGTGAGTCGCTGCATCTTGATGCAAAAATATAAACTACAATGTATAATCATACAAAAACAGGGCAGCTTGTTAGAACTAGGCCGTTTCTGAAGATCAGTGCTTTATTAGTGCTGCACTCTAGTGCCTCATGCACTCCAAAAGTGTCTGCGTCAATGGCAATTCCAAACGAATACTGCCAAACTGCATTTCTCCCAGTTCCCTCTATGTGGTCATGTATCATCCTCTATTCTATTTGGGTGTGATTCACTGAAATATGCAAGGATGGCTGCATTTTATAAAGGCATATTTTGTAAGGGATTGGCACAAAGGCATTTTATGAATCTACGGTATTGTTAGGAAGTGATGCAGCTAATTTTCAAACCAAGAACAAGTGAGTGACAATCACATCAAGGCAGGAAGTTTGAAGCAGCCTGTTTCAGTTAAAGACTCCAGGACATAATCAACACACTCCTCTAAGCAAGCTCAGGTTGAATGGGAAAAATAGGTCAAGATTATAAATTAACACTGTCAGCCTAACCTCAGGAGACGCTTACTCTCTGTGCTTTACCACGCTCTTCCCTCTGGCTGTGAAATAACCGCTCATTCTTCAGCAATGAACAAGCTCTGTCTACAGGAAATTCTGCTTCATACTTACATTATTACCTCCGAAACCCACCTCTCTTACTGGGGACAAACCGGCTTCCATTTCAGTCAAATTCCACTCACTCAAAGACAAGTTTGGATTAAAGACCTGTCGGCAGAGAAATCCAGTTAGGGCTCTGAAAGGTGTAATGGTTAAAGATACTCGTACCCTCAGCTGCCTGCCTGGCCTGTCTGCTGGAGGTGGAGAGGCCAGAAGCCGATGTCTGCCTGTGCCGCAGCTGCTGCGAGGCGGTAACCAAAGCTACGGGGAAGGTTCGTTTGTGCTGGTTTGTGGCAGACCTAGCAGAGCGCCGCCTGAGTTGTGGGTGCTCGCACTAAGCCGCAGAGCTTGCTGCCAGGCTCGTGCCTCCCACTGGAGGGGCAGGGCACGTGCCTGGCGGAGCAATGTCTGAAACCGTTTATCTCCGTGCACGTGTATGTTAAAGCCCTTTTTTTTCTGATCTTGAGTCCTAGGGACACTTCCAGATTCCCTTTATTATTATTATTATTATTATTTATTTTTTTTCCAAAAAAGCGTTCCAAAACACAGTAGCAAAGGACAAATTGCTGCATCAGCCCCTCAGTGCCAATTTCTTGAGAAGTCTGCGCAATCTGGGAACTGGAGCGGTTGGTCTGGATGATTTTGCGATTCATTCTCACTCTTGCAACGTGCCATTACACAGAGAGGGGAAAGTGTGTCAGTAACAGGAAAACACCTCCCAACGAGGAGTGAAGACGCAGAAACCACCATACCCAGTGACAGAGCAGACCATTAAAAAAGTTTTTCTTGAAGTCAAAATCAGTCACAAACAATTAGGTTCTAAGAGAATAAAAGTAATTTTCTATGATTTCCCATTCCTGTTTATCCACACAAATTCAACGTGTGCATAAATCTGAAGCATCTCAAGTGAACATACATTCTCTGACAGATGGATTCTTTCACTACACACAGAGTTATTTGATTATCAGCATAAAGCGTTTTATATTATATCAAGGAGAGGCAGAGAAAAAAGAGAGAGCAAGAATTAAATCCTTATATTTCTGCATATATACTTAAGAAAAAAAGCCACCACTAATTTTCAGAGAAAAGTGCCCTTCCAAAATTCCAGAATTCAAGGAAAAGGGGAAGGAAAACCAATGTAGGAGTATCCAAGATGCAGAATATGCAAAAAATAAACCACCACCCCTCCCAAGCATTTAAAAAACTAGCCATAGAGTCATATAAACCCTATTTTCTGTAATAGTGGGAGTGCTCGGTTTTCCAAACTTGTCTTTGCCGAATGCACTACATTTTGTGCTCTGAGGGTAGGAAGTTCAGATACATACACTTTCACAGGAAATAAAAATAAAAGTTTGAAGTCTGAAACTCTGCACGTTTCCACAAGCAGGTCAACAAAGCTGCTGTGTTTGTATGGGCTGCATGGAACAGATAAAGTGTCACACGAGGCAACACGGGAACAAGCAGAGTGGTCTACTGCCCAGAGGCACCGCTGGGTGCTTCACAGCCGTTTTAGGTAGCCGCGCAGGCCAAGGGCCTGACACTCACATCCAGGATACTGGCAGGCTCCAGGCCGTACTGCTGGCTCCTCAGCAGCAGCTGCAAGCCTTCCAAGTCGCTGCCCTCCAATGGGTCTGAAATATCTGTTCTGAGAAAAGACAAAAGGAAACAGTGCCATGAATGAGACGCTTGTGTAGATACGTATAGAAAGCAGGGCTTCCCAAGACCTCCTTACATGGCTGCAGGTGCCATCAAGGACAAGTTCTGCAGTCAACTTCCATTTTGTCTACTAAGCAGCAGCCACGCTCTTCTCCTGCTGGTGATGTCTGCTCAATGTTCACCCATTACATCAGCGCTTTTGAGATTTCAGCCTTGGACTGTGGCAGACCACAAAGCAGAGTGTTGTAGTCCCAGACCACAACAACCTGGTTGTTGGTTGCAGCACCCAGAGTGCCCTACGGCCGAGCCTAATGAGACCATGTTGATCTCCCCCTTGCAACAGGCATTGATCTCAGGGTGTCTTCCACATGCAGAATACTTACATGCCCTGATTTCAAAATATATCTATCAAAATATATCTATCCCTCTATCCCTTTGCACCTGACTTCGGTGCTCATGAACACAAGCTCTTAACTCTCCATCCCTGTGAGTGATCTCACTTGCTACTTCATTATTTTACATCACCCATTTTTAACAATTTGCATGGGACTGCCTAGATTTTTGCTCAACTCCTCCAGTTCAAGGAGTGAAGCTTCACAGACGCAGCTAAGTTTCATAGGTTTTCACTCTTAGCCAGAGGGAAGCTGATATCTCCGCCAGAGTCAGCTCCCCAGCTCCTTCCCAGAAACATATGGCCCACACGATGGTGCCAGAGAGACTGGCTGCCCCTTGAAGATACATCTAGCACAGACTCAGGAAAGTCAGCTGCCCTTCTAGAGCAGCAGGAGGTTTTCTCGTACCTCAGAAAGATGTTAGGAGGAGATGCAAAGGGAGAGTAGACTAAAGAGGAAATACCCTATATGACTTCACAGCACAGGAGAGGAAAAGGGGGCAAATTGTTTCCTTATACCATATAATTCCTCAAGCCCAGTCCTGGGCTGGATAGATGCTTTGCTGCTTTACCAAATGTGTTTCTTGTTACAGAGCAGAGGTTCCCGTGACAGCGGACTGCTCTCTTCCATCACTGTCTGTATATCGGCATACAAGTGACACCTTATTCACTGCGCAGAAACTCCAGTGACAAATATTTCCTTATAGGTTTATGTAACTAAAGACCCAACCAAGCAAATGACAAAGGGTGCACGAGCTATTGGAGCTGTAGTATGGTCCAGCGGCCTGCAAGTCTGCAAGTAGGGATGTTGGTTTGGGCTCCACATCTGACTTGGACCTTAGGCAAGTCCTGTTCAGTGTGGAAAGTCTTTTCGTGCTCCCATGACTCTGACGAACATCTGGCAGCTCTTGCTTCAAGCAAATCATCTGCAGATCCCCTACCCTGGGCTTCAAAGGTCCCCTAAGCAGGAGCCAGGACAGAGGTCAGAGTCGCGCTAGCTGACCTGCACTCAGCCTCCCCCCAGCTAACAGAAAGAGAGGGCAGTGAAAGGGGCAGGGCCACAGCTCTCCCTTGCTCCCCTCACCTGTCCAGCAGTGCCCTTCTGCCTCTTCTCTCAGGTGGCTGCAAGGTCCCCGGCGGGGCTGCACCACAACTCCCTTTACCTTCTAGAACAGACTGAATCATGGCGACTGGGAGCACCGGGGGCTCGGCACAAGCCCGGCAGCCTGGCAGTGGGACATCGGGTTCAGTGGTAGCTTTCACTCCAGGGCTGACGGGCTCTTCCTTGATCAGCATGAGGCTCTTCTCCCTGGATCAAAGACAAGACTTAGCATCCCACGCACATGTCTGCTCCACAAAGGCCCCACACTACTAGGAAGAACAACAGCACAAGGATCTGTTTCCACCTCCCACCAAACTGCCCTGCAGTGACTTTGCATTTCCCAGGTGGCCAAATGAACTCTATCAGTACCCCTGTTTTCTTTTCAGCAAGCTCCAAGGCCTGCCAAAGTAGGTGGGAAACCTTCAAGAAATGTGGGAGTGGCAGCTCTATCTCACTGAGCTTCCTGTGTGTGCATGCAAAGGGCTCTGTCAGAGGGAAGTGGGTTGCCGAGGCACAGCTGGGAAGGCTCAGATTTAAATCTCGCCAGATCGAGATTGGGCATGTTCCCAGGGCAAGTATTAGGAGTGGATCCTGGTGCCCTTTCCCAGCGGCACCACTAGATGGGTGGCTTGCTCCAGGAAGCTGTCTCAGGCCTGTACTAGTGAGTGAGAGAGGGTGGTGTGCGTGTGTGTGTGGGGGGGGGTGTCACTGGACAGGTTAAGTGTATGTGCAGACAGCTTCTGCTATTGCAAGGCGTGCAAAAACAAAAGCGATTGGGAGCAGAAAATTTCCTGGAGATGTTGCAACAGGGAGGAGGATTTCAGCTTGCAGGATGTAACTAAGAGTTATTAACTGCATCTGGCTTCTAATCCCTGGGGAATGTTCTGCAGTAATGGGTCTTCTTATTACACACAGTGTCTGTAGAGAGGCAAATCCGAAACACTCTTAGCTGGAATAATTTCAGTTACTTTATCAGTCACGCCTATAGCAAATTTGTCCCATTAGGCTGTCTTGCAAACATGGAAAATTTTCTTTCACGTGTTGATAATTTCCCTGATGAATGTTAGACCTGAGACAGGTTGCCTGGCTGGAGAAGGAGCCCTGAAGGAGAGGAATCTCCATCCTAGAGAGAGGAATGGGGTCAGTAAGATTCCCCATATTTCTTCAAGCTAATTCTCAGAGGAACTTTTCCCATTCTCCTTCAAATACACAGTCACTTCCAGTGTGACCACTAGAAATAAGGGCCCCTGGGGTGGATGTGAGGGTAGGCTGAGCACCCTAGAGATCCCAATCAGGATCTGCTGGTCTGGCAGGATTAGAAACAGAGGCTATCAAGATCTGACAGTCTCAGTCAGATGTTTTACTTGTTGAGAAGCTGAGGTTTGCCTTTTTCCAGTGGGAGGAACACTCCATGTTATTCCTAGGACATATGATACTGAACTTTTAAACAATAACACTTTGTATATAAAAAATTACTCCATAATATGTATAGGAGACTTTAGAGCTCTCTGTAAACCGTGCACAGTAAAATCCAAAGTGACAAAGGCATGTAGCTCAACAGGAATGGGGAATGGGAAACACTACTGAAAAGGTATTATCTTACAACACTTGAAAACCAGCTTTGCTGAAACACAACACATGGGCATGTCCCACATATGGGATGATATGTGACACTATGAAGCCTTCCTCAGCACTCCTTTCAGATCATCTTGTGAATCCTAAGCTCCCACTAGAAACTTGTGCTGATCTAGCAGCAGCTATCGCACTCCTGAACTCATTAGAGCAGTTGGCTGGCTCAGGCTCTCAAGAGTCATTTAGATTCATCATAGATCAGAGGCCATCAGATGGCACTCAGTAATTAGCAGTAATAACCTGAAGCCTATATTTAAATTCTTCTACTTCAAAAATCTCTTCCAGCATGCAGTCTTTTACCTGAAGTTCTTTACATGCTTCTAACTAATTCTTTGGGTATAGTTTCAACTATTAGGTAGATTTACAGGCAATTTTTAGAATACAACTGCCTTGTGTCTGTGTAGGAGAAACTGTTCCATGATTCATCCGTCAAGTTACTTCCCACTGACATAGTTGTAGTTATGATTCTGCAACTGCTCTAAAAACACTGCATGTCTGTGCAGGAAGAGATAAGCACCAAAATACCTCTCTATTCAGTTCTTAAGTTCCCGGGACCTTTTCACAGAAAAGTTGTCAAGCATCGGAAGTTGTTGTGATGCAACCTTTCTGTTCTCATTAGCACAAAGATGTAGAGTTTGATTCTGTTTCTTTTTGTCAAAGCCAAGAGAAAGCTTCCTTTTACTCTTGATCTCAAAAATAATGACAAATGTTGGTATCTCATTCTTTGAAGAAGTCTGGAACAGCCACTTTCTTGAAAATAAAGTACGAAGCACCACAGAGTATTTCCCAAAGAGGTGAGTGGAAGTTCTCAGCATGAAACTCTTGACTTCTTATTGAAAGTTATGCTGTTAATATCCTTACCTAATTCTGAAAATCTACCCCATATCACAAACTGGAAAAAAAATATTCCAGCCCACCACCTCTATAGAGAATTTTGATTCAGAGATTAAAGTAGAATTAGAGCCAGGAAATACTCTGCTGAAGTTATTCATTGTCCATACCTGATTCTCCCTGTTTTTAATCACAAATATATTTACCTCTCATTATCAGGAGGGGATTGCATATTTATAACGTTGGATGGTGACGCTTCAGTAACATCAGAGATGATGGGTCCTCCAGCAATTGCAGGGCTGCTTAAGCATGAGGCAGGTTCTGTTGATGGCTACGTGGAAAGCAAAAATCATATAGATTTATCCTTCTGACGTAGTAAAGAGCACTAATAAATCAGCTGGTTTTTCACTGGCCCAAGGAGGGGCAGAGACAGGTTACTGATTTATAAGAAAAAGCTCTCCACTCAGCTGCTTGAAATCTCATCCTTCCAACATGTTCTACCCAAGAGCTCTGGATAGCAGGGCGCACTGTCTCTTCTCCAGCACTGCCTGAAATAGTGCCATCCTCTCGACTGCCACAGAGGGCCACAGCTAACTGAAAAGACCCAGTTACCGCCCCAAGTAGTTAGTTTTCTCATTATGCCCTTGAGCAAATACTCGTGCTGAAACCAAGGAGGCTCTTACCTACTATGCAACATTATAATTTCCTTTGGTCTTTCTTCCAACCACACAGAAGTGCAGGTATAAAATAACCCCTGTGACTGAAATGTCAGCTGCTGACAGATTTTACCATCTGACATTTTTCTTAGACCACTTAGTTTCCTCTGGAGGGAAAGATTCAACGGCTCTGCAAGTGGCTTTGTGTGTCATGACAATTCAAATATTTTAACTGGGGAACACGAGTGTGGTAGCCCTGCAAGCAGCAGCCAGATGACAGGCCAGTGCATAACTGTTTCTCCCTCAGGGTGTGCATAGCCTTTGCAGAAAGCATTCACCGCGTTGCTTAAACAACTGTCCCCTCTGGCGCCTGTTTGGGGGGTTAGAGTGATGGGAATGCTCATGGATTGCAGATACCTGGCTTTGGCCAGAAAGATCCTAGTTACCACCTCTAGAACAAATTTCTTTCTCTCTGCCCTTGCCGTGAGCCTGGTGGTGGAAACCCTGGGCAGAGCTGTGCGTGCAGGACCCGCCTTTCCACCCCACATCCGGTGGCCTCTCACATTGCCCCAAGCAGGCGGCAGCAGAACACCGCAGCGCAAGCGTGCTGTAAGAATGCACCTCTCCCTGGATCAATCTAGAGCTGGAGAAATAACAAATGTAACTCAGCTCCGCAAACCTTTCCTCTTCCTCCTTGAAAAACTCTACAATCCATATTATTGCCTCAAACAATTTCCCACTCTGGCCAAAGAAACTGTAGATAACTCCAAGGCTGGAGCAACCTTACCGACTGAATGAAATAGGGGTCATGGAGAGGGTCCGTAGACAAATGCCGGCTGAACTTGGGCACCTGCGGAGCTGAGATCCCATTGTCAAGCATCAGAGGTCTGCAAAGAGAAAAACAAGAGTTCGCTTTCCCAGCCACATATTAACTGACTGTTCCCTGACTGCTCACAGAAGAAATATCTCAGCCAAGAGTGGTTTGCACCCAGATACTCTGGTTTTCTCAGTTGTAAGGTACTTTCTTGTCCAGTGTTGTGGACAAGGAAGAAAAACAGCAGTCTTGAAGGAAGTCATTGCGAAAAAAGGACTTTAAACAGTCATACAGAAGAGAAAGTATCTGGGTTTCTCTAGAACTTATTTGAAAGAAAATACATAGGTTGCTACTTGTATCCCATATAAGGAAGAAAAAGATGAAGATATCTGAACCCACAATCAAAAGTAGCTCTGGAGGATACAAAAGTTTAGGATAGGAACCTCCAGTGTCCTCTGACTGCTCTTTACACAGCCTACAAATTACAAGCTTTTGAGCTGGATATCTGTAACTTGCAGTGAAGAAATTCTTCTGCCTCAGCTAAATTATTTATTTTTCTGTTTTGGATATTTGGTTTGTAACCCTACACCCAAATATTCACAATACAACCACCACGTAAATCACATTGCAGTCAAATTCTTGCTGCAGCCCCATTGGTATTCTACATACATTCAAGTGAAAATATAGAACTTAAGTTTAACTGAAGATGTTTTGTAATAGAAGGAGCAGACAGACTAAACTCACGACAACGTGCTTTCCAGATGACAGGCTGTGATTTGTCACTATCTGTATTACAAGACTGTTCAGAACAATACATCACAGCACCTCTTCAGCTGCGACAGGACCTCTAGCTGCCCTTATCGTACACTGTGAAATAGCTTACCAAACAGGGCAGTCCAACAAATGCTTCCTGGGGATGGCTTTCATATTCTAGTTCTTCCATATTGGAGGACAAGGAGGTTTTAATGACTCACCGCCCATCCTTCTCCCAGTCTTTCACCTTGGCCTGCTACTCCCATGCTACCCACCAACACAAGTGAAAAATCAGGGGGAGACACAAAACAGAGCACAGCACAAACCCATTGCATACAGGCTTTTCAGAAATGACTGACAGGCTTTTCCAGACAGCTGGCGACAAGAAGTGGGGCGGCGTGTTGGGTCCTGTGCTGGGAGTGCTTTACATTTAGCAAACAAACAAAACGAAGAGAAAAAAAGAAGGAGCCTCAAAACAGCACCAACATTATTCCACCATGAAACCTCTGGGGTTTTGTGATGTAAATGTTACCAATACTGCAATATAGTCCCAGAGAAACTGGGAAATGGTATATTTTGACATCCACCCCATACTGTTAATACTACTATGAGCCTGTAAAACTGCCTATCAAATCCCTCTTCTCCTTCCACAGTCCACAATCAGGAAAAGCATCTCTTTAGTGTTCATTTAGAAGACAGTGGTTTGACTGAGAGCACCAAGGAAAGCCAACGCTGTTCCCTTGTTGGTATCTAAGAGGCCTGACAGAAGAAATTAATTCCCAGTTACCCTTATCCTACACACGCTGGAACTGGATATGTTGGGAGAAATGCTGGGTTTGCTCCAACTGCAATTAGATCCTGCAGTGAAGGGCATTATACAGCACGATTCAGTGACCATAGTACTTGAGATCTTGTATTGTTTAACAGCTTATTTAACGGACTTCTCCATTCTGTGACATTAACTGAAGACACAGAATGAAAAAGAACATTTGAGTCATTCTGACATGGACCTTGTCATGGCATAGGCATAGGCATAGGTTCAGTGCAAACAGATATCATAGCCAGCCCTGTGACAATTATAAGTGTGCAGCGCTCTGCTCAGCAGCCACAAATTAACCTCTTCATCCAACATTCGTTATCAAAGTGCTTTGGGCTTCAACCATCCAACATCTAATTGAGAATTTCCACAGGGACGCTAGTCTAGGGCAGAGCTCTCTTTTGTCATCCCTGGTCTACTGCTATCCTAGCCTGCACAGGGCAAGTGGATATTCCTGTGTTGTCATCTATGGCCTAAATCTTTTTGCAATCTCTGCTTCTAAGGCTTCTCGCTCTACAGCTTTTCCTGCTACACTGTTTTATACTGAATCCAAGCAACTGGCCAACCTTAATTGGTGTTGAGATGAGGCCAAGATGATTCAAGCTCCTCTATTCGCTTGCCTTTATTTACAACCCTAAAGAGTCCTCTAGTTGAAACCTTTCTCTGCCTCTGTGAGGCCTACCAGTTACACATCACCAAACCTGCCTTGGAAACACACCCTGTTCAGCGACTGTGGGTCAAAAAAAAGGTGGCTGTGGGCCAGCCGGGCCCAAACCTGTTCCTGGAATGGCACGTGGCAACCCTGCCACTGGCATCTGTATGGCCAACATTGGGACCCTGCCCTTCCCCCGGCCACTAGTTAGCGTTCCCATCTCCCGTCTCACTCTGTATTCCCCAAATAAAGGTCATGAGCTGACACGGTGCTTCTCTAAAGACCACTGAATGGGGCATGTCAGCAGGTCTGACTCGGCAGTTCATCCCATTCATTTCCCATCACCATGGTGCCCTGGTCTGGTGACCGCCTGCCTGGGCAAGCTGAGCTTGTGCTTTTAGTGAGGGGGCAGTATTATGCACCCACGAGTGTGTGTGTGCACCACACAAGGGTACTTACAGCTTCCTCTTTATCCCAGTGCTGCTGGGGTTTGATTGGAGCTGGCCAAACAGAAACTGAATCAGCTGTCAGAAGAGATCAAAATCCGGTGTTAATCAGCAGGGTGATTCAGCACTCCCTGCTCTAACAGTCATTCTTATCTCACACATTCCTCCCTTCTGATACCACCCCAAAGCTGGGAGCAGCCATGAAATATCATGAGCCAGATTGCGTGAGATGCTGGAGCCCAAAACAGGACTAAGCATTCCAAGTACCCTCAAATGACTGGCTTGGTTTTCAAGAAACACAGCGTATGCCTTCTCTGCTTTAAGGCTGCCAAATACACATGCTCTGCACTTCCTCTCTCCTCTTCCGTACATGCAAAAAACCCAGTTAGCCCCATCTGGCCCAGGAGTATGCCTGTGAAGTGCATGAGCAAACATTCCTAGGCCTGGAGTGAGACTTGGCCTCTATAAAAGTCATCAGAGCCTTTTATGAGAGAGACTGTAAAGTCCTTAGAAAGACTTTGGAAATGAAAAAGGCAGTCCCCTAAGAGTGGCCCTGGATGGAGGTCTCAACTCTTCTGGCTGAGTTTTTCAGGCCTGTGGAATTCAGTGTTGATATAACAGGCCACTAAAGAGGATGCAGGATGGCTTTTGAGAGGAATCACCTAGCAACATACTCCTATGTCAGCTTAAGCCTAGAGTTCTACTTCAACCTCCAAAGAAAGAAAGAACCGTCATTATATACCACAGCTGTCTCTTACTCATTGCTCAGTATTACAAATCGAGTTGCGCAAATACCTCTGCAATGCACCATGAGTGGTGCGGCTGGACCCGCATTAGGGCTGGAGGAACGTTCCTCATGCATTTCCATCCAGTCCTATGACTCTGTGATGCCATGTGAGGGTCAGAACGTAGCTCCCATTTAGGCATTAGGGCTGGAGGAACGTTCCTCATGCATTTCCATCCAGTCCTATGACTCTGTGATGCCATGTGAGGGTCAGAATGTAGCTCCCATTTAGGGTAACTGGAAAACGTGACTTGCTCAGTCACATCAGCACCATGCATGCATTGCTGGGGAGGCCTTTTCTGTACAGAAGGGTCTAAATTTTAAGAGAGATGACTCCACCTCATTCTTCAGTCTGTTCTCCTGTGTAACTTACACTAGAGGCTTGCACTGTAATTCCTCAGCTGGCCCAACAACCCTAGAAAATATAACAGTTCCTGGAGGTCTCCACAGGCTGGGGGAACGGCTAGCCAGTTCTGCTGCCTACAGCTTCAGCGGCAGCCGGACGAGGAGGCTCTTCTCTACCCTGCATGGCCTTCCTCTGCTGTGCCTCTTGCAGGGCTCTAGAGGAGCCTGCAAACTCTACCATTTTTGGAAGAACAAGAATCTTGTTCTCTGGTCACATAGAAAATCCAGTGCAACTCCGCAGGTAACAAAGACTGAGGCAGCCGCTAATTGTGAAGCATGAGAAGCTGGGATTACCATGCAGCTATTAAAACCCATAGGCCTTTCCTTATTCAAGGAGACTGTACTCCTACAGTTACTCTGACAGTCCCTATTTGTGATGCTCTGTGTACTTGCTTTGATGAGGGCAGGATCAAGGATCTAACACTCATGCCTAGAACATGTAAGATCTGCTCTCACTGCCTATGCTCTAGTCCTGTGCACCAGACTGGAGTCTGTGTCAAGAGCTCTGCAATCCTGTCCTGGAAGAACAAGGAGCAAGAGCTTTTCAAAGACCTTTTTGTGACTTGTCCAAGAGAAAGAAGGAGCTTTGGGAAGCCCAAAGGCATTAGTGCAACTAGAACATAGACAGTGCAAGGCAATCAGAGACAGATGTGCTGCCTTGTTGTACAGCATCATGGCCAGGGTCAAAGTGCTCAGGACTCCAATAAAGAAGTGGTTTGAACATCACAGCCATGACTGATAGGGAAAGGAAAATCATTTGTTTGAGGGTTTTATGCTTTGTTAATGAACCTTTTCCCACATGACACGTAAGAGTTTCACATGATTAGAAAGGGAAAATTCATACATTGTAATATGAGAACCTGGAGAAGAGTATGGGGCAAGAAAAAATACAGAGGTGGACCTACACCGGACAGCACAAGGGATTTTGGTGTTTGTTTGATCACTACCTTGTTGATCACTTTCTGTTGCTGTGTGTGGTTCTGACGGAGAGAAACAACTTCCCGCCAGAGAACTTCATTTTGCCTGAAAGTGAAACAGAAACCTCTCATGAGCACAGAAATGCCCCACCAGCCCACAGTGCTGCCATAATGCACAGGAGACCCAATTCCGCAAGTCTGTCTCACTTTATCAGGCCTCTTGCAGCATTTGGCACTTTCCAAATGTCCCAGCTACTGGGGCCACACAATTACATTTCTTGTTTTTCCTAGGCTTCAGAACTGCAGAGCAAAACTTGAAAAGTACATACCCTACCAGTTCAAAAGCAGGGCAAACAAATAACATTTATTGGGAGGGGAAGGAGGAGAAGAGGAAAATACACATATATCTAGTTTTTATACAACACCTCAAACTCAAAATTTCAGCAGGGCCTGATCTGTGATTTTGAATGATTTGCAGCACCAAGACTTTTCCTGCTGCCAGAGCCAAGAACACCTGACCTCTCTGCCACTGCTTTCAATGCAGTGAAGACCAAGAGATCCTGTGTAATTCTGCCTGCTCAAACCTCATACATTTGGTGACACAAAGGCATGTTTTAGAACAGCTGGAGTAGCTAGCGAGATGTTTCTGCATTTGAACAAGCAGAGTCTTGAACCAGGAGAACCATAATGACCTTCTTATTAGTGGGAGTCACTGATTTCATCCAGTGCAATCTTATGTTCTGCTCCAGCTTGCAATTGCATAGATGATATCCAGGCCTAGGTTTCTGTCTGCAAATACAGTGCTCACAGGAATTACCTGTTTCCTTGATCATTCAGCCCCAGGAACTGGGATGAAGGAGATGCACAGATTATTTACCGTGCTGCCTCCAAATCTGGAGTCAGGCCAAATCCATGATGCAAAAGATTTTGCCAGTGAATTTGTCTCAGGAACATAAGGATGTACCAAAACTGAGAGGCCAACAACACCTTTCGTATAGATGCAACTTATAAACCCTTTTGCTGCATATTCTTTAGGCTGTTTTAGTCCTTGGAATGTGGACTGACACTAAAATGGGGAAGATAAGGTCCCCTAGCTCCCACCAATTAATCAGCTCCAATTAGGGAAGCATCTGCCTTAGCGTAGCAATTTGTGCTTGTACAGCAGGAATCCCTGGAGTGAACTTTCTGCACTGGTACAGACAGGCTTTCCAGCAAAGCGGTTTTCCTAAGACTGACAGCTTGTGCCGGAGTTATGCCCTAATGTTATTCCACCGATTCAAATTTCTTAAGGTGGTCACAGCCCAGAATTTCTGGTCTTTCTTAGCTTATAAGAGCTGTATCCTTTTAAGCAGTTAAATGCAATTTTGCCTTTTGACAGCTGATGGAGGGAGACAGCAAACCAAAAGGGAGAATGAAATTAAAGCATGGCCAAATCACTGATGCCGGAATTCCTTAAAGATTTAATAACATACAAGCACGGAGAGAGACTCTTCCATTGTCACTGTACCTGGATTTCTTAGTGTGATTTCACATATGTGCTAAGTATGGGAGGCATTAAAATTGAGGAAGGACAAAAATATTTAGCCTAGTGCATTTAAGGGCTGCTGCTGTGAAGCTCCACAGTGGTATCTGGCGTTCTTCCAAAATGCAGGATGCCAGTTTCATCCAATGATATATGAATCTCAGCTTTCGTTGCAAAATGTTTCTGTTAAAAAAGACTTGAAAAATCTAAAGTGCTCTCTAAGGATTAAAACCCTGGAGGCAAACAAAAAACACTCCAAGTGTGTGATCTCTAAAACTGTATCTGTTTACTAAATTCCTAGAGACCATGTCTGACTCAAAGTCTCAGACAGCTGGAGGCTGTATATGTTTGAAGTGCTGTATATGCTTGTTCTGCTCTTACAGGACAATTCTAGCTACATCAGAAGATAGGGTCTTGGGAAAGACAGGCTCACGGTCTAAACCAGTACAGCCATTCATATGTTCTTATATTTTTAGACCACTCATATATTTTGGAGGGTGCGACAGACTGATTTCTGATTTTCGAATAGCTGGAGCAGGCACCGCTGCACTTCTGCTCAGGACTGCCTGAGCGGCGAAAAAGAATTACATCTCTTTTTTACCACAGTCTTTTCTATCTGGAGGAAATACAGACATCTGAGCCAAGTCCTCAGATTACACACGCACATTTCCTGCGCGACCTCCTCCGTGCCTCCTTCATCTGTAAATGGTGGATATCTAGATGGAGAGAATATATCTACCTGTCACGTGAGACAGAGACTGAACATTAATGCGTGTTTGTAGAGCACTGGGAACCACTTGCGTAAACTCCTACGTGTTGCTGCCTCAGGGGATCTAGTCTCCACGTCCGAAACGGTACTTGGCCCTTTAGCTACACCAGGCCTTGGGACAAGGGACTTAACAGCCTGAACTGAAGTAGGATTCAACTCACTGCTTCATGTCCTGCACTTGACACTCCATGTTCTCTTGCTGACTTCTCAGTATCTGTACCTCGTATAGCAACCTGCTGAGGTCCTCCTGGCGCAGCTTGGTCTCCTCGCTTTTCACTACCGACACCTGCGGGGGGAAGAAAGGGAAAAAAAGCAAAAGTGGCTGTTACCGACGCAAGAAACGCCGCGCGCAGAGCGGGCCGTGGCTGCGCCTCGGGCACGGGGAGGCTCTGCGGGGAGCCGGCGCCTCTCTCGGCTCCGCACGGGTGCAAAGGGAGGGACGGAGCCGGGCGGCGGCGGCGGCCGGGGCGGCGGGGCCTCACCTTCCTTTTGATGTGCTCCAGGAGGTGCTCGTGGCCCTGCAGGAAGCAGAGGTGCTGGAACTCGGTGTCGTCCCGCTCGGGCTTCACCAGGCCGCCCTGCTCGATGTTCACCACCTTGCGGAAGCCGTCTGCGCGGAGAGGCCCGCCGTGAGGCGCCGGCCCCGCCGCGCGCCATGAGGCGCCGTCCCCGCCATGTGCCGCAAGGCGCCGTCCCCGCCGCGTGCCGCGGGTGCCGTCCCCGCCTCGCACGGCCCCGCGCTCGCGGCCCGACGCCGCGCTTCTCGACGGAGGCGAGCCACGAAGCGGCGAGAGGAGCGGCCGGGCGGGAGCTCGCCCTTCGGACGCGCAGCTGCCTCCCGCGCCCCGGCTCGGCCCGGCGCCCGGAGGACCCGCGCGGCCTCGCGGCCCGGCGCTGGGCTTACACATGTTGAGCTGCCGGACGAAGCTGGCCATGTTGTTGTGTTTGAAGTACTTGGGCAGCACCTCCTTGGCGAACCGTCCTTGGTCGAACACATGGAAGCTGGTGCCGCTCTGCAAAGGAGACGGCGATGGAGCCGGCGAGCGGGGCGCCCACGGCCCCGCCACGGCGGCCCGGCGGGAGGCGAGTCCCCGGCGCCCTGCCGCGGGCGAAGCCGAGCCCTGAAACCCCGAGGCGCGACCGCGACCCTCCGCGAAGGACCTGCGCTCGTCTCTGGTGCAGCCTCCGTGACCGCGTTTTCAGCCTTTTTTTTTTTTGCACTACGCTTTGCCATCTCTTACCTCAAAGCCGTGGGCATCGGCAAGCAGCCACGGACTTTGACACCCAACTGGCTCGTACCTCGGGCCTGCGGCCTCCCTCCCGCGGGGACCTCGCAGGAGGACTCCGATGCCTGAGGCAGGTCCAGGAAAGCAGGAGGCTCCATTACAGCCCCTGGACCTGCTCGTACAGGCCTAACTCAAACCCGTCTCCTCCACAGCACAGCAGTCCCAGGAGGAGCCCAAGAAACACAGCAAAGCAGGAAAGCAAATTGTCCACAGAGAGACTGCACTGATTCAAAAACTTCAGACGCCTTCTCCTGATTATTTTTGACAGGACAGAGCTGCAAGAGCAACCACAAACTTGGCCAAACTGAGCGCACAGAATTTAGCAGTCATGCTTTACAGTCCCAGCTCAGCCACACGCGTTTTAACATGGCAAAAGAGCCGGGTTTGAGGTCGTGTTGCCAAGAACCGATTGCAAAACAACACAAACTGCTCTGGGGTCACGGGCCCGTGGGCCCGCCGCAGGCTGGGTGCGTTCACGGCCCGGCCCTCTACCTGCTGACAGCTACGGGAGCAGGGACAGGGCCCGGGAGACGCAGTGTGTTCACGCTGCCTCGAAATATTTTGCAAATAGCAAGCCACATAACCTTTTTAAGGGACAGGAGAATTTTCAATTAATTTTCATCTGTAACTGGTGCTTAGAAGCAGTTTTTTCCCTAAACCCCTGACCTGAACAGCATCAGTGTGTCCATGATAAGCGGGCAGGGGCACTACCTTAAATCTCTGTTTTGGATTAGCGGGAGAGGGGGGCAGCACTGGGAGTTTGGAAGAACGAAGAATCATGATTTCAGACGTGGAGTTTGGAGCACGTGGCATTTTGCAGACTTGCAGAGAATGCTGTCTTCCAGGGGCTTGTGCTGCCTTTGCTTGCAGAAAGGGAAACAGCTGCTGAGAGCAGCCTGGGGAACCACCCAGCCGCACAGTCTGAGCTAAACGCCGCTTCTTGGGGGGGCAGGCAGGACGCAGAGAGCTATGCAGGGACAAAGACGCCAGCAGATATTCGGGACTTACTAACGCCGCTGCAGCAGTGTTTCGGAGGAACCTCAGCTAAAGGCACGGGCTCGCCGCAGCGCTGGCGGGGAGGAGCCTGCGACCGACGCAGCCACAGTCACCCTGCTGCCTCAGCGTTACCAGCAGTCACGTGCTGCGGCTGCCCGGTGGGTTTATTTCACAACAGTCCATTTTTGATAGAGGACACCAGTATTTCGTAAGAGCGAGCGCTCTGGCTCTGCATGCCATAGGAGCCTACCAGCACCGTGCAGGTCCCTCTGCACGTCCATCACAGAGCCTGTATCTGCTCTCAGGGCTGCCTGGAAGGTTCTCCTAAAGCAAGGAGAACCATCGGGACCACAAGAAGGCTCAGCAACCACAGAGAGACCGGCGTGCACCTGTAGCTTGCCCATGTCACCAGAAGACAGCCAGCTGGCAAACCCTGCTTCCCTACTTGCTGCCACTACGTTTCCATTGCTGGATGGTGCCAGCTCCCTCACTTTCCTGCTCTAGCGACTCACCCTGCACATCCACAGACACGCGGCACTGATGAACGCTCCGGTTCAGCTGTACTTGTCACTCTCTGTTTGCTACTGCAAGCACTTAATATGACCGTTTGCCCAGACAGTGCCTCTCCTGGCACTGGGGAAGGTCCAGTCCCCCATCACTGGCGTCTTTCCTATTGCTCCTCACTCCATGCAGCAGAACCAGAGCCCACTGAGGTACTTAGGAGATTCACTGATAATCTGAACACTGAAGTCTTCCTCACAAGCTGTTCCTGCAGCGCTCACAGACATGCCACAGTTTCCACATACCGCAAAGGCTGCCTTAGGGACGGAGTTGCTTCATCCTGCTTCCCTTGTGCTCCTTCCCACTCCCACCTGGGATACAGCGTGTGTCCCAGGCTGAGCACACCGACATAAAATGAGAGCATTCACATGAGGGTTTCATGTACTTGGACATCTCTTATGGGCTCCCTTAAGGTCATGCCTTTGAATGCAGAGCTGCAATGTGCTCAGCCAGCAACATGCATCCTTGTGCCACAGAAGCTGGCACACTCAGAAGGGTTCCTACAACCATGAGAGACTTCAGAGTCACTGCATGTTCACCGGTGAACGCAGTGGCACGTGCATGGTAAGGCTGCTACTTCCCAGACACACTGTGCATGTGCCAGAGTGTCAGGCTGTCTGCATGCACCAGTCGTGTCCTGGTTGCCTCACGTCAAAGAGCAGAAGCTGGGAAAGACTTGAAAAGCCTTCTCTGCCCAATGCAGAACTGACACTACATATGCCATTCTTGGCAGATGAACAACTTAACTGGCTTTGACAGACCCCCGATGACAGAGACCCTCTGCCCTGCCAAGGCGAGGTACTCCAGGAATCTGCTACCTCCAGCTAGGAGTTTTTTCTAAATGAATCTTCCACGCTGAAAAAAAAAAAAAAAGATTCATTACCCCCTGATTGATCTACTGGGAAGCAGACTATGGACTTCTCCTTTCCACCTTGCAACAGCCTTTAGTGCATTCATAAACTGTCACCATGTTTCCTCTCTTTATCTTCTTCTCCTCTAGGGTAAAGAATGACAGTTCATTCAATCTCTCCTTACAGGTCCTTTTTCCTAAGAGCTCTGAGTACATCCAGAAAGCTTAGGTAGGCACACAATTCCTCAACTGCAACAGCACTGATGGGCAGAAGAGGGGGATGTGACACGGGAAACCCAGGCATCCAAAAGCCTTAGACAAACTTCCCAAGCAGGTAGCTGTAGCCTATGTGGGGTCGCAGGAAAGCAGAGCACAGGCAGGGGTCAAGAATAACAGCTGACTTAACAGCAACATCTGCAATACTGCAAGTGTAACAGAGAGAGAACTATTTATACATGTCAGAAAATCCTCCTCAGTTTGAAAATCCTTATTTGAAACATGATATAAAAACTCAGTTGTTCTGAGAGATGTGGCCATATACTACCAACTTCAATTTATTGTCTCAAGTAACAAGGCAGCTTAAACCCCATCTCAAGTTTTGAATGAAAAATGGACTGGACACAAACACAGGACAGAAACACTGGTTTAGAGTTTCTTTTTTTTGTTTTCACTTTAAATCTGCCTTTATTATAGAGACTTATTTTTGAAGAACAAGTTTATGCACACAATATATCTGATAACTCCCTGCTGAAGACAAATCACACCACTATTTGCAGCAAGTCTTAATCAGATCAAAGGCAAAACCAACACGGTTTCAAAGTGCTGTACCATGGAGACAAATAAATCATTTTAATTCTCTGATTGCACTTATCATATTAAAGCCTCAGTGGCTTTAATAAGAAGCCAAAGCAAAATAATCTCTTGTTATCAAGCTGTACAGGCAACACCTCACCACAATCATACAGACTAGCGCAAAATCTAGTAAAGCTCTTCCAAAACGTTTAGCAAGGTAGGGTGCCAATCTGAAAGCTCTTTAAGCTACAGGTTTCAGCCTGTGGTTGGAAGGCTGTTTGTGGCAGTCTGCTGGCAGCTTCTGTGGCACTTGTGAAAGGCAGCTAAGAAATACATGTGTAATACACAAACCTCAGTGACATTCATAAAGGGCTTTACACCTTTTCTGGAAAACTTTAGGGAACCACAGATTGGCACAAGGTGAAAATCCCCTCTCTTAAAGAGTCTACATTTTTAGGAGGTTCAGTTTTAAGATGCCCTTTAAGATATTTCAAGTGCGGTGTGTAAATACTGTTATTATTAAAATAGTAGTCCCTTTGAAATAGAAAAGTGACAATATTCCAAACAAATAACACCAAATATATACAAAAAGCCCTGTTAGAGAACCATCAGTCGTTTCCCTCTCCCAGTTAACTGGCTTGCACTTTTAAAGCAATGGGGAATTACTAGGCAATGCTGTGATATCATTTGGGCCTTGCACCAGGTTTCTCCAGGTTCTCCAAGTGACAACCAATATTCGTTGTACTTACAGTACTCCAGCAGATGAGATGGTTTGTCTCAGGATCTTCCACCAGTGTCCAGAGTTTGGTTAGGAAGGCTGGCACATTGCTGGAGTATCCATCCATCACCAGAGAGCTGGGTGAATCTTGCATAGTTTTTTCAGTGTTCCAGCTACACTAACTCCATTGCTCCCAGCGCGTCTGCCTCCCTGCACGCGTGTGTGTCAGACAGAGAATGAACCACTGAATTTTATCCCGGGCCAGTGGAAAGTAGGCTCCCCGGGAGTCGCATCAGCAGTGCTGCTCACACTCTTAAAAACTCAGCACAATGCGACGGCATCACCAGCCCCAGAGAACAATACACAGAAAGAAAATGCACTGCAGCCGATCTAGCAGAGCGGTGAATAAACATGCAGCGTCATGCAAAGGGAACACGTGCTGCACACCTTGCCCTGGAAGGCTCGCACGTCACTGGCACGGACCCTCCTGCTGCGAGCTCCGCGGGACACCCAGGAGCAGCAGCACCTGCTTTGGGAAGGCACTTGAATTCTTCTTTCGGAACTCTTTTGTCCTGTAATTTGGTCGGCGCAGAGGAACAAGACCTAGCGGGCCTCAGGGCTGCACATCTTTGGCAAGGTTGTGCAAAGTCAAAATTGCAGGTTGGTTCAGCTACAGATCCCATGCTATTTGCAAGGGCCAAGACAAATAGTTTGGCGATTCTTTTGGGGGAGAGGAGAGGGTAATGACAATAGCAACACATCGATCCAGATGTCAATATACTATTATTATTATTATTAATTATTATTCAAAATGCTTTATATAGCTCTAAATCAGTGCTTGCAACGTAGTCTGATGCCAGGATTACTTCAACTCAGAAAGTGCTCTGCAAATAGCATTCACCAAAATTTTTGGCACAACAGACCAACACACACATATGCTAATTCAGATGCAAAATACCTTTGCAGTTTTCCACTGAGTATAAGATCATATGCAAAAACTTTTAGCACTCTTTTTTTCCTAAGAAACACTAACAATATACTGAAAGCAAAGGTCTTTGCAAAAGGCATTCAAATTACAACCTGGAAACCTGCTTTCCTGAGTAACAGAAAGAAAGGAGGGACAAGGGAATAAGCAGGCCACATTTCCTTTATAATGGCCTTGTCAGGGTTTTTTTTTTCCTTTAAGTGATTTTTCTCCTGCCTCTATTCTACATCATAATTCAGGTCCTGTTTAGATCCTTCCACACTGGAAGTTTCCTGGCAACCAGATAACAGGTGTGAGCTCCCCAGTGCAGAAATGCCAAAAGAGGAATTATCAAAGTGAAAGTGGATTTTCCATCGGATGACCACAGTTCTTTACTTAGCTCATTTAACTCGCGTGGCTAAGTACCATACTAGATAAAGAATGGCTGCAGCATTGAAAGTGCCACTTCCTTAACCGTCTACACAAGTAATTGCTAGCACCATGACACAGCGTGCTTGTCATTGGGGTTCTCTTACAGTGCAAAATCACAATTACATTTTGCTGAGGTCCTCAGTAAAAATGCATGAACAGTAAACTCGGCATTCCTGATGTTGCTAAATAAAGAAGCAGAGGAGAAAAAAGGCCTGCCCTCCATACATACAAGAAAAAAAGGCAATTTTTTCTGTATAATCCTTTCTCTATCGCATTTGCATATAAATGCTTAGTGTCCTGAACAAGTGGTCATCACATTTAACAGCCAAGGCTGGTAAGCTAGCACGCTCTAAGTGAGAAGCAGAAGGAATTTTGACACATTTTCCTTGTATCTCTAAATCTTCCTTCATTGTACTCGTGCAGATCCACACAATTTCCCCAGGAAGTCAGGAGGGACCAGTCACTGAACTATTACTGGTTTCCAAGGGTGCCGTTCCTTGATGATCTTGAGTGTGTATTGTTTCAGACTGGGGCAGTGTGTGAGGAACGCTTCTACCACCTCCTGGCTGACCACACAGTAGCAGTGGATCTCCAGTAGATTTCTGCACTTCCTAGCCAGATCTATTAGCGAGACATTTAAGTCCTCTGAAGATGTGGTTTGTAATGTCAGCTTCTTTAAAGTGCTGCTGTAGCTGTGGGTGACAAACCTAATCTGATTCACCATGTAAGTACAGGTATTAAGTTGCAGTGTGCTCACAGGTATATTGAACTTCAGGATCTGTGGTATTTTCACGGCGGGGACCGTATGATCAAACTCTAGGTCTACACAGAGCTGAGGATGCTTTTGACTTACAGCAGCCCAGAGCGCTTCTGAGATAACAGGGATATACTTGTCCAGGCGCTCACAGAATATGTCTAAATAGATGAAAGGTGCTCTTTCTGGCTTGATCAATTCCATAAAAACATCGTCAGACAAGCTGGCGTAGTAAACCCCCAAGGTCGAGAGTTTGGGACATGCTCTGAGAACTTTCCTAATGGTATCAGGTGCCACGTTGCATACCAGGGTGTGGTTGTTGATGAACAAACTGCGTAAGTTTGGGTTGCTGGTGGCTAAGAGTTCAACAAGATCATCATCAAGAGTAAAGGGCATTTTTCGAAAATCGATGTGCTGAAGATCCGTCTGGTTCTTAGTGTCGCATATATTCCGTATGCTCTGCAGGATGTCTTGGCCAGAGTAGAAGTACGGGTTCTCCCCATGGCACACAACGCACAGTTGCTGCAGTTTGTGATTCTCTTTTGCCAACGCATCTAAGACGCGTTTGACATTCTTCCGGTTGATCTCCTTGGACTGGTCAAACACAATCTTCAGGTGTTTGATTTGGCTGAGGAACTGCAGGAAGCTCTGCAGCATGCCTTCCTCATCCTCTAAATCACAGCTAGAAGGGTAATACAAACCATTACTCACCGTGGAAGCTGAACTGAGCAAGCATAGAGCAGATACTCTCCTTTACTAGTGTTTCTGTAACGGTTTACAGCTCCCTCAGAAGTTTCTTCTAATTTAAAGCCTGACAAGTCTGTGTAAGGTAGTGGCTGAATGCCGGGGAAGGAGTCAGGAGGTGAGACAAGTCAGCCTTCAGAAAGACCTATCAAAGTGACCTATTGAAGATGCTGGACCAGTCACCTCCAAATGTCTGAGCTTCCTTCTGCCTCATCTATTTCAGCTGTCAGCTTTTGACCGTAAGGATTGTCCCTTGCTACATCTCTGGATGGGAACGATCACAGTTCTGCATAAGCAGTAGGTGCCACGATGAGGATGGCTATTCAGTAACTCCTTGTCTCTTGCCATTTTTAAATTGCCTTTGCAGCAACTTAGCTAAGAAAGCAGTACTTTCCATAAAACCCAAATCACCAGCAGCTATTAAAAAAACCTCAACATGTAACATAACTTTCTCTATTATATAAGCAGGTACCAGTCACGTAAGACAGTATCATCACACATGGAAGTCACAACTAGTATTAATAATATCACAGCAGTGGAAATATTTGATACGCAGCAAAAACGTAATGATCTAGTTTTGTCTGCAGAGATGTTCGGACGTTAGAAACCCACTCCTCTTACCTGATCTCTGTGAAATGCCAAACAGAGCTAGAAGAAACAGCTGTGGCCCACTGTCTGCACACGTGGAAGACTGTGTATCTATCTCGAAGAGAAAGATAATTGAAAATCTGGATGAGGATTTCTTCTGGGATGTAGTTCCACAGTCCTGGAGCTGAAGCAGGCATTTTGCTAATTCAGTCAGGTTTAAAAATGTTGAGAGCAACTTCCAAGACTGCAATTAATTTTCAAACATCCCTGTTCCAAAAAAAAAAAAAAAAAAAAAAAAAAAAAAGAGCTGTATTAGGATTTATTTACCAGATCTAGTCACTACTGTGACTAGAGGAGGTTTAAAAACTGAAATTTCACCAAATTTTGAAATTCAAAACAAAAATGGGGAAAATCTACTGGCTAATTATTTTGTACATTTTACCAGTCAAGCCCATAAAGCTGGATGGCGCTTTTTAAGAATTATAGATGTCATAGATCAAAGATCTTTGGAAAAGAGCTTTGGAAGAAACTTTCTTTTCTGCAGCCTGCTTTTGCTATTCCGAGTAATAAAAACGCAGGGAAATTTTCTGGTAGTGCTGCACTGGTATTCAAAGCTGGAGGTGAATTTCTCAAACTGTGGAAAGAAACCTCTTTGCAAAATACAGCCTCTGCACAGAAAACTTGTGCTACGTATTCAGTTTTTAGTGACTCTGAAACCAAAAGCTCACGGTGGAGACTGGCAGCTAAGTGACAGCAGTCCTCGCCTGTTATAAGGTGTGGCACTTGGAAAGAAAAGTTTTATTATTGTGACTCCATTATTTACCAGTTACATTTATACACGTCAGACTTGGAAACTGAAGAGTATATTTGCTGGGAGTTATGATGCAGAGGAATAACCACATGGGAAGAAGTCTGAGGTTTGCAGCATCATAACACTACACAACATTTGCATAATCTTCTTTCATCTGTGTTGCAGCCACATTCTAGGTTTCTGCACAAATAAAAACACCAGCAGTGCATGTTTTTTCTGTCTTTCCATAAGCAAATGGGGGATTTAAAAACACGAGACCTTTAAAGTCTGCAAACACCTCCCTTCCTAGACTAGCGCGGTGGAAAGAGCCGAGCCTCACCCCCGCACGCCTTCCCAAACACCGTTTTGCAGTGTCACTCGTTATTTGCAAGGGGAGGCGGCCGCAGCGCAGCAGCCACGCTGCCTTGTCTACCACCCTCTCTGCTGATCGCGCATTTGCCAGGACACCCCAAACCAACTCTCACGCGTCCGATTCCCGTCGTTTTCGTTACGGTGTTTCTCCTTAGAGCCCCTGCGCGCCGAGTCCTGCGGAACGCGGCGCGGGGCCCCGGGCCGGCCGGGCGCGGAGGCGCCGGGCCGGGCGGCGGCGCAGGGCCGGGAAGGGCCGGGCGGCAGCGACGCACCTCCCGGCGCCGGCGGGGAGAGGCGGAGGAGCAGCCGCCGAGAAGGGCAGCGGGGCGCGACGCGCCGACCGCCTTCGCGGGCGCGCAGCCAGCGCGGCCCCGGCCCGCGCCGACGGCGGGCAAACGCCGCTGCTGCGGGGCCGCGTTAAACATGCAGCCGCGCGTGAACGCGCCCGCGCACCAGTGACATTTTCGACCGCGCTCTCCACTCCCGTGCGACGGGCACAGGCCGAGTGCCAGACCCGGGCGAGCGGGGGGGAGAAAAATATAGAAAATGAATAAAAAAGGAGCGTTCCCTCCCACGCTGCCGCCTTCCTTCAACGGGGGCACGGCGGGGAAGGGGCGTCCGCCCTCCCTTAAAATAAAAATAATAATAATAATAAAAAAATCTTTCAGGCTTTTTTCCGGCTTTTCCCCCCGAGCTGCGCAGCGCCCGCGGGCGGCGGCGGCGGGGCCCGGCCCGGCCCGGCTCGGCCCGGCCCGGCCCGGCCCGGCCCAGCGCGGCGCGGGGCGGGGCGGGCGCGCAGAGGCGGAAGCGGCGGCGCCGAGGCCGCGGAGCAGGTAGCGGCGGCGGCGGCGCGGGGCGCGGGGCGCGGGCGGGGGGCGGCGGCGGCGCGGCGCGGCCCGGCGCGGCCCGGCCCGGCGCGGCCCGCCGAGGGGCAGCGCGGTCGGGCCGGGGAGCCGAGCGGGGAGCCGGCGGGCGCGGAGCGGAGCACGAGCTTTGCGCGCGGCTGCAGCGCGCTGGGACGCGCCTCGGGCCGCCCGTGCCCTGCGCCCGGAGCCGCCAGCGGACCGGCACCGCCGGGCGACGCTCGGGCCGGCCCGGGAGCCGCGAGCAGAGCCTTTCCCCCTTCCTCTTTCTCCTCCGGGAAAGGCCTGCGCTCCCGCAGCTCCCCTCAGCGCGGACCGCGTGATTCAGGGGTAATTTCCTGCATTTCCCAAACGAGCAGAAGGCTCCAAGCACCAGGCAAGAAGCCTGTAGTAAGGGAACAGTCTTTGCCCTGCTGAGTTTCATGTACTGATCAGGGTGGATCATACGTCCCAGAGCCCCTTTTGGCCATGCTGCAGAGGACAAAACGGTTCCTAGGGCCAGCTGTCACCTGGAGGACATCGCACGGGGGACAGCTGTGAGTCATCCGTGGAGGTCTGGCAGGCCCCAGCCGCCGAAGAGGGACACCTTCACACACCTTCACACCTGCAGCCTGAAAGACGGAGGAGGAGGGGGACACAGCGTCCCGGCCAGCGGTCGGACTGCGGCAGCCCCTCGCCCAGCCGCCCAGGCAAGGCTGCAGGCTTTGAGCAACAGGGCAGAAAGCAGGAAGGAAGGGCTGCCCCGAGGGGAAGAAGCTGATGGTGCGACAGAGGTGTAAGCAAGTAGTCAGGAAGAGTGGGCAGGACTTGAGCCTGGAGCAGGGCCAAAAGCCCAAAAATCACTCGTCGCCGTGATGTCACGGAGCGGCTCCCAGCGCAGCGCTGCGCTGCGTGGGAGCAGCTTCCAGGGGCTTGCACCGACCAGCTCGCGCACAAGTTAAAACGGCTCGTGCACAGCAAAAAGATGACGCGGCTGTGCCTGTCTCCTGCCGCTGTCGGCTCTGTGCTCCCCAGTAGCTGCAGCCTCAGTCCTGCATTGCCCAATCTAATACAACTTTCCCGTTCTTAGTTTTGGCAGGCTGAAGGGCTTTTTGGTTTGCCTTTGCCTTGGGAGCCGAGCTGGGTTCGCAGCAGGTGTAAGCGTTGCGCTGGCCGGCCAGCCAGGTACAGGCACAAAGAGAGCAAAGATGTGGGTGTACGTCTTTCCAGATGCTTTGCTGTAAAAGACCAGTGGTGAGAGCGGAATAATAAATGAACTAGTATGTAGTGTGAGGAGACAGCCCTGACCATCCTGCTTCACAAGTCACACACCACCAGTGCAGAGTCAGAGCCCCAGATGGAAACCTCCGAGCTTGTCCCATGAGCTGCGCAAAGGGTTCAGCTGCCAGAACTGCTCCCCTATGCCCTCCGAGCCCATGGCCTCAGGATCAGTCAAGGCCCACAGTGGCAGTGCCCGGAAAGGGCAGCCCTGCTGAGCCCTGTGCGACTTGAGGGGGCAGCATCTGGCTGTACAGCCTCCTCCTGCTTTATTAGGAGCAGGTTAGGAGACCATGGCTGACGCTGGCAGAGAGAAATTATGAGATTTCCTGCTTGCACAAGGCTCATAAGGCCCCGCTGCACTGGGGTTGCATGTCTGCTCTGCATTGCATTTTGTGCTGGTTCCTGCTTGAGATCTTTATGGTTTGCATCAGTTTCCCTGTATCATTTCTCATGCTGTGCCCTTGCTTTAAAGATCTTAGAGGCTCTGCATCTTGCTGACATGGATTAGTTTCGCTGGGAAAGCAGATTTTGACTCTAGAGCGTGCATGCTTACCAACAGTTTGGTAGATGCAGAGTTTCTTTTTCAACAGTATGAAGACAGTAGTATCCCTGAATGGATATTTCAGCCTGGGCCAGCAGGATGGAGGTTAGGAAGGAATAAATCTTGCAACCTCTGTTCAGCTATGTCCTCTAGCAAGGACAGCTCAGGCTTGTTTAAGCTAGCCTTGTTATCCAAAGTAGACAGCACTTTCCAAAAACCCAGGCCATAGGGCACTGTCTGTTAGAGTGCAAGATGTTTTCAGTGGCCATGGAGGTTACCGATGCTGCAGTCGAGAGATCTAACACACCTTCTTTTTGATCTAAACTCTTGGAGAGAAATCTCAGTCTCATGGAAATCAACTTTCAAATTGCTTTCTACAGTCCTTGGTTCCAAAGTATATCCCAGCTGCATCCTGACTGTGTTGCGGAGAAATTAGGCTGTGCACCTCCGTTGTCCGCCTTTCCTTCCCGTGCTGGCATGTGGGCAGGAAGGGAGCCATGAGGTACTGCAACGTATCCTTTCAGCAAGGACAGTCAGGAGACCAGGAGCTCAGGCAAAAGGCCTCTGCCTGCAATAGGGTGCCAGCACCAGGACTGCTGGGTGCTCCTTGGAGCATCCTCAACATACATCTTCGAACTCTGCCGGCCCGGCTCTGCAGTCAGAGCCGTGAGGACCAAAACTCTTTGCTTCAGACTCTCTCTGGACTAGAAACAAATGGACTCCGGTGGAAAACGAAGGCAGAGCTGCCCAGTCTCAGGGACACTGTGTCTGGTTGTGCTGTGCTTTACAGAGTAACAGTAAACTCCTCAGAGGTTACATTTGCTTTAACAATATTACCACCTTCTCTAGGAAATAAGGGTAAATCTCTGTAATCCTGTCATGCTTATGCTTAGTGTTTGCTGTGCTCACCTGGCATTAGTTCAGTTTTACTGTGGTCTCAACTCACCTCTGTGATTTGTAGGGTGCTGAAAATGGCAGGCAGCTCCGCTCCTTGGATTGGCAGTGCTTATCTCTTCCTCCAGTCGACATGCAAGACTATTGCTCTGCCTTCTCTTTACGAAAGCTCCCAGAAGAAATGTAGCATCTTCAAGGCTCTCAAGCTGGCGTTAGCAGGTACCATCCTCTCTGATGCTTTGTCACACTGAAGGGGGTTGTCTTACCTCTTCACACAGCCATGCCATGCCTTTCAGTAAGCCCACGGTCACTGGTAAGGGAGCCCGGTGCTCACGGTGAGGGGGACAGCCTCACAAACTCAGGCTGTACCTAGGAGACAGAATGGCCGTGGTTTTGTGTGTCCTAATCCACTGCAGTTTCAATGGAGCCCTGAGGCTCAAGCTGTGATTTGAGTTTGGGCACATAACTGGGTGCAAAACCTTCGCTGTCATTTATGCTCTCCCTTGCAGCATGTATGTTGTCAGCTATTACACTTCAGTTAATGTTCACCTGCTAAGGTGAACACTGTTGTAGCCCTCAGTTCTGTTCAGCTGCGTGCCCGTTTTCCTGGGCAGGGAATTACTAATCCATCTGGATGGGTTACGGCCATGAGAAGGTTTCCTCTCTGCTCTTCACTACAGTGTAACTGTAACCCTTGTGTAGCAAAAGTGTCTTGTGTAGACAGATTGGAATCTCTCTTCAAAGTGAGACCTCAAGTCCCTGCATTCCTGTCACATTTGCAGATGACACCAAATTGGGGGCACGAGTAGACATGGTCAAGGAGAGGGCTGCCATTCAGAGAGACTTAGGCAAGCTAGAGGAGTGGACCAACAGGAATCTCATGAAATTCAGCAAAGACAAGCGCGAAGTCCTGTCTCTGGGAAAGAAGGACTCCCTGCAACAATACAGGCTGGGGATGGTCCGGCTGGACAGCTGCTCTGCTGAAAAGGACCTGGAGATCCTGGTACACAGCAAGCTGAACATGAACCAGCTGTGTGCTCAGGCACCAAAGACAGAGAGCAGTACCCCAGGCTGTGTTAACAGCCAAGCAGATCGAGGGAAGTGATCATCCCCCTCTGCTCAGGGCTCTTCAGACCACACCTAGAATTTTGCATCCAGCTTTGGGCCCTCCAACATAGGAAAGACATTGACAGAGTGGAGCAAGCTCAGCAGAGGGCCACCATGCTGGTTGAGGGCTGGAGCGCTCGGCCTCTGAGGAGAGGCTGAGGGAGCTGGGCTTGCTCAGCCTGGAGGAGAGGCAGCTTTGCGGTGGGGCTGCGCGCAGCCGCGAATGCCTCTGAGGAGGTCAGCAGGACGGAGCCAGGCTCTTCACAGTAGTGCATGGGGGCAGGATGAGAGACAGCAGGCATAAATGGAAACAGGAGGGGTCACAAGAGATATAAGGAAAGCTTTTTTCCCCATAAGGGACAGGTAGCCAGGTAGCTGTCCAGAGAAATTGTGCGGTTTCTGTCCTTGGAGGTTTTCAAGACCAGCCTGGATAAAGCCCCGTGCAGCCTGGTCTGGCCTCTGAGTTGACTCTGCTGTGCATGGGAGGTTGGGCAAAAGCTTCCTGAGGTTCTTTCCAGCTTGAATTATCCTATGAATTAACGAATTTTGTGAATGCTTCTTTAATCTCATTTATGTGCGGGGACGGGGTGGAGATTGTAATTGGTAAAAAAAAAAAATTTTAATTTCTGTCTTAATACCTCCAGAGAAACATAATTTCTTCTTGGAGAACTCTATTTCTAAAGTGAGTGAATAAAGCCAATCAATTGGAAGTTTTTTTCCAATAATACACAGGTACAATTACATTAGCTTCAGCTGTACTTAACCCTATTTACATCAAAAGAGGATCTGAGATACAAATAGCCATAAAACTATCCATTTCTCTGTCTACCCTTGCACCAAGCTGACTGCAGAATAATAGTGTTTGAAGATGTTATTTTCTCTTCATTTTTTTTTGAATTTTATTTACCTAGAACAGCTATCGCTCTGTTCTTTACTAGTCATACAACTGAGCCTATATTGCTTAATTAGGTTTGTGCAACTATATTGTCATTTCTTCTGGCACTCACCAGTATAGCAAAGTTTGTCAGTTCATCCAGTACGGGCCGGCTCATTTTACAGCTTCATCCAAAGGTGTACAACGGCAGAAGGCCCAACACAGTTGTCTAATCAGGCCCCATTTATGCCGGCTTTGTGTCACTGGGACAGAATTCCTGTTCAAACGTTTAAAGAAAAGCCCACCAACAGTGCTAAATCCTACCCTGTTCATTCAGACCTAAAAGGGAACTGAAATCTGAAGATGTGGAAAGTCTCATGAGGAAATGAATACAAAGTCTTCTCTTTTGAGGTGGTGTTTCAGCTGGTGTGTATACCCATTCATACAAGTTTCCATGTTTTTACAGCTTTTCTCTCCCCACCCCTCTCCCATCCTCTTATGCAAGTCTTTGCTTAATTAGCACTCAGGAGAAATGAAGCATGAAGGAGGCAATAGAAACAGAAGGACCTTTCTGATCAGCAGCAGTTAATTAAAACTGGTCCATGTCCCATTTACCCATTTGAGCTGAACCAGACTTTCTGATGCAACCCGAACTCTGTAAACCCTGTAAAGACACTGTTAGATCACATACTCTTAAAGGCTAAGTCATTATCCCAGCTAATATGGTGCAGACAGGTCTCCTTTGCCCTGGGATTCTCCTCACGTGGCCAAATAATGCAACAAAGTAGATTTTTAAAAAAATACCTGGTTTAGTGCCAATTTGTGCTGGTACATCTATACAGACCTGTGCAGCAGCAGGCAAAGAGATTAATTCGGGTCTGGAAACGGGACAACCCTGCTAGCACTGCGCTGTGCCTTGTCCTCCGTGGTCCTTCCCAAGGGTCCAGCGCCAGCAGAGCTTCAGCACCTCCTCATGTATCTCTCTGTTTTACAGTGTCAGCCTTCCACAGGCCTCTGCTGCTGCAAAAATAGAAAAACACATGCTTTTATTTTTGTCATCGTTATGTAAAATTGCAGTGGAGACAAGGTCAACGTGCACAGCTAATCAAAATTCGACTTACCTGGCAGAAGGAAGAACGATGGCCTGGCCACTTTCTGTTGCCCATTCCTCTGGTGCTCCCCCAGCACTGGGGTTAATTAGGGGGTACATCCCTGTTTTGTCCCTGCTTCGATTTTACTGTCAATTATTTCTCAGTGCAAAATGGCTTAAAAGAATCGAGGCCCAATCTCAAGCGACCTAAATTCCAGCCCTGTTGCTAGGTCTAGCCTGTGCCACCGGTGAGGACTGCTGAAAGCTGGGAGCCAGCCAGAAGCGAGCTCCAGTCAGGGCGATGGGGAGGGAGTGTTGGTCTCCCTCCGAGACCTTTGTCACTGCATAAAATCACGAGGACTTGTGCTTTTCCAGTCACAGGGCCTGGTATCTCGCTGAGCACTGAGCTGAACTCTGTGTTTTCATCCGTAAAACTTTGCTGTGCTGCCAAGCAGTGTGATTTATATATGCAGTTATTCAGAGAGCCCTTGTGATGCCGACAATATGAGCAATAGCATCTTGTTCCAGGTGTTTGAGTCCAGGTAACAGTGAAAACTGCTAGTGACATACAACTATGTTCCTAAAGCTTTCTTCTGATGAAAAGTATATACTTTGCTGCAACAAAACACTCGAAACGGGTCGGTTCTACAGAGCTTTTTGTTTTGGGAATTTTATTTTGAACTTTTGACGCAGTCAGTTTTATGACTGGACACCTGACTTTGAGTTTTCCATGTTAAACAATTTGCCTTCAGCATTTCCTTTCATGTTACTCACCTAATGATTCCCCAGTCAAAATGAAACTTTTCCAGGCTGTTCAAATCAGATGTTTTGATTGACCTGGCTATGTTTCTATTTCACTTTTCCCAAGATTTCTGAGATTTATTTATTTTTTATTCCCTAGGAGAATTCCATGTTTTTTTCCTTAGCTGCCTATAAATTAACCAGTCTATTTTTGTCTCCTCTTTACTAACACAACAGCTATGTCTGTATGTCCAAAGCTGCATGTCCCAGAAAGGAACTACTAGGGCAGCCTTTCTGACGACGCGTCTCCAGCGCGGGTTAGAGGAGCTGGGGCTCGAGCTGGGAGCTGACACTCGGGACACCTAGGAGGGAGCTGGTGCTAGCGGCAAAGCCCTCTCGGAGAACTCCCTTTTTCATCCCCCTAGAGGTCAGATTAGCTAATTCATAGCTGGATTCCACAGTTGTCTCACTGGTTTAATGTACCCACTTCTCTCCCAGAGTTGGAACCATGTGCAAAGTTACCGGCTGCTGCAAACCGCAGCACTGGCCCCTGCAGGATTTATCGGAAATGAGGACAAATTCTGTACTTTGCAGCTCTGCGCTTAGTGCAGACTCAAGCAGCCTTGCTCCAGGCAACACTGATTCAGCTCAGCCACTACTCCGGCCTCACAGCACTCTAGTTTGCACAGCACACTTTACAATAGACTTAGAGGGTCTTTCTCAGTTGCAAGGACCAAACTACCCCCTTTGTTCATGAACTGGAACTTAAAATCTCCCCCAGCCAACTCTGTTCTGGGATAATTACCTGGGCTGTGGTACCCAACAGCTTCCATTCAAGGTTGAAACCAGACTTCATGGTGATTCAGAGCAGCAAAAACTTAATCCTTTCCTCTTGGTTTTACATACAGGCTTTTCATCCCAGAAGATCTTATCACAGAGAGAAGACAATTCACAAGCTACCCCATTGCAGGCTTGGTGGTGGATGGGAGTGGGTCTGGGTTCTCTCTCTCGTGCCTGGATAGTGACTCTGCTCACTTCTCCCTGCCAGACTCCACCGGCAGCCTGAATGGCGTGGACATGCTCAAAGTGCACTGCAGCCACCCACACCTGATAATCCAGCTCAAGTTCTGCAAGCAGGAGAACTGCCGCCGCTTCCTGCAGAGTTACCGGGAGGGAGCGCTCCAGGAGTCTCTCCAGAATCACCTGCAGCTCTCCTTGGCCGTGAGCACGGTGCCTCTCAAAATGGAGCTGAAGGCGGGCAGTGAGCACCTCGACAACATGCTGAAGGATGAGGACTTCTGTGTAGAGTGCATCTACAAAGAAAAGGTGAATGGGAGAGGGAGGGGGGCCATGCTGTAGTGAAGCACAGCAGCGGAGGACCTAGAAGAGTGGGTACAAATCCTGCTCTGCCGCCACCATGTACTGGTGTGTCAGCTTCTCTGTCCTTCAGTTCTCAATTCTAACATGGAGAAACAGCCCTGTTCCTCCCCAGAAAAGACCTGTGCGCTTTTCTGAAACACCCACAGAAATTCCTAAAATGGCAGAGATTCTGCTGAACCACTGAACTCCCTGTGCTTAACAATTAGTGCTACTATCACCCCTAAGCTGAGAGATTACCCTCCTGCCCCTTTTGCAGAAGGTGTCGGTGAGAGCACAAGCAAAGAGTCCCTTGGTACTCCCGTGAGCCAGGCCGAGGAGACAGCAGTCTGGGGTGGGACGGTCACTACCTGGCACCTTCCTCCCTGCTCCGAGAGTAGCAATAGTAACTGTACCCACAAGTGAGTGCAAGTGCAAACACCCTGCCCGTTATGCCAGCAGCTTGTGACAAAGCAGGGACATTGAGCATCTGCTGCCAGCAGGAGGCAGCTGCTGTTCTGGAGGCAAAGACTCCCTCTGGGCAACATCTAATGTCTAACTCATCTCTCACTTACACACTGGCTCGCTAATCCTGCTGGCAACAACAGTGGGATCTCGTTCATCTCACCACAAAACTGACACATTTAACACGATTAAACTGTTTGCCTTTCTCCTCTCCTTTTGGCTGCCCTTCAGATCTTTGATTCACCTGGAACTGACAATACCTCACATCCTGGGTTCCTGCTTGATGGTCCTGAGAAGTAGGTAGCCATTGGCTACTTAGGAAGGTTAGGCACAAGAGCATGTTTTTGCGGGCTGTTTTTCTGCAAGTGCAGAGAATGAAGCAAAATGGAAACCATTCAGCCTGGAACTAAGCACCATGTGATACCACATACCCCGTCAACTTCTGCCTGCTGCTCCCTTCCTCTGCTGAGTTAGCTGGCTGGCCAAGGGAGACGGGCTTACTCTCTGTTCCCCAAAGTGGACTCGGTCTGACCTCTGCCTAATGGTGCAACAGACAGAAAGATCACAAGATGGTATGGTGGTCACTGAGTAAGGACAGTGCTAGGCACTAGCCTATTGCATGTGGTCTAAATGGTAGACTGAGTCAGAGCGCTTGCCAGGTTTGACTTCCCATGTGCTTTGACCCGCTTCTTTAACCCCTTTCTCATTACCTGCTTTGGGGAAATTGGGCTAGTTTTCTCCTGGTTAGTGAGAAAAGCTGGCTCAGAGAAGATCCAAGAAGCATTAGGAACAGCAAAAATTCAGCAACGGAGGGGGACAGGCAGAGAAAAAAGAAGCAGCAGGAGCTGCCTGCTTTGGTGGTCGTAAGTTGTTAGGTCAGGTCACCCTATTTGTTGGGTCTGATGCTCATGTGGAGTAAATCAGAGAAGCCACACTGACCGTGATGCACCGTAATTCTTAGAGAGGGCTGCTGAAAATAACTGACTATTAGCAGTTTCCTGCAACTGGTAAGCAGTCATTGATGCATATGAACAAAACAAGAGAGGGAGATTGCCTATTTCGCATCACATCACTGACTCCAGGCCAGAGCAACTCTGTTAGATTATCTCATTTGACAAGTTTATAGCACAAGCTGCAGGAGTGTCATTGCTCCTCTCGTGACGTCGTCACCTTAAGGTGCACTAAAAACGTGCCTTCCAGCAAAGCATCTACAGCTTTGTGAGATGGTGACTGTGGCACAAACCACTGATGCTGTTTGCATTACAGCCCGACCGCCTGAGGGACGAGGAAATCACAGAGCTGGAGGAGTGTCTCAAGAGCCTGGTTCTTCAGCAGAACATCAACAGCAGTATGGCTGCAAAAGACTGCATGTCTCTGAACTCCCCATCTCTACCTTACTCTTCTGAAGGCAGCTCCCTTTCCCCAGAAGTCACCTTCGTCTTCCAGGAACAACGGTTTGGTGAGTAGCTAGAACCGAGCCGTCACAGTCCTTGGTCTTCCTTGCCTCAAAGTCCAAAAGGCAGGAGGATTAAGGTGACTACGTAATAGGATCTACCTCACAAAAGTTGAGGATTTCCAAAGGAATTACAATAGCACCAGGTTATTGCCACAGTGTTTCAGAATAGGCCTCAGTCTGTTTTCTTTCTGGAGTGGAGCAGAAAGAAGAAGCAGAAGAGTGCTTCAGAGACCGTGTCCCGTCCAGGTTCCTCACACTATGAAACTCCTGAGTGCTGATCACAGCAATGATCTGGCTGGTTTTGTAAACTGCATTTTCTATGCCCACAGAGCACACAGATCTGTGTGTGCAACACCCTGCCCACAGGGGCCGATCCCTTTAGCTTCACTGCTCTCACACTCCTGTTCTAGACTCAGCAGCGCTGCCCTGGTCTTAAACACCAGAGGACAGAGAGAACAGTTCCACAACTAGGCGTGTTACTCTGTGGATGCTGAGGAGGCTCTGTGCTCTTCAGCACACGGAGCAAATCGTGGAACAGCCCAGGCTGCATTGCATCGGCCATAAAATCCCTGTGTTTTAACTGCCCTCTGTTCCCTTCCAGCCAACAGAACGCTCACCCTAGACGACCATCAAAAGTTTGCCAAGCTCGTGTCGAAGAAATGGAAGCAAGTGGGTCGCTCCTTGCAAAAGAACTGCCGTGCCCTGCGTGATCCTGTTATTGATAACCTGGCCCTTGAATATGACCGAGAGGGACTATATGAGCAAGCCTATCAGCTGCTTCTCAGATTTATCCAGTCGGAGGGGAAGAAGGCCACAATAGCGCGGCTGATAGCAGCCCTGGAAGAAAATGGTCTCACCAGCTTGTCTGAGGAGCTTCTGGGTCTCCATTCCAACAAGGACTCCTCCTAGAGCCCAAAGGGTGGGCAAATGGCATTTGCTAAGGGCTTTATTGCTTTGCATGAGACTGCTGCCAGTGTCCTGGGCACGTGCCCTGAAAATCACTGCAGGTTTCCTCATAGTTGGGAACGCCCATGGGAAAGGCTCAGTGCTTGCAAAAGCCAGCATGGAGTATCAAAGTACTGCTCTGATGTTCTTTATCTCATTCTGATTCCAGAAGTTAACATTACCTTCCCAAGAACTGGTGGGAGAGGCTTTCAAACTGAATTCCTTCACGACTGAAATGTCTCAGTGAAGCAGCCAGACAGTTAAAAGAGCCCTAGAATAGGGTAGGAGAGAGGAGAATATCAACCCAAGGCTAACCTGTGATTGCAGTTCCACTGGTGTCTGCAAGGATGGTTGATACAGACTGCAAATCTGGTCCCATCTTGCCCTTATTTTGAAGGGAAGCAGGACTTCAGCTCCACAAGGAGTATGGTCCCATGGCATTTTAATTAAGCCATGCTAAGTCAGTGGTGTTGGAGTCTCATCTCTCCCAGTCCTGGTCTATGTCCTGTCCTCTCCCTTTCAGTAGCACTGGTGCTATCCCCAAAATGAAGGAAGCGTCTTTCTGCCAGTTTTGCTTTTGAGACCAGCACAGCAATACAGATCGTAATTAGTTAGGCTGCTGTGGAACTTGCCAGATTGCGACTGGAGACCTCTGTTTGTCAGCAAGCCATCTGGCCAAAGGTATTTTTTAGAAAACATCAGAAACTTGAAAATGACTTTTTTTTTTTTTTTAAGGCAAGAGGGTTTACTCTTGATTTTGCAAAAGTGATTTTTAAAGTACATAGCCTATTGTCTCATTTTTATAAAGAATATTTCTAAGTTCTCAGGCTATCGCCATTCATGTGCACAACATTCATATACAGGTATAAGGCAGCCACTTAGTGGTGAAAACTGTTAGCTTTTATATCATCTGTTAGTGCTCACAATGAGAAAGGCTTATTATTCAGCATCTACTTTCTGAGAAACTTTTTCACTGCTATTACTGTTTTATAGATGACTAAGCATGAATGATTTTTTTTAATGCAAACCTTGTGCATTTTATTCCTCCACAAGCAACTAGCACGTGTTTCCTCCGACTCAGAGATTCCCTCTCAAAAGTGCCATTAAGTGCTGGAGCTCCTGGCAACCTGTGTGGAAGATCAGCACCTTTAACAGCATTTGCAGGCGCCTTCATTGCACAGAGATGAAGAAAAAGGGTTTTCCAGTGATACTCCGTAGCAGAATTGTCTTGAGCACACAGCATGGATTAGGACAATAGCACTGGCTGTTTCATACCTTCTTTTCAGTGATCACTTGTCATCTCTGGCTGTATCTTAGATGCAATGAAAGCTCAATTCTGGTTTCAGGTGGGTTCCTTCCTGCTAAAACTGTTGGGATTTCTTTGTTTTTGTTTCCAAGTGTTGTCTGGCACAAACATAGTAGAGGCAGTCTTCAAAGATGCCCTAGGACAAAATCAGATGCATAAGAGGGTGAGTACACAGCGTCATTTGCATTGATTTGGCACTTGGTTAGGTCTTGACTCTGAAATTATTTCCTTTGTATCTGGAGAATTTTACAGCAGTTTTACTCCAGTGTGCAAAGGTCAGGTAACCTACAACATGAAGGGCAGAAAGAAACGCTCACAAAGGAAAACCCATTTGCAGAGACTCGTTGAAGAAATTAGCGGGACATCTTTACCCCTGACTTTAATGCGGTGAATGAAACTGGAGAGTTAATTGTTTGGGGAATCTACTTTGATATACCAGAAACTCAGCACTACGCCCGAGCCCCGAGAGCTGCAGTAGGTGCACTAGGGTGACTACCCGGTGTCGTGCTGCTTGCTGTTGCCCGGAGGAGTGTGCTCGGGCAGCCTGCATTTCCCGTCTTGCTCTCCTCCTTGCCCGCAGGCTGTTAGTTGCGCACATACTGCACTACTCAGTCGCCAGAGACATGCAAGTGATACTCCCTTGCTACTATTTACACCGGTTAGCTCATGCCTAGTGTGTGAGAGAGGCCACAGTTAACATCCGTGGACAATTTGGCCTCATCCCTTAACAGCTCTTCTCCATGTTTTAAGACACACCTGAGGGATTTTTTCTTTTTTTCTTTTTTTCTTTCTTTTTTTTTTTTTTTTTTTGAGCGAGGGAGGCAGAGGTCAGAGTCAAACACGCTACAGAACAGCACGCATTATTAAAAGCAAATAAAAGCATTCACCAGTTGTGTATAAAAAACGAAACGGACAAAATATAAAGCAAACAGCAGAAACCAGACCAAAATGAATTTGCAGAGAGGGATCCAAGAGGGCTTTTTTGCGGTGCAGATTGTTTTTGTAGTTTTAGCACTGTTTCAAATTTGAAACGGGCTCCTTTCAGGCTGCCAGAGGGAATAAACGGTCTATCTGAACACAAATTGGAATGGCTTGTTTTGGCTCAGCCGAGCTGCAGCGTTCAAGCGGATAATAGCAAAGAGAAGAGCGAAAGTTAAAATTGCCACTGTATCTACTTTGACATGAGGCATCCGCTAGAATTAAACCTGAGTGAACATCTTGATTTAAACTGGTCGCAAAGGAAAATATTAAACTGCCCTGGAGAGCAGATTCAGGGAAAGCTTGACTTAAGCCCTCTTAGATGCTTCTTAAAAATACACCAATTTACCTGGTTTACGAGGAGCCAGCACCATCACAGCAGGCTAATGAACAACAGTGATAGGAGAGGGGCCCTGTTGCAGCAGCTTCAGTTCTCACACACCATAACTGCCTCTGATGGACGAGAGTGTCATCCCAAAGCTCTGCTTGACTTAAAAATAAAGAAAGGGTTTCCGCATTATTGATCTGAAAACACTTAAAAATGTGGAAACTGCTCCATGCAAAGGACTTTTCCCAATGTAAGGAAACGATGGGTTATTTTTTCCTGAATTATTAATTTTGACATTCATTTCAAAATCTACTTCAGCACTGAGGGGACAGTCTATTGCCTGGGTCACCATGTGCATTAGCACGGAGTCTCCCCTCTGCAGCTCAGAGGGCACCTTAGAGCCTCCCTTGAGCCACACCACGACAGCTGCCACACCGACTCTGGAAACAGAAGCGGGCACTGTATATGCAGCAGCGAGCGACTGAAATTGCTGAGTTCGTTTAACTGAGGAATTCTTTTATAGCCGCGAACCTCTGATGTTTTACACCTTGAACCGAGGAAGTATTAGAATAGGAGTCCAGAGGGTTTCTTCAGTCTAACCCACACGCTTGGGGCGTGCACGTGGAGTCGGTGAGACACGCGGCTCCACACCAGACGAGGGTCTGGCCAGCTGTCTTTTAGGCTGAGATGGGCCCAAGCTTTGGACTTCTCTGGATTGAACTGAGCGAAGGGATTCGGCCACGCGTCTCCTATTTAAATCAGTAGGAGACGTGTGGTTAAGTCCCTTAGTCATCAGTGGAAAAATCCCTTGCTGACCTTCTAATTCCAGATTTCCCTGATGTTCAGCATCAGGGCTGAATCAGCCATCTACAGCTATGGACTACAACGTCCTGTGTACTCAGGTCTAGGATATTCAACTTCTAAGGAATTATCTTTTCTATAAGAAAGCACTTTGATTTTTTCCAAACTTTTTATGAATAAACATATACTTTGATGAAAAGTGGCTCAGACTTTCTTTTTTAAACGTGAATGCAGTATTAAGCAGAGAGGGCTTCACTGAAGCTCTCACCGTGCCAGATGTCACCAGCTCCTAGAGAAGCATCATCTGAAGGATGCCCAGCAGGATCCTGTCCAAAGTTACATGTGTTTCTACTGACACCCCAAGGTCAGTGCCTCTCCTGCAGGTCAATGGCTTTGATTACAAATTGAAACCAAGCTAAACCACCAAACTTTTCAGTTTCCAGTTCCTGCTTTGATGAACCTTTTCAGCCAGCGTGGCCAGAAGCAGAGGTTTGTCCCAAACCCGACACCTGCCAAAGCTGCCCTTGTTTTTTCGTGTTGTTTGTATACCTGTAATTCCTCCAGGCCCACGCCACCGCTGCAATACTGACGTGCCTTCCTACTCCTAATGCGCTTTCTCACAGCACCCTGCGGGGGCCAGGGAATGTGATTTGCCTTTTAGGTTGGGAAGCGACGAGCCAGGGCATTCAGTCTTTTTCAGCAAGTTTGCACAGGAAGTCACAGACTGACCAGAGAGAAATTTATTTTGCCATAAACTCAGCAGAGCAGTGTTTCATCCCAGATCACTGAAATCTCAGTGCAGTACTTTAAGACGTGAGCTCAGCCCTCCTTTATTTAAAGCTTTATTTAAAGCTGTATTTCTAACCACGTGGCTGGATGCCTTCAAGAACAGGACAACAGGGAGCAGGGCACACCAGTGAGACGGACAAACCCTTGTGCCAACAAACCGACCCACGGTGCATGGGGCAGTATCCCAGTCCTGCAAGATGGAGCGACATGCAACGGGACAAACCAAGGGCACTATTGCTGGCAGAGACATAAATGAATCATCCACGTGAACGTGAGTCTGGCAAGACCTTCGATGCCAAGCAACACGCCTGCACTGCCCGGGTAACTGCCCGCTGAGAGATGGAGCTGCACGGCCTCTCCTTTTCCACCCAGATTTGCTCCGCAGGTTGCCCGGGCAAGGCTGCCGCGGCTCTCTGCCTGGCAGGGTGCTCTGGAGGAGGCTTCCTGAAACTGCTTGTTCTGCTGTGGTCAAAAATCACCTTGGGTCCCCTTGGGCTGGAAGCTCAATAGTCAAACAGCAGCAAGTCGAGCGCCCAAGGTGAGACAGTGACCAAGCAGCGACGTGGCCAAAATCCCCCTCCTCCGCCCCAACTTTCCAGGCTCCCTGCGGGAGCAGCCCCCGTGCGCAGGACAGGCAACACGCTGCGCTGGAAAGCCCCGTGTTCACCGCCACCAGCTGCAGCAAGCACAAGGGTAAGTAGGTCCCAAAACCTGGCTCGGTTTAAAACTTGGTGGAAAAATACCTGCTGCGCGACGCTGCACGGGATGGGGATGCTGGGGAGCAGTCGCCCCCTCTCCACGGCCGGACCTTCCACGCGGCAAAGCATCCGGGGACACCGCCGGGCTTGGACTCCATCCGCCTCCTTACGGAGGAGAAACGAAAAATAGCCTGAGGCGGCTGCTGCTGCTGCGCACAGAAAGAAAAAAGTTCCCTTCGATGATCACCAGGAAAGCGCCAGGCTGAGGAACGCGCGTGGCCGAGGGTTTTGGTCGGCTGCGGTATTTAGCAAGGAACGTTTCAAGCGGCTTCAGATCACAAGGGAATTGCTTTACCAGCCTGGAGCACCCAGACACAGGCTCTGCCGGCTGTTCGTTGCAAAGCTGCACTTACTACAGCTTTACATGGTCACGCTGCGTTCAGTAAAGGAAAACGGGGGGGGGGGGGGGGGGCTGAAATTAAAAACACATTAAAAAGTCACCGATACTTAAAAGAAGTTATCTTTACGTGATGTATGTTACACAGGGCTTTTCAAAAGTGACAAAGTAGATTGAGAATTGTTTTTACAAAAAGGTCAGAAAAATCAGTGCGTTTCCTGTTAAAAAAAAATTACCAGGGTAAAAGCATTGCCTTTTTTGTCGCTGTTCTTTTTAACCCGTAAAACGGCCCCCGGCTTTGCTGGGTCTGAGCACAGGCAGCGTCAACGGGCAGCCGGGAAGGCTCCAGCGCGGCCGAGCGCGGCCAGCCCCGCTCTGCCCCCGTCCCGGGAGCCCCCGGCGCGGGAATGTCCGTCTGTCCGCCCGTCCGTCCGTCCGGCGGGCGGCAGCCTCGGCGCGTCACGTGACGGCGCCCGGGAATTAACCCGGCTCCTTCCCACGGCGAGGAAGACGCGGTGGCGAGGAAGGAGACGACGCGTGGCGCGGAGCCCGCCGGGCGCCCCTCCTCGCGGGAAGGGCCCGCGGAGGCGGCGCGGCCCCGCTGAGCGAGGCTCCCGAGGAGCCTGAGGAATGCCGGACGCTAACGAGAGCCAGACGCGCCCGCTCGGCGGCCCGCGCGCGCGAGGGACGGGAACGGACGGGGCCGTGGGAGCCGCGTGAGTACCCGGCCCTCGCGGCCGACGAGGGCGGGGGGCCGACCGGGGGCTTTGCCACCGCCGCGCTCCCGCCTCCCTTCCCACGGGCGAGGGGCCGCGCAGCAGAGCGAGCGGCTCCGGAGCCCCACGGCTGCCTCTGCTCGCCAACGCGTTAGGGAAGCGGCTCCTCTTCGGTAACGGGGCGCGCTGCTTCCCTCCGCGTTACGCTAGCGTCTGCTTTAAACAAAGCAACGCGGGAATTTTTAAGCCGCCAGTATGGCAAAAAGAGAAGGAAAAAAAAAAAAGTTTAATTCTCACAAAATCAGAAGTTACTTATCGCAGTTTTTAAACAATTTCCAGGCAGATCCTGATAAACCTCGGGTATCGGCTCAAAATTAGTAGGGCAGTTTAGTGAACTCCCTGTTACATCTATGCCCACACATAACAAGACGCCCAGGTTGATGCATTTTAATTGCTGGGTTTTGGTGGCACAGAGGCAAATAAAGGGGCTGAGCAGAGGACGCAGGAGCTGCAGTGAGCGCTGCAGACCGAGGATCCAGCGCGGCTGTTTACGTTTACGCCACCTTCGCTAAGCTGCAAGTTCCCCCGCTCCCCCCTTATGGGGCTCAGGGGAGAAAAAAAATAAATAAAGGCTTGCAGAAGAGGGGCAGGCCCCTCGTCGGGCAAGCAGCTGCGCCGGGAGGGGCCTGTCTCCCCAAAACACGGCCTTTTGCTGGAGCCGGAGCTGCGGCCTAAAAGCAGCGGAGCTGCGCCACGCTGGTGGCTCGCAACCCACGCCGACCTGCAAAGCAGCTCCCGCTCCGTCCCCCCCTTCCGCCCGCCGCGCAGCGAGCCTAAAAATCCGCAGTGCCTCGGCCTTTCGGGTTTTATGCTTCACAAAAGCTTCACCTGCCCAGATGAAAGCCCAAAGGAGGTAACTGCAGGCGGCCGTCCGGCCTGCGACCGGCGTCGCGCAGCCGAGGCCGAGCGAGCCGAGAGGAGGCCGACAGGCTCGGCCGCGGAGCGGGGCAAGCCGGCTGCGGAGCTGGCGAAACCGCGCGTTTGGGGCCCGGTGCGGCCGGCCGGATCCGTGAGAAACGGGGCATCCTGCCCTGCAGCAGCACGGACGTAACCCGCTCGCCGGTCCCGGCCCCCAAAGCGGATCGGAGGGGGAATCCGGGAGAGGTCCCTGGAGCGAGCGCCGTACCCGCGCTAGCGGCCGCGCGCCGGGACGCCCCGAGAGCTGGCTCCGGAGCGGGGCCGCCGGCGCGGCCGACCCGAGCGCACCGGGGGCGGCGGCCGTCCTCGCCCCGCGTTCGCTTCGCTTTGGACCAGGCTCCCAGCTCCCGGGAAAGCTCCTCCGCGCCGCTCAGCTCGTCCGATCCTACAGCACGGTCTCAGCTTGGTCACAGGCTCTGCAGCTGCCGAGCACCCGACCAGCCCAAGCTGTTTTTCCTGGTCAGTCAGTCAGTCCAGCAACTGTTTTCGTTTCTCCATTTTTCTATGGACAACGTGCCAAGGGTGGCTCCGGCGTTAGAGCCTGGCATCTGCTCCAGACAGCGGGATCGGATCGTTCAACGCCGCTTTGCCGTGGGGTAGCTTCAGACGAGACCTCGCCCCGAAGCCCCTCGATGCGGAGGGGCAGCAGTCGTCCTCGCATCAAAGCCGCTTAAACTTAGACGGGGCGGGAGGGGATAAAACCCAATACAAACAAGCAAATCCCGAGAAACCACGCAAGACTAAAATCCGTTTGCTGCGTAACGCTCAAACACAGAAAGGAAAGCGGGTTTCTGCCCCTTAGTCGCAGGCACACCCACACCCACCACCTTTTCTCCACTAAATACCCCAAAACCTGCTCAAACCTTTAAAGCCAAGTCGTTTCACGCGTGCTTTCTACGCGGACTAGCTGCAGGCGCGGGAGAGCGAAGCCGCCGCTGGAAGCCGCCGCGGCTCCCCGCGGGCGCCCTGGGGAGCCCGCGCAGCCGTACCGTGCGAAACGGGCCCCAGGTCTTGCTCCGAGGAGAGCTGGGCCGGCCCGACTCGCCCGCGACGCTCGGCCCGGGCAAAAGCCTTCGCGCCAGCGCGGCGCTCCGGATCTCTGCGCGAGGGCGGGAGGAGGACGGCAACTCACCGCCGCTCGAGTAGAGCGCAACGGTCCCCCCCTCGCCCCGGCACACTCGCTGCGCTGGCGGGTGAGCTGTTCGCGAGCAGGAGGGGACGGTACGGAGGAAAGGGGGAGCCCGCGCAAAGCAGCCTCGCGCGGGGGCCACGCCGGTGAATCGGAGCTTTGTTTCCTTCCCCGGCCGAAGCAGCGGGCGATAGGGACGAACAGGAAGGGTGGGAGCGGAGCAGCCTCTGCCAAGGCTGGCGGGGAGTCCCTGGGGAGCAAGCGCCGGGGCCCGGAGCCGGGCTTTAGCCAAGCCTGGCCCGGGAAGCGCTCCGCGGCTCCTGACGTTTCTGCTCAGGATTTCCACTGGTGAGGAGGGAGAGCCAACAGGGCGAGAGGAAGAAGATCCAGCAACCCAGTGTTTTAAACCACGGAGACTGCCTTCTGCAGGGCCCCGTGCCAGCAGCCCTGCTCCTCCCAGAGCCTCACGCTGTGCAAATATCGCGGCCTTGAAACGCAGCCAAGAGCCACATCGCAAGGAACTGCTCAGCCTGAGCCGCCGGGCTTGGCGCTCCGACGGGCCGGGGACTCAGCTTAGTCCAACAGCTGAGCAGCCCAGAAATCATGGAAAATGCGAGCACTGGGGAGCAGATTTCCTCTAGGGAACCCAGAGGTCCTTTGTGCTTGCAGGATCCGAAGCACCAGGGCAGTAGGTGACGCGGGCACAAGAGCGTGTGGTTCTCCAGCGTGAGAGCCGGTCAGGGCCACTCTGGGCCAAGGGAGCGTTGTGAGACTGTCCAGCACAGTTCCCAGCAGTTTTGTTATGAGGAAGGCTCCAGTCCTCTGGGGACCTGCCCAGAAATCTTGGGAGTTCACAGGAAGATAGGAGCACCAGGGCGAGGGGGCCACAGCTTCACCTCGAGCCAGGACACAAGCGTTTAATGCACATGGATTTAACGTGCAAAGACTTCATATGGAAAAAGCTTCTAGCTCTTCCGAGCGCATAGAGCTTTCAGAGGATCTCGTGACTCTCTGCCTCTGCTGGAGGCCACAAGCCCATTGGGGCCCACATCTGATCCTGTCTTACCCATAGGTTTGCTCAGCTTGGAACCAAGACCGAGCGTTAGGTATCAGGTTTCTTCCTTGGACTGAACTGATCCTTTGCTAATAATGGTTTCTGGCCGCCCATTACGCAATAAAATTCTGCTTCTTATTTTGTAGTGCATCACTTAATCGGCAGGGAGATAATTCTTCATCTTTTTTGAAGAGGCACTGGTATATTATGAACCAGTTTCTGCCCACAGAGCTTGCCTCCAGACCTTTACAGATCTGTCTTCTGTGGTGGGTGGGTTACATCCCAGCCTAGATCAGGAGATCCGTCTGCCCTCATCTGTGGAAGTCAAATGCGTGCAGAAATAAATCACCTCTTTTGCCTGGCACTCTGCTCTGGAAAGAAGTCCAGGGAACTTCTCAGAGAGCTGAAGCACTATTGCAGGAGAGTTTGGCCATAACAGTTTAGGAGAGACTCCAGACATGCTGTCAGGCGCTGACACTGGATCTGCGTGCAGCTGCTTTACAGACTGCTTGTCAAAAGGCGACTGTGCAATATAGCCTGCACCTGGGTTATCTTCACTGGTTTGCAGGGGACGATCAAGCCGTATGTCAGAGCATCTCCCGCGTTCAGAGCTCTCTGCACTCAGGCCCTGTCCTGGGACCTCAGGAGGAAAGCTCATCTGAGCCACACACATGGCCAGAAATCACTGTGCAGTAACCTCCGGTTCACAGCTAGATCCGGAGAGGAGTGTTTACCAACTAGCCTGATTTAATTCAGTCTTCCTGGTATTTCCTGTTCCTAGAGAATGAGGGCAACTCTCTTCCACCCTGTCATCCAGGGGGAATACTTGCGCCGTTACTGCTTTGGGGGAACGAGGCTTTGCGGCCGAGTTTCTGGCTGGGCTTTCCTCGCAGGGAACTGGCGGGCTTCCCTAGCCAACAACGAGTTCCTTGTTTTGGGATATGTCAGGAGATAAAGACTCAGCAGTGCTCGGATCCGCCCAGAGGAGCAGAGACTCCTAATTGCTGTACTTCAGCAAGGCTTGGGCTGCTAGGGCCCCTGGGTCAGCTCGCTCCAGCCGCACGCATCAGGGCAGCGCGCTCCTTCCCTCGGTCATGGGCCCAGCAGGAAGAGCGGACAAACACAGCCCTGTGCAACTGGAGAAGCAGCTGCATCAGCCAGGTAGTTCAGCCCGAGCTCCAGCAGCTTGTGTGCCAGCATAAGACAAGTCTTCTGAGCAGCCTCCCTCCCTGCAGACTAGCCCAAAGGGAGCTGGTTCAGCACTCAGCGTCGTCCAGGGGCCTCCCAGCCAGCTCCTGGTAGTGGTCGCAGGGTTGGCAGGCTTTGCCAAAGTCAGGGAGATCTGGCTGCCCTCGTAGCAGGGATGCCATTAAGCTTCCCATACTTTGGGGTCTTGGTCCAGCATGTGCTCATTTGATCAGGAGAGCTTTTCTCCATGGCATGTAGAAGGCAGGACTCAGGAGACCCAGAAGTCAAGCATTCTCCCTATGATCAAGAGCTCTGGGGCTCAGAGGGGAGGCCCAAGTGAGAGCTGGTAGGAATATCCAGTCACCAAAACTTAAATTACTGCAGACTTCTTGCTATCACCATCCTGGTTCGGCGGGATGAAGCTGGTCCAGGCATGTCTATTCTACACAGTTGTGACTGCAGGTTGGGCAAAACTTAAGTCATTATTAGTGCTACCAAGTTCTTGCAGGGACAGGGAGAGGAGGTAGAAAGGAACAGCAGCACAAGATCAGGAAGGGCTTGGGAATAGCATAAGGCCTGGGATTTATTCCTTCTGAGTGAACCAGGATGGAAAAAACTGCTATAAACAAGGTGGGACAGGGACACAGGCTCAGTCAGCCCTGCTGCAGGCCAGAGCCCAACCACCAGCCCCCACACACAGCCATAGTCACCACATTTTGGATTCCACCGTTGGGTGTTACAACCTGACTACAATTGCAGGAAAAAGGTTCAACCAACACAAATGAAGACAGATTTCCATAACCTCAAGCAGTGCCTGAAAACTCAGCTGTTGCTCTAGTCAGTCCCACCCTGAGCAAGCGCACCACAGGAGAAGCCAGCACGATTATCTTCTGTCAACCAAGATGTACAAAATCCCAAAAGATGAGAACAAAAAGCCAGCATCAAAACCTAGACCAGACTTTCAAGATTATTTCTGTTTTAACTGAACTCTCTAGGATCAATAAATGCACACTGAGAATCCAGGCTGCAGCCTGGAGCTTCCCATAGGGCAGCAGTTGTTGATGCTGCCTCCTCCCTGCTGTTTCCCTGTTCCAATTTCTTGCTCTCCAACACTTTGGCTGCAGGCCTCTCTATTCCTTATCCTCTGCACTGGCTCCCTTATTATTTAACTGTCTGCTGAACAGTTTTGCTAACGTGACACTTGTGGGATGGATTTTGTTGTAGTTCAAGCAGAGACTGGGAAAGTGGCCTCACAGGAGAGCCATACCCATCGCCTTCAGAGGAACTAGAACGTCACGCTAGCAGCAAATAGTCTTGGTTGCAGGAAACCGCACAGAACAGCATCCAAATTCCCCAAAAGAAAGTTTCCACGTTTGCTGAATCTCACCTAGTCTCTTCTGAAGAGCAGCAAGAGCAGCTTTCTGTCATCTACCGTCAGCCCAGGACTGCAGGCAGGACAGCTGATATTTTAAAACCCCCCTGTCTATTCACCTTCACCCAAAATTTTTTGTGTTCCCTCGTGGGCTGCAAAAAGCTTTTTGAACAGATGCTGGTGGTGGATCCCCAACACTATCTTTAGCTCATTTTTACAGAGAAACAGAAGATGTACTCTATCAGCCATCACATCCCTGTGTATAGGGTGGCCCAAGGGACGTACACAACCCCTCCACTGCACCATCCAGACCTACCAGTCTCGGCTCCAGCTCCAGGGAGGCGAAACGGACCCAGGAAGTGAGCTGGAATGCTTCACAGGCGGCAGGAGAACAAGCTCAGCCGTGAACGACCCACGGCCACGCTCGGTGGGAATGCACGCTCCCATCATCTGGGCTGCGACAAGCACACAGCAGAGCTTGTTGCTATGCTTAGTACCCTTGTTTGGTACACCACATTTCCATTTGTTTGGATATCGCAGCTGCTTTTCCTGAGGCTGAGTAGAGTTGAAGAGTCACTCTTCGAAACAAAGCAATCTGCCAGAATCATCAAGACTTCTCAACTGATTTCAGGAATAGGATCCAGAGATTTTTTCCCACATGGAAAAGTGTGAGCAGAAGCGGCACCTGCCAAGTAATGGGGATGTCTTGGTTGCTGCAAAAGGAGGACATTTTCAGGATCAATTTGAGCGTTCACATCATTCAGCTGAGAATAAAGGACTAACAACTTTTGATTTTTTTAAAAAAAAAATCAAACTTCTATATTTGTCATTAAACTGCTTTTATTTCAGCACTCTCTGGCCATATTTCAGAGTCCTTCTCTCAAACAAATGAAAACCAGGAGGAGGACTGGGCCCTCGGCCCATGTGTGTAACAATCCAGGTCTAATTCCCTCCGCTGGATGCTCACCAGGCTGCTGCGTGCAGCTCCGACCGCTCGGAGCTCGGGTGATTCATCGCCTCTTGGGCTGAGTAGGCTGAAGCACTGTTGGCCTCTCCGGCACGTTTCCTACGTACGGGCTCTCTCCTCGCTGCCACTTCGCAGAAGCGGGACCTCCTAGCCTGTTCCTACGGCTTGCTCAGCCCTCCAACCCTCTGGCGCGCTGGGTGTGAGCCTGACGGGCAGGCAGGCTCCCTGGGCGGTTGATGCAGGTGTACGCAGAGCAAAGGCACCGCAACAGAATGACTCTTGGCTTAACAGCAAAAAAGCCATATAGCTTTAGACAAAAGACTGCTCAGCTCTGCTTCGGGCTGCCTTTGGAGCGTAAGAGTGCACGGAGACATCCAGATTTCCTCTCCAGCTCCTTCCACCCACTGAGCCAGCTTCGCTCTGCCAGTCCCACCACTAACAAAGCGTCTCTTCTCTCCTCTCAGTTACGCTGGTTCTACACCTTCTGGCATCAGCACTAGGCTCCCTTGTTCCCGTGTCCTGTTCAGACTCGGTCTGTCTGGTTTCTCCATTCGGGCACTGCTATGTTGATCCCTGCCACAGGAATCATCAGGGAGCCAATGTGAAGAGCGACAACGGCCCAGTTTTTCCTAGCTTGGAGAATGCCAGAGACTGCCCTGGCAGCTAAGTCCACAATCACCAAGGCACTGATGATACAGCAATTTCATAACCTCAGCTACATTTCACAAGTTGGACAGAGATTCTGTGCATCATCACGGCCGCGTACGGAGCAGCCCAGCGAGCTGCCGGACAGCTGTGCTTCGGATGTAGCCATGCACTGAGAAGCTCTGCTGAGAAACACTCTGCTGGGCTCCAATCTCTCGTTTGGCATCAAATATTTTCTGCCCACTTCGATAGCCCTGGAATTTTTTTTTTCCCTGGTGTTGAGGGGGATGAATAACCCTCCTTGCTCTAGGAAATACTGGCATATCTGCCAGAATCATCAGTCTCTCTCTCTCTCTCTCTCGATTCAGGAACAGGACAGAGAGCTTTTTCCACACTGACAACCATGAATGATGCTGATACCGGTGCAACAATCGAGGGCATTTTCTTCCAAAGGTAGAAGTATCCAATTCAGCCTGGAAGATCCATAGAATTCAATCAAGGAGTCACTTCAAGGGCTCACAATTTCTTCTGAAGACTAGAGGTCTATATTCACCACTGAATGGCTTTATTTCAGGACAGAAATCATGATTTCAGGCTCTTTGCTTTCAATAAATGAAGACACAGAAGAAAATCTGGGCCATCAGCCCGGGCGTGTAACAATTCAGGGTTTTTCTTGGCTTTTCTGAGGGTGCTTCTTGCCAGACTCCAAGATGCTGGCTGGATAAATCTGTAAGTCACGGAAATGATGAGTTTCATGACACACATTTTTTCTTCCAAATCCTAGCTGACAAAATTAAACATAGTAAAGAGCCAAAACTTTTATCCAACTCCTTAATTACCATCTGGTGTCTGGCAGCTGAAATAAGATCAGACTTTTGAACAGAAAAGAAGAAAAAAACGCTATTAAATGGAGAAAGAGATGAGACTTTATAAAAAGCACTTGAGGGCCTCAGCTCAACTGGACATGCACAAATCCAGTGCTGTCTGGATCAGCCCTGCAAGGGGCTGAGCATCTGCAGCTCCCTCGAGAAACACTGGGAACAGAACTGCTTAGCTTAGCTGCTTTGGTAGAGGAACAAAATCGCCTCAGTTATGGTTCCTGTGAGCTTTTTGGGACAAGTCCTCTTTATTGGGTACCCACTTGAAAAGCACTGAGCAAAAGATCTCACTCTCATAAGTAAGACTCAGGGCAGGAATTAATGGTTCAAGTTCAGCCACATGCTCTGGGTGTACTGAGCTGCCAGGACTATTCTTTTTATATCCCTGGAGCTTCTGAATAATTTTTGAAGGTAACATGAGGGAAAGCCTGCCATAAACCTCATCTTGACTGATAAAGGGTAATTTATCACTACACTGAACATAGCAGGTTGCCTCAGAGCACAGTAATCACGACTTGCCAAGTGTAATTTGCCCATGACAGATGTAAAACGCAAACTAATATTCCAAACACGTTGGAAAGGACTGTTTCAGAATGCCGAAAATCTCTATGAGCCAAGTCACATGGGAGAAAGCACACAAACAGGAAACAGCTTCTGCCTAATATTTGCATTTTCACAACCATCTACAAAAGGCCAGGAAAAAAAGAAAACTCCACAGTCTCCTAAGTAATGTCAAAGCTATACTAGTTTTAAACACTGCCTAGAAGAACTGGCCTAGAAGAGAAGCAAAAGCTACAGTAAAAAAAAATAAAAGAAATCCAACAAACAGGGAAAACACAGCAAGTATTTGTATTCCTGACAGCAAGAAATCTGTTAGAGGTTAAAAAATGGCAAGAAAAAGTGGGCATGAGGAGAAGTACGGGGTTATCAGAAGGAAATGCAGGAAGTAATTTTAAATCTACTTGGAACAAGGAATCTTACCAGTGAGCCATTTGCCACAATACAATTTTCAATAATACTGGAGACAAAGTGGACCAGGTCAGTAAATATTTTAGACGAAACATTAAAGATTCCATGTGATGGTGGAATACTCTGTTTCAAGAGTAACTTAAAGACATGTTCAGTAGAAGTGAAAATGCAAAATATTTTTAAATGACCAGGTCCCAGCAATGCATCTAGGACGCTACTTTAATCCTTATTAATGACAGACTTGTCAGTCTAATTTTGAGCTTCAAAAAGATAATGCTAAGGCTGACATGAAAATTATGGTTAACAAACTAGTAGGTAATACAACCAACACCAGTGCAAAAAGATTTATGAAGAACGGATGCCAAATTAAAGAGGGCCTTGCTTGAGGTGATACCCAAATTAGACTCACAACGAACAGTGTTCTCATAAAATAGTTCAGTGCCTCCGAGATAATCGATTCGGTAACACCACTGGTTGAGGCCAAAATTCATCTGTATGCTCTGTAAGCTCAAAACAGTTAATTAGAGGATTATTAATTTACCTAGGAAGCCACAAGTGCTGGTTTCTCCATCGTTTTCAGTGCTCCATCAGTGCTCCATCAGGTAAAGAGCGTGCCTGAAGTGAAGAGAGGCTGCAGTTCAACCAGGCGTCCTCGGCTCAAGGAGTTACGGGATAAGGTCTGCTCAACTAACTCCAACAAAAAGACAAACCAGACAACCGAAATACCTTAAAATCCAAGCGTCTACTAATACAGTATAGGCAAGATAGATCTGTAAATCACAACGTGACTGTTAAAAGCTGCCAGCGTTTAAATAAGAGCATATATAGGCACTCGTGGAAAATTTGTTTGGGTGAAACTGATCCTTTAAAATAATATTCTCAGGTAAGAACTGTAGAGGTTCATATCACAACCTGCCTCGGTTCAGGTGGGGCTTAAATCGATAGATGTGCACTTCCCTGGGAGCCGGAGGGGCTGTCACCATCTCCGGTCCACCTAGCCACTGTGGGAAACAGCGCGGCTCCCCGTTCAGCGGGTTAAAGGATCTGCCTTTGCTGCAGCTACAGGCACACGACCGAGCCACTCCCTGGACTGTTTTTAGATGCTGCTTTCTGCCTTCTTAGAACTTTTTTTTTTTTTTTCCTTGCAGTTGAATTGACTGGATGAACCAGAAGATCTCTGGGAAAAGTGTAAGCGAGGAATCAAATCTTGTTTCACAAGGTGGCTGCATCTCGCCTGTGAACAAGACACTCTTAACACTCCTCTCCGGACTGCGCGACTGCTTCTGCGTACGGGGATTTCTCCCGCTCCCTTCTCGCTCACTGATCAGCGGTGACTTGGCAGAGGCAAAACACCCGTGGTTACCAAACCTAACAACGAGGACACATTCCTTCCAACTTTATGTTTTGATTCAAAAAGGGTAAAAGCAGTAAGAAACAGTTAACAAGTTTCATAAATCCTAAGGGCCTGGGGGGTTGTTTCTTTTTTTTTTTTGTTGTTTGTTTTTCCTTTTCGAGACTGGCACTGTCCTCCTCCCTTTTCTCAGAGTATCGGAATTTCTGAAACAGCCGAACGTGCTCAGCAGAGGGGGCCGCGGGAGGAAGGGCTGATTTCACGTGGTATTTAAGGAGCTTTTTTCAGGACGTTGGATGACTCCGTAGTGAATTAACAGCCAACAAAGTCATAGAGCCAGAGCACTGGGATCAGATTTGCCACCCACGTGTCTTCTGGCAAGTCCCTTAGTGTATCTCTATGTTGGCATGAGTAAAATGGTGATATCCCTATAGTTTGCTGGCTTTTTTTTTTTTTTTTTTAATGAGACTTTAATTAGTCTTACCTGCATGCTTCACAGTTGCTGAATCCTCTTTGCTGACTTGCAACACATTTATTTACAGATGGACATTGGCACCAGGCAGCTCAAACACGCATTTTAAGCCCCGGACACACTGTGGAGACAATGAAAGTGCGTCTCAAAGGGGATGCGATCTGCACCCTTTTCCTGGTGGTAGCACTTGGCTCTTTACTCTATTCCCAGCGAGAGCACCTAGCCCCAGCAGGAAACAAGGAGCTGACACACAAGAAACCTTCAGTAACACAGAGAATCTTCTCTGATCCCAAAGCACCTGGGAGACCTACGCCAGCGAAGGCAACAGTTCCCAGACCCCAAATAATTCCTATGGTTAAACGAGCAGAGGTGGCAAATGACAGGGTCCAAATTACAACTTCTCCACCATTGATTGATTCCAGCTTCAACTTCAAGCATTATCTCCTAAACAAAGACAACAGGAACTTCAACCTTCTTATTAACCAGCCCAAGAAATGCAGGAAAATACCTGGAGGTCCCTTTCTGCTCATTGCTATCAAATCGGTGGTTGAAGACTTTGACAGACGTGAGATTGTCCGAAAGACTTGGGGTAGGGAGGGTTTGGTGAACCGGGAGCAAATTCAACGAGTTTTCCTCCTGGGAACACCAAAGAACAGGACAGCGTTAGCGACATGGGAGACCCTTATCCATCAGGAGAGTCAGGCATATAGGGACATTTTACTCTGGGACTTCATGGATACTTTCTTCAATTTGACCCTGAAGGAGATCCATTTCCTGAACTGGGCTGCTGAATTCTGCTCCAGTGTGAAATTTATTTTTAAAGGTGACGCTGATGTTTTCGTCAACGTAGAGAACATTGTTGACTTCCTTGAGAGACATGACCCCACTGAGGACCTCTTTGTTGGGGATATCATCTACAACGCCCGCCCCATTCGTGTCCGAAAGAGTAAATACTATATCCCAGAGACCATGTATGGGCTAAGCATCTATCCAGCCTATGCAGGAGGAGGAGGTTTTTTACTGTCCAGCCGCACCATGAGGAAGCTCTCCAGAGCTTGCAAAGAGGTGGAACTCTTCCCCATTGATGATGTCTTTTTGGGCATGTGCTTACAGAGAATCAATCTCAAACCCATTTTGCATGAAGGATTCAAGACCTTCGGCATTGTTAAACCTTCTGCTGCCCCACATCTGCAGACATTTGACCCCTGTTTTTACAAAGATCTCATGGTAGTTCACAGTCTAAAAGTTGCTGAGATCTGGCTAATGTGGAATCTGCTCCACAGCCCTCGGCTTTCCTGTACTCAGAAGAAGCAGGTGAAGAAGCCTTTCCAGTGGAAAAACAAAGTTCAAACAGCAACACGGGCATCACTCTTCTGATCATGCAGGCAGACCACAGCAGAAACACATGGCAAACCAGCTGTGCAAGGGAACCTAGAACTGTTGCAATCAAACAGACTTTAGAAGTATTTTAGTGTATCTTTCTTACTACATTAAGAGAACAGCACAAACTATTGTTGAAGTCTGCCAAAATTCCACATTTGCATACACATACCATACAGTAGGTGATTCTCTGTTAATGAGTCAAAATAATTTTAACAATAGCTTTAATTTATTATTATTTATTATACTTGCAGTAGTGCTTAGAGGGCCAATATATACAAATGCATTATAAAATGCAAATCCTTAGAAATTTTTCAGTATTGTTAGGAATGTGACAAGAGAAAGACAGGGTAAGAGATCATGCCATGGAGCACAAGGTTGGTTGTCAACTTGTTACCTTGATTAGAATAACTCAGATTCATTGAGAAATTACCAAACACCACAGTAACTAGCATAAAAGAAATCAGGTCTCCCCTGTGAATGCTCAAATCGAATTGCCACTGCCTGGTTGGTTCTCAAAAGAGATACCTCAAAAGAAAAGAAAAGGAAAGAACAACTAACAGAGCTATTGAAAGAGGGTTGCAGTTAAGATGGACTACAAGAAAACAAACTGTAGGCAAGGGCTGGAGTGGCTGGTTGAGCAGAGGACAGGTAAGTAGGTAGCTGTGAAGGAGCAGAAGTCTAAAGGTCCTTTAGGAAAAGGATAAGAAATAGTTTCAGCTCATCCCTCTTTATATCTTGTTTATTCATTATTCATAGCAGCACTTCAGTTCAAATACGTGTTCTGCTGACATATTGTCAGGACTCCAGAGGACCTACCTGCGGTGTTTTGGGGAGCTCAGGCTCTCTACGCTATATACGCTGACTGGCACTCTCTGAAAACTCAAAGTCATCATCCAACAGCAATTGACCCCCCTCTCACCATCTAATCCAGATCTTAGGGAGGTTTGCATCTGGAAAGCTCTATTTTGGCCTTTTATAGTGAGGGAAAAACCGTACAGAATCGCTGCTTATGTCACATTTGGGGAGCTTCTCCAAACCAAAAGGAAGCTTGTTGATGGACTGGGCTAGTTACTACAGACTTGATCACTTTGCACTGTGTATGGTCAGCTACAAAGAGCAGCTAAGACTTTTGAGATTGCTAAGTATGCAAGGTGAAGGGTTAGGATATCCTTTGCATAAAAGGGCTTCCAAATATAAAAGCCTTTCTAAAGGCATTGCAAAAAAGCAAAAACGCACAGCAATCTTTCTCTTGGTAGATGCCTTCCCGCATTTCAGTTACTGCCTGCAACTCAGTAGGCATTTTAAGCATAAGATAAGGACACTGGGATTGTTTTTTGGTTTGGTTGATTTTTTTTTCTCAGTTTTCTAAACTATGGTCAACACTTAAGCACTTAGATCTCACTCTAACCTTCCTCCTGCTCAGCTGTAGTTTGGGCTCAGCTCTCATTAACTATGCACAGCATGGAGGAAAACAAGTTAGCAGTATCTATGGGTGTGAATAATTAGAGGTATACAGCAATGCATTATCTTCATTTTGAGAGTTCAAGCCTTATGATAATGTATTTTCAGGGGGTAGAAATTAAAGGACCATAGGGGATGTTTTCAGGACGGCAGCTTGCAATACAAAATGCTCATGGGAGCTTTACAAATAGCTCTGTGGGGTGTGGAAACGAGCCTTGCTGATGGAAAAAACACAGTCACTCTCTTGCCTGAAGATGCGCGACAGGCATGTATTTATGAGCTTGCACAGCAATGTATTATCTGTGATTAGTTTACAAGTTGGGAACTTATTTATACTGTAATTAAAAGTTAGCACATAAACATACGAGTCTGCTGAGTACATCTGCGTGCATGGCTTGCTAAGATGAACACACACGCCTTTTGCATGAGGACAGCAACACGAAAAGGACAGGTAGTGCACTGTTCTGGATAGCCTGGCGACTCCTTTCTTAGGATGGACTTAATTTAATGGTAACGACAGGAAAACAAACAAGGCTTACCTTATGTTTTCCTACAATGCAGTACCAAGTTCAGCTGTCTTTACTAAGTAGATCTTCCCTTTGAGCCTGCAGTTATACCAAGTCTGGCTCCTCCCCCTGTAACGTCTTCAGATCCGCAATCCACCTACAATATAGCATCAATGAGTGCGTTTTGCCCAAGAGCAAAGCTGCCGTTCAACATCCAGTTGTGCCGGCTCACACTCCGACGGCCAGCAGAAACAGAACTAGAGCAAACAATTCCCTCCGTTGCCTTAGTCTACGGAATAGTTCAATTTTTGCCAGTGAATACTAAATCTAATACATTCTTTTATTTGTCAACCTTTGCTACGTGGCCCATTTTAAGTGTGTGAAAAGCAAACATTGACTATTCCACGTTACCTCTCCAAGCAAAACAAAATTTGAAGGGTAAACACAAGCCTCACGAACTTGAGAAGTTTTGAAAGGGCTCAAGATGCATCCCAGAAAACCAAGCGCAGCCATTCTACGGAGAAACTCTAAGGGACTTCTGTTAACTCATTCAGTGCACCGGTTGGGGGTGCATTTCTCCCTTCTCCGTTCTTTTGTTTATGGCTACAACCCTTGGTGAGGAAAGAACACGTTCAAGGCGTGCTACGTGGGTTCTAACGGCAGCAGGGCAAGCAAGCAGACTCCTCAAGACAGACAGACAGACAGACATCTGAAGCTAATACAGTTCAGTAGGTTTGACTGGATCTCAGAGACCTGTGCAGACAAATTCTTTTCATACTATACGTAAGGAGCAGAATTTGGCCATTGTAATGAGCCCAGTCAGCTTAAACCTCACGTTCGGCACCTCCAAATTTACAAAGTGGAACTGAACGTCAAGATTCATCATTAGGTCAGGTTCACCACCGACTTACAGATGTTTTTTTTTAAAAAAAAAAAAAGAGCGAGAGTGCGCACGCCAAAGACAGCGCTGAAGCAATTGAGCTTTAAAACGCTGTGCTTCCTGCCTGCAGTTTAGTTATTCATCTTTCTACAGCAGGTTCTCAGAAGCAAACCCCAATTACTAAAGCAAATGATACCAAACAGGACAGCTCAGAGAATTCACACTAGTACAAATATTCAGACAGAGACTATTCTCCAGAGCGTGCTGAAAGCCCATCAGACTGTGGGGGGAGATCTGCCCCCAAGCCCCTCCGGTCTGATCTGAAGACCTGCTGAGCCCCTGAGCCGTATGTTTGGAGCTGGAGCTGCAGGCTCTCAGCAGCCCACTGCTGAAAATCTGCCCACTACGTTTCCCTAACTATGCTACTAACCCCCTATTGTAGCTCAGCAAAACCAGTAATATTTTAAAATTCGACTTGCTTTTCATGACTTCCTAGGCTTACAGCATACAAACGGCTAAGCTATTTTCATTCCTGGGCATAGCAAAATAGTAGAGTTTATGCAAACGGTAATAAGGAGGAACAAGAGGGGAAACTAAACAAAACCAAAGGATGAGATGACTCCTTCAAGCACAGCCAACAGCTCCCCCAGCAGTCCTGAACAGCCCGCTACCACCCCTCCGATCCACGCAAACCCAGCGCACGCATCTTCTGCGCCTTCCTTCCCGCCCCAGCCCCCTCCTTCGAGGAGCCCAGTCCTGAGTTTAGGCAAAAACCGCAAAACGTTCCAGGTGCTCAGCGGCTGTCTTGTGCCCAGGACACCTGATTGAGCTGGATGGGAATAAAGCTGTGATATTAAGACAAATGCTCACAGAGGCAATAGGAGCGGAGGTGCAGAGCAGAGGGGGGCCAGAGCCTTTGCAGCCTCAATACTTCTAGATGAGGCAGAGCTACAGAGCAAGAAACAGGGTAAACGCAGGAAAACAGGATTAGCACCAGATGCGTGAGACAGAGTCAGCCAGGGTACAGGGGAGGTGCGTGCTTAGCACAATTTGGGCACTAAGGTTGCAAGCTTCCAGCGTAGACACCTTTGAAGCTGCACTTTAAATCCACTTGGTTAAACTCTGCTGTCAGTTAAAACTGAAATTTTTATCAGAGCAGATACTCCCTGGTTTGTAATGCTGCAAAATCCTGTATCAATTCAGTTTTTCCAAGGAAGAGCAGCCAAGGTGAAAACCGAATAAAGCAATTCAGGCTCTGTTTTCCTCACTTAGCCGACTGAACTGCACGTTGCATAATCACGCAGGGCTTATTGTGATGGGTATTTAAAATAAATGCTGCTCTGAAGGATATTAATAATGGAATGAAATTCATGCACCGATTGTAATCTGAGGTATAGGTTCAAAACGTTAAGATACTTCAAACACCAAGCATCCAAAATTATAATAAGCAGTACTATCGAATGAATAAATCAGTAACATTTAAAGGGAAATGCATTAGGGCACGGAGAAGAAAGAGTTAGGTTAAAGCATTTAAAGTCTGGTCCAGCACAAAAGTTAATGTTACACCACCACCTTCAAAGCAGTAACCGATCTACTCAGTAAACTCCAGCTTACCTTTCCCACTGTTTGAGGCAGTCAGCATCTGCAGACCACGAAAAGGAGCGAGTTCGCCTGCCTGAAAAACAAGCATCCCCACAGAAGAAGCACAAGCCTTGGATGTCAGGTCTGGCAGCAAACCAGCTAGGGAATGGCTTTACTACTTACAGCTAAAGTCACCCGGGTACAGCAGGGGACGCGGCACTCGAATTCAACCCGAATCCTCCAAGTAACACGCCGCTCCCTGCGGAAACAAATAACCTTCGCAGATGCAGACATCACCAGGTAAATCCGTTACACGCCGGACTTGAACAGAGCTGTCCCAACTCACCAGCTCCCGGTCCTATCCTGACACTCGGAAGCGCTTCAGCAAGCTTCGCTTTCCATTTCCCTTATTTTGCTTCAGTTTTACCTTTTCTCTGAAGCATCCTGGGGCATAGCTAGCACAAAAAGACCCAGACAGAATTAATTTCTATTTTACTCATTTCACAAATGCACACGGTGATCTTTTGCATCTCCTTGGCTACCAGGGCTTGCTAGTGGCACCTAGGGAAGAGGACGTCTTTGCGTTGTGCAACAGGATGAAGGAGGTAAAACAACACAAAAAAGGTGTTTATGAGAAAAAGGTCACATAAAACAATTGTGTCTGCAGAGCTAAAATAGAAAAACGCTTTTTGCATCAAAACACCTATCACAAAATATTCTGACTTCAAAGAAGTGTAAAATGCAATTGGCCCACATGAAATTCTGCCATATTAGACATCCTGGTACTTGTCCAAATATTCTAAAGTAATCAAAACAGCTACAGCATGGACCTGATATTTCTTTCAGAGCACCAGCCACGTAGTCTCACACACGCAAGTTTATTCTCATGTATTTGGAAGCACCAGCCAAACACAAAACCGTAACAAAAGTTCAGAGCTGCAAAGTTGCTCTAATATCCTGTAGGACCAGCCAGTCTGAAGTGGGCACCAAGACCCTAAGTCTCCCCTTGGAAAACATCAGTTGGAACCTAACCTTGAGCCAGACCCTGATTAACAAGCAATCACCACCTTGCTGTAATGCTGAGCTGTTCAAAAGATTTTGTTTTAAGCAATTTTGATGGGACTTCTGGAAGAGGAACAGGCACGAGTGTATGAATCAGTTTTAACACACTGCTCAACTATTCTATTTCAGCAAAAAAAAAAAAATCTGTTTAGAATTAGAAGTAAAATGGTTCCTGGCAATAGAAAACTGGGTTTCCTTGACAGGAAGAACACTGTTGGACACAGATATTTCTAGCAGAAGTTTCTAGTACTGTACAGCAGCATTGATCTATGCAGCACTGCTTGTAATACCAACAGGAAGGGTATGAAGATCTTTTTTTTTTTAATGTAAGCAAACAAAACATCATGGAAAATATTGCTATATTCAAATCAGGCAGTCAGACATGCATATACACATTCACAACCTGTATACAAAGTGAAAAGGCACACACCAAAAAAGGGATTGTAGACACAAGGTACTTTATTAGAAGTGCAGTCGTACCTAACGTTGTATCAAAGGAGACAGTTTTATCACGTGAAACCAAAACGCTGGACCGGCGTACACGTTGCAGCGGTGCAGTATCTGTATTTTAGAAACACACAGGAGGGCCTAGGCCAAGGTGAGTTCTGACCCAGAGCAGATCTCTCCGTTGCTCGGGGAGGCAAAGGCAACGCGCCCTGCCCGGGGCGCCGGCAGAGCCGGAGCTGGCACGCCGCTCAGCACGCCTCCGTGAGAAACGGCAAGCCTTCGGCCGGACAGAACAGCCCCGTCCCGGCCCCGGCTTCCTGCCAAAAAGCCATCTTCTCGGTCTCTCCCAGGGCTCCTTTCTTCCCCGCGCTTTCCTCTCTCTAGTCTGGCGATACAAAACTGCCATCAGCCCCCAGTTCCACGCTTTCCATGCCAGCAGCTCCTCGAAAGACTCCACATCAGCCCCCCCTTACGTATCTGCACACAACGGCTTGTCTCAGCTTCATCCAAATAGCAGCAAACGCATCAAAACCTCTCAGAGAAGCGACCACAGGCAGCTGCAGTTACAAAGGACGGGAAGGGAAGCGCAGAAGAGCCGCACCGCGCTTAGCCTCCTCTTGCTCTTCAAGTCCTGCATCCCCCCTAAGTTAAATGCTTTGCCTTCAGCCCACCAGCAGTGGCCAAGATGCAAAGCTGCCTGTCACTGCTGCCTGTCAGAGGATCAAGGGACTGGTTTCAGCTGCAGGTTACATTTAACATGTCCCAGGCCTGGCCTAGGGAAGATCCCTCAAGCTGCCGATGAGCTCAAAGCAGAAAAGAGGTCTCAGACCGTCCCCCCAAAAACAGGGAAAGTGATTTCACTCCTTGCTAACACAGCTCAGAGTATGCTGAAGGTGTCTTCAAAGACTTCTTCAGTCCAGCTGTATAGAGCAGCAAAGGATCTTCTTAGATTTTAAAGAAAGGACAGATGTGTCATGATGCGCTTCTAATGGACAAAACCCTCTATCATTTTATAAGAAGAAATTCACTGGCAAATAGAAAGGCTGCATTTAGGAAGGACCCCATCATTTGAGTTATCTTATTCGTGGTGATACAACATACTGCTTTTTTCTTAGATACTGAGCAGTAATATTTTTAAACAAAGCAAGATTTCTCCCATGCCTCAGACTAACCTAGAGAACTATTTGGATTGTTAAGACAGCACGTTTAATTAACTACAGTATTTTGTTAGTTTTGACTCACCGGCATTTTGTAAGAGAAGATGAGAGCCACTGAAGTTGTTAAATACCTTGCGTTAGCAGCTGGTGTTCTGTCCTTAGCCTGTAGGCTCATGCTATAGCGGCGGTCCTGGCCTCATCCTTTTGAGGAACACGATCAAATATGCCCGAGAACAGCATACTGGCAGGCGTGTGTATAGCCATTACTTGAATCATCCTGTCAAAAATTTATCTTCCCCTGCAGCTAATCCAGAGTTTTTATTAGAAAAGACTTGATCAACATTAGAATAATCAGCAGTATTGCTATCGCAGGTTAGTAACAAGCACATCACCTAAATTCAGAGGTCACAAAACTCTCCATGAGCAGTTTGAGCCTAATACGATGCCAGGTCAATAAATTCCGAACGTGAGGGCTGAGCTGAAGCATGGATAGCTCAGTGTCTCGCCCAGGCTTGCACAGCCAACGCAAGAGAAACGGGAACAGAAACAGGAGTCTCATCTCCTGTACCGAAAACTAAGCTCTAAGCAAGCACTGAAAGCTACTTTAGGGAAAGCATTTCTGTTAAAATACCTTAAGGCACAAGCAAACAATATGAGAAACTACATTTGCTACACTTAGTACAGACATCTCTCTCATTGCTTTGTGCAATGCGCAAACTCTTGGAAGCTGGATCAATTTTAATGGAATAGCCAAAGGCTGACACTGGTGTAACCATCACATTTTAAAATACAAAAAACCACTGCGTTACTTATCATACTTGTAAGACTCTTTCCCCATTTCAGGGCAAATATTTACAGCATGCTTCATCGTGTCTACTGTGGAACAGACTGCAGGTTAAGTTATTCTTTCTACTGCTTCTTTGGAGGACATGCTGTATTGGTTGTAGACAAGGAACACTGTTAAAGTGCTTTTAATATAATGTCTGAAAGACGGTAAAACTAAAAGGACTAACTGGTAAGGCAAAAAAAAAAAAAAAAGGCAAGAACATCCATGTTTTTATTACAAAAGCACCCAGCAACTGTATTTAACACAAAAACAGTAACTGAGAGTCTCATTTTATTTTTCTTTCAGTGTACATGCTCATTATTGTTCCATTTAATTTACAGAAGGGCTATGTAAAATGAAATTAAAATTAGAGAGGAAACAAAAGGAAGATTGAGGCATAGAATTTTCTTAGCAAGCAATGATCACAGGAGACAGCACAGATTGAGCAGGGATTCAACAGGAGTGACACCTAGGGATAAAGGTAAACAATAACTTTTTCCTTATTCATTAGATTCTCAATGGGGCTTTGTTTGTTTGTTTGTTTTAGCAAAACAGTTTAGAATATCACAGTATACAGGAAGACTAAGAATGTCTCACACACACCACATTTATCCCTGCTACTGGTCCAGGATCCAAAACTGCAGTTAACATTCTATTTCCTATCTCTCATTCATTGATAAACTATACAGGATTACACTGTACATGGAGTTAAAATTACAAAAATGTCATATTTACAAAATCTGTACACACATAGTAAAACTCACAAAATTGTCATCTATGTATCACAAGTTGCTACACCAAAGTATTAAAAATGGGATAAAATTATACATTTCTCTTGTCCATTTTTTAAAAAGGGTTCAATATTTCAAAGACATACCACCTATTTCCCCCAAGTAAGACTGGTAAGAGAACTACAAACCCAAAGTATCCTCCTGGGATAAAACGTCACAAGCAGCATCTCCCAACTAGAAAGAAGCCTATATCCTGTTTGCTGGGGTGGGGTGTGCAGTTAGCATATATGTACAGAAATGGTGAAACTACAATAAGGATGTCTTTGGCTAAACCTTTGGCATTAAATTAAAATCATACATAAAAAGTCACAGAAAAGATTTTCTCAGAGAGAGAGGAGCTTGGGAATTTCTTTCTGATACACTGTTATATACAGCTTTTCTTTCTCTAAAGAAACAGGGTAGGAATAAAGGGTTTTGGAACAGATGCAAATGAGGCAACACTATTTCTTGTTCCAATTTTTCTGTAGTAAGAAAAATTGTATCAAATCTCTTCACTAAAATATAATTCAGTCATAGAAATATCCTCTTCCAGAATGTTTTTTTTTTTTTTTGGAAGCTGCATACGAAAAGAATTAGTAAACCAGTCATGGCAGAAAAAAAATTGTTTCAGCACATCAAGTAAGTATTAGTGCAGGAAGGTGGATTAATTTGATCCACTGTATAAATAAGCTTTATGCGCAGCGTACATTAAATAACCACCACACCCCACTCACACCCAGTACACAGATGCTCCTCAGTGAAGATAAACGTTTATCAAGTAATTAAAGTGTATGTAGTGCAAATGTTACAACCAAGTATTATGCACATGCTACTTGCTTGGTTTAAAGTTACACAGAGATGTGGTGCCTGAAATCATGGACATATATACATCCTTGTCACACTTGGTACAATGTCCTAAGCCACAGAAATACCGATGTGTTTATATTTATATATACACACACACGTTTTTCTTAAAATGTGACCACCACATCAATACAGTAACACAAACAGACTAAAATCAATACCTGCTTCCAGATGCTCCAAGGCTCAGAAAGTTTGTGCTTCTAACTCTTGCAGTTATTACATGCCCCTCTTCCACTTCCCCCTTCTGCCATCCGAGAAGGGCAGACAGTCTCTTCGGGTCTGTGCTGCACAGGATGAGGGCAACTGAGAGGAATAAACGACGGCACAGGCACCTAAGCTGCTTTTCTCCACCAACAGTTCCATGCCCCATGATGAAGGGTTGAGAGAATTTCCTCTCCACACTGCTCCTGGGTGGAAAGGCTTATTCAAAAAATCATAATGTGTTTTCCATATTATAAGTGGCAGCAAATCAAGGCACGCTGTACTAATTTTGTAGCATTTAGATTAGCTGACTTTGCAGGGGATGCTCACTGGGGAAGGTCCGATGTTCTCAACTGGCTGCTGGGCCTCGTTGGGCCATACAGAGTAACAGAAGCTATGTGATTATTCTGCATCACCTGCAAAAGGACAGCAGGGGAAAAGGGAAATTAAAAGAATCATACACCAAAAGGGAGCTCAAAAGAGTGAAAATGGCAAAAATGCAACTGATCTGCCCGAAAGAAGAAATCCCAACAACCAAAGAAAGCAACCAACAGAAAGGTCTTGGCTAGTTCCTATAACAATCTCTAGATTTCCATGACACACTTTTAACATAAGCATGCCCTGCAAGTACTCGGAGCTGCATGCATGCATCTCTTTCTAGTGCAAGTCCCAGATGACAAACTGGAAACACCAGCTTTAACATGCAAATGTACAACTCTAGAGAAGAGACTGGAAAGCTGCCCATTTCTGTCAATAATCCCTGAAAACACAGCCATTCTTGAGTACTGGTTTTTGTTGAAATAGGAAAGAAGTGAATAAAAAAATAGTAACAGCTAGCTCCTCATCATCTTCTCTTGCTCAGAAAATTTGAAACTTTTCTCCTAACCTCAAAGATCATTCGTTGCAGTCCAAAGCAAAAGGTTGATCCAAACGGGTTAGTGTTGTTCGGAGAGGATGACCTTAACAGAAAAAAGGGGGGAAAAAAAGGGGTATGTGAGAATCAAAACTCTCGGGAAAGAACAAGCACTCATTAATACAGGGTAAACTACAGCATCTTTTCATGCTAAATGCTTCTGACCAAAAAAAGAGTAAGCCCACATTATCCAACACCGCTGCTAGACTCCAAATGAGTCAGGTGGTATTTTTTTTTCTTAATGTCACAGGACAGCTATTAATACTTAGGAAGAAGTAATCAAAGTTACTAACGATCTCTACAGAATACTCTCTTCCCCGAACTTGGATAGGAAAAAATCCTGAATATAAACAGATATACAGAAAGAGAGGAGGATTATGTAAGTTATGACAAACTATTTTTGTGTAAGATCTTTGACTTTTCCATCTACTTTATTTCTCAGTCTTTCAAATATAATTACTACATGCTATCTATTAATCCACTGGTTTCATCATATTAAAAAAAAAAAAAATACTTTGCAGGATACCAAAATGGAACAATCTAAATTTAATTAAACAATATTTTTCAATACTAATGTATCCCTTGTCTTTCAAATGTTTTGGCTACTTGTGGATTTATTTTTAAATTGCAGTGCTTAGTACCACAGGATCGACCCAAAACCTCCAAGAAGTCAAAAGGCAGAGACTCCTGCTGACTGAAACGGATTTTAGATCACAGCCTAAAAAAAAAAGTCTAGAAAATATGTATCTTTTGGTATTTCTTTTAACTGACCACTTTTTTAAATAGCCTGTCTGAGAATGGAGAAGATGCTGGTTGAACTATCTTTTACAAGACAGATGGAAAACAGAAGAGTGCTACGCACCATTGTTTCACCCCAGCTTTACCTTACACGGCTTCTGCTCACTAGCATAAAGCAGGAGTAATGCAAGGGGGAAACACAACAAACATAATTCCACAAAAATCAAACTCAGAATTATTACAAAAGCCTGACCAAAAAAAAAACATTAGGTATTTCTGAAATTCATGCGGCATTTTCTCAGAACCCGTGACTTAAATTTGTCCTAAGAGAGAATTACTGCAGAACCACTGCATACAAATCAAAGATTATAAAACGGTAACTCTGCAAACAAGTAATGCCTATTTTACCCAACAGCTAGCTCAGTGCCTGCAGAAATGGAGCAAATACGCATAATATTCTATCTTCAGCTAAAGACAACTGTACAGCAACCATGTATATATATAAAATCAAGACTGTAAACTCCTTCAGACAGATTACTATACATATTAGACACTGCCTTGTATGATGTTGTGTTGTGAAATCATGTATTATTCTAGTATAAATAATCTACACTATTTGTTACACAAACAGAAATTCTCATTTATATGCTGCTTAGTTCTCTCAATTTTACAGTTCAAGGAATTTTGGAAATGTTTTCATTCTGCGTGTCAGCCTTTATTTCCTCAGAGCAGCGATCTTGTCTTACTAATGGACAGAAAGCCTGAAACTTTAACAGCAAAGACACTGTGTAAATCTCAATAGTATCTAGTTAAAAAAAAAAAAAAACAAAAAACACCCAAAGCACACTCACACATACCCCTTTACTCTCCCTAAACTCATCCTCCTTTATCAGCTCAGGCCCTGCCAAGCAAAACAAAGAGAAATCTTCACCTGTGTAGTACCACTGGCTTCTCTACAGGGTGCCCCAGAAGGTCTTGAATACTGTCCCACTGTAAATATATCAAAGACTTTGTGTTAAAATGAGCCAGAGGAAAATCTTTTTCATCTAAGAGTCTCACGCACATCTTTGTCTGTGACATGCTCACTTACAGAGTAATACAGGAGGTTGTACTTACAGAAGTATTTTGTGATTGGAGCCATACTCAGTAATGGAAACTTATCAAGGCTAGGAGATTCTCTGAGATTAATTCTCATTTTCTGTCTCAGAATTGCTTTAACTCAGAAACGAATATAATTTCTGCGGTCCTATGCAGAAAACGTATGTGGGAAGTCTTGCAGCATTTCAAGGACACCTTACAAAATTTTCCAGCTATGGGAAAGCTTAGCAAAAATATCCTCTTACATACCTTTGTAGAGGGAAAGACAGCATCACTGCTTCCCCTCACAATGGCCTTGGCTTGATTAAGCAGGCAAGCAGGAAAGAGAAAAGCTACACTATTTAACGATTAAGAATTTACAGCATTTTTCACCACTGTAAAAGGACATAATTAAAAGCTGCAATTTCACAAGCAAGATTGAAATAAGCCAAAGCACTGAAGGACGAAGTAATTCAGTCAAAAAAGAAAGGAAAAAAAAAATCACAGTGTTTGAGCTGCTGGCTGCTTCCCCCCGCACCATAAAGTCTCCAAAATTCACCAGGACAAGTCCTAGTTTCCTAACCTCCACGCAGCCAGCGTGGGAGCTCTCTCATTCAGCTTTTAGCATGCAGATGGTGAGCAGCTTACGCTTAGGCATTAGCACTGCTGTTGTCTGAACGGGGGTAGATAACCGGGGCAGAGTCTGTAGAAACTGACTGAACCAAATCTTCAAAATATTCCACATCATCGTGGGAGAAATCTGAGCACTGCAACACCTGAGTTTGTCTCACTACTCCCTGAGCAGTCAGGAATGAATAGCACTGTCTCACTGCTTTCCTTTGGCTTCCTAGGAGCCAGGAGAACAGCACTGACCCTGGCTACACGTTAACTGAAAAGGCATCTCCAAATAAAACTTTCAAGAAATTTAACTTAACGCAACTCAAAATCATGTGGTGGCAACTGCCCTGCTGGGAATTTCATCCAGATGACATAAAGCTACAGTCTTCAAGAAGCCTCTGCAACGGAGGGATCTGCACTTGGCAGTGATGTTCTTGTGAGACCTGCCGCTGCCTGAAAAGTGTCCCATTATTTGGACCTTTCAGAAAAAAGTAGAAAGACATTGGACTTCTTGGTTAATTACTGCATGTCCTCAAGAACTATATTAAATAGAGAAGCTCCACGAAAATTCTGTTTAGAACTGTCTCTTACTGTTAACATTCAGCCACCACTACTACCACTTTCCCAAATACTTACTTTACTTTCTATTTCTACCTGCAGCTACCACGCCATACATGCAGTAATTTAGTTCACTAAGAGCATGCAATGATGAATGCCTTCAATCCTTAGCATAATAAAATGTCCGAACCACAGAATACACTCCTATTAAATTCTGTCTTAATATCTCTATTTTAAATCAACATGGAACAACGCTATTTTTTCTTCAAACCACACTGCAAGTCTGGCATAGATCCTTTAGGTGGTTAAACCACTCAGTCCTGCAAAGACTTACCTTGCTGTATGTTGTACATGTTTCAGTCTGTGAATCAGCGCTATCTACAAAAGAAAAAACAGAAAAACAACTGTAATTCGTGCTTCAGCAGAAAAGTTTCCTGTATAATCCTTTATTTGGGTAGTTCAGATAGACAGAGACGTACAAGCCTCAGATTGGTTCAGATGCAAATTTACTGGCATTTACTAGCAAACAAAATTGTCAACAGCATTGACTAAACATCAGCTGACTTGATTAAACAAAGCAGCCTATTTACAGCAACTTCCTATCCTACGTGTAAGAATGCTTGAGGTATAATCTTACATATAAGGATACTAGAGCAAAAGAAACTACATCTCTCTGCACTGAGTAAACCTGCCTAGCATAGACTTTCATCAAGATAGTAAGATATGCTACTCATGAAGTCCAAACTCTGCTATGCTTGGAAAGGAGGCTGGCAAGACTGACAGCTTGAGAGTCAGGGCTGAAATCGGAAGCTTAGGCGGCGGGGAGGGGAAGAGGGGGAAGCTGAGAGTTTGGGAATAACAGTCCCCAGCATCATTCCTACGGGAAAAGATAACCAACCACTCTGTTAAACAACAAAAAGCTGCAGATGTGGACAGCACTGTATTTGGGCTCACAATCTTCAAAATGAATTGTTTGCTGGCAGTTTCCAGCACTGTTTTACAGATACTCTGGGAACTTCTGCATACTGAAAGTGTCTTCTCTGAAGCAGTGGGAATTAAGCGGGACATTAGAAGCCAAACTTAGCATATGGTCTTTACTTTGATTGGAAGTTTCTCTCTATTTTCCTCCTGGTTAATGAACACAATCTTTCTAGGGTGAAAGAGTCCAGTGTCCGTGCAGCTTAATGCTGACCACTAGTTTATTGTCTGAAACTGAATTACAGAAAGGAATAAGCAGAATTGCATCACGCACTGCCATCAGACAGAAGAAGTTGGACTCTAAGTTTTGTTACATGTCCTGAACATAAGCTGCAGAACATAAAGGTCAATGAAAAGAAATCAGATACGTCCATCCATGGTGCTACTTGAGGTGAATAAAAATAATCAGAAATGAAAGCTTTTGAGCTATTGCAGAATAGCCTTAGGCGAAGGGATTTTAAAAGTGGGTAGACCTTCATGCTTATTCCGTTGGCTGAGCTATAAATCAATTTTCATGTAAGCATGTATACAGAGACATTCTTTTTCCTCATTTTTATTCATCCACATTGACATCCACAGGAGAACTACACTTTACGGAGGCAGCTGCTTTCACAGAAAATCACTCAAATTAAAGAGAGCATCCCTGGCCAAACCCTAGCAAGCATCCTGCTTTCCTGGTTACTTCAAGTACCTACCTTTCCAGGATACCTATTAACTCTTACACTGAAGAAGTCTACCTCGATCACAATAGTCTTCAATCAAACAGGGTTCCACATGCTTTGAGATCATGCACAGGCACAGAACTGGGTACATCTAAATACATTGCTGAATCAGAGCTACTAGATAACATGAGAAATTGGGAGCAGCATACAACACCATTCTCTGAGCTTGGAGATTTCTAGGTGGACAGCTACATGCATTCTACAGCATGTAGAGCCAAAGCACTCTGGATGCTTATCTCAATTACATCACTTAAGTATCTATAAGCCTTTTAAGAGTGAGAACAATGACAGCAGCACATCATTAAAGACTTTAGTAGTGGACTGGACCAGCTCAGACCAACATTGCCTTACAGATTTTGAGCCTCCAGGTACAAAGTAAAAAGCAGGTACCAAGCCTTCAGGTACAAAGCAGCGCAGCAGAACTACAGAAAATTAGCAATGTTGCAGCTGGAGATCCCTGTGGTCTAAGCAAATAATCGGGGTAGCATAACTAAAGTCAGAGAATTAGAGAACTCATGCTAAAGTATCTTTTCAGTTAAAAAAAAAAAAAAAACTCAACCCAAAAATGTCTCTTCTGCCCCAATGATCGTCACTACTAGCATCCTCTGATGACAAAGAGCGCATCCAAAATGAAAACTGCTCTCCCTTTGTGCATTTTGTGTTGCATGCCCCCTGAAACAGGATGATAGAAGAACCACTCACCTCGTTTAATGACTAGTGGAATCTTGAATTCACACCGATGGTAGCTAGAAAGTGCAAAACAAAGCTATTAGAACACAGAAGAGCCAATATAAACTACATAGTGCAAACTCAGAATTCCTAATAACCAGTTTGATGAAAAGCCACATGAATAATGACATGAAAATGAGAGTCTCAATGTTAATGGATTAAGGAGAAAGATTCTAATGTTTTGTTTTCCACATCAAAGAAGGCAGCAGCCTGGAAATGTTGCAACACCATTTTCTAAAGAATACAAGAGCTCCTTCAGCACAAATTACTCTGCTGGTACATTGAGTGAACGGATGAAAGTTCAGGTTAGAAACAATAGTATAGATTTCTCTCTCGTTCTTTAATACTAATGCCAACTGCCTGAAAACAGGTTCTCTTTATTTAGGCATCCAATCACTTATTCCTTAGACAAGTCACATTCTTCCACTGAAGAGTTTATCTTTAAAAAGTATTGAAAACACTTTGGTCAGAAGCATGAGCACAAACTACGTCACTAACTGAGATAGTGTCAGGAAAAAAACAGTAGCCCTCTATCATCAAATGGACACTCTTGCTAATGCCACGTTTGCTTCTATAGCAAAAGAGTTTGCAGATTATAGTTGGACCAAGAACTACCTTACTTCATTTACTGCTTCAAGACATATTTGACAATATAAAGGCATTTAAAAGTAAAAAGAAAACAAGAATAAAAAGTGTCAGTGATGATTCCTGAAACCTCCACTGGCTGTCAGATACATCAACGACACTTGGAAAAAACTACAAAACCTCTATAAAGGGAACATAACATTTCCTTTTTACGTGTTTTTAAATCAAGTAATAATAAAAAAAAAGATCAATTCTTTAGACTCACATGTTAAAGTTATAATGACCAGGATAATTTGTATGCAGGACAAATTTCTTCACCTTGTGAGTGTTTGCATCAAAGAGAATATCCTGTTGAAGAAAAAAAAATAGGAAGCAATTTGGAGAGAGGAAGGTGACTTTCCTCCAGTTAAGCTCAGCTTAGTTAGAATAGTGTATGTACATAGCAGTATGTATCCATCCAATAGGAACTGAACGTAACTATTAAAAGTAATACTTAAGAATGTGACTACTCCTAAATTAAAATAAATTTATAGTTCTTCCAGTATGCAACCACAGCTGCAATGTTTTATTTGCTAATGTTGGCTATTTTTCTGAGGACTGGTCTTTCTGCTTATGGATTTACACTAATGCAGACTAAAGCAAAATAGCCGTAATACTACATTCAGGAGGGATATGACTGTTGAGCTACATCTCATAACTCTAACTAGTATAACTATAACTCATAACTAGTATTACAGGACACTTATCTGACCTGTGAGACAGAAGCATGGATTTCAGAAATGAGAATTTATATTTCTATGCATCTAGCATGGCAAAGAGAGAAAGCCTAGGAGAATGCCGAAGTATGAACATAAGAAGCCCTCTATCCACTGGTAGAGATGACGAAACACTACCGATGGAATTCGGAAGTGCTAGAGACAAGTCAGCACTGTTTCTCACATTCGGAGATTCCTGAGGCAACATGAGTTACACAGCCTTTCATACCCACAGCTTTTGGCACTCAAAGGACTGCTGTGCAGCTAAATCAAAGCCTTGAATGCATTTGTTTATGGAAGCTTCCCACTCACCACTCCAAGTGTGAAATAATTGAAGAAGTAGTCATTGCACTTCGATGGCACCTGCTTATGGGGAGAGGGCGAATGGATTTTCATCTGCAAGAAACATGTTTTTCAGATGTATTTTACAATCCTCACAAAGATTAATGCATGAACAATACTACTACTGTCAAATTGCCATGGTTTCATTTCATACTACAGCTCTTGTTTTAAAAATGTAAGATCCTGTGCTTCACAACAGGACCGTTAGCTGCTTGCAGCAGTATAACACACTGGCTTTTTCTTGTTTAGTTATCTAAAGTAAAAGGTTTACTCACATGCCGCTACACAAAAATATTAGGAAAGGGTTGAAACATATGCTGACGTTACTTTACACGAAATATGATTGTTAGAATTAAAGCATACTGACTTGCTACAGCTTATTTGGATCCAGAAATGCTCCCGTTTTCATCAGTTTTTAAACAATGCAAATCGCAGCAGGTGCTTTTTGTTCGTGGTGGTTTTTCCTCTTTTTTTTTTTTTTAATAGGTTTGCATTAATTTAATTTGAAAAGATTTTTCTAAACCAAATCATACAATGGTTCATCCTGGTTTATTATATGTCAAATGAAGTGACTGTAATTTGGGATTTATGAAAGCAACCTCATTGGCCTTGCAAAAGCCAAGTCCTGTAGTTAAACTGAGACAGCACTGAACAGAGAGATAGTCCTAAGCCTGAATGGATTTCCCTACCTTATCTTCGGACTTGTAGAAGACTTTGTGTGGAGACCCCAAAGTGCTCAGCACATCCTGGCATGAATCACCAAAGTACACACAGCGCTCAAATACCCGCATCTTGGCATCGGCTAAAACACCTAGGCCACAACCTGAAAAACAAAAAACAACTTAACATTCTTATTTTGATCATCAGGAGATATATCAACAAACCTATAGCAGAAGTTTAACGTTTCTCTTTTTATCATAAACGAAACAGCTGCATTCTTTTGACAATACTGCCAAACCAACAGTTCAAAATAGTAAATACTTCTAACCAAAGTGTTGTACTTACTGACTATGGCACAGATCCCCATCTTAACAGCCAACTTTAGCAATGCTATCTTCATTTCTTTGCCCTTCATAAAAGTGTGACTTGTTTTCCTAGTCAATCTCAACTTGATCAGCTAGTTATTAGCAGTAAGTACCAAGAATTACTCCTATCCTTAAAAAAAAACCCTAACTTACTAGAGATGTATTTCCAAAGCTATAAAATGACACACAACCTAAGCATGCTCCCTGTAGCTAAAAGTAAAGCTCAAAAAATTGAATTCTTCATCCACATTAATTATATGAGACAAATCACATTCTTCTCTGGAGATTCCTATAGCTTATTAAATCAACAGTAAGTGGTTTCATGTGTAAACAATGTTTGTTAGACTGAATCTTACTGAAGTGCCATTACATAGATGAACAGCTGACATACACTACTAGATGTCAAGAAACAAAAAGGTATTACAGTTTGTGACTATTTGCTTTCTGGAATGTGGCATCTTCATTTTCTAGAGGGCATGCACACACACACACACACACACACGTTACTGCAAAAGAAAGGATGTGCTCTAAATGCACATTCATCTTCTCTCACTATGCGTGAGAGAAGCTCATGCAGCTATTTCCCAAATGAAATAATCAGAACAAAATCCCATTAAGACACCCTTGATTTTTTTTTAAGCAAGATTTACTTCAAATTAATATACTTGCAGAGAAACTAGTGCTAGAACATGTGTATAATATGTTCTGCAGAGGAGCTTCTGCAAACTTTAGCATGGCAGGAACCTCACATGCTAAGACTGCCTGCTTGCAAGTTCTTACCTGAAAGTTAATATAATTATTTTATTTATTGCCAACATTTCATTAAAACTGCAGATACGCATGTTAACTAAGTGTGACACTCTACCTTAGAGGTGTCCAATTTTTCAAAATCTACATTACTATGATGTTATAGCTTACTCCTTCCCTAGCACACATGGGTAAATGTTCCCTGTCCTAGGCAGCTCTCCATTATCTTCCTCTGAAAAGACAGAAGCAAAGTAACTTGAACACAACTGCTCCATTTTTGTTCACCATTTCGTATTCTTCATCTTAAATTTTGTACTTTTCCCCTTTTAACTTTTGCACACTTGAAAATTATTTCAAGTATTTCCTCCATATAGATAGTGCTAATAATCAGAATGGAAGCAGGGACTGCTAACGAAAATTATTTAAGAACAAGTATTTTTTTTTCTTAGTATTATCAACTCTCAAGTTACCATCACCAAATAAGGTTGCTTTGAAGGCAATATACCTTCCTCTAATAACTAAGGCCTGCTGGTCTCTGAAAGAACACACACGGACAAGTTACTTATCAACTTCTGCCACTTCCAGCACCAACTCCTACAGCAAATGAACACTGAACTGAGCTTAAAACGTGAAGCCTAAGGTTACAGCATTTATGTTCTTGATGGCATTGCCCTTTTAAAGTCTTCTAGAGCTTATCCCCAAAATACTGATATCATACAGGTTACAAGAATTTCGAAACACGCACGTGAACCCAAATTTTTTATTATCTCTAGCCTTTTTGTGTGACGTACTTGCATCTGCTTTGTTCTATATATGTTACACACACACATATATATACACCTGGAGATAAATTCCACTGCTGTGAACAGACTCTGAACCTAGAACTATTAAAAAAAAAAAAAAAAAACAAAAACAAAAAACACCCACAGGCTATGACCCTCAGGGACTTCTCCAGGCCTAGAGAAATGCCTCAGCAGACTCACTTATCCTCACAAGGGTGGGTTTTTTTTGTTTTGTTTTGTTTCTGATAACTCAAAATAAGGTACACACAAACCACAGAAATCACCCATAAGAGCATCATAAATATCCTCGCTTCACCAATACCTGCAGTGAGTAGGCGAAGCCGTAAACCTGAGGGTCCAGTTCCATCTCGCAGAACATCAACGTTCTCTGCATACACATTACCAAGAAAACAGCCGGGGGGCATCAACGGAGCCCTAAAACCAACCATTAAAAAAAAAAAAAAAAAAAAAAAAAGGCAAGCAGGACATTTACTATTAATGAAACAAGCAGCAAGTTTTAAAGACTCCAAGAAACTACAGAAAACATATCCAGCCTGTGGGTACCTGCTATGAAGATGTGTCATTTTGGACTGTTCTTACAGGAAAACGAAAGTTGCACAGTTTTAAAAAGGTGTCTATTCGTAGAACGAGATGCATCTCCCCAAAGCAGCAGAAAAGCCTTCCCCATGACCCTCTCACTGCACTTGGGAAGGTATTATGTAACCCAAACTGTGAACGCAGCTTGTGCAGGTATACCACAAACAGCTCCGCGGCTTTATCGGGCACTCTTCCTTTTTAATTGAATTAGAATATTTGAGATAATTACAGCAACAGCAAGAAAGGTATTTTCATTGAAGAGAACTGCTTTTTCGTGTGCCAGCTTATTTCCTTTAAAATTCACTTTTCCTATTCATGCAATTTCTCCTCTAAGTGAATGAAATGAAGAACTGAAGCTTTGAGCTCACATCCACCCATTCACCCCTACTTCTGTGGGGGTTTCATGTGACAACTATCAGTGCATTTACTAAAACCCACAATTTCATGGCACAAACATTTTTGGAAGTGCACTATTTCTAATTAGGAGACAATGCTTGGGTAAACAAGGCTGTTGGTCATTACAGTTTATCCCCTCCTCCTGAAAAATTAACACACCTGAGGATTACTGCTCCTGGCATTAAATCAATCATCTTCACATAAGCTACTACCTTATCAGCTTTGGTATTTCTAAGCTAAGAGTCTTTTCTTTGAGTAAGGAATCCTGAAAACAATGTCTTTAGAAACAGCAAAGCATCAGGCGTTGTGCAATAAATTACTGCTTAGAAGAAGGAAGAATAAAATACCATATCAAACATTAACAACACTCAAATACAACTATTCCATAGTATTAAGGCACAACGATTTTCTCAGAATAGTCAGTTCAATCAGGAAATATATATATGCAAAATATTGCGGAGTATGAATATTCCTTAAGACTGAAAATAAACTCTCTTGCTGTACAAAAATAATGTGTAAGACCTTTGGCAAGACCCTGCTATTGTATTCAAAGTACCGATACACCGCAAAATGACGACTTCCTACCACAAAGAGTTTGAACAGTCTAGGCAGAGATCATTAGAATAAAATAAAAATAGCTTAACTGTATCTCTTACTAGATTCTATTACCTTTCCTCCTTTACTTTACAAATTTATTTTCAGCTCAAACGAGTTAGTCTACTGCAGCTGAGTCAGGCTGATTTTATCACAACATACATCAAAATCATATTTAATTATAAGGTCTGAGGATAATGCCTACAGAACTTTGAAAGAGGTTAGTATCCAAAAGCATTCTGTACTGCCAAACATAAAAGACCCAAAGTGAACTATAAAACTAAATTTGTATATAAATATATGTAGCTTTTGAAAACCCCTACATAAGTGAAAAAAAAAATGTGTTGTCAATAACTAAAAACCATGACCAGCTGTACGTACTTGGTATCCTGCAGGCTGTTTCCGTTGTAGATGTACATACGTTTCACAGTTGCCCCATGCGGGATTTGCAGAGAAGCTAGACCATGGGCAAAGTTAGGCTGTGGATACAAAATCATTCTGGCTGCATCACACACTGGATCACACACATCACATCAAAGTATCACATCAGAAATACATATTCTGCTTACCAACACAGATATGTCTAGCCATAAGCAAAAGGGGTGGGGGAAGACTTCTACAAGGTGTTTATTTTGCATTACACTTCTGGATTCCTAAGTTGGAGTGCTGCCTACCAAAAGGTGGCACTAGTCTATTAGCTAGCCATGCGTGTACTAACACCTCAAGTTTTCTTTGTTTGAGCTCTGCAGACTAGCAACACAAGTTGACTAGATGTGAAAGTACTCATACTGGTATGCTGCAGTCACAGTTCTGAAAAACAGGCCACCTCAAAGGCAGAACTTCCTTTTTCTCTCCCACTGCCCTGATTTCAGCCTTTCAGAACTTCTGTTGGTTTGGAAAAAGCCTGGAAAATAAGTTTTCCACTCTCGTTATCACTTTCTTACATGTATTGTTTTGACTGCGATTTTAAGTGCTTCTCATCAAATAAAAGGAGTGCCAAAGAAGTCAGATTCTTTCTTGCAGCGTGATAAGAACCTGCTTCTCTTGGCTCTGAAGGCGACAGGACCTTTCGTCAACACCATCAACATACTTTGCTAGCTTTGGGTAGAAGAGGAACCAATTTTGCCACAAGCAACCCAACAAACGCAACATGTGCAAAGCATTGTCCTGATTTACCTTAGCTTGACCTCACGTAAGCTAAACATGAAAAAATATTCTTAGAAAAAGACTAACCCAGAAAATGACAGACTTCCGTTGCTGTAGGTGTTAAGAGAGGAACCTCCAATACTGATCAAATCTAGGGTTGCCCTAAATTTAATCTTCTTTATGAACCCATCCACAACACAAACACCTCTAACACATGCACAAATACAGGAGTCTGATTTTAGACTACTTTTAAAAACAGTTAGACCTTAGAACTGAAATTTTCTCCAGCTTCATGAAAGTGCCTAATATGTAATTTCTTAACAGAGAAAGTCTGAGCAGGATATTCTTGTCACCTGCAGTTTGTTACCAATTACATCAAAACCCAAAAGCTTTCTTCAGAGTTTTTTTTCATGTACGCAATACAGATTAGACTGCTTTGCTAATTAATTTTGCCTTCTCGTATGATTCTCTCTAAACAGAAAAGCTTTGACATCTTCAAATTTCGCTTAAGTATTCAGCCTTTCCTAAGTATCCTCTCTAGAAGGCCCCACAAATAGTCCTCTTCCCCATGGACTGTTTTGTACTACTCCGTTTTCTAAACTATGCTATTTCTATCCATTTAAAATGTTGTGGAGAATTTTGTCTTTCACTGTGGAAACATTTCTACTAATTTCATGTACATGACTTGATGAAAGACTTTCAGAATACAAATCAAATTTCTGTACTATTCTGGCAGCTATAAAGAACTGAATTATCTCTAAAGAACTGAATTATCTCTGAGAACAACAGTATGTCGCTCTCTAGGCATGCTTGTAATAAGCTTTTGCAACTACCTCCAAGTGTTTCCCTAGGAAGCAGGTACCAAAACAAGACACACCACTCTGCAATGGCTAAAATTGGCTCTAGAAATTTTATTTTAGCAGCTTTTCAATTGCTTAGTATAACAACTGGTTTTGTTAGCAACTCAGGCATTTCATTTGTAAAAATCATTGAACTCTTGCACAAAAAGCATCTACTCCCTGTTGGTACAGTGTTTTTATTTGGCTTAGTTTTAGGTTCCAACTTACCTTCTGACATTTCTGATTCTGATTCATCTCCATTACAGCTAATTAGTAGTTTTTTTTAAGATACATTTTGACATGTGAGAGAAGAGGTAACTTCTAAAACACTAGGCTACATCATAAGAACTACATTGGTTGTTTTCTCCTAGTTTTAGGTCTTTATATGCTCCTCTTATTACTAATACCATACTGCATGCATTTTTACATAAGTGTGGATAATACAGCAGAGAGTATTTCCATCCTCACACAGAAGAGGTTATACATATGCTTTTATTAGTATAAGGGGAAGTCACAGAAGACCTGATCTTGCTTCTACTGCAATTTCACATAGTGCAGTAATACTTTCAATTATTCAGTAACTCATCCAAACATTTGGTGAAAATGCAAACAGGCATTACAAATAAAGCTCATTTTATTTGGCTTTCCAAAAGCACTCATACTGAAGGACACTTAACGTGAAAACATATTTCATGAACTCTGTCCTATTTAGTTGTGTAATCACTTTGATGGGATGCAAAAATAACTGATAAAAGAACAGTCTTCCATTAGCTTGCTTAATATTTCTGTATTTGTATACAGAGAGCTCATATTTTAGGCACACCTTTCAGAAGCAAAATTGCTGCTCCCAGTTCACGATGCAAATAAAAACCTCTAAGCATTTGGCATCTGCTAAAAACAAAAACACTTTGGACTTTGAAATGCTTATGTAACACAAATAAGAGCACAACTGGGGAGTTAAATTCCTTCCAAATTACTAGTTTCTTTTGCTGGCAGGCGAGACACACTGTAGGTGATATTTTGCAAGTATCACAGAGCCAAAAAGACTATCTATTAACTAAGAATGATTCCTGACCTCGTACTTCGGAGTTTCAGTCCACGAGTCTAACTGAAAAGAAAACGACAGTCCTCTGAAATTGAGGTGAAAGAGTTGTTCAGCTGAATTATACACTGAAAAGGAAGAGAAAGGAAAAACAAAGTCACAAAAAAAAAAAAAAAACAGACAATGATTTCTCCATATGAGCTCTAACACTTTCATCGCTTCAATGGATTTGCCACATCTCAATATGAAAGAGGAATAGAATTACATGGGAAAATAAAAAGATTTGGTTTTTGTTTTGTTGATTTAATTTTATTTGTTGCAATAAAAACATAGCAATAACAGAAGCCTTAAACTCATCAAGATCAGGGGTGCCTACACAACCCTATAGGCATTAATATGTCCCTGAAGATACAATTACACGTGACACGATCAGTTATACCTCGGTATCACCAAAATAGCTAAAACAGCTGCCATTGCTACCAAACAGTTCTGTTCAGTGTTTCATAAAAACACTGCTATGATACTTACCAAAAAGTCTTTCAGTCTGCCGTGCCTACAGTGTTAACAAATTCACTATTTCAAACTAACGGGATGCCTGCTCCGGCGTAGGAGCTCACAGGTCGCTCCCTGCGCATGCTACCTCTTTCCCAAGCAGCGAGCTAGCTTGCATGCCCTGGATGCAACCGGCTGCTTTGCTGAGTGATACGCCACAAAAAGGGAAGGCCTCAGAAAGGCAGGTCCCAGGCTATTTTAATGATTACTTGAAACAGTATCACCAGAAACAAGCCAATTGGTCAGCCTTTACTAAGAACAGGGGCAAACTGAAACGCACAGGCTTCTCGCTGTCACCCTATGCCACAAGATGCCCCAATTTACTGCAATAAATTGTACAACATCAGCTGCGATCAGGAACACAGGGCGCCTCGGTCTTTATTCTAACAAGATAAAGCTTTGTGAGACTGCAGAATGCTTAACAGCAACTCCTTGAGCCTTGCATCCCAGACACAATTTTGGAATTGATGCTACCGAATTTCAACTTGTTACTGGGAGCTGCTGAGGGGAACAGAGTGTTCTTGTAACACAGAAGCAAGTTCATTTGCAAAACAGCAGAGGCAAAAATAAAACCCAAAAAAACACAATAAAGACACACTCAGGCAAGAGATGCTGCTTTCTTCTATTTTACCAGAAGAAATCTGTTCAGTATTTTCTACTGTTATTATTATTTTTTTTAATATAAATCTTTAAGTAAAAAAAAAATGCACTTTAGTGTTTATTAGAGAGTGCCTCTTAAATGCTCAGCTTCAGAAATGTGTCACAAGAAATCTGGACAATGCCAGACTGCCCAGTATAGAAGACTAATGAAGGGAGGGGAAAAAAAAATCAGTTAAAGAATATTAAAGCCTGCTTCCAAACTCCTTGCACCTTCACACAGGCAGTCTGTCTACTTATCACTTGTTAGAAGTGCATTTGATACCCTCGTACACAAACCTGCTCTGATTCACGGCTGAGAAATAAGCATTAAGCTTTCAGACACCACTTGCCTTCTTCGCAGAATGTGCTGCCTAAGAGCATTTTCCGGGCCTGTCACTCAAAGGAAAATGTGTGGGGAGAGAAGTGTTTTGATCTGCAGGAAAATTACACAAATCTCTCTCATGTGATAAATGATGATGTATCTTTTTTTCCAAAGCCCATAGCCAGCTGGAGAAGTGTTTTTCCCCTAGTCATGCCAAGTGTGATATCTGATTATACAAATTGCATCAGTTCTCATCCCCTGAAATGTTTGTTGATGTTTAGACCTAAAGGGCAAGGAACGTTTTCATCCCTAGGAAGTTCTCTCGCTTATCCCTCAAGACCGCACGTCACAACCACCGCCGTGAGCAGACACGACTGAACCACGCAGGCTTTGCGATTCACTGCACAGGTCCCCGCGGTATCATTCTCCCAAACACAGCGGACGGAGGCAGAAAGGTTACGTTCTCGCTGCTGAGCTCTGGGCGAGGTGGGACCCCGTGCCAGGAAGGGATAGTCTGCCTTGCAGGAGAGCAGCAGATGGGGACCAGCTGTGAGAGCAGGACGGGACAAAGCCACAGAGTGCAGCCAGCCTGCAGAAGAGCAGAGGCAGATCCAAAACTCAAGGCTAACTCATATCAAGTAAGAGACCTCTCTTGCACCCCAGAGGAGCTTGGGCAACCCTCCCTCCTCACCACGCAGGACGGCTTGCCTTGGGTATTTTACTAAGCTCTCTCAGCCAGTAGATCCAATTTTTCTGTTATAACAGTTGTTTTGTTCTTAATTTTATGTTCTAAGAAGGCATAATTTGAGAGACTGAGCACATAGCAGGCACCCACTTTAAAGAAAACAGGCTATAGAGAAAAAAGGACAGCTCTGCCCAGGGCTGTGACCAGCTCAGGGCCCAGCTGCAGCCTGACAGTCAGAGACAGTCCTCCCTATCAGACTTGGTAAGGGACATTCTGCAGCAAAAAATATATATATATATATATAAAATTGAGTGCAACAAGATTGTTAAAAGTTAACCTATCCTATGATTTCAGTTAAAACAAGAACTTCACGCTTAGCTGCACTGAGTTATCTTTTTCATTGGTAAGTAACTGTAGATGTTTTTTCTCCTATGTAACCTCAGCCCAATTCCATAGCCCTTATCCCCGCTGAACAGCACTCGGGCAAACAGCCACACTTACGGGGACTCAGGGCACGATTTCAACAGAACCACCGGCACGAGCAAGCACTCCCCAGCGTGAGGTCAGTTACAGACTCACGGAAGGGAGATGGAAAAGTGGGAGGGAACGTTGGCTTTGATGGAGCTACTGACCTCAAGAGCAACCAAGCTTCAACCATGGGGTTCAGCTCTACCACAGAGATGCGACCACGTTTCAGACCAACATTAGCTGGAATGTAATGAAGCTGGCTGCAAGTTCTCTGTTGACTCTTCTTCTTTAAACCACTGATTTGGCAAAACCAGAACTGCCTGCTGAAGGTCAAAGATAAACTGCCTCCAGCCTCTTGAAGTGGTTTGAAACTACAGTTTTATCCTGTCACAGGAAAGCTCTGCTATAATCACCTTGTTTTTTTTTAAGTGAAAGATGACATCTTGCTTTGCAACTCTAGTGAGTGTAGTCACTGAGATTAAATGACACACCTCCTCCCTCCTTTTAAGCTTACAGGGCTTGGGTTTTTTGCAGGGGGGAGGAAAAGATGAGCAGGTTTCAGGGGAGTGCCAGTGTGGAGAAGAGAGTCCTATTTTCATTCATGAAAGCTGGACCTTTGGGACTTCTATCACATCAAAGATGAGAAAAGTTTCGCTTCCCACCTTCCTTCCCTCTCTCAAATCAAATTTCTGTGTGACATGAAAACTTTGCCTTCATGTCTCACAAATGCTGAAAACTATTTTAGAACTGTTTTAGAAAACAGAGAAAAGAGTTACCAAAACCTTGCATTGCATGATACAGCTGAAACTCGATTTATAATCATTGAACTGCTTCATACAAAGCATTTATTTAGGCTAAGAAGGCCATTAATGGAAGATACTGAATTTCAGTGAGGAAACTGAATGAATACAATGCTCTAGTGAAATGGTAATACAGGCCAACAGCTTAACAGATGTGTTTCACATTTGCATGTTATCAGATGAAAAGTTATGAAAACTATCATCAGATGAAGCAAGCATGCAAGTTTACTTAACTGAATATGACAAGCACACAAGATCTGGCAAACTCCGCATGAGGGACACATGATACGTTTTATGTGCTTGCATACAATTTTATACAGTAATAAAACACGTTACTCCTATCATAACTAATGCTTACAGCTAGGTATGTATTTTTATCATTCATAATGTCACAATTTTGTGAGCACTTTCTCCCCTAGGTATTTGCAAATAAACCATAGTCACAGAACAACATAGAACTATAAAATGTCCGAGATACAGAACCACTTTTGCCCTACCTAAATTCTGCATAAGTTCCCATGTATCCTACTTCCATAACAACTACCTACAGACTTCAGTGTCCATCTAAGAGGAAAGGTTAAGATCATAACTGAAGCGAAACTTAAGGAGGATAATTCTGGTCCTTGGAGAATTATGGCTAGAAATCCTCCAACCTCAACTTATCTCAATCTGATCTTCAACTGCTACAGCAGGCTTTTAGGCCATATTACTTTTGCCACATGACCCTCCACAGTTAATAAATCCTGTTCTGTGAAGTGCAAGAGATCGCCTGCAGAGAACAGACACAAAGACGGGACATGCAATTGCCATCAATCATAAAGAAGGCCAGCCTATTTGGGATCAGCCTGCCTGCTGCAAACGGACCGAGTTACTGTAAAAATGAAGAGGAAAAGATGCTCTAAAACGAGTATCTTGTCTAGATGGAGTTATGTCAGTTTTGTGACTCCACTTCTTGAATGTTCCCAAGCAATTAAAGCATAAATACTCTCTTCTTGAAAGTTTCATGATTTGCTTAGTTTCATTGCCTGTCAAAACCCTGAAATAAACTGTTGTCACATATAAACAGGGAGCTTGAAGATTTCGTAACAGGAAAAATGCAAGTGGTGAACAGCCAAGTGGCTTCTGCAAGAGTCAGTGTGAGTTCAATCAGGTTAAACAAACCTGCCCCAGTTCTGGATGTGCTGCACTTAGGCTGGCTCCACACCTCCCCAGTGCTCCCAGTAACAGAAAGGAGGTTCAGGGACATGCAAGCCAGTTACACACATGCTTAGACCAGATCCTGTCCTAGCAGTGGTATAACCACATTCTCAGAGCATGGAGCCAAGCAGACTGTCCTGGCTGGCTCTGCATGGAGATCAGCTCAAATGTCTCTAGGTTCAGGGTATACTTAATTCCCAAGGGCACTTGAGACCAGACCGTGCATAACAATGTGTAAAAACAATAGCAACAACAACAAAGCTCAGGATTTTCTGGGCACTGGTGGTTCAAAACAGATCATTAATGGTATCTGAGCATACCATTCTGTGGTTCAATGACTGTGTTCCTCAGTATTTCACTTAAAGAACACTACCATTCAATTCACAATACATTTGGCAAGATAACCCACCTATAAGGTGGTGATCATTCCAGAACACAATTTCAAATCATTTGACAACAGAAATCTCTACACATTTCTCTAGGGAGAGATAGAGGAAAGACTTTCTAGAAAAAAAGTCTATCAATCTAGGTATACTTTTGATTCTCAAAAATTTGGCTTACCTCCTGGATGTGTTGCTCCAAATGACTGATCAATTTGTTCTATGGTAGGAGCGATTGCCTGAGAGTTAAAATGGACACCACTGGAAAAGAAAATAAATTAGTGTGCCTTAGAGTATTGAATAGATGCTACAAGTGTTTATGAATGGCAATACTGCATTCAAATTAGAAAGTCTCCAAGTCTGAAGGGGAAGAATAAACTGACTAATAATCTAACCAAGTGCTATGTGCAAGAAAGGCATCTACTTTTTCTTTTCTTTCTTTCTTTTTTTTTTTTTTTTGGACTATTAGATTGTTTTCTTAAGAAGAACAAAAAAAATGAGTTCAGGATTAATAAAAGTCACCGTAATGAAAGAGATGTCACAGGAGGTCTTAAATCACTTACCAATATTTTAACTTCACCTTAGTCAAGTCATAAACTTCAATCACCTGAAATACAGGAAATAGAAACATCACCATACTTCAAACATTTGTGAATCATAACAACAGAGGCAAACTCCTGCGCAAAGGCAAAATTAGCCAGTACCGCTTGATCGCCTTCCCCAAAGGAACTCTGCTAGACATTAACCACATTGACAGAGTCAAAACTCTGAAAACCAACTCAGTAACTGCACATGTAAAAAAAACTGGAGAAGAACCAGGACTTCAGCACAGTACCTACGAATCTTTGCATCTGTGCACACCAGCAGCACTGATCTGCAGAAATTAATCTTTCTACTAACATGTCAGCATCTTGATTTCTGCAAGGACTACTCTAAAGCAAATACAAAGGCAAGTAATAGCAATAGTTAGCTAATTAAAGGACTCTCTAATGAAAAAAAATCAACCAGTAGTCCATTCCTTGGGTTGCTCTCTTTACACTGAAGAATACCTTTATGGGGAAGCAAGTCCTTGTGCTGACTGCATTGTGTTTACACTTGCCAACTCTTTCTAAAGGAGAAGATGAACACAGCAAAACTAAGCAGTAATATTCTACTTCAATACTAGACAAAAACAACACTTAGCCACATCTCTAAGCACATGATGATCAGAAGAGCAGTCCACAAGGATTCAGAACAAGTCACAATATCTAGTTCTAGAGTTCATTAAGTATTTTACAAATTATTGAATATTCCAAAGAGCTCCTCTCACTACATTCAGTCCTTTGTATTAGATACCCTATTGCAAACTTACATCTGAGACTGGTTTCAAGTGATTTCAATGCAACTCCACTACTGGATCCTGAGGCTAGACTGGGGAACCACCCAGACCATTCTTGGGAACTGCCACGGTCAAACACAAGACTTCATCTACCCTGCATGTGTGTTCCCATATCAGCAGGAGAAGGAAAATATGCACAAGACATCATAACTCCTGTAAAGGAAAGGTAAAGAGCTTTTTCTTATTTGGATAATCCTCCAACACATCACTGACAGATTTAAAAGGCACTCAATCTTCAACTGGAATGTAAAGTAGAATTCCCCAGGAAGCTTGCTACCAATGTGGCTTTAAAGCCTAAAAATACCACCAGCTAAAAGGGAAGGCTTATTTCTGGGACATGTCTGGTAAATAACTGTATATAAAAATACTTGCAATGCTCAAACCGCTATATAAAAAATTAACATTTAATGGTACGCTGTTGACTCAAAATGTTAGAGGAGTTTTCTGAAGCACTTCTGGTTTGCTTAGGAAAGCCCACACACTTCAAGATACAGGCAACAAATTAACAGTTTGGCAAAGCCAAAATAAAGAGGAGCAAACAAATTTCTTCTTCTTAAATATATTTTGAATCATGTTTCTTAGGAAAAAAAAAAGTTATCTAGTTTTTTAATTCATATGTAGTTTGACATGTCCAGATTTCCTTTACTGCATAGTTTGCTAAAGAAAAGGCCAAATCTATGGAAAACTAGGAATGGTTTTACTTTTTTTCCCCTTCAATTTAACACTGCATGTCCTTTCCCGACTCTCCCCCCACCGCTGATTGTGTTTCTGAAAATAGAGAAAAATCACCCCACATACAGAGCTCGCTTTGCTGCAACTATTAGAGAGTATCAGGTACTCTCCAGAATTTCTGCTGGAACACACCTGGCTAAAACACATGGCAGTGGTGGAACAGGACTGAAGAACAGTTAACTAAGAATAGTATATTGCGCAAATAAGGTCCCACATGAGAAACACACTGACAGCAGCCAACAGGCACCGATTTGCCATGAACCCTCTTCCCACAACTCAGACTGAAGATCTATTCATGTCAACGTTTCTTTTTACTAACCACAAAGGCAGAGGGGGAAAAAAGCACAATTTAGCAAAATTTAAAATAGACAAAAGGCCTCATAACAGTCACGAAAGACAAACACACTGAAGAAATACTGCAGCAGACCAGAACATTGTGATAGGATTTATTTTTTAAACTACAGAAGCTGCACTGATTTGAGTACTAGGGTGGCTCTTCCTAAGTGCACAGGAGCAAACAAGTGGGAAGGCTAAGGAACATTCAGCAATGCATCCACCACACAGCCAAAAGGCAGTTGGTTTAAATGAGTTAAAAACTGATGTTTTGCAATAATGGCCACCTCAATAATTACTGCTTAGTCCGACTCATAGAAATGTTCGCTACTGACCACCACAACACAGTGAAATCTAACTCTTTCCCCACCTGAGAGAGAATGTACGCTGAAGAGATTATTGCTAAAATCCACAGTGAAATCATGCTTTTAGAACTTGGTCCAGGATTTATACTTTCATTTTTGTTTCACAGAGTAACATCTCTTGCATTATTTTGGCTATTGAAGGTAAGTAGAGAGAGTATGCATGAGCTTCCTCCCCCTTCTGCAGAGGGGGGGTAGAACTTAAAGAAAAAAAAAATCCTGCTATGGAGTTATGCCTGTGGCAGCTTCTTTGGGTCTGTAAGGCTTTCACTTGCAGCAGCCTTTATTTCAATCTCTTTTTCACAACCAATTCCAATAGCAAGTGTTTTTTTTTAAAAAAAAAAAAAAAAAAAAAAAGGCAGGGGGAGGAAATTGACTTTTCCAGTTTTGCTGCTGCTGAGCAACACTGAAAACACAGAGTCACACCATCTTCAGAAACAGGCATTACTGCGTCTCCACCTACACCGTTCTGTAACTAGTCTTGCTGCTCACGCCTGCAGTGATCTCTCACAATTGTGTCTAGAAAGCTTTCTGAACAGTTTTGTAAGGACAGGTTGAGTTTTTGCAACACACCATGCATTTATACAGCTACAGTTTTCATAGCTGAAAACAAAAACGATCTCCCTGGATCCCTAAACTATTTTATACCAGATCAGTTGCTCTAGTCTATTATTATTTTGTTTGTTCTATGATGCACTTGAAGTGACTCAGTTTCAGGTCCAGTCTCCTTAATTTTTTTTTGTACACATACATATAAATATGTATGGATGTATAAGAAAGAATTTCTATAGTGGGTGTAACTTACAGTGATTAAGATTCATCTGACAAACAGAATTTTAAAAATATATATTTTTTAAATCCTACATTCATGTGAACAATCTGAACTACATAAATTCTAAATCTCAAGAAAAATGAGAATCCCACTGTTTCAAATATTACTTTATGAACAGAAACTTCCATAAGTCAATTACAAACTAAGATCTGGCACAAAAAATGCTTAGCTTCTCCCCATTTGAGCTCCATCTGAACTGAAAACTATTCTGCAAAATGTCTATCTTTATAGTTAACATAGAAGAAAAGAAAAATATGAATGTAACATGGTGTCATAGGTTACTACTAAAAAGAAATAAATATTTCTGATAACTATTAAATTGGGTTGCTACTTAACAATTTTATATATACACATTTAAGTATAGGAAGAGCTCAAGATTCAGCTAATAACACACTGCCACATCCTTGAAGTGATTTTTGCAATACAGTACCAAGGTAACATTTTGGAGAGTGAAGTTTTGTTGTTTTGTTGTTTTCTTTGGAGACATGACCAAGTAACACGAACAAAGCTTCATCTATTGCTCTTCCAATGGTTGAAAACATGGGTATGAATAACGTATCCCAGACTTACGTAAGGGGTAAGCAATGTGGGTTTTTTGTTTGTTTTCATTAAGCATCAAATTTAACTTCACATTTCTGCTTTCAAAAGCTAGATGTCAGATAGCACAGCCGCTAGAGCAGTGTACCGTCACACAATTTGCCCAGTCAACACCTGCTCACTAGAAATCAGACTTGGGGCACAGTGTGATGTGCGCAGTCTACATGAGAACCATACTCACAACTGCTCAACAGAGTCAGTTCTTTGTGAAAATCTGAATTTGGGACTGCCCTGAAAAACTAAGAAGTTATGTATAGATATTTTAAAGCATTTCAGTTAAGAAAGCATTTTTCAATCACGTATTGATCTGTTTACATCTCTACAGAGTCCCAGAGTAGTGCATTTTGTATGCAGAATCGTATCACTCCTGTAACAGATTTTTGGGGAACAAATGCCTTGGGAGGTTAGTGTCCAGTCTGCCCTTTATTTGACATCCTAACTACAAAAAATATCCCAGAGAGACAGCTCAGCACCCATTCATCTAAGAGGACTAAGGTGGAAATGCTGGGCTGAGGACTTCGATCGCTGGGATAAAAGCTAACCTAGAACACACCGGAGTCACTGCAGGAGATGTCGGCTCAAAACAGGCCAGGATTTGACCCCCTGGGAGAAATCAAACACTCAGTAGCAACTGAAAACTAAGAACAGGAAGAAGAAAGAAGTCTATTTCCAGAAATAAAATAGCAGCACCACTAAAAGAACCAACTTGAGGGAAAAACACCACCACCACTATCCAGTTTGCATTAACTGATGATCTGATTTCAAACGCAGAGCTTAGCTTTAGTAACAACCTTTCTCAGTGCATGCTACAATATGAGATAAGATGGGGAAGAGAGATTACACTGGACCATTATACTCCTAAGGGATTCTTACAGTCCTCAGTAGAACATTAAAGTATCTTAATCCTATAAATCTAAATTTAATCCTCAAAGATATGCAGTTCATTATCTCTAAGAGAGCACGAAATATGGTAAATTAAATGCATATAAAAAAAGACCATACAGTAATTACAATGTATTAAGTGACAACACATCCTTGTTTTGTTTGCAGGAAGGGTGTTTTACCTTAAGTCTCTGATTGAAAGCATCAAACAGCAGTTTGATTCCATCCTGAGTCAGATTAAGGATGAGGTCATGGCTAAGAGGTGACTGTAAGATAAAAAAAAACTGTTAGGCTTTTAATTTCAAGGTTTCTTTGTTAAGATAACTGTAACTGTGTAAACTGGTTATTTAGGAAAAACAAGACTGCCTCAGAAAACAATTGTTTATTCAATGAATAAGCATACTGAAAATATACTTGGTCAAAGCTCCTAACCCCATCAGTTTTCTTATGAAAAGCTCCTTTGCCCTTGTAAGACCTGCACTCTGCAAGAACTCCCCAAAAGAGTAGCTGGCCACTTCTTGAATAGGAAAGAAGAACACAGAAATTAACACTTGTTCAACATCAGACAGAGCCATCATGTAGGCAGAGTCCGGTGCATTACTGGCACACAAAAATAACAGCCCAGCTCGAAGTCTCATCAGAATCAAGCATATGCTTGACAAAAGGATGGCAGGAGGGCACTGCCTTCCAAACACCAAGGGGTGTCACGGTCCTTTTCAGGCCTGAAAAGGAAGGCTTCTGAGGTTGTGAATTTAGGTTTCCTTAGTTACTGTGAATTTTAACAACTAAAAAGCTTAATTTGCAGTCTGCTGGAGCCAGTAGGAGACATTCCCCTGGTGCCTGGATAGGCTTTATGCCAACTCAACCGTCTGCGACACTGGGGAAGCTGCAGTACAATCCACGTGTACGTAGTCAGTCGGTCCTATTTGATCAGGCACCATCTCAAGCACATCTGCTTCTAAGTTCTACCCTCCACAACTGTCTCCTCAGAGAAGAATACGGCTGGCAGGCAACAACATGCATGCCCTGAAACTGCATCCAACAGCCATCTGGCAAAAGGCGATTAGAATGGGACATCTGGGGCGCATTGAGGCTTCTAGCGTAAGCAACCACATCACACACTCCTTTTTATGAATTAAGCATAAGCTATCTTAAAACCAGCTTCTCCTTGCTTCGCTCCACTAGGAGAAGGTCTGTGTTTTGATAGTCAAAATTTTACTCTCCATCCTAAATTCACCCGCTGACAACCACACCTGTTCTCACGTCAGTGCCGCCATCTAGCCCTGCTACCCTCCGTGCCTTCTCGGGTGAGACTCCATCCCCTCCCAAACCACATATTTAAGTAATCAGATCCTGTGGCTTGTTTTGACTTAATGATCTCCTGTGCTGCAGATTTCCCACTCCCTTTAATCACTCTAGCAGCTTTTCCTGAAACTGGTTCTCTCTGAACTCATCATCCTTGAACATCAGTGATCAGACTTGTGGGAACTATTCTAAATGAAATCTTGACACCACCTTGCACAGTGGCATCAATACTTTGCTTTTGCCTTTAAAAAAAAAAACAGAAAAAAACCAAAAAACAATACCATCTAGAATAGAAGCAGGACTGTGCTGAAACCATGAGCCTGAGGAAACCCTGATGTCAACTCAGGGTCTGTGTTTGAATCCTTTACAAACTAATGTAGAAAGGCTAGAGCCATAGCAAAGCACATGCATCATGTTACATTAAAAATATACACCAAAAGAACTTTTCTGATATGGGATATGCTCTACCACTCATTGGTTTCTAAGCAGGGTTTTAATAAAGTTATTCCAAAACTAATGAGAACAAGCACCTCTGATTGCTGGAAAAGAGAGAAAAAAAAAAACACTCAAGGAAAAGCTTGACAGCCAAGAGCTTCTACTCTATGCTGGCAGAATTTATAACTGAAGAGTTTCAAGGGCACACATGAAGCTCATGTGACTATTAACGTACAAAAATATAACCTCAAGGGTGAGAGGAAGACATCAGAAAGTATTGGGAGAGTCATTCCCAAGGGAAGAAATTCAAATGTGCAGTTACAATGCTGCTCTGCATAAAGCTGCAGGAAAAAAAACCTTCTCACTGTCATAATCCCCTTGATACAATTCCAGAGGAATACATTTACGAAAGAAATAAATGCCAATTAAGTACCTCATTTAAATTGACCAAAAATAGGAGTTAAAACACTTGTCACATAAATTGGTTCATTAAGGGGTTTTTGGCACAGTTTAGGCATCCCATTTATGGCAAGTGAAAAGAGAGTTGTGGGCAGATCTAATTGCACTTAACTGTCATGTATACATGTTTCAAAGGAAATACTTGCTGGAGTTCCAGGATCAGAGATTCAGTACTTTAAATGCTACAGCTTTAAATGACATTTGATCACTATGCTTAAACACATCCTTTTAGAAACCAAAGAGGAAAGATATGAATGGCTGTTCAAGTATATACAAGTTGTGCTAGACAAAGCTTAAAAGTTTGAATCTTCTAAGCACTGCACCAAGAACTCTTTGGGCCCAGCTGCTAATGAACTACGTGATGTTCTGCACCAGGCAATCAACTGCAGGCCCTGCGTGCCACGCGGAAATAATGGCTCTGGTATCAGGCACGATAGATGGGAAAAACACCATCAACACATCTATTCCAAAACTGAGACCTTCTATTTTGTTGGATTGCATAGAAGCTAAAAACATGTTTGTATTTATTATAGCATGAGGCAAAAAGGCTAAAAAAAACCCTGTAGATACAATAAAAACAAATTCCTTTGTTCTTAAGTGTACGAAGTCAAGCAAAATGTACCTTTTACAGAGGCCTAAAGAGCCCAGCAGTGATGTACCATGCTTTCTAGCACTGCACCATTAATCCTTCTGTCATTCTACAACACTGAGAGGAAGGGGAATCTCATTATTTATCTAAACAAACCCAGAAGTTATTCTGGAATATATTTTCATCAGAAAAGCTGGAGGAAAAAATAGTAGTAGAACAAATAAGGAATGCATTCACTGCTGAACGGATGGCTCTACTAACTAAAATCAAGAAGCTACATTTTCAATCTGCAAAGCAAATATTCAGCCATCATGAAAGTCATAAATCTACATAATTTAAAAATATATAACATTTAATTAGATGAAATATTTATCCGGCAGCAAACCCTAGAGTTGAGCTTGGTCCTTAGTCATTTGCTACTCTCTGCAAATGGATAAGACCTCTATCAGATACAGATATTTTGATAGGGAATTAAATTCTGCCAGACTTTGCCTATTCCCTGATGCGAAGATCTCTCGTCTGCAATACACAAAAACCATCTTCCAATTAACATGCATTCCACATAATTCACACTTGGAGAGCCATAGATCTGCTTTGCCCCATTCTCCTCTTCCTTTCTACTTCCTTCACAAGAAAGGTACATATCTAACACATTTTGTTTGACCTAGCAAAAAGGTTTCACTTCTAGTTCTGTTTTTGATGGAACTCAAAAGTATTAGCGCTAACATAACAGTGTTGTTTTAATCATGAAGGATGATTAAAACATCTAGCTGATTTAAATTACTGCATCTGCTTTTGCAGACAGAATTGAAGACCCAGAGAGGAAGTATGGAAGCATTTTCAGTGGGCTCATCACCACTGAATCAAACATGAAAGCAGAAAGTAACGAGTGATTCAGTACCTCAAAAATAGTGCAACACCTGACAAAGATAATGTAAAGAGATTAGAATTAAATCACCCAGCTAAATGCAGAACATTTCTTAAAGAACAGTACTACCACAGCACCACACATACAAAACTGACACCTGTTAAATCACTGCACTCTGTTGAGGATTATTATTTGTGATGTTTAAGAGCTATAAAAGCCACATCTCTCACGGGGTGGCAATTTTTTGGTGTCATTCAACCTCAAGTAGCTCCGCAGTTTGTACAATACGTCAGAGTGACACAGTATCAGTATACCCCGTTATACCTAATACTTGGACACGATAGCTGAATGACTTGACCAGACCATTTGCTACTCACCTGCTCACTGTACAGAACCTGGACGTTTTTGATAATGCGACAGTGTTTCTGAAGAATTGCTACAGCCTGAGCCAACGGCATTCCTGTAAATAAAAACAGTTGCATTGCTCCAATTCAGAGACGTAGCTAACAGTATTTTTTGACAGAAAGGTAACAGATGTGGTAATAGAGTCCTCATCAGCAAACATGAATAACAACACAAAGGTGTGCAATCAACAAAAACCTCTCTGACTCATACTAGCAGCACAAACCTGTTTTCTGGAGAAAAAAAAATGTTTACCCACCAGCTTGTTAGGCACATATATGAAAGAAAATAATCTTTAGCAACAACATAAAACAACAAGGTTTAGGAAGGAAAAGCTCAGATTTTTCTGCAATCCACATGCAGAATTTTCCGCTTTTAGGGGGAAGGTAAAAAATCCAATAATTTATAAAACAGCCTGTAGTAAAAGCCACTCAAGTTGATGAGCATTCTTATCCACATTCAGTAGGCACCTGGGTCACACTTTATAGCATATGCTTTGGTCAAGATTATTAATCTACTGAGTTGTTGAACACAGTTATATATGTCCATATATATATATATATATATATACACACACACATATACATATGGAGTAATGATTCTGCTTAGACTTAATTGGCCAAATTAGTTGGTGATGTAACTACAGCTGTATCAAGGAAGGGTGAATTTTATATTCTCAGTCTATACTGCTTCTTTAACATGTATTCTCACGTTTCCTAAGGGCAACTGAACAGCAGCTTTGACAAAGAAGAACAAGTTAAGATATCCGTATTATACAATGGGGTTTAAATGAAACAACACATTACCACCATGTATCTTCTAACATAACTTTAGAGGATATTCTTTATAGTCTATGTTATCTTTACATCTGTACAATTTTAGGGATGGTGTAAATCAGCTGATTCTGTAGAAAGAACAGCACCACGTCATGTCATCCTTTTTCACATCGTTGAAACCTCTGTTGCCTTTCCAAATGAAATGTGATCGTGTTCCTGGCTTCAAATATGGCATTTATAAAGAGAGATCATGAGCTCATAATTTTGAAGTTTTGTTTCCATATTAATTTCTACACATCAATTTAGATTTAGCTATCTAACATTTTATTTACATTCCCTGCCCTTTTCTTCTCTATTTCTAGTTTTTAATCATTAAGCAAATCACCCCTGCTAGGAAAATGTACCATGGAACCTACATTTTTATTTCATGATTGTTGAGGTATTCAAATTTTTAGTTACTAGCTACATGTCTCTTAAACACAAACTATGCATCATGTCCCATATGTGTGTGTGTGTGTGTGTCCGTCTGTCTCCGTATACATATATACATATACACGTACACACATATATCATTTTGAGGCTCTAACATGAAAAACAATTTTGTGAATAGAAATTACCAACCATAAGATGATAAAGTAAGTATTCTTTCCGAATCTGTAATAACACTAATACAATTAAAATGCACAGAGCCACACAATTAAGGCAGCACTGTTTCCTATTATCTAGGAAATAGCCATTGCCTTACGGTCTAAGCAGCTGAGTTTCTGAGCATGTTTTGAATAGACAGTTATTATGTATTAAATGATATTTTCAAAGTGGAACAAAAACATACATAACTGTGAAGTTAAGATCAAAGATGCTCCTGTGAAATATACATATCTCATAACCTAATAAAAACTATGATCAGGAAAAAAGCAAGAGTTATTTAAAGCATTAAATTCAGAATACTTATTAATAGTTATGTGCTCAAAATACATTCTCAAAGCCAGCTGGAGACCTGAAAAGGTAAGAACATTAACTGCTCTAAAAAGTAAGTAGCACAGACTTGAGCGAACCAAGCGAAAAACCTTACAGAACCCACAGTAATTGCCACAGTAGGCAATGTTTTGCTAAAAACACATATGGTTAAGGAAGCACACACAGACACGAAGTCCAGTTTGTAGTGTGATGTAACCTCGTGCAATCTTGGGTTCCTAAGTGTGCAAACAGATAGCTCATGTGACTCTCTCACTCAGAGCTTTCTCAAGCAGTGAGCAAACGGACACGGACTGATTTTATTCAGCTTTCCCTGAATGAGAATCAAGCAGATTTTACTACGCGGCTGCTTACACTGCTATTCATAGCTTTGAGAACTTCTCCAAAAATAGCTCAAAGAACCTAAAACATAGGTGGAAGAGCCAATATCCTCCCTTTGCCTCCATTAGTAAACAGCCAAAGAAAGCACAAAGAAGCTAGGTTATTTTTCTCCACCCTTCTCAGGCACACATGTGCAAACACCACCTTTTCCTCAACAGTTGGCAGCCTCTGCAGTCGAAGACGACAAAGAATTCGTTTTCTCCCTTACCAGTTAGGGGAGACTAGGAAGCAAACACAGTTTCCAGCATATCAGACAGTCGGTCAAACCGACCCGCTGCAAACAAAGCCTACAAAGTTCAGTTCTAGTACTCTGCTACCCTTCTCTGAAGGTTGAAGTGATACAAGATACTCCTCCAACATACACTGGTTGCAAACAACACGTCTTGAGGTTTTAGCTCTTTGACTATGTGTCTTGAAGCAGACAAATAAAGAATAATAATAAAAGAATACAAAGCAACAATGTGAGAGATCTCATACTGCCTTAAATAAAGAAAAAGCAGTGAAACTTAATAGGAAAGTATTAAAAAAAAAAACACACAAGAGAAATGTAAATGTCTCTTAGAAACTCTAAGCGCACCTACTGCTAATAACACAGCTACAGATGGTACAAAATAGGTATTTAATTGTTCTCCCTCTTTAAAACTGCAGGAACATAGCCTCATAGGCGGCAGTGACACAGGTATCTAGCTGAACACAAACCTCAGTCTTGGTTAAATTTTTTTATGCTCTGGTCACATTGTGAGTCAATACTAGAGCCAGAAACAGAATTCAAGAACTCATGTAAAAAATCTTCCTGGCATTTCCCCTCAGTCATCTCCATTGTGGGTACACGACTGGAAGCCAGTGTCAGCAGCAGCTCAAGAACACGGCCATTCAGCAGAGCTAAACAAATGACGAGCAGTACGTCCCCGGCAGCCAGAACCCCATCTATACTAAGGCTTCCAACCCTGTTACCACCAGCATGGCTGAACCAGCTTTATCAGCAGAGAGAAGGTGCACACAGTACTGCTAGCACAGGACAAAGTATCCTAACACCTAGTCAGTCCCTTGCTCTATACAAGCAGGTCAGGCTAATTATATATTAGAGGTGTCACGTGGTAGCTATGTTTACTCCAAGAATTGAGCTTCCTCTCTCTCATCTATGCGCACGTGTGCATACACATATACATAGACACAGTGTATAATTTTAATCATAAGATTGCATTAGCAAGGCTCTTGAGAAAAAGAAAAATGTTTTTTTTTCCTTTTATAAGGAGAATTAGTGGGTAGGGAGTGAGGGCCACTGCTACGTACTTACAACCATGGCTAGGGCATAGAATTCGGATTTATTTTCGAGTGATAGAGGTAATAAAGGATCACAGAAGGTCATGCAGAGTTGAGGGAGCACAGTAACACGTTAGCGGCATAAGGAGATCACCGGGATTTCAGAGGGTGGGACCTGAGGTACTATAATTAGCCTCCAAAAGCCTTTCTAACACTCCTATTAACAATCCAGTTTGACTTGATTCTGAGTTCACAGAAGTGTAAACAGCCATTTGCGTTTGACGGGTTTCATAAGAACAACTCTGTAACCGCTCCCCTGGTGCGAGCAGAGTCCAGGGAGTCCGGTCACAGAGCTTGTTTTCTATCCAGGCGCCCGTCCCGCTGCTATCAGGGGCGACGGCAGCAGCGGCGTAACTCGAGGTCTGGCAGCCACAGACGGCCGCCACGCAGAGCCCCGCTTGCGCTGGCCATCTTACCGTTACCTGGGCTTTAGACAGAGCAACGGCAGGGGCGAAAAACGGCGACAAGAAGGAGCCAAACGCTGAAATCCAAAACAGTCACGTGAAAATTAGGAGAGCTACAGTAACTCCCGAAGATCCGGAGCACCGGCGGGGCGGGCTCGAAAACCGAGCCAGGCGAGGCACCTACGCCAGCCGAGCGCCAGCTCTGCGCCCGAGGGCTCCGCGCCGCGCCGGGCCGGGCCGGGCCGGGCCAGAGGCGCCTCTCCCGGGAGAAGCCCCCCCTTGCCGCCGGCTCGCAGCACGGGGGCGGCAGGCAGCGACGCTGCGCTCGGGGAGGCGCCGCCGCCCCCGCGGGGGCTGTTCGGCGAACACGGGCCTCGGGAAGGGGGCGGCCGGGGCGCGGCGGCACTCACCCAGCGTGAACTCCCATTGCTCGTGCCCCAGAGACCGCTCGGGCACCACCTCCAGGTCGAGCATTGGCTCAGCTCGCGTCGAGGCCCAGGGCTCGCACAGCCGGTCACCGAGGCGCTGCGCCGGGGCCCTGCGAGGGGAGCGCGGCGGCAGGTCACGGCCCGCCGCCCGCCGCCCGCGCCCGCCGCCCGCCGGCCCCATGCGCCGCCCGCCCCGGCGCCGGACAAAGCGCGGCCCCCGCCCGCCCGCGGCCCCGGCGGGCCCCGCGCTGAGTCACAGCGGCGCCGCGGGGCCCCCCCGCCGCCGCCGCCGCCGCCCGCGGGCAGGGGCGGCCCCCGCCGCCGTCTCCATAGCAACCGCCCCCCCCCCCCGCCGCCGCCCCGCGCGTGCCCGCCTTCTGTCCCCTCCCGACCACCGTCCCGTTCCCTCGCCTCCCTTCCCTTCCCTTGCCGCCAGCCTCGCCTCCCTTCCGGCCCGCCGCCGCCGCCGCCAAGCGCGGCCCCCGCGCCGCCGCCGCCCGGCCCGCGCGCACCGGCGGCCCCTTCCCGCCGAGCGGGGGCTAGCTCCCCCTCCCCCCGCCGAGCGGGGCCGCGACTCACCTCACTTGCGGCTGCTGAAAAACTGCTTTGCAGCTGTCGTCAGGCGAGCCCGCGCGGGGGGCGGGGCGGGGCGAGGGGCCGGGGGCGGGGCGAGGGGCCGGGGGCGGGGCGAGGGGCCGGGGGCGGGGCGAGGGGCGGAGCAGCCGCCGTGGGGGACGGCGCAGAGCGTCAGCCTGGCACGCGGCGGGCCGCGGGTTCGAGCCTTGCCTCGGCCGGCCCGGCACTCCTCCCCACCGCCGCCCCGTGGTGGGGGACCCTCAGCGCCCCGGCCCGGCAGGCACCCGCCGTGCGGAAAAAAACACCCCCGAAGCGGCACCACACGACGCTGAGGAGGCGGGAAAAACCTGGCGCTCGTTCCTTTTGCAGCCCGTTTTCAGCAGGGCTTTTCAAGACGGATTCAACCGGAGCGGCTCGCTTTGGCCAAAAAGACTGTTTTTTTCCATTGCAAACGTGCTCACATAAATAAACTGGAGTGTGTTGGTCCACACAAGGATGAGAATTTATTGAAATGCTTGTTTTAATCTAGCCGAAAAATTACTGTTTCTCACGTAGCGTAAGCCCGCGCGTACTTTGCAGCGCCCCACGTCATCGGCGCGATAGCATCCCAGTGAAGTACGTTGGAAACTTCGACTCTCAAAAAATGCTGCCCCCAGCACTGCCAGGTGGAGCGCGTCACCCCCGCGATGTGGCTCTGGGCACATACTGTGAGGCAGGTGTCGCACGTAAAATTTAAAGCCCTAATTAAAGTGCCAGAAACCAGGAGCGTCAGCTGAGGGGGGAAGAAAACCCACCCAGCTGCATCTGGGTTTTCCAGTTGTAACACGAGGGTGTGGGACAAGGGCTTGCAGGAAGGAATTAAGTGGAAATCAGTAAGCGGCACGAGCGAAGGTACAGAAACAAGCCCACGAATGACTCCTTGAGGCAGAAGGTACCGACACGAGTTATTTGGGAGAGCGCGGGGACGACGGCGCGGACACGGTGGGGGCGTGAGCATCAGAGCCGCCTAATCCTGGCGGGGTGGGGGGCAATGCATGCCGTACGCAGAATTAAACTAATGACATCTTTTTCTCCTGTTCCTTTTTTTTTTTTCCTTTTTCTAGACCCACTAGCCCGTTTCTTCACCGCCCAGCGCTACCTCTTTCGTCCGCAGTGCGGGTCACAGAAACCCCGAGCCAGCGCCGCTGCGCCGCTCTCCCGGCTCAGACGGGGCGCGGGGCCGGGCCGGCAGCCCCGCGGAGGCCGGTCTTGGTGGCACGATGGGCAGCGAGCGGCTCGTGCCCGTCGCTCGTGCTCGTGCGCGGCAGCACCGCCGCCTCAGCCCTTCGCTGTTGGGTTTGTGGTTGCGATTAGTCGTTCTTCCTGGTGAACAGCAGCTTTTCTCCCTCCTGAGTAACGCTCAGGCCCCGCTGACCGAGGGGTTTTAACCTCCCCTCTGCTGAAGCAGCAGCTTTGCTGCCCCAGCTCCAGTCTTCCTGCCTTGGCCGGGAGGCTGTTTTTCCCCCCCCTCGCTCTCGCCTGCGTTCATTTTTCCCTGTTTATTTGAGAGCAGCGGTGGAGAAATCCTCCCCTGGGGCGAGACCCGTCTCAGGTTCCTTCTCGGCTGCGGCAGCCGAGCCGGCAGCGCCGGAGCCGCTCGGTCCCCGCGGGCCGGACCTGCCTGCGCCCGCGCGGCCCCCGGGCGCGCGTGGGCCCCGGCCTCCAGCCCCGCAGCGAGCGGGAGGGGAACGGGGCTGCTCCCCGCAGGGCCCGGCTGCGTCTCGCGCCCCCGGAGCAAGGGCTAGCCCGAGAGACAGCGGTTCTGGCCGTGCAAACGGAGCGTTCAGCATGGGTGTTACGCTGTTAACGTGGCTAACCGCAGAAGTTTGAGTTTCTTGTAGAAAAAAAAAGGAAAACAAAAACAAAATTCTTGCTACATGCTTGAATGCATCTAGTTCCCACGAGCAGGCTGGAGCTCACGTCAGACAAGCGAGCTTCATACGATCTTCATCAGACGCAGCAAGGCAGCCTGTTTCGGGGGCCCCCGGTAGCGAGCCCAGGCAGCGATCTGCCTTTGGCTCCGGGCCCGTTTGATGCCAGCGCTCTCCCGGGCCGGGAGCATCCCGGGTCGCTGCCCCGCTTCGCCTGCCGCCGGCGGGCTCGGTGCTCGTGGGCGCTCACTCCGTGCTGCACCGCAGCAGCCCCTGCGCGGGAGCGTCAGGGCAACGGCACCGGTTAACGCCGTGTTTCGCTCGCCAAGATCAACGCGCACAGCCTATATGCGTGGTGTGTACGAGGCAGCTGCAAATAAAAGCTGTCGGTTAAACAACTGCATTAGCAAAAGTTAAACGCTAGTTAACAGCATGGTCGCACCTCCTTTTCCATGGACAGACCAAGCCATCTCCAGGGGGGAAAACAAAGCATTTAAAAATAGGCAACAACAACAACAGGAACCCACAGCTGTACCACATCTGATTCTGGTTACAGCCAGAGGAACGACTGCTGAGAAGTGGGAGTTGTTACTCATCAGCTCTGCTTTCTCTGCTGGCTCCAGATCCGAGCTCCCCTCCCAGGCAGAGCCCCCCTGGCAGGTGCTCCCGGCCCCAGCCCCACTGAACCTGGCTCAAAGGTGCTGTCGCTGCATCTCTGCGGGCTGCGAATACCAGGAACTGGACAACACAAACGGAGCGTGCCCTTTGCTTCCCCGTGCCGAGTGCTTGGGGTGGGGAAGAGCGCAGAAACATTCATCACAAGATAGTTGGGGTTGGAAGGAACCTCTAGCAACCACTTGGTGCAACCCCTCTGCTCAAGCAGGGTCACCTAGAGCACGTTGCCCAGGTCTGTCTGCTTCTGAATATCTCCAAGGATGGAGACTCCACAACCTCTCCGGGAAAAGAAGTTTTTTCCTTATGTTCAGCCAGAGCTGCCTGTGTTTTCAGTTTGCGACCATTGCCTCTTGGGCTGTTGCTGGGCACCACTGAAAAGGCCCTGGGCCCATCCTCTTTGCACCCTCCCTTCAGATACTTAAACACATTGATGAGATCCGCGCTCAGTCTTCAGGCTGAGCAGACCCAGCTCGCGCAGCCTCTCCTCCCAGGAGAGACGCTCCAGTCCCTTCATCATCTTAGTAGCCTTTCACTGTGCTCGCCCCGGTAGCTCTCCATCTCTCTTGTCCTGGGGAGCCCAGAACTGGACGCAGTCCTCGAGGTGAGGCCTCCCCGGGGCTGAGGAGAGGGGCAGGATCACCTCCCTCGACCTGCTGGCAACACTCTTCCTAATGCACCCCAGGAGACCATTGGCCTTCCTGGCCACGAGGGCACATTGCTGGCTCATGGCCAACTTGTCCACCAGGACGCCTGGTCCCTCTCTGAGGGCTGCTCTCCAGCAGCTCAGCCCCAGCCTGTCCTGGTGCGCGGGGTTATTCCTCCCGAGGTGCAGGACTTTGTGCTTCCCTGCAGCAGCCACAAACAAATCTTTGTACGATAGAAAGAAGCCTAAATTTTATTTTCCTGCTGACACATCTAATCTTGGTGGTGACTACCAATAAATTCTGTAACAACTAAGGTGAGCGGAGTTTCTTTCCTTGACCCATCCTGGTGGATCTCGCTTTGGGAACAGGGGCCGAATTGCTCCACCGCGATGGCTGGAGGTGCATAGCGCCAGGGCTCGGGGAGAGCCGCTGGCCCACGCGGAGGACCGCTCCCCTGGCGTCGCTCACGTCCTACCGCGACGTCCAGCCTGCTGCTGCTTTCCTTCCTGCCCGCTGCCATCGTCCTTCTCCGGAGGGGACGGCTCGGGCCGCGGCTCTGCGTGCGGCTGGGTGGCCCGGGGAGGGCAGGGCGGACGAAGAGCGGGGAGCCGAGCGCGGGTCTCCGCGCGGGGCCGTTCGGGGGCCGAGAGCAGTGCCCGGGGCGCGTGCGCTCCCAGCGCCTCCCCGGCCGAGCCCCACTGGCGCTGCAGCCGCTTCGCCCGGACGTGGAGCTCCAGGGCCTCACGGGCCTCCTCCGGCAGGAACAGGGCCTCTGCGGTGTGGAAGTACTTGGGGGCCGCGGCAGAGCGCAGCGGCGGGGGGGGTTGCGGGGGGCTCCGCGCTGCGGACGGACACCTCGCGGGATCGCTGCGCCGCGGCGGGGAAGCTTCCCAGGCGGATCTCCAGGCACTTCTTCGTCACGTGCATCTGCAGCCTCCTCCTGAAAGGCTCTTCCAGCCGCAGCCTGGACGCGGGGCGAGGATCGGTGCCCCCGAGCAGGCTGCCAGCCCCGTGAGCCGGGCACGCGCCCGGGACGGCGGGCGAGCCGGCCCGGGGGCTGTGTCCCCTCCGGAGGCTGCAGCCCGCCGAGGAGGGCGACGGCGGCCGGCTGGAGGCCCCGGGGCTCTGCCACGCCGCTGCCCGCAGCCGCCACTGCCGCCGCCGCGCGGCCTCGCTGCAGGGTCTGCAGCTGAGGTCGTAGCACAGGAAGGCGCCCGGGCCCTTGCAGCCGGACGCCCACTGCTCATCGCCTGCAATACAACACAGCCGGGGGCCGGGGCACCCTGAGCAGGGCCGCGGGTGCTGCCCCACGCGCAGCCCCACGGCCGCCTCCCGGCTGCGCACGGGGCCTTGCTGGGCACGGGGCCGGAGGCAGCGCTCGGCGCCGCAGAGCTGGGCCGGCGCCCGGCTGCCCGAGGGACCGGGGACCACGAAAGAGGGCAGAGGCACCCCCCGGGGACGGCAGCTCTCCCCACGCGTGAGCCCAGCTCCCGCGGGCCCCGTGGGGCCGTGAGCCCCGCAGGGCGGGCACGCCGTCCCCAGCGGGAGCCAGCGCCCGGGCAGCGCAGCCTCACCTGAGTCCTGGGCGCCCCAGCGCCTCCCCCGGCGCCGGCTCCAGGGAGAGACCTGCGGGCACGAGAGCATGGGGGGCACCGGGAGCGTGGCCTGGGCCGAGCCCGCGGCGCCCCGGCCCCCCACCCGCCGCGCTCCTGGGTCCCCACCAGCCCTGACCCCCGCTGCGGGCGGGAGAAGGGCTGCTCCCGGGGCCTCTCTCCTACCTGGCGGCGTTGGCCAGAGCCACCGCGCAGGACGGTGCAGAGCACCAGGAGCAGCAGGAAGCCGGGGCAGAGGCCGAGGAGGCGGCCGCAGCCCTGGACCAAGGAGACCCAGCCGTGCTGAGCCAGCCCCATGGCGTGCAGCATGGCAGGGCCGGGGGCACGGGAGCAGGCGCAGCCCTTGGGAGCCGCTCCGGCCTCCCCACGCAAACCCTCGGTGACCACTGTCCCGGGCCGGACAAAAAGAGAGAAAAAAAAAATTAAAAAAAAATTTTTACCATGCAAATCTTCAGCCAGGCTGTTCCCAAAATGATCCGCTTCCCCTCCCGAAGGGGCCTGGGAGGCTCCGCGGCGAAGCCCCCTCGCCCGGCTCCGTCCTCGGCCGTCGCCTTCCCTCCCGCGCCCACCTCGGTGCTGCCGGCGGCCGCGCTCGCGGCTTGGGGGTCTCGGGGCCTTCAGCAGCGCCAAGGAAGGAGGAGCTGGCAGGCACCGGCTGCTGCCCGTCTAGGAGGCTCCTCGGCTTCCGAACTGACTTATTCAAACGGCCGTGGAGAAAAAAATGAGGAAAAAAATACAGTAAATATCACAAAAATGGTGAGATGAGTCGTTGCCTCCCATGGAAGAGAGAAAGAGGGAAATAAAGGGAAAAGAGAAGAGTCATTAGCTATCACAAAACCCGGAAAATTATTGCTGGAGCAGCAGCAGTGGAGCACAGGGTCCCTATCACCAAGCCACGGAGCTGCTCCTCGGGGCGGGTACGGGCCGACGCAGCCCGGCCGAAAGGCTCCCCGGCCTTGGGGCGCCGTGGCCCCAAACCACGCGCGAGAAACGTGCTCCTTCTCAGCTCCCTCCCTCCCTCCCTCCCGACACCCGGGTTTTTTCCACGTCCCTCCACCGCGGGGCCAAGCCGGCGACCGAGCCAGCTCGGTTTTCCCTGCGCACGCTTTTCCCACTCCCGAGCTTTGAGGAACGTGCCTGGGGCAATTTGCAAAGTTCATTTATCTCGAGCTGTAATTGAGAAAGCTATTTAATAAAGTTACTTAAAACTGTTAGCCTGAGCAGCAGCTCATGAATATGCATGTGCGGGGATTTACATTTCGTTGCAGCGGGGAGACAGGATGCAAGGCAAATGAGTTAGAAGAAATGTTGCTATGCAAATGTCCAACTCCACTGTAACTTCTCGCTGTAATTCTCACCCTTGAAGTCATTTTTTAATCCTATAACTTATTTGCATTGGAAATGCTGTAATAAAATAATGTGCATTAAATAAAGCAGTCATATTTCTATGCAGACAGGACTGATTCTGAAGCATATTAGAAGAAGTGGAGCCCTGAACCAGCAGGGAAAGAAAAAAAATGCAGAAGTCCTGTCAAACTGTGCAACTGCAGACTTCTTCAAAACCAACATCTTTAACTTCCCAGCCCTTTACCTGAAGGCTTATTATCAGCAAATCAGACAAAACGCTCCGTAAGTTACAGGAACAGAAAAGTTACTGTTTTCACCAAGTCTCATTTTCACAATTTCCTGCAGGCAAGAGGCAGAGCGAGAACCCAGACCAGACCAGCTGATAACTGTCATTTCATTGAAGAGTGACTAGGAAACCCATTCATTTAAGGTCTGAGAGTAAAACAGACCGAACAGTTAATACTCTGAATTCTTTCAGGGTTAGGAGGAGGTCACCTGACTCGAAGGTGGGTTTATTTTATTTTTTTAAAATGTCATAAGTTACCATACTTCACTTCCTCAGGCTGTGTTCCAGGTTGTCCTCGATCTTCTCCAGGCCAAGAAACCCCGCCGTTTCCAGGGGTCTTTCAGTCCCAAACTGAACACAGCCATGCCTAAGTCACACTAATTCAGAGAAAATACCATAGTGTCTTAAAAACCCCTCTTACGCTGTCAGTGCCTCATGCAGGAAGCTCTTCAGGTTCTGTGCTGTGCAGTGTATCAAGGAGGCAAGCTCAACTTAAGAGGAATCGGCGGAGGAATAGATGCCTCTACTCAAGGAAAGCCTCTATGAACGATACTCATCTGCTTGAGGCACAATGGGCAGAAAAACGAATCATCTACGGAATTTAGAAGCAAGACTACAAGTTATCTAATGGCTTTATAAACTGCTCTTTAAAGACACCTTTGAAAATTCATCGATCCGATACCAGAGCGTACAGCAGCTAAGACACCATTTGACTTCACGAACGCAAAGCAGAACTACACACCATCCATCATTTGTCACAGGATCACTTGTGTGTTTCTACGTAAGTACGTGGAAGGAGAAACCAAGCCACCTTGGAAATAAATAAATAAATAAAATCAAGGCACCCCAGTGCCTTGAGAAGATGAAGCCCAGCAGCAGCAACTTGCCCCAGGACACACCGCAGACCAGGGACGGTTCAAGTGCCTCACATCTTCTGTGCCTTCACGTGGCCTCCCTTCCAAATTACCGAACATATCCAGAAGAATTGCAAATAACGGTGTCATTTCTATTGGGCACAACTCGGTTCAGCTCGCGGAACGAATGAAGCTTATACTTTGCTCTATGTTATTCACGCACACAGCCTTCACTGTCATTCAGTACTAGATGCTTACAGCTAGACCACCTGAAATTTCAGCAGCCTCAGAAGAGGTTTTCGGCCGTAGCACGCAACGTTCGCCTTTTCCCACCCGGCACCTTACTGGGCTTCCTCGAGCTACACGCGCAAACTGCCTTTCGGTTTCCTCTCTCCCCCAGGGCAGGGTTTGCTGGCTGCCATAAAACTGTACGCAAAACGCTGCTCCGCCCGTGGGCCCGGCTCTTACAACCCAGCAAGACTGAAAGAAAATTCGTTTAGGATTATTCAAGTGGAATTTTGCTTTCGGAGGAAGGATGCCATGAATTACAAAAAGACGTAAAGAGTTGTGGGAAGCAAAATAAGCGTTTTCCCCCATAGTGACAGCATTCCCTTATTTTAAGGCTCTTCAGAGACATCAACAGCCTGCGTAGTCCATAAACACAGGGGGACGTTCGGGTTAGTTTAAACGACCGCTGGATGTCACTATTGCTTTGAAAATGGACATCTACTCAGCCGTGCGGTGACAGCAGCTTGGAAATGCTGCTCAACGGTCTACGGGCCCTCCCCAGACACACAACATGTTAGTGCAGATTACCAGGACGTGAGAAATAAATCCACGGTAACTTGGTTTTCACTACATGGAAGTTTATTACGAAAGTTAAACATACAACACAAAGTAGCAAAAGCAATCGTGTAGCTTAAGGCAACTCTGACAGGAGATGAATTCAAGAAAGATGATGCAACTTCAGTTTAAATAGAAATTATGAAAAATATCAAATTGCATCAATAACTTAAAATGCACTTTAAAAAGTCTGCGCTAACCAGCAGAGGGTAAGGGCTTGTGATCTTAACGCCAGCATTAAGATATCATAAGCAGCAGAATGCTAAATGATGATAGGGAAAGTTCAGTATTTACACAAAGATAGCAATGTTAATATTTGATAGCATAATTTCCTGTGTACTTATGGTTTAAAACCACCGTCTGAAACATTAGGAAAACCTTTTAAAATAAATCTTCAGACTATTCCATCAAAAATACACAGATGGCAGAGAAGATGCAAGGCTAGGGATGCGTGTGTATGCATGCGTGTCCCTTAAATAACTCATTGCAGCAACACTTTAGAAAAACTATTTCTCTGGGGGGGGGGGGAAGAAGAGCAAGAAGAATACGTGGCCAGAGTGAAAAAGGTTATCTTTCAGGTGAATCACATTTAAATTGAAGTATCAAAATATTTATATTTGATGACATTTCTCACAGTTTACAGTTATTGACATTAAGTGAATGTTAAATATTCACACTATTAACATACAAAGATTCTCCTTCACATTGACACTTGTTTATATTTTTTGCAAGACCTCTTTTGCATCAATTGTTTTGCCATTAATGAGGAATGTAATCATCTTAATTATAGAATTAATTTAATAAAGATTTAACCGTTCTAATCATACACAGTTTCTGCTTTCAAAAACCATTCTTAAAATACTGAAACTAGATCATTTTTAAAATGTATTTAAATGACACTTTTAATCAGGCTGTACAGAAAGCACCGCATTTTGACAATGCCAAATGACATCACGTTTCCAACCTATTTTCTTAGAATATTGGACACAATGAAGAACTCGGAACAAGTCCATTGACCAAAACCCCCCAACACAACTCAAATTAGCTCATCCCAAATCTTACCCTGTTAGAAAATGCGATATATACTGCAATGTAGTTTTAATTCGCGTAAGATTTTAATAGACGTGTCCTATGCACAGTACGAGATTTTCTGCACACAACCTCATCTCAACTTTTCACCATTCAGCACAACTTTACAAAAAGCATAAGATATAAAATATACTTAAAGCAGCTATCTTAAACATGATTTAATACATATCACCTTGGCAGCTGATCACTTTTGCTCCCAGTATAGCATGCTGTCAAATCTAATCAGAGTTGCAGTATCCCTTTTAAGAACTATTTAAAAAAATCCCTGAATAAAACAGAAGCCAGCCTGCGACTTCCTATGAGTTTCAGTAAAGTACTATATACAGGGGTATAACAACCACCCAAACTCACTTTAATACAGAATAAAATCTAAGATAGATACTGGGGTAGAATGCATGAATACACACACACTTCTTTGTGTGTGTATATATCTATATATATAAGATACCATTTAAAAAGTGGAACCAATGAATTGTTAGCAGTTAAAAGAATACTGCAACTATAACATACAAACCTGTATGGTTTGAAATTTGATTCCAACAGCTCTGCATCACTGGGTTTTAGCTTGGAAATATGCAAAGTAATGTCAGCAGTTTTCAAAAGGTCTTGCAAATTTAGAAAAAAGAAAACTGAAGGAAAGGTTAAGAATACATATCTAAAGTAAAGCAGGAGCACAATAAGGACAATCAAAGTTTCCAAAAGCCCATATTAAAAAAAGCTTGGAATGCATTGGCTTCCAGCAGTTTACAAAAACAAAACAAAAAATTAATCTGTAATATCTTGACCTATTTTTAAGTGAATTTTTATTACAGTTGAGAAAAATGGTTTCATAGCTGCATAAGTTTCCATTTCACTAAAATAGTGCCAACAAAAGTAAGTTTGCATAGAAAAACAAAATTTCAAATTGCCACTGGCTACATGCTTAAAATGGGAAATGCAGGTATCGTAACATAAACATAGTGCAAACCATGGCAGTTCATGGTGATTTTGACTGCCGCAGGTCAGGAAACAGACCATAGTATACCCAGTTATCACAGTTTCTGGTCTTTCATTCTATCCTTTGCCAAGTAGAAGCAATGTATGTGTGCAGACCCAAGGCATGCCTGCTACTGTCGATTAACGTAGTTTGAGGTCATCGCCACTTCCTAGGTTAGATCCAGGACTAGGGTCTTGTTGCCTTCTTGCCTACAGTAAACAAACATATTTAGAATCCAAAAAATTATTTAGAAATTATCAGTTAAATGTATTAAGCACATGCATAAGACCACAGACAATTTTAAAGCAGAAAATTTACATTTCAAGCAAGAACCAAGGCATTCACTTCTAACATCAAATCATCCCCTTCCCTCCCTCCCCCCAAACCCCATCCCATCTCTAGAGGGGTGCCGAGCTTTGGCTGCTCCTCGCCATCCCGTTCGGGGCCGGCAAGGCTGGAGGCTCTCTCTGCTCGGAAAAGACCCCAGAGACAGCACGGGCACACACGTGTGCACCCCCAGACTCAGCCTGCGGCGGGGATGCTGCTCAGTATCACTCGATATCAATTGACAAGAGACTTTGAGAAAAACAGTAAGGCAACAGTTTTGTGCCTCTTCCGCCAAAACACATTTTTGCTTTGAAATTCCCTTCTGTTAACTGTTTTTGTGAACGCTCTCAGGATCAGGATCTTGAGGAGAAAGGCTACAATGCAAGGTGGCAAGGTAGGTTGCATCGTTCCCGCATAAATCCCCCCTCCATATATTTGAGTGACAAACATTGAATTCAGCTTTCTTTTGGAACAAAGAGACTTCTACTTTTATACATTAACTACCCAATACAATCTAATCCATAGGTTTTGACTGAAACAGTTAAACACTTCTTAAAGTTGGAGTTTCTCTGCAGCATATATTTCATTTTTTTGTCAAACCTCTATAATTAACAATAATTCAAAACTGAGAACACTCTGATGCTTACGATTGTGTCCCTGTATTAGAAAACATTCATAATGTCAGTTTGCCTTCAAAATAAATGGCTCTGTTAAACTGCTTGAGTTGACAGCAATTTCAAGAGGAAATTAAGGACTGTCAATGTCGGTCATAGTAAAAACAGACTGTTACCTAGTATCTCCATCTGAGGAATGAACATATAGATTTGTCCTCTGGGACAAACAGGTTTCTTGCCTGTTGATTCACTGTTATTCTCTTGCTGAGCAAGTAAAGAGCCATCCTTCCAGAAATATGACCAAGGAGCACTCTCTTCTCCTTCACTGTATTAGGCATGTAATACTGTTTTATTGTGCGCTTCTAAAAATGCAACGCTGAATTCTTTCCTGCTTTGCTTGGAGAGCAAGATCTATTTAAGAATGAAACAGTTTATTCTTCATGTTATGGATATGCCAGCTTAAAAATGAATTCCAGGAGGGAAAAAAAGCTATTCATCTGCAATAAATGTTAAAGATTTCAAAAGCATCTACTTTTAAAAAAGAAATTAGCAAAAGATGGTAAATATGCATATTGTTATTATTATTAAAGGGCAACTAAGTTCTCCCCTTCTTGCAACATTAAACATCTCCACACATTTTAGACGACAGCTATGCTGCATTTCTTCTAAGGCAGCATAGATTAGCTGATAGCAAGATTTAGCCTTCATCCACCAGGAACGTGTGCAGAAAAATACAGTTGAAGAGAAAGCCCAAGATGTCTCCTGCCAGACAGAGCTTAATGAGGGCGGACAAGTGTTGTGTGCCACTTCTGCAACTGAACATCACGCTCCTTCCCCTTGATTCAAACCCATAGCCTGAGTATTTCTCCTCTGTACACACGCAGGCTGTTTTTAAAGCCTGCTGCCTTTTGCTTCCTCAGTGTCTCAGAACCCCGTTTTCTCCTCTTCACCCTCCAACCAAGCACAGAAAGCTTCTAAGCTTCCGCTTTGCCCAATGGTCATAGATCACAGCTTCGATTTTAATCACTCGATTAGCTTCCTTCCCACACTGCTCAGCTTCAGCTTTGCATACTCTACTTCTCCAGGCTGCCTGCTGCCCTCTGCCTCTTTTTGCTCCTCTAACACTAACAATCTCAGTTGAACTGGCCAGTTGTGAAAACACCTTTGTGCACACAAATACTCCCCTCCATCACCTCTTCTGCTGCATTATTTGTCCCTCTTTCGACTACAAGTGGCCAAGAGCGATGCAACTGCTGCTCAGAGACGTTCTTGGGGTGCTTCTGAGTCATTTACTGACAGCGAGGACGTCTTCCCACCACAACTGAAGTTACCCCAGGTCACAACATGCTGCGTGCTTTGTCCCACGCTAAACTGCATCTCCAGACACCAGCCACTCTCAAGTTCTCAGAAACTGGGCAGCAGTAGCCTGTATTGCCCACAAATCTGAATAAAGAGCTTTGACTTAAGCATCCAACATCCATTCACAGCTCAGGACTAGGTAACAGGGTGGTAGGTCTTCAAAACACATCCAAAGCAATCGAGTTTGTTCCCTGAAAGTTACAGGGAAATTGTCCTAAAAAGGCTTGATTTCTGTCTGCCAAACTGAAATCATGGAGATATTAATGACTTCCTGTACGAGGATGACAAAGGTAGTAACAGCTACAACCGACTTGAGAAAAGGGGAGACAAAACGCATTTTATCTCTTCTGACATTCCCCCCCTCCCCCCCAGTGAGGATCATCTACATTTTTCTCAGTTTTCAAGTAGCACATGTTAAAACTAATACACTGCAAATGCTGCAACTAAATACTTTAAAAACCATTCATGCACTTAAATTTCAAAGCACTCCTACTACTCTGGGAACATTTGAGACATGCCAGCCATTTTTTAAGCCATGCTAGTATCTTGATATTTTTATGTTTGCAGAGTGTCTAGCTGGCACTTTGCCCTGTAACTACCAACCCACTCCAAATAGCATCAGGGGCCGCATTCTCAGCTGGTGGAAGTCATCACCACACAAGCGCTATTCAGTAGAGCCCCATTAGCTTCACCAGCTGAAATAACCTGCCACCTTCAGTGCTAGAACAAACAAACTCTCCCAAAAAGCGCACAAAACAAGTGCTACTTCCTTGCGCAGCCTTTTCACACGTCGTTGAGAGAGGCAGAAACAGGCCTAACGCAGGCAGCTGCAGCAGGGAAAACATGCAGTTCAGGTATGTATCAAGTTTACACAACAGCACTGGATAATACAAGTATTTCAACTAAATCGTGGCCAAGAGTGACGCGACTGCTGCTCAGAGATGTTCCTGTGGTGCTTCTGAGTCATTTACTGACAGCGAGGTCTTCCCACCACAACTGAAGTTACCCCAGGTCATACCATGCTGCGTGCTTTGTCCCACACTAAGCTGCAAATAAGCCAAACGCTGTCAACTCCCAAACCCTCCACCACAAGCTGCCAGTGTCATTTTCTCCAGTTTGGACTCTTCTTTCTCTGCACGTTTCCTTATCTACTATTCTTTTTGCCTGGCTCATTTTGCTCTGCTTGGAAATGCAATTGGTGAGCTTCTCCCATAAGGAGGAGGAGTTTTGCCTCCGTCTCCTCTTTAAATGATGATTTAAAGTCATGCTTTCTTTTCCTGTAAATAACCCCATTCTCATAGTTCATTCAATAAATCCCTCTAGTAATCAGCATGTTTTCAGGAAGGTTGTTTCCTCCTGCACATTTCTTTAGGGTCATGTTGCCGTTATTGCTCAGAATCACATGTTTTAAATATCACATTTGCTATCCAGGACATTTATGTATTTAATAGTATAGTCAGCTAGAGTTTAGACTTCGGGGAAAGACCTCTTGCTCTATCTACACTGATCATACTCAGACTAAAGGAAAGTATGTTTCTCCTACATGCAGGAAAACAGAAACTGCCAGGCAGCATAACTGTTGATGCACAAACCCCCCAATTTTTCAGTAATCTGAGGAATCACATTAAAATAAATAGGTCTCATCACATGCAGTGCTAAAGATTTTAAATGCTAAAAGGCATATTCCTTCCAGCCACCGAAACAACTTTTTGACCATCAATATAACCGTGGAAAGGTTAATGAGTGAAAGTCATGCTTAATTTTTTCTTCAACAAGAAAGTAAACCAGGATGTAAAGCTTTGCCTAATACAAAATGGCTGTCCTGCAAGCCTAAATTCATACTTCCAGACAATTTTAAGACTTGTACTAAAATTAACAGAAGGAAAACAGTTCCTCTTTGCACACATTTCTGCTATTGTCCAAGACTATAATGACGTTTTGTCTTTAACTGTCTCCCTTTTCTTTTAGGGAGAAACAAAGGCACGCATTATCTTAAAGAGTTACCAAAATCCTATTTACACTGATCTATTTTGTTACTAGTTCTGTACTCAATACACTTTTTTCATACTTACTAGAAAAAATAGCATGTTAATGCTACTGTACTTCTGCTTTAAAAGCAGCAGTTTCCTCTTCAGAACCCAAATTATACGCACAGCAATTTTATTGTCAAATTCCAACGAGGACTCCAACGCACAAGGAACATATGGTTGCATTTACAGTTTTCCGAAAGTGGCCTTTTCTTTCAGAACATATGAAAGAATTCGCATGATTTATGACATCACTGCGACTCGCAGGGTTTGCAGAAGCCACTACTGAACAACTACCAGATTTGCCCTTTCAAGGGATATGCAAAAGGCATGACAAATTACCCTCAAATGCACTGAAAGCCATCATTACAATATCTTACTAGTATATGCGGATAAAGGTGCAATTTTGCATTTCAGTAAGGGGGATTTACACGTGGAACTTCTAAATGGCGGAGTGACAGCTCAGCCTTGCTTAGTAGCTCTTCTTTATTTGTACTATACTACTACGTAAGAACACATACGTGTGAAACATCCATATTCTGTCAGTCAGTATCCTGCCAGAGCACACGAGCACAGTATGCAATGACTGCTATTGCGCTTTACACGTTGAAAACATTTTACAGCTCTATATAACACTAAAAACGCTCCAGTGCTGAAACATGGCCATTTCTGAAATGAGGAACAGGAGAAATCACCTCATACGCAGAAAGCAAGTGTACTGCAGAGTATCAGGAAGCAGGTGATATTTTTGGCTGCTGACAAAGGGCAAAAATACAACTTTCATTAAAAAATGCCTCAAGATTCTGAATGTTCACTTGCAGAAGAACCCATATAGTGTTATCTGAAAGTTCTCCTCCCAATATACTACAAGTTAAAAGTTCCCCTTTACAGATGTAAAGATGGCAATTTCCAGTATTCTCCGCTTTGGTTCCCATACCCTCAGCACAGCTAATCAATCCTCTGAATTGCAGCATTTGCTGTAATTTCTGAAATGCAGATCTTATGACTATGAAGCCATGCAGAAGCATCAGAATTACTCTTAGTGAGTAATGAGCCCAGCTTTGCAAAGATAAAGGAGCCTTGCTTTGATTCAAAAAGATGCATCTATCTTTCTCAATTGGGAAATGGAACATTCTGCCATGAGTCATGCATAATGAGTCACGAGAAAACAGCGGTTATTCATCTTACCTCAGCATATTTCATTTTTCAGTAAAATGCTGGGTTTAAATTTGAAGAAGGAATATGTTGAATGTTATGCAGCTGCTACTCAGTGAAAGGCTCTAAACTCAAATACAGTTGTCTGAGCTGCTAAATCATTCCCTTGATGTCAAACCTGGAGTTTTCAAAGTGATGCAGCAGGAAGTCTGTTGGCACAAGTACTGGGTCGTGAGAAAAACTTGCTAATAGTACACAGATCCCACCATGCTGGTAACGTTCCTAAAACTGAATGTGTTTTAATCAACACAAACAGTTTCCTTCCAAATATCCTGAAATTGAATGGTTAATGCAATGGATACGCATCGAGTTAATACCCAAAAATACTCTGCACTCGGCTTTCAGCACATGAAGCCACGCAAATCTTCTGCAATACGGAAGGAATTATAACTGGCCACAAGCCATTTAAAACCTCTAAACTCGGAGATGGTATGATGATTGACTGAAAGAATTGCAGGAACGTATTTGGCAAAAAGCATTTCAAAGCCTCCTGTAAAATGCTATTCTACATTTATTCCCACTGAACTGGTCTACTGACACCACAGGTTGAATAACATACTAACAAAGAACAGGAAAGTTTGTAACGAAATCACCCCGGACTTGAAGGCAAACAAAACCAAAGGTTATCCACTGCAGTACTCCTACACCTATGGTCACTTCAACCTTCCTCCAACCTGAGCCTTCTCCAAGCCCAAACACAGGCTAACTGGTTTGGGCTATAAGTCATACTGGAGTATGACTTAATAGCTGTAGTTTGTTAATTTTCTTCTTAATAAATGAGCTTGAAGTTATTGAATTGTTAATGAGAAATTGTGACTCGTTTGGACAAGGATCGTTATTGGAGCATTTCCATCTGTTACTGGGGCACTTAGGTAAAAGCAGTTCCAAGAATAACGGCAGCTGAGGAAGAAGGCACACAAGCGCTTCCCTCCCGCGGCCAGGACAGCTGGACACCACCCTCCTCCTCCTCTTCCCACTCAACCCTGACCCATGCTGCACTTTGGCACATCTTCAACAGTACCAGTATCGTTTTCTTAAACTGTCTTTGAAGATACAACTTGTCAAACATAAGTGCCTCTAACTCAACACACCAGACCTTATGGGATGGATCCCTAAGCACAGAAATTCTTCCATCTGTTGGGCATGGATTTGGGCACATACCTGACAAAAACTCCCTTCACCATATGAGTTCATCAGAAAAACATAACACTGTCCCAAAGCATCACTTAATGTTGATAGCTCTGAGAGAACTGAGGAAGCTGGAGCTAAATCTATGAACGATGAACATGGTCGGCATGAAGATGACCCTCCCTTTACAAGAATCACTCAAAATAAGCACACAGAATTGGGACCTCTGAACACAAGGCAGTAAAATCAGAAAAACAATCTGCCCTGTTTATGCACTTGGGATGCTAGTGAAAGAGAGGGAATCGAGGAGGACAGAATTTGGAGAAGGTCTGTCACAAAGAGTAGCCAAAATAATATCTTTTCACGGACAACTCTGCTGCAATTCTTTTATTGCATTCTGGCAGTTGCATACTGCTGAAAAAGAGATGCATTATGTGCCTTTGCATCTGTCATCTATAATTTACTAAATAAGTGAAAAAAATCAGGCTATGTTATGAAAAACTAAACAGTCAACATTTGGATTCTCTTAGAATGACTGCCAACCTACTGAAAATAATTTAAAAACAAAGTAACAACAAAACCCTTGAACTTGAGAACATATTGCAGATGATTTTATTTAAAAAGAGCACGCAGTACTCAAAGAAAATGAGCAGTTAAGTACTTAAGTGAGGACAACCTTGTTTTTTCTTTCTTTTTCTTTTTTTAATGAATTATCTGTCTTGCTAACCTAGGCAGACCAGCACGAAGCAACGAATAGGAAGGCTCTTCTCCAAATCCCTGATTAATAAGAACTCCTCCTGCAGATATTTGAACACGGTCAGAATTCTGTCCACGCCTCCATTTCAATTACCGTGCGTTATACAATGTTCAAGGGAAGAAGAGGGGAAACGCGGCCTCCTCAGAACTAAGGTCGGCAAAGCAGCGCCAGTCACAGACGCTAACAGTGACAATCTGTACCAGGGCATCTCGCGCCGCGGCTAGCCTGCGGGAGCAGCCGGTACGCTCCCAGGTCTGCCAGGTTTGCAGAGAGCCTCCCTCGCAGCCTCCACTTCAGCATCCAAACGACTCCCTAGGAACAGGGACCTCCGCACCGAAGAGGGCTCCGTGCGCTGAGCTGCTTCTCCCCACCGGCTACCAGGGAGCTGCGCAGCGCGGCCAGGCCAAGCAGGCACACCCTGGCCGTGAATTCCCGACACGCTGCTGCCCCGAGTCGTCGCAGCGTCTGCATCTTCGCTTAAAGTGTATCATGAAGCTACAGACAGGGATCAACGGGATTAAAGTAAGGGCAAGCTAGAAAGAAAAGCATGGGAATGCAGCAAGCTTTTAAGTTTATAGTACATATTAGTTAAATTTCCACTTCTGCATGAACACTTTTTTTCCAGGGGTAAAAGCTTGTAAGGCACCATTTTAGAAAGAATTGCTTGAAGGTTGGTACAGAGGTTATAAATTTATAATTAACATTGATTGCCTCCAGACAGTATTCCTCTGTTGCTCAGCCCCTTCCTAACCTTCATTGACTGAAAGAAGATGCTTATATTACAGTATTCTCTGATTTGCAAAATTGATCCTCTCTGTACTATATTCAGCATTGATTCTGTACAGCACAAATTGTTTTTTCTGATATATGCATTCATAGCTCTTTTACCCAAATACTGGCTATTTAGAAGTTCTTGCAAAACAATCTAGTGCTAACTTTACTGGTCCTACTTGTACTATGCTCGTAGCACAAAATCTTTTAAGGCAATATATACATACACAGTTTAGTATTTTTTTTTCAAAAAAAATAGGTATATATCTAAAATATAAACAAACTTATGCTATACCTAAACACGGGCATGTACCAAGCCTCCACTATTCTCTGCATAAAGGGAAACTAAAAACTGGTTTTCTCCTCCCCACATCCAGAAAGCTTTATTAAGCTTCATACTTTTTTTTTTTAAATCATTGTAGGTTTGGAGAATACATGTCATTAAAAAGTAGTAATGAAGTTTGTTCCAGAACAGCTTTTGAGAAAGCAACTCAAAATACTTACAAATGGAAAGGAAGAAAAAAGAAAAAAGCTTATTGGAATATTGTATTTTCTTCTGAAGCAAGTTGTATTTAACCAAAATAAATATATAATTGGTTAGAGTATCTGCTTACGATGGTAGTTTCAACTTAATTTTCTGTTTCTTTAAATAAGGAAAAAAAAAAAAAAAAAAAAAAGAGTAACTCTTCTGCCTGGAAGATTGAGGAGAATAAGAAAACTAGTCCTGTTACTTGATTTCATATTCCTGGTGAACTGTTTGCATTTCTTTAACTTCTAGGAGTCCACAGCTTTGAGCAAAATGAAATGCTTATTTTCCAATTCAACTCAATTCTCAAACAGTTGTACACAGAATGTGTAGAAAATAGAGGGCAGAACTGATTATTTAAGATTTAGGTAAATTTTTATTCCAGCAACTTTTATACTTTTTTCCCTTGTATTTTTGGTGCTTTTTATTGTAGGGAATTTTTAGTGGAAAGAGCAACAAAAAGTTTCAAAAGTGAACTTTTTCAGAGAAATGTGAAGCTTTAAAATTGGGAATTTCATGCAGTTTCCTAAAATGGCTCTGCTTACCCATTAATGCACTTTATATTTAGCACAAGACCGCAAACAGACAAGATTGCTAGACTAGACTGTTTCAGGGAAGAGCAAACCACTTTGCTTCTTTATTTTAGCAATGCTGCAAGTAAAGAGCACTGCAGTAATACGGGAAGCGAACACAAAATAGAATATTAAATTTCAAAAACGCTTCATTGAACAAACTGCACTGGAAAAATCAAGCACAAAACCAAGCAAGTAAAGCAATCAGTAGAGCATCTTTAGCTCAAGAGTAACAGACAAGCACAAAACTCAGCTCTCAAATAGGTTGCTTTTGTGAAGGTTTGTTTTGCATAGGCAGACTAACTCGAAAATGGAAACAACTCTGCAGACATGATGAAATAGCAACACAAGATTTCCTCTTCTCTTCCTTCATTCCCTTGCTGAAAGGCCACTGCTTTGCACCCTCCGTGCCAGCGAACGGCTGGCAGGAGGCACCTGCGGGCTGCTTTTCTGGACCGAACGCAGGCTGCTACTTCCAGCATATTCCGATTTCACTAACGAGAGGCCTGCGAATCCTAGTTGTTCTGGACTGCATAATGCACTTTCCATCACATTACTAAGGACAGAATACTGAATAAAAAACAAAGATTTTTTTAGACACATTCTTGAGTCTTCCACCAGACAGCAACCTCACAGTAATTTCTGCAGAACACTTCTTATCCTAACACTGCACGCTGGTCATTCATACCGAAACCATTAGAGAAGAAAAACAGAAAAAAAAATGATGCAAAAAGAATTTCATTTATGCTCCTAATACTAATTGCAAAAATTGTAGGGATAAAGACATAACAAAAAACTATGCATCTCACCAGCAGCTCTTCAATCTCCTCATTCTCCTTCTACCATTTTGGCAAGAGGAAACAAAGCACAAATATTTCAAGTTCATATGCCTGGTTCAATCATATCAGATCCAGAATATAGCAGTAAAGTAATGACCTTGGACCCAGTCTGCCATGGTTTGGCACTCACTTATGGAAAGACAGAACTGTTTTAAGCGAGTATGAGCTCATTAAACAGTGCAAGTTTGCTAAGCAGCCCAATGCTCCTAAATGAAAATTTGTACAATTTATTTTTACAGCAAGCCTTAGGGATAAGGTCTTTCTCCATGTGTATCATTAAATATTTACTGTCACAACATTCCAATGTTTCTGTAAACGTGAATACACAATACTAATTTTGAAGGCATTAATTTAAAGCACTCACCAGCTTCAAAAGCATCTTTAAGATAGAGGAATTCTGAATGCAGTGAGGCAAGATTTGCACAGATTTGACTGATCTACCTAAGCTGACAAAAAACAGAAGCATCTCAAATTCAAAACTGAAACTATGTTAAAATATAACAGAACACACTTCAACTCAGAGGCACTTAAAAACAATTAAAACTCGTAAATCCATTTGCACCTGAAAGTGTACCATCCTATTCACACTAGCTGAGTGCTGTAATTACAGAAAAAAAAAAAAAAGGTCATTTATGGAAATTCAGGCACAATCTATCAAAACCACTGCTGACTCTGATCTCAGATTCAAAAGATGTGTTCACTAAAATAAAAGTCTGTTATGGTACTGATGCTGTGAATAGGAAGCTTAGTATGTAACGCAAGGTTGGCAAACAAATCTGACAATGCTTTTCTTTCCTCTTTTTAAAAGGAGGATTAACAATGAAAATTAAAATAGTAGATAATTATTCCTAAATTGCTGTTTTCCTCCCCTTCAAAGAGTTACCATTCTAACATCTAACTATCAAAAACATAACACAAACCACTTCATCTTTTCAACAAACTACTTTGGGATCACTCTTTGGCAAGAACATACCACTGTGTTTTGAATGTCTGCACAGGGACTTCAAATAGGGAATCTTTTCTACAGAGAAAGCTGTATAAATAATCGAACCTCTGATCATTTTCATATGCTGCCAGGCTTTGGATGGATGAATGTTTCCAAAGAGCTGGCGCCTCTGCTCTGGGTAGGAGTGGGTGGAATATTATAAGATTCCCCTTCCCTTCTCTCCCCCACTGAACCAGAATCTGGTCTCTATTAAAGGCATTTCAGCTACAATATCACTTTGAAATCTGATTTTACAGCGTTGCAATTCCTGTAACAAACTTTGAACAGGATTTCACCAGTGTTAAAGTCCACCAGCTTCTAGTTTTACTGCCACGCCATGCTTAGCAGGGAAGATAGATTTTTAACTTCCAGTAATGGCAAAAGGTATAGATTTACTACAGAAAAAAAGAGTTATGCTGTAGGAAACTCCAACTGTAAGTAGCATAACATAGAAATTCACTCAGCACACTTAGAACCCACCTCTTCTAACACCCTACAAGAACTTCTTCCAATATCGTCTCTGTAGGTCAAACTGCATCGTTAGTTCCATTACTGAAATTACGCAAGCAGTACGTAATACAGTTTGACTAACATTCTTGTAACCGTCAGCAATGCGATCATCAGAAGGGAATAACTGACAAACCATAGACTGACTGTGCAAGCACTGGAAATTTTGATACAAGTCACAATGCAAGAAACATGGGAATGCACAGCAGTGATTTGTGCATTCCTCTCCGTCACAAATTCCTTTCCGTTTATATGATCATGAGTACTGTATTTACGTGCTTACTGATTAAAGCACATTTGACTTGGCTTGAATTCTGTATTAGAATACAACTGAAGTGAAAGTCAGGCAAACAATGAATGGTTCTAAAACATGATTCCTCCTTAGGCATGAATTTTAAGGCTCCTTCCCCCGCCCTCCTTCCTCCAAAAGATCCTGGTTTTTATGCAGTCTTAAGATTCAGAGTGCAAAAGCTCAGCTGTAAACATTCCAGATATGTAGCCAGGAAAAATTTCCCCAAAACACAAAAAAGAAAACTGAAATTTAAAAACCAATTACAGAACTACTACTAGTTGAGGCAAAAAACTGTTGGTTACGTATATTAAAATTGTACAGTAAATTAAAAAATAAAGTGCACACAAATTTATCACAATTAAAAAAATTCATGCATTTTTATATTACATAAACTTCAAGTTCCTTTGGTAGCATTTTCATTCCACTTATACACAATTTAAATAATTTTTCCCTTTCTTCCTTTTTGTAGGTGATCTCTAACAGTGTTTTAGAGATGGAACAATGTCTATTCTTGTTTTAAGAGACTTTTCCCCCTTTTCTCTCATTCTTATTGCTCTGTGCCTTCCCTTTTCACCTGGAAGGCAGGAACATTTGTGTAACCATCTCTGTATCAGTTAGCATGCAGAAGGGAAGGAATGTAGCAACAACAATGATCAAGTTTTCTAAAATCTGCAGCAGGAACAGATTGGTCACATTTGATTACCAGAAAGTTTAGACTACAGATCTGATGAAGTAGAAAGATCTTAAGGCAGAGAAATTCAAATAAACAGTTTCCTCAAAATTCTCTGCCCAATCTACAACTTGCCAACTCTTCCCCATGCACTACTGGTCTTCTTACAGCTCTCCCCTTTCTGACATCTCTGAGCAGCTGCTTTTCATTCCCTTTTCTGGCTCCTCTTTCCTTGATCCCAGTAATTTCCCCTCTCATCAATAAGGAAAAAGGGTTTAAGACTGTGGGGCCCCAAAGCAGCAAAGAACAAGGAAGGGAGAACTAGATCAGCAAAATGGAGGTAGGGAATAATGCTAGAGAAAAAGGTGAGAGGAAAGCAAAACTAAACCTAACGGACAGAGCAGATTACCAGCGAACAGATTCGGTTGGTACAGTGTTTACCACAGCACAAGGTAGCCAACTACAAAATTATCTGCCAGCAGCTCCCCAAGCCTTTCCAGTGTCCAAGATGTATGGGGTAGAAGGGCCCTCTATCTGCTATTAAAAAAACAAACAAACAAAACTGTTTGTTTTTTAATCTAGCAGCTCTGCAAAAGATCTAGCCTTAAACCTTAATATCCACAAAAAGATCACCTACAGAGAGGAAAAAAAGGTAATGTAAGAGCATTCTTAACTTAAGCTTCAAAAACTTGAAATTTCTTTTAAGAGTGTTAAAACAATACATTTTGCAAACACACACACGCACACCACAACATTGTACGGACAGACAAGTTATTGCAAACAAGCTAGAGTTTTGGGAAAGTACTAACCAGTTACTGACAGCAGCTGTGAAACCCTCACCTCCATTTCCTCCCGATGAGACCTGTCTCTATCCTCGAATTCACGAGTTCTTCTCCGAGCTTCTTCAAAGGCTTGCTGTGCCAATGCATCCTCCTGCTACCAAAGCAGACGACAGAGTGACACAACAGCCTACCCTCACCTCCACCAGACTGTGTTCCTTCTGAACGCGATAGACCTGACAATGTCAGGCTAATCTGTCCTACAGCAGCTGCCAGGACACCGACATGTGCGTTAGTTATCCCTGCAGCTGCTAACACAGGTTAGGGAATTACTGCTCCCCTTCATTACTGCAGTAGAGGTGACCAAACCTGCAACGCAGCCACTACTTGGATGCATTTTCTAAGTACAAACTGCTTTTCAGAAGTATTTATTTTCTAAACGTTAGGAATTTAAAGGAAATCTCAAAAGTTATATGAAAGAGACAATGCATTTTACTCTCTTTATAAAAAGTAACTTTGAAGACAGTATTTACAGATGTATCTGATTAGAGTTCATTGACATCATAATACAAAAGTAATTAATTCTCTCCTTTCCATTGAAAAAGTATTATATAAATTATAGATTAAATGCTTCATTTTCTCAAGTTGTTGAAGGTGAATCAGCAGAAACATTCATAATCGTTATGTATCATTTAAGTTTAGTTGCACTAGAAAATGCAAAGCACTAGTTATTCCTTCACTAATGCGTGCACGTGCACACACAGTTCAGAGGAAACCTAAAGGTCTTCTATAGCTCTATTCTTTAATACAATAGCTTATGCACAGGAATAATTTTAATGAAAGCACAAAAAAACCCTTTATTTTTCCAATAGAAAATAAAAATCAAAGTTGTAAATCAAAGTTCTGTTCCCCACCAACATTTTACGGTGTTCACAATGGAGCAGCCAGTTCTAAACAAGAACAATAAAACAGTGAAGAATAAACTGAATCACTTCTCTCTCCTTGTAACGCTTCAGTTATAATTGTCATTAACTCTGCTTAGGGTGCCCATAAACACACACACATTATTTTCAAGTTGACAGCCCTCCTAGAAAAATAAAAAGTGTAACCTTGACAGAGGACAAAAACATTACAAGAACCCAACTAAATTTTTATACACCAAGGGATTAAGCGCATAAATTTTTTAATTCAAGATAAAACGTCTCTAGTCTGAGAACACGTTAGATGGCTTTTTTTGCCCAAGGCACAGTTCTGCACCCCGAAGCTACGCCGTGAAACGATGCGAGCGAGTGCCCCTTGCGGCCCAGCACAGCTAAATGCAAACACCTGCCAATCAATACCTCTCCGCAGCCACCTTCCCGGAACACCATGCTGAAGGGCGATGTTTAAAGCTGCCAGCAAGAAAACATTTTGACACGATCCACTATTTTTAAAAGTGGGATTTGGCCCTTTCTCTTTTAATGCTCGTGTTCACAGCAACTGAGGTCAGGGAGCGAAAAGCAAGTTTGTTCTTAATAATGCAGGAGGATAGAGATAAAATAGGTAAGTTTGTCTCTCCATGATGACTACAGAAAGTTGCCTTACTTCCAATTTACAGATGCTACGCAAAATGTCATGATCACCCTATCTTTTTCAAACAAATGTAAAGCAAAATTGTGTTGTAAATATATACATTTCACCATCATTTAAAGTAGTCATGTAATAAAAGGCTAATACATAGCCCCAGCCAGAATTTAATTGCCATAATCAGCAAAACCTAAATCCGAATATCAGAGAAGAATCAATACATTAACATCCAGAATGATCACATGTTGACAGCTGAAATCTGTTTACTAATGTCTGAGAGAAGGAAAAAAAAATTACATTAAGTTTAAAAAAGAAAGTCTGCTCTACTTCTGAGGATGTGCTGTAACAGAAATTAAAACAACATGTCTCAGGATCTTGTACTTTGGGAGTTTAATAACCCCTTTCCCCCCCAAATGTCACCCAAATCTACTGAATGTAGCCTAATGAATTTCACTACATTCAACCCGACCATTTATCCATCTGACTTTTAGCCAGTAAGTGTGCTTCCGGTATAAGCCTACTAATAAATAGAAGGATAAGCAAAACATGAGTTTTATCAACATGAAAACAGAACAAAACAACAACAACAACAACAAAAAAAAAGAAAAGAAATTGAGGCTTACACACACAGACACACACACAGAGCTGAGGCTCGAGCCGACACCGCAGCAGTCTGGCAGGAAAAGCTTTAATGAGAACAACAAGTTAGAACTGCAGAATCCACCCAGCGAGAACTGCTCTATTACAGAGGAGATCTGTAAGTACTGGAGACAGGAACAGATGTGAGCTTAATGAGACACAAGCCGAGCACCGAATTCGGGGTATTTCAGCCCCAGATGGGGAAGGCGGTCAAGGACGTGCACAGAGCTTTGTGCCCGTCGGTTAGCCCACCGAAGTCTGAACGAGCAGTGGAATCGGGGCCTCCAAGACAAAAAGGCAAGGCTGCCTCGTAACAAGGTATTAGCATGCTGTGAACTGAACAGAAAAAACAGCAGCCTCAAAGTTACAGTTAAAGTACTTTATTACCATGGTAGTCTTTGGGGAAAAAAAAAAAAAAAGAAAAAGAAAAAAAGAAAAAAAAAAAAGAAAAAGGCTTGTGGCATTCCTCCTGAAGATATTTCTGACCTGGTAGAGGACAGTAGCATTTCAAACAGTGGCAGCAAAGAACAATTTAATCTGATCCCAGCAAGAGGGAGCAGTAAGAGACATGAAAACACAAGAGAATACAAAGACTATTAGACTTTTATAAAGCAAGCTTTCCAGCAAATTGGAGGAGGGGGTAGGGGAAAGGTGCATGGTGAAGAGACAGCCGGCAGGGCTTCATATTATAAGATACCCTGAGTGGCAGAGGCAATAAATATACTGCTTAGCATGAGTCAAATCACTTGAACCCATTCTGCTAGCAATTTATTTTGAGACCAAAAAATCAGCAGTTAGATCAATTTCCACTAGCAATATGAAAAGTGTTTTAGAAACAGAAGCAAACAACTGACACAGGAAGAGGAAATCAAACAACACAGAAGATTGCCCAAAGACCCAAGACTAACAGATACATTATATGCAAATAGAACTTAAATATTTTCATTAATTTGTTTTTTTCTAACTCACGTTTTATGCAAAAAGCCCAGTGCAACACTAAGTTACAGCTGCTTTTCTGTGCTTGTACATAGTGCCTTTGACACTTAACTCCTAGGCACTCCTACTGTAATGAATAACATGACCAATAGCCTCCTATTAAGTGATACTGACAGAAAAATGAAAACAGATTACACACCTGTAATTGAGTACAAAAAAAACCATGTCTCTAAATCCGCACTGTGTTTAATACTTCTAATTCAGCACTCTGAACTCCACGTAAGAATACACTAAATCACTGAGTATTTGCTCAGTGGACAAATACTTTAAGACAAAAAAATTGTTAAACATAGCTAAGAGTATGCACATCAGGAAATTAAAATAATCCAAGATCATGCAAATCATCGGGGTAGTAAAAACCCATTTATAATGAAATTAACACAATAAAATTGAATCTAGGTCATTTCACCATCCTCCTTTATGGATGGTGTCCATTTTTTTTTTTTTTTTTTTTTTACAGGACCCATCACAGTTTGGGAAAGAGTAACTGTGCATCCTTCCGAGCGCACACTCAAAATCAGCCTTCTCGCAGGGCCTAAGTCACATGACTTAAGTGTTACATTTCAAATGCAGTATTCATAGATCAACTCAAAGAATCTGGAGATTTATCTTACACAATCCTCATGGGTCTACATTTGAGCATGCCGGGTAAGCCACTAGACAAAAGGAGTTCTAGTCAGTGGAGTTTACAGCACTCTTCCGAGAAAACACCACCGCAACAGGAACGTAGCTCACTCAAATGCTGACAAAGTAGTGAATGCTATTCCAAATACTGGTGTTCAAGCAAAAACTTGGTTCTGTGGCTCAAACTAACACTCCAGTTAACGTGACCTCACTAATGTGGAAATTGGTTTCTTAAATTTGGGAGAGGCAAGGGCAACACAAAACTTGCAACGATTTGTATATACAATTTGAATATTTTCAACTCCTGGACAGAAACTAATTAATTAATACCCCCCCTCCAGGTCTGCATTTGCAAAATAGGAATGCCGTTTGCATTTAGGTGGAATCTTTTTGTGGGTTCTCACTTGTTTGCTAGTGACTGGCTGCAGTATCAAAACAACTAAGAAGGAAATCCTGAGAAAGGGAGGACTGAGAATGAGAGGCACGCAGTAGAAACAAAATACACCATTATTTTAATCAGTTCCAATGCACAACTGCCAGAAGCAATTTGCCAAGGGGGCACTAACCCCCAAAAGAAACAGTAGAGGCACTAAAGGCAGAAACAAGCAAAGCAGAATACGTGATTGCTACCTGGCTGTATGCTTTCTTCCAGAAGAACAAAATGTCTAGGGTGCAAGAGCACTAACATTCCTTACAAACATGTTTCTGACGCTAGCCATGGGCAGCACAGTTAAGCCCTGCCTTACCTGTGCTCTCTCTTCATCAAATTCCAGGCACCCCATACCATCCAGTCTCTGTAGATCTATCCAGCCTTTCCAGATTACACAGACACCATTCAGAATCATAGGTGCCTTCAAGTACACCTGAAATGAAAAAACAGAACATATGCTATGAATTAGAGAGCATTTACACACACGCACGCACAATGAAAATACTGACGCAGGAAGCTTTTGTGTGCGCTCTTAGAAGGCCATCCAAGCCAGTCGGTAACATGAGATTCTGCTTAGCAGCTTCTCCTGCCTCCTTTCCAAGGACTCATTTTAATCAAGGGAATGCTGTAACTTTTGCCTACCATACTGGATGGAATAAATTTAAGCCATGTTCTCATTTTATAAACTGGCAGACACCACAATTTGGTTAGAAGTCTGTTACTGCTTTCAGTTAAATTAACCTTTTTTCCTCATCAGGTTACCTTCGAGTCCCAAAAAGCAGTAAGCTGCCAGCTAGCGAAGATGCTTAACAAGAGACTTAAATGGTTAAACGAATACATGCCTTCCTACTCTCCAAGGAGGGCTGTATTTTACCCAACACAGGAGTTCCTTCAATAAAAGACAAGTCATGGTTTCTGCCCTCCACAAATACAAAAACAAGTCAGTTTAGTAAAATACATTATGCATATCACAAAAATCTTTGTGTATTTTAGCATTTCAAAAAGGCTTGTTGAAATAACTGACATGGGATCACCAAAAACCACCTAGTGCATCAGCCTACTGTGCCTTAAATAGCAATGAGAGAAACAGCACACAAACTCAGGGCCCCCTACACCTAGGCAGCAGTAACCAGTAGTGATTTAAAGCAGAAAGTGTCCCTCCTAAAGACCAGAGAGGGATTTCCATACAGGAAATTTGAAAAGCAGCAGATAAAATACTAAAGGAGTTTGACATCTTACAATTGCTGGCTTCGGTATGAAGAAACACAACACAGAGTAATTATCTAAATAATGGGAATAATCAGCTTTCAATTGTTATTTTAGCCTATTTGGTTTGCAAGCCACCCATACAGTAAAAGTCCGTCAGTGCTTAGCTGCCAGAGGTAAAGCAGCCACACACGAGCCAGCACTCATGTAAGATTTAGAGACCACTTAAGACTTCTGAAAATCCTATTGAGTCTTTTCAAGTCTTCAGAAACCCCCCAGCTAGCTCGGGGAATTTACAGACAGTTCCTCCTCTGAAAGCTCTCAGCTCATCCTCTGGCAAATTACCATCAGCAAGCTGTAACTCACAGTTAGAGCTATGGGGCAGCTCAAACCATGCTGGTGACACCTACCTGCTCAGTTCCGCACTTCCCAGCTAAGGTCACTGGATCAGAGAAAGGAAAGATCCTTATGCAAAGGTTGTTCTGGTAGGATTAAGTCTCTATCATGAAAGGCAATTCACAAGCAAAAGAAAGAGGACAAATAACATGAAACTTGTAATGTTATTTGCCAAAGAAAATCTCCATGTTGATCTCTGGGCTTGACTTACAATTTGTCAGAATTCACTGAAAGCAACATATTCTGAAAGTTTTAATCAATATAATATGTAGTATTTCAACAACCAAGAAATAAAGGTTACTTCAGGTTCATCACCTGCCCATCTCCTTTCCTATTCCAGGGTCTCCTGGAGCACTAAGAGCACAGATTCAAGACTGCCGTCCTTGCATTCACAGAACAACCATGCAATCATCGCTCCACATCTATGCCTTCTGCAATGACAGCACTCCATGCAGGGTGCAAAACTACCCACCAAAAGCCTTTGTGAACAGAAGAGTCAGAACTTGCATGAGTAATACAGAGAATACCGGGAAACTACCTCCCACCACCCTCATTATAAGAATAATCATTTCAAAAATATGAAATACAACACTGCTCTTTCAGCATTGTCTTCACTTGTTTATCCCACAAGAAACTAATGAAGTACATACAATCAAATTGGCACATCTAATTAGCTTAGAAGTGAAAAATAGTTAAAGAGGCCATTAGAAGACTCATTCTCCTCTACAAAGAGAGCGTAATTGAAAGGAAAAAAGCAGCATAAGCGAACTGAAGGTCTGTAAAGACAGTCTTCACTCTAATACCAGTCACTTCTTGCAAAAACAGACAAGCATTTTGCAGATCTTCATTTAGGGGTTACCTTTCGCTTTGCATCCCCAACCCTTCTGGCCCACAACGAAAACATGGGACAAAAAAGCACTACAGCACTTCCCCCAAGACCATGAAATCTAGCTTTTCAAAAAGAAACCTTCCAGAAATAAAATTTCTTGGATTTTGGGTCCCTGTTCTCCCCCCAACCCCCAAGGTACGTTCTGCCGCCACATATGTGTTTCTGCAGCGGTTGTTCAATTGCCTTGGTTGTGGTAGCTGCAAGGGCATCACGTGCGCTTTCTCAGCAGGCAGCTGAGCTGCGATCGCTTAGAGCTCAGTACTGCAAACGCAGCACCTTAAGCATCGCCTGGAAAACCAAGCAGTTTGGGAAATGCCATGCAAAGTCTCGAGAAGTCAGGGTAGAAAAGGGAAACAAGTTGACAGAAATGATGTGATTACTGCTCCCTACTATCTACCCTGACCAACAGCTGAGCTGCTGATAAAGCAGCTCACAAACCCTTGGCACAGAGCCTGACCTTTTAAGATAAAGCACTCTGCCACTGCTCCAGAATCAGAGCCCTTAAAGCCTTACCCCTTCGGGTTCAGGAGGTCTTTGCTTCTACCAACACCACAATTCAGATGATAAACACTTTTCACTTCTGAAAGGGTGAGCTCCTTCACAAGCTATGAGAGTTCTCAAGTTCAGATAATCATTCAAATTTGGAGTAATTCATACTGAAAGCCACACGTACTTATGCAGTCACTTTTCTCTCATTAAAACACAAAATAAAGCACACTAGTGCTCTATCCTTTATTGTAGAGGAAGGAATTTGGTCCCCCCCCCCCGCTTTCTGGAAGAATGGAAACCACCTAAGGCAGTAGCCAAAACCGTTTAACCACATATTTCCTTATTTTCAGATAAAGCCATGTTGGTTCCCTTTCAATTTCCAAACTTAACAGAATATTATTAAATTACTGCTCTTGTCTACAATCACATGATTGACATCAGAGCACCTCAAAATCCAAAATAATGTTCTCTCTTAAAAGCTTTCAGAGTTCTGTATTCTGAAAATTGCCTGAAAGCCACAGTAAAATGGCAAAGGAAAGGAAAAGGCAAAGGAAAAACCCGCTTTATTTCTATAAAGACCCCAAATTCCCCCTTAATAGTACAGAGCTATTTGTTTTTCCATCTAAAGATACCTTTGTTGGAATAAATTTTTCAAGATTTTGTTGCTAAAACCAGATTAATTGCATTTACATCATTTTACAAATCCTCTCCCACCCTCCTGGTGCTTTTTACAACAACATCTGGAAGTCACTCTTGTAAAACTTGAGACACTTGGGTGAAAAGCACTTGAGAGCAGTAGGAAAAGGGAGGGGTTGGAAATCAGGCAATTACCAATTTCACATTCTGTACAGGAATTTAATGGTACCTAAAACACCCTACAGGGACACATAACAGAAGATGAAGTTTAAAGATATACCACACCGCCACCTCTTTCAGAGCAGAGTCCATCCTACGCACTGAAAGACATAACTTCCCTAACCAGGGCAGTAGATGGTTGTGCAACTAAATTAGCCATTATCATACTCATGTTAACAGAAGAGAATACATTCGCATGCATGGGAAGTCCCAGCTTGCTGTTTTCACATCTTCCTGTATACTGTATTTTATTATCTAAATAACTTCAAACGCTTATCATATATAGCCTTCATCAAAAAGATTAAACCAAAATAAAACTACAATTTTATCACACTCATCTTCTATTTTTTGTCAAGCCACAGAGTTTGTATTCCATCTTAACACTATAATACACAACCTCTGTCACTTCACCTGAAAAATACCAGGTGACAGCAGTATTCTCTGAACTAGCTGATACACTGACATACTAAATTAACACATGCAGTTGCAGTCTGGTTTTCCACACATTGACATAGCCAAAAACTCATTAGTTTGTTAGTTTTGAGACCTTGGGTAAACTGTCACACGTTGAAATCTGCTTTCTATTTCCAGATTGTACTTCTGAACTTGCTCAACTTGGCAAGGGGCAGAATAAATAACTAAAATACAGCCACACAAGCAACGCCACACCGTTGTCTAGCACCTCTTCATCAAAGAGAGGAGGTTTTGGAGGGCGTTTGCCTCGGTGCACTGGCTTCCGTAGCCAAACACCAGAGCGACTTAATATATCGACAGCATCCCCAAAGCTCCTAGCAGAAAGGAAGAGTTGAGCCATAAAGCAGCTTTCTTTACATATCAGAGCAATTTTTACTGATTTGTAACAGCCATCTGAACAGAAACTTATCTGTTATGCCAAAGCTGTTCACTCCAAACTATACCTTCCCTGGCTGATCAGCCACAATAGCAAATGCTTACCTCCTGGCAGATCGTCTGGACTGAGGATGAACAGCACCTCTGACACAGGCAACCTCAAGGAGGTTCTGCCTCAACCCATTAGGCTCGATGTACTTGTGCTTCGCTGACCTACCAGCCGGCTTGATCCCAAAGATCGCTGCACCTTCAGTGCATAGTGTATCTTGCCTTTCTTTTCATACTCCAATTTGCACTCTCTCAACTAATCTATGTTATTTTGCTTCATCTGCATTCAAATGAATAACCATCCCCTGCAACTGAGAGTTAGTTTAGTTGCATAAAGGGTGGGGGGGAGAGAGAAAGAAAAGCCAGAGGCTTGGCTCTATATAACATCACTCATTCACATTATTCAAATCAAGTTTGGTTTTTGAAATGTGAAATAGAGAGAAAGCAATTCTCAATGACTTTAAAAGTTACTTTACTTGAGCTCAAGACAAAACCTCAGTTTCACATCCTATTTTAGTTCTCTAGTAAATTCTTATCTCACTATACCAGGGTATTTAATTGATGTCCTATAGATATGCTATCTGTGCGCTCCATCCACACATCCTGCAGTTACAGAAAATGCGCTCTCTCTCTCTAAAGCAACCAAGCCATTTCCTCCCCCAGAGATTACACACAGTTCTCACCACCCACCGCTGATGAATCAGCACACCAGCAACAGCCAGCGCCGAGAGGGACAGGCGCCTCCCCGCCAGGAAACGCGGGTCCCCAGCCAAGCGGGCTGGCCCTCTCCGGTCCGCGCTCCTCTTCCCAGCACCCGCATTCTCGCGGTCCTGACTCACCCTCCGCCTCACCACACATCTGCCCGTTCATAAGTGTTCACACAAGTTCCCTGGCTCTGGGCTGATCGGAATAATTATGTTCCAGTTGGATCCCACGGACCCCTGAATCATACCCAACTTTAAATATTTAACCAGTCTCCCCAATGACTTCATATATGAAGCAGTGACCACTAAGAGAGAGACAGCTGTAAACATTTACTCCAAGAAAGATTTTCAAGGCTAGTCTCACCACTTCAGCTTCTCATAACACGATCTGCATGCACGGCCAAGGAGAAGGAGAATATCTATTCAAAACATTGAAATAGGTAATTACACCTTCATCTCTAACAGAAATCTTCTGGGCACACATATGCATCTTCATAAATAAAATGCTGCGGTCTTGCTGTACAAATTTGGCACAACTGCTGTGAAGTATAAAGTGAAGCCACCCCTGCCCCCTCCACCCCGTTAATATCCTCAACACCGGGACTCTCACTTGCACATCTTAACTCAGACTGCGCTTGCTAGCCCATGTTTCAGAAAGAAGGCACACAGGGCAATGAGCAGGCAGAAAAAAATATATATGATTTTCTATCTATCTCTATATGATCTGGGGAAAAAACAGAATAGTAACAAGTGTAACAGTATCTATATTAGCTAATAATTACAGTTACAGTAAAAGCTGATGACGACAAGGCTTCCAGCTATACTTCTAGATATTGATCACTTGTATTTTAAAAGAAATAATGAAAAAAAGTCAGAGATAAAGAAAAAAATTCCATTTAGAAAGTCAATAGAATTGATACAGACTGATATTTATGAAACAAAAGGACTCCTGCGTCAACAACTGAGTGCTGTACATGTTGGATTTTTCCAACAATTAGAAACATAGATGGCATTTTTAATCTTAGACCAATAGACTTAACAGTTTGTAATGATTCATTAGAAGTTAAGAGCTCAAAAACCCATCAAATGTAAATCAATCCTAACATATCACGTGCTTCAAAGGGTGGGGAACAGTCTCATTCTTTTCGCTATCTGCATCACAGATTACAGTACTAAGAAAACAAAAGCAGAGCAACTAGATCAAATACTGTTCTGAAGAATGAATTTATAGCTGGTGTCGTGTCACATTCAGGGTTCAGAAGACCATTTTCAGTCATCTTAATGTTACACTATGCAAACTCATTTAATCTATCTCTAAAAACGTTTTGTTCAGTAATCTAAGAGCCTGAGCTTGATCCCCCTCTGCTCATGTTCTTACATGCACCTATTAGCTAGTTGTATTTTTGCTAGTTACTCATGCTTTTTAAACATTAGGTTTCTCTAGATAATTTTAAAAACAGCTCCATTACATTGCAGACAGAAAGAAACTGCTTTAATTTAGTTCAAAATGTACATCTTGAAACAGCTCCCAGTACGTGAAAATGAGATCACTAGCTTTGTTAAAGTTTAAACTATTTTGTCAAAACTCTAAACTATTCTGTCAAAATGCAAAGGAAATGTCACTTCCTGACAAAACAAGACTCTCCTGAAATGGATGACCAAACAGCGGCTTTCAAGAAGCACGTAACTTGCAAGCGTCTAGGGTGGCACCTATGCCACAACTGCGTCTCACTGCTGGCAGCAGCTTCTTGCCGGCACGAAAGCAACTTTGCTGATGGGACCTAGTGCACTTAGCACGGCTGCCCAGGGACACAACACGGGGGCCCAGCAGGCCCTGCAGCGCAGCGATCGTCTTGCTCGTGACCTGCTCCTACGGCTTCTTCTGATCGTGCACACTGATGCTTCCCTCCTGGCTTCGAGACTCCATGAACTATTTGATGAGACGCTGGTAAGATCAGTAACAACCACATCTATCCTAGCACATGAAATACTCTTTGCAGAACGTAGATTCAACTTCTTCCTTTTCCTCTTCCCTCTACATCACCTACACGTGCCATGAAGAGAAGCAGGCATTTACAGACCACAAACAGAACTTCTGGAAAGACAAAGTTTAACATTCAAAACGAAATCAGGTTTCTCTTTTCCATCAGACTATGATAAAAAGTCAATTCCTCAAGCAAAATGGAAACATAAGCAAAGATGCTTGCTTGTTGATAGTCTCAATCCAGACTGTTATGCTTAAAAAAAAGAAAAAGAAAAAAAAAGATTAAGACAGTCTTTACATAATACAGTATTTTAAGATTACAAAAAGCAGTGGGAATAAGAGTTCTGACTGTCAGGAACCAATTATCTTAAAGAAAAGAATTTGCTGAATTACAAAAATATCCCATGGATTGCTAACAGCCCGTACTAAAATTTTAATAGCAACAAGTAAAACAAAAATAGCTGAGCACAGAGCTAACAAATTTAACTATTATTTGCAAGGTTTTGCATAAGCAATTAAAATTGCTGTTTAAGATTGTAAATCTCAGTTGTTTTCCCCCCGTACAACAATATATCCTTTGCTCATGTGAGTTCTATGCATTGGAACTTAAGATACATTCAAAATCTAAAGCAAACTACGGAAGTTGCAGATACAAATTAATTTCTCAGAAAAGTTCTGAGTTTAGCTTGACCTTTATCAAAATATAGTATCTGTCAGATTCAGGAACCAGAAGAATACTTATGTTTTTTAAAAAGTTTTAGGCTGCTAAATGCTTTCACCCGCTCCACAAAAACCCGTGAGTTTATATATACCTATTTACCTATGCTAATGACAAATGTGATTAAGATGAACCTCCAAATATTAACTTCAGGCATTTTACTGTCAAGAAAAAAAAAAAAAAAATCTCAAAGGGCTTCTGCACTAACTTCCATTCCAAAACACTGACAACACAACTACCTATTTTAGCTCTAATTATAGAAAGGAGTGTTTGGATAACAAGTGACAGAATTCCCACAGCATTTTCCCTCAGTAAAGAGGCACTCAGATTCAGAGCTAAAAAGCCATCTCAGGAAATACTTGCTACAAATTCATAAATTACATTTCCTAAAAGCAATCTTTAAAGTAAAAGCTGACAGTCTGCTACTACACACTTTGGCCAATTCTTACGTACGCTTACATAAATCACCTGGGTTTATTACCAATAAAAGTAAAATTTGGGGAAAGTCTGTCTAGATAAGTAAAAGTCAGAGCACTATCCATTTTTACAATTCTATGCAGTACAAATCCCTGCATGGTCTCCATTAAAAGTTTTTGTAAATTCTATCACAGCTGTGACAAAACTTCTCTCAACAAGCTTTCAATGTTACCAAGATACTCCACTGATGTTTTCAGTTTTGGTTTCCTCAAACATCAAAAAAGAGACAGTTTACAAGTCACTTAAAATTTCTCCCCCTTGGTTAGCTAAATTAACTATGCAATTATGACTCCCTTTGCAAAGGAGGTCAACGTTTCATTAGATTATGCAGGTTACTGCTTCCAGTTAACTAAAACCAGTCAGGTACGAAGCACTAAGGATGTCAGAACAAACGTGATTAACATCTGTGAGACTACAGGATTTCACTCCTGGATTAAAATCACCAATCAGGATTAAGTTCAGAAATTAGCAGAGAAAAACCTAAACTACTATTGCACAGAAATAGCCATTTAATTTATTATTATTAAATAATGAGTAAATAAATCTGCAGACAACTCCCACAGTCCACCTTTTGAAAATTTTTCAGTTGCTAAGTTGCTAAACTCAGCAATAAACATACACTACACTTGACCAAAGCCACTTTAAAAAAATAAACACAGAACACAAAGCAAGCAGGTGCCTTGTTTCTGCAATGTCACTATAAAGACGTCTATGCTTCTCAGTGTGAAACGTGTCTCATCCTCAGGCTCAACCCATATGCCTCCAAAAAGACAGAACCAACTACATAGTTGGAACAGAGTCAACAAAAATGCAAGAAGCAGAACACAGGGATAATCTGAAAGGCAACTGTGTTCTGGGGTTTCCCCCATAATACTTCAGAGGGTCTTTTCTCATTACATTTTTACTACTAGATTCTATATGAAAAAGCATTTGGATTTTACATCTCCCACGCCAAAAAGGGCATGTATGAAAAAAGTCCCAGTTTTTATTATAATTAGGCATAACATTTGAAAAGAATAATGTTGTTGCAGAAAGGTATTACAAGGCAACTGTTGCTGTCCTGCTCTAAGCATGTGTACACACAACGGACAAATGCTCCTGTTCACAAAACAAGTCAACTAACACCAACATGCACTGTTTTCTGCAGCGTTGAGAGAACGTATTTTCCAGAAAAATTTTAAAATCAGTGGGGGAAAATTAGTTTTTTCACACTTTCCAAAAGTAGTGTACCACAAAATGGTTGTAACCAAATATTTTAAAGAGGGCTTAGAAAGAAAGCTTTATTTGAATACAGATTATCCCATGCTACTGGAGTGCAAAAAAGTAACAAAATCAAACCTAGAGAGCACAGATTCAGAAGAGGAATTTAATCTACCAATGTGGTACCATTCTGCCTCTCCAGGTCCTGTAAGCAGGCTAGGCAACCATGCCTGACAGCTGGCACGTCCCTATTCTGCACTGTTGGTTCCAGAAGAACATAGCACACAACAAAAATCAGAGTTTACCAATAACAGTTGCCACGGCACCATGGTCCTATAGCAATGAGATACACACCTGAACCTCAGCTCTTCACACAGAGGTCTCCTACAGCCAAGATGTGAAGGATGCATCAGGTGCACTGGTGAGAAGACAGGAGGGGAGGTTGGAGGGCTCAGGGGCAGGACACTGCAGAAGACCACAGCTGGACTGGCCCTGACCTGGTCCCAGAGCAGACACAGCCCTGCTCCTGGTGGCACAGCCCTTCTAGGGCAACCAGAAGTATGTAATGCAAATATACCTACTAAAGTACCCAATTTTGACAATACTGGCAAGCAATCAATAAAAAAAAAAAAAAACATTCAGAAACTAACTCAAACAAGGCAAGTGCAAGGAAAGTTACCTCTTCTGCCCTTTTGCTGTTACGTTCCTGAATGCTTTGACAGCGTCACGATTCCCACTTAAGCAGGATTCAAGTCCACAAAAACTGAAGAAACCCCACAAACTACATAAACTCCATTAAACCAGGCCTCACTGAGGAAAGCAGAAAAAGGAAAAAAGCATAAAAGCAGACCAGATGTCCCCCTACTTAAAAATAAGAGTGAATCAATAGAAGAACTGGCAAACTCACAAAGAAAGTTAGTTTTTGAGAGACTACCCGCACTTGAACATGAAGCAGTAAGAGAAACAACCCTGTTTCTTATTAACTAAAACTGACATGCAATTAAGTGAGCAAAACTAGGATATTTGACAGAACAGACACCAGACCTTCCTGTGTGTTGGGTGGGGCTCTTCTGTCTTTGTTTTTCTGGTCATTATCCTCCAAAGTTGTTCCGGAAGAGCCACGGGATCCACAGCACTCAAATTCCTTGGCTTTTTTGCTGAAACCACCCAAAGTACCAAAGTACAGTGACAACAGTGGCTCCTTTGCCATCTAGACCATTCCTCTTCCCCAGAAAACTGGCTTGAGAAAGTTCTACATTTCCACAGAACAAAAACAAGATGGGCATAGACTTCGGTGGAGGAAGAAAGAAAAGGGATGTTATAGATGCAAAAAGATTAGAAAAACCTTTGATTAGTTTCAAACACTGCTGAATCAGTTCTTTCACTGAAATTAAGCACATACAGTAAACAGTGCAGTTAATGACTAATGCATGAACGTGAGTTCAATGAGTCACACTGCGTTAAGCCTTAAATTAATGCTAGTTACTCATTTGTCTTTTGTATACCATAAGAATGACCTAGCTTTCATCACCCAGTAAAATTTTATGGTGTCATAACTATTCTGTAGGAGAGTATTAGCTTCTACAGGTAAATGTCATTAGCAAGGTCTAGGCATCTTCTTGAACAGAAAGCAGCACTTTCAGACATATTTTTAGTATCAAGTTCTCCAAACTGCCAAATCCTGAAAAGTATAGAAAAGTCAGTTATAAACATAATAGACTATTTCAGTTTTGGTTAGCCAAAACATGACTAGAATTCTCCCAACGCAAGAAAAGGACAGAACCAACACTGCATGGTCTGAGGGAGAGGGGAAGGGATTTTAACGCAAACTCTTATGCACTGTGCGTTTTTACCCCTTTAAACCACCTACTGATTCATTTTCTTAAGTTCCAAAAAAAATTCATAGCTGGTAAGAGCTATACTTCCTCAAAAGCCCAAGTCTCAAGTTCCAAACAATCAGCAAAGGGCCAAAAAACACTACCATGCTACTCTGAATGCTGTGGTCGAGAAAGTACCATCCTATACACTTCACCAACAGTCTGTAAGACTTTGTGAAGCAATCACAAACATGAGGTTTCTCGTATGGTATAACTACAATCCTGATATTTTCCTCACTGAAAATTTGGTAGGCTACTAGGATATGTAATTGCACAACAGGGCTGCGTATTCAGATACCCCTTGTTTGAGTCATCTGGACATAAGTTCATTGCCCATTGTCCCTCCACCTAAATGAAAATGCTTGACCTCAGTATCCTAACACCCTCAAAAAATCAGAGCAGCATGCAAGCTTTATGAAGAAATCTCAAAATATTCTTTAGAAGCATGAGAAAAATTCACTATTACAGTTATTTCATTTTGCCTAGATGCCTTCGTGCCTCAGTTTTCTTGTTCTGAAGAATTCTTTAGGCTTTGTCAGTTAAAAAACCAACACCCCGCTTCCCCCCCCCCCCAAAAAAAAAAAAAAAAAAAAGCATCATGTCCATGCCTCCACCAAAGAATTTTTAAATTAATACTTTGGCCAAAAAGTATGCAAGAGTTTCTTCTGGTCACCTCGAATCTGTTTTGTCAAATGATAGTCACCCGTCTTCAATCACCGTCAGCAGATACTTTATCAGGAGTCCCTATAAAGTGTTCTGTAGCTGCTTTCTTCCCTAAATTTCAGACCAAAAAAAAAACCAAAAAAACAAAACTGAAAGGCATGACAAATAACACTTTGTCCTCCGTTACTCCATTTCAATGGAAAACTAAAATGTAACAACCCTTACTATAAAACTCATGCTGGGTTCAGTAACTTCCACCATCTTCCACAGGTTATCATCTTCTATATCTCTACTGAGATGAACAGATAGAACAAGTTTCACACCTAGAAGTCCTACAGTTTAAGAGTTAGTGCCTGCAACGGCTGAAGTATCTTAAATACAAAAAAGAACACCCAAGTTCTACATAGTCTCCCCAAAGAGCCATGATTTGGATCCTGTATACAAGTCTAGAGACTTTTTTTTTTTTTGCCTAGACAGATTGGCAACATCAGCTATCACCCAAAAGATGACCCTTTTATTATTACTTGCAAGTGCTTGGAATAGCAGTGGCCTGCAAGACAAAAGTCTTTATTTTTTCCATATTAACACAATATATGCTCTACCAGGTCAGTTTGTTAAAACATCAAATATGCAATTAGGTAAGTTAATTATCTGATTTTGTCATTTGCAGTTTGGACAATAAAACTTGAAGAAACATTTCAATAACTTTCTGAAAAGTTTCCTGTAGCAAGCGTTCAGACATCTTACTGAACACTTTCGGAAAATATGACATATTAACCAATCTGCTCAAAGGAACAGACCAATCCTCAACAGCAGCATTCCTTTTCTCATTCATTTATAAGAGGAGCATAGGAGCATAATGTTAACAACTTTGCTTAGTAAGTAGAGATTGATATGCAAAAACAAAAGATTCAACGATCCAAATGTCTGGATTTCTTCCAATATCTATGCTGCAGGGATCTTAAGCACTGCTTTCATCCACACAACACTCATTTGTCCTCACGTATAGCTGGTTCCCAAATGTAAAATTTAGCTCACTAACTTGCTCTTGTTTTGTTCCTCTTCTGACAAACTTTAGGAGCTTGGTATTAGTAAATGTGAAGTTGTGTCTATATAACTGTAATTGATGTCTTCTGACCACTGGAAAAAGCTCAAGGTAATATATAAAATATGACTGAATAACTGCTTCCACAACACATAATAAAAGTTGATCCAAAACAGGTGTACCAATGACAGATCCGGAATATTTAGGCACTAGAAAGGCTTGACAGGTAGGCATCACGAATAGCACAGGAATACTCTCAGTACTGTTCATAAGCTCTGTTTCAAAACGGCACAGTTGCTGCGTGCACCACAACGCATGAATACGGCTGCGTGCAGTAACAGAAGTATTTGGAGGATGGAGGGGAGCTTGAGGATTAAGGGGAAAAGGCTGTGGATACCTGTTACATGAGATGCCTGGTGTGACTCATGCTCTCATGGAGAGGGCACCCGGTGATAAATCAATCTTCAGCAACTGTCCAAACCTCAGCCTTTGGCTGCTTGCCAGTAGAGGACAATACATACCTAATGAGCTACGAGCTCTGTAAGATTTCTCTTCCCAAACACCAAGATCCTAACTATTAAAAGTATATAAACTAGATATAGATATAGGCATCTCTCAGCTCTGTGGAAAAGTGAATAAGCAAAGATATGCTATGACTACTTAACTTCCAAGCAAGCTTCAATTAAATAGCTTTCCTCTATGCAATAGCCAGTCATAATGAATACCATCCCAAAGCATCCAGACAAAACAAGGGAAAAGGGTATCTATACTTTGTAGAGGACCATAAAAAAAAGGAAATCATATCTGGGGAAAAAAAAAACAACAGTGCAGTCTTTGCTTAAAGGAAAAAAAAGACATCTTGATCACAAATACCACAATAAAAACCTAGAATCACAAGCATCCATTGAAACCTACTATTTTGCTCCAATTACATAGATGTCTGGATGAAAACTGATCAAAGGGACAGTCCAGGAAAGTGGTTTCTTCTTATTCTCTCTGCCTTCGCAGGATCCCTGTCACACAGCTCTTGAACAAGAGGCATTAAGCTGTTTAGCCAGACCTAACCTGGATACAATACCAAACTGATTTACCCGCTGTCAGAATAAAGACTGAATTTTTGTTTAAAGCTTACAGGAAGAGAAAGACAAAGTGACTGTGGGCTTCCTCAAGGCCACACCACTTCTCTAGGCTGAAGTAGGCTAAAGCACCTCAAAGGGCCAGGGCGTACGGACAGTGAAGCGGCTGACATCCCTGCACTGACCACTAGCTGCATTCTACAGAACGATCTTTCTGGCTGTTTCAGTTACCACAACATTTTTGGGTTGTGGGTCATTACGGAGAGCCGAGTAGAAAGCTGAACAGTTAAGCTGACCCGACATGGCCAGACCAAGAGCAGCAGATATTGACACCAAAGATTTCCAAGGCAGTCTAGAAAAGAGTTCTCAAAAAACACCAAAACTGAGAACAGGCACCAGCTAGATCTCGCCAGTTCTGCATTCCTGAAGTAAATTGAGAATAAACCAGAAGAGAAATTTTGTATCATTCTGCTAGCACAAAGGGGGAGAACAACAAAAACCTGCTACCAAATACTATTTTATTAATCCACCAGTGGATTAAAGAACTAACCTAAAAAACAGTCGTGGAGTCTGCAGAGCTACGCAATGAATCTCAGCCTTGAGTTTAGATTTCTGAAGCACCAAAACTATTCTGCAAGAGAAACTGTTCATGAGCAAGACAGTTCCTGGGAAACAGAACATCCTCATCAGATGCCCTCGCATATTAGGAGGCACTCCACAAAGAACACACAGTCCCCCTTAAATGCAGACATCTGCCAGGTTTTCACTTGTATCGTACCTTCACGCCCATGTGTCCTCCCCATGTACAAATGGCTCTGAACTTCTTCAGGTGACACCCAGCTTCAAGGTCATAGCACTAAGTGTCTTCAGAAGCATCTTGAACAGATCTTCACAATAATTTGAAAGTGCATGGGATTACTAGAGCTTAAAAGAACAGAGTCCTGACAACTGTTAACACCTCTGCTTACACACAAGATAAAGTGATGACCACATGCACCTCATGGTTGAATTCACCCTACGAGGTAGTACGCCACTATACAATCTTTGGTTAATATTATGGCTCTAGCATTCGTTTTACCTAAATTCACAGCATCAGGCATCCTTTCCCACAGACTAGAAAAAAATTAAACCAAAAAATCCTTTTGCCCAGAAACTCAGTGGCCTGCAAGGTACACATGCAAGAAATTCTGCTGTGGGGACATTTCAGATGGTGACAATGCAATCTCTATGCATTAACCATAAACGTACACTGCCAGATTTAAGATACAGGAACTTAGTGAAGATGGTTCTTGAGCACTACAGTGCAGATAAACAAGAGCTGAAACTGTAACAGTTTCCCAGACATCCTTTTTTTTGTTCAGGAGTGTACAAACCCCTCCCACCCCCACCCAAAAAAACCCAAGGAAGCTGCTAATCCAAATCTGCATGAATGAATGAAGACTTTCAACTTGAATTCTTCAGAAAGTAGCGTGGACCAACAGGGTAGTAAAACCTCCAGTTCAGAACAGGTTTTCACCGGTATTCAGGCATTTCTCATAAATTAAGTCTTCATTTTCCAAACAAACACTGAGATCCTATGTTTGACTGGTGATTATGTATGCTCAAAAATCAAACCAGCCAATACAGTTATCTTAATAATATGTGACAGCTTATTACTAAAATCAGAAAAGAAAAAGCTGATTTGTGTACAAGTCTTAGTTATCAAGCTGTATAGTTAACTATGGGGAAAAAAGGCCCCAAAGCAAAACCAGCAACATTGAATGGAATTCAAATTTAGCTTCCCCCTTGCTTTTTTTTTAATTTTTGTAGCCTCTGTACTGTGACAGAGATTCTTTGGTTTTACATATTCTGAGTATTTAACATCAACTACTTACAGACAACAAATTTCCTAGTTGTAACAGGGCATGAGGAGAAACTCAGCACCTTCAGAGGAAGGAAAATGAACTCCAGTATTCTTTTAAAATGCATTCTGCTACTTAAGTCTAGATCAGAGTTAATGGTTTAATCTCTTGAGCAGAAAACCTAGCTACATCACACATGTGGCATACCAGACACTGAATCAATTTATACGATGTCTGATGTGCTTCCCTCTGGAATTTTGGAGTTCATAGCACATTACACTGAAATAAGCCTGTGCTAAAGACGCTGGTTTACGGGCAGCTGCTGCCAAACAGCAGACAGGAAGTTAAGCTGCACTAGAAATGAGATGCAAAATAGTATTAGGAAGGGAAGTAGTAGTAAAATAACTTCACAGGCTTCACGAGGGGTCCTGTGCGCAGTAACTGGTCAATGTATTTAAACAATAAGAAGTAAGACCTGAGAAGTAAAATGCTTTCAGGTAAGAAAGACTATAGCTAGATGAACACCTCTAAGAAACAGAACAGTGAGACATTTTATCTCACAGTAAAAGGTATAGAAAATGAATGAAGCAAAGGAAGCTGATCACACTGTTTTTAAAAGAAAGGGACTCCCAGTAAAGCTAGATTTTAAAATAAGCAGTGAAAGAAATCTGTCCCCACATACACACACACACACTAGAGTCTCAAGCAAAAATGAAAGAACTTCTTTAAGCACAACAAAACTAGCATTAGTAGTTAATGATACTGGAGAATCAAGGAGAAAATAAGACCTTTCAACTTATTCCAGGGTTCAACGATATGAGATTTCAGACAGTAGATGACACTGCAGTGTCTGCTTCTGAATTTCTTAGTAACTTCTATTTCTACATTTAAAAAAGAACTAGACGTTAGATGACAATCCACAGGATTAAGCAGCCTTAGTATGATTAGGAGATCCAGAAACACAACATACATTCAGTTTGAGTCCCCTGCAACTGCCTGACAACATCACAAGGAAACACAACATTCAATGATTTTTACAAACAAGAGCACCATTTTTACAAATGTTTGTACTTTTGCTGAGACAAACCTGAAAAACTGCTCAAATGCACAACTAAAGGATGCATATTTACTACACAAAGCACAATGCTAAAACCATCTTGAAAAAAAGTTAAATTTAACAATTTTTCTGCTCATCTTCCAACCTTAACACAGCTATCCAGTTCTTGAACTAATGAAGACAGGGTGTCTGCTAGAGGCCTACCCACCCCCTGTGAAAATCAGATATACAAAATACAAAGGTAAACTAAGCGCGAGAAGAATCCCTCACTTAAATATCAGAATGAAAAAAAACCTGACTCTATGAAGTAAATATTCACTTTTATTCATGAAATCCAGAATTTCCTGCGCATTTGCAAGGATGGCTCTCTCCAAAATACAATCATTAAGCAGCAATTCTAGCAGATGCAGTATTGGTAATCTTGTTAATCTATGTACAAAACTGCTTAAGCACAATGGTGACATACTTAAACTCCGGATAAACTATCTGGAGCCATCACTTGCATGGCCAAACACTTGAGCAGAATTCCAGAACAAAAATATTCTAGTGTTGGTAACTTTATCTACATTCTAGATCTCAAACTAATGCCTAAAATAATAATTAACTGACAGCTCCCCCTATAGCATTTTTTTTATTCATATAATTAAAAACATGCCTTGCTGGCTTAAATCCAGTGATGAACAAACACACATTATGCACTGCCTCAAGAATCAAAGCTCATAAAATAATGCTGCACAGAACTACAAAAAAATCACATGGTGTTGAGTTAAGAGACTGAAGCCTATGGAAGAAATTTTTAATAAAACAAGTTAAAAAATCTACAGAGAACAAAATCTCAAGACAATTTAAATGCTTAAAAAAAAAACTAACTGTCGATAACACAAGAAATTCTCCCATCCTGCTTGCTTCTCCTCTGAAATTATCGGAGTGCCTTACTTTCAAGCAAGCTCAATTGGGTGCAAAATATGCTTGCACTCACACAGGCTTTACAGTAGTAAAGTCACAATTATGAATTTTTGATTCATTCACATTAGAATAGAGCACTATTCTCATTTACTAGTTTGACTACCTCTAGCCTGATTCAGATGAAACATTCTGAACACAGCAAAGCACTCTAGAATTTACTGTAAACACACATAAAACAGGGAGTGGCATGCATTAACGAGAGTCATGTTCTATTTTAATATGCAATCTATCTACCAGGTTCCTACGTGATTAAGATAACACAAAAAATGGAAGAAACAGCTCAGTACTTCAAAAATTAATTCAGAGGAAAAAAGTTAAGTCATGAAAGTAAATAAAATTATTTTTTGAACTGGGAAGAAGAGAGACTACAGTCTTCTTACACATTACAAGAAAAATTCCTCATTCAATTGTGAGCCAGAATCAATATTTTTCAGTGAGAGCCAGATTCAATTTGATTTCCTTAGCAAAGCACTCAGTACCCAGCATAGCCAACTTCACTCCTTCTCCCCTAATCTGTCAAACTTCTGCAAGCCTTACAGGACTAAATGGAAAACATTTTTCCCAAAAAACTCATGAACTTGAATTCCAAGCACCATATCTGTACCTCAGGTATTTTCTTCTTCTTCCTTTCAGGCTCTCCTACTATAGGAAATATTTATCTTCCACCTAGCAGCATTTAAAAGACCCAACATGCCATTAAAACTGACTATGTTTCAAATATTTCCTCTAGCCTTTCAAATTTGGTAATATTAGCTTTTACTTTTTACCAGAAAGGGCAAAAGCTTTCAGGCAAAGCAAGAGTTTTGGAATCTATTAAAATCTTTAACCCCCCCAAAAATTATGTAGAAACTAGTCTGAAACAAAAGAAAAAAAAATTGCTAAAGGAGCTTAAATCCTGGTCCAAACCTACTGAGGTCAGCAGAAAGACTCCTACCGACTGGATCAGTCCCAAAGCATTTAAGTAGCATAGACAGGACACAGTATCTACATTTTTAAACGTATGCCTTTCCTGTAAAATAAGACCAGTCATAAGTAGTTCCAATAACTTTATTCTGATGAGATTAAGCAAGGTTTCTGACTTTAATTCTGATACAGCTTCACAGTAATCATCTCTATGTCTTCAGGGAATTCTAGCTTTTGGTATCAGTTCATGGGATAACTCTTGGGGGCGGGGAGGAAATCAGAAACTAGTTTTGAGAACAATGCTTATCCTATATTATTGCCATGATGAAACTGTAAAAGAAAAAAAGCCTTGATCCACTAAACAGCAAATTGAGCATTTGTCTATCAGCTAACAACCTAACACCCAAAGCAGTAACCTTTCAGAATGCAAATTTTCATTAGTCCAACAGTTTGTTGGCTGACATCTCATTTCTGTGCCATTCTAGAAGCATCTACAGGACCATAATCCAATTTCAGTTGATCCCTCAAAGTTTTACCATAATATGATGACAGAAATCAAGTTCTGCTCCTGAAAATAATAAAAAAAAGCCACCAGTATTGCCCATGTCTCCCTCCAAGATATTAACAGGCTTTAAAACAAAGTGATACTAGAGTTTATCATATCAGCATTCAATTGCACTCATATGACTGAGATGTGAAAGACTTAGTTTTGCATCATACAGTCCATATTAATAAGACCACATGCACAGGATAAACATTTTTCAGCTGCAACAACTTCCTCCTTACCTTGCCTCCTTCTCTTTCAAAGTCGACATACTCCCGGGTTGGTGTTTGTCGCTGCTCTCCCTGCCAGCTGGCCGGAAAAAACTGGAGAGACAGATTGGTTCCTGTGGCCACAAAAGCCTTTTAGAAAAATCAATACAAACAGGATCAGGGAGCAAGACATTACATAAATTATGCAGGCAGTCATTTATTTTTACATCAGTTTATGTCTTAAGCCAGGCAGCATAGAGAATGCTTAAAGTCAGAAGCATGCACTCATCATTTTTCTTAAGTATTAAGTTACAAACATCTGATTCCATTTTGACAACATTTGCCATTGGCTGCTTCAGATATAAAATACAACATGGAATCAATACTTCTTTCAAATCAGTTTTGCTGACATTAGAATCTGTCATTTCAGTTCAGTCTGGACACCCTACACCAACTTAGTATTTGAAGCGCTAGAATTGCTTATGCTTTTCAAAGCGCTTGCATTTCTCCAAAAGCACCTCTGAAGAAAAAAGAAAAAATGAACTCCCGATATCTGCTACCAGGGACCTTTTCTTTCCCCCCCCCAAAAAAAAAAAAAAAAAAAAAAGCACTCAATTCTTTTCACAATCTATTTACACCTAGATGAACACTAATCTGAATAGAAATGTATTTATTCCTATTCCATTGTCTATAGACAAATAAACATCCATACATATGCAGCTCTACATACATGTTGTTAGATGTTACGAGACATGTAATCTCGTTGCCACATTAAGACATCACTGAAACACAGATCGGCAAATGTGTCCACAAGAGCAGGAAGGAATAGGAATTTTTAGCTGCACCCTTTTGTAAAATCATTAACGGGACTGACTTAAGGCTATTAGAAAAAGCATACATTGTTTTCAAGTAAATAATTTGCTGCTGTCTCCAATGAAAATAAAATCAGGTTTTCTCTATAAGCCCTTTGCATTTATTCGTACATCTCAAACTCAAAGAGGGAAAGAACACCAGTTGCTAGAAGTGGAATGAAAAAATATTTGGAAATGTGATTCTGTAGACTGATAGCATTTCTGTTCTGTGGTACACTACAATGTGCCCCGTAAGCACGTGAATACTCACACACACTGCCAGAATATAGCTATACTCAAAATCTTAGCATCAATTTTTTGCAATCAAATAACTGGAGTGATTACCATGATTGCTTAAACAGTCCTTAATCCAGAAAACAGCTTTTCTTGAAAGCTACGTAAATACTACTCTAACAGCTGGAATTTCCTCACAAGCAGATTCCTGTCAGGCAACCCAGAATTCAGCAACTTCACGGTATAAATATCACTCTACCGCAAGTTCACGGTAGAAATATCACCCTACCGCTATCTGTGACACAGTAGCTCTACATGTCACTTAAGACAGTTCCGGTCATTGTACTGCAACATTGTCACAAGACTAATACCTCCCATTTTGAAAGTAGAAGTGTTTTGCTGCCCTTTCTTTTTTTTTTTTTTTTTTTCCAAGTGAGATTAATACTCTGCAATCTGGTTCCATTACAAACTGCCCTTAAGAGCAGTTCTTTTAAAAATTCTCCCCACTAAGCACATGTGCAACGTCATCAAAATTGACAAGTCAGTCCTACCAGTACAGAGAATATTGTATTGGTATGTTAATATTTGTTTGAATACAATACTCAAAAGAAATAATTAAAGCCACGTAACAGAAACTTCATCAGGGATACATTTGCACAAATAGGAAGCATAAAACTGCAAGGACTACAGCCCATCAGTTTTCAGGCTATTGATTAGCTTGTATTACACCCCCTTTTTTATTTAAATAAAATCACTTGAAAAACAACTATCCTTAACTCTAAATATTTTTGACTCATCAAGTCACTATCACTTAGCTTAGTCAAGAACTACTTTCCCATCTCCAAGCATCATGTGTTTTAGATGGCTTCATTTTTACGCTTAAAATCAACTATACCAAAGCAAGGTCTTTGAGTGTTAACCAGCTGACATCTCAGCCTTCCAGACCGCTTAAGTTTCTCCATGCACAAGGAGGAGAAAAAGGGAAACAAAAATGTACACAAATTCCCACATCCTCATGGAATCATGCTGCCAACATGCAGATCATGGGCTACTTAAAAGTTATGTAGGTATTTATTCTCTGGATTTCTGAAGTGTGTATCCTCTTTTTAAATAGATAAAACCATCCAACTAAAATCCCCACACTCTCCCTAAGTGAAAATCATCGGTCAATACTGAAAAATCCAAGAACAGTCTTACTGGGAACCACACAGAACCACAGTGGAACCAATAATTTTCTTTCTAGTTTAAAAACAAAAAAAAGGGAAAGAAAAAAAAAAAGCAACAAGCAAGCCACCACCAGTTTGGTCTTAAATTTGAAAATAAAGATTATAATTTGCTCCATGCAACCTTTTAAAACTGAGCAGAAACACTATCATACACATGTGCCTCAAATTTTGCAAAAAGCTTATCAGGTAGTACAAGGGTGACCTGACCTACATTTAGACACTGCAAACACAAATAAGTACCTTCCAACCAAGTAGGTAGTTAGAAAGTCCCTCAAAACAAATTTAATACATGAAGTTATTTCCAAGTTATCAAAGCAATTTACTGCAAGTGAAATTCAACTCTTGCTTAGTATTTCAGTTATTTTTCAGTAATACTGCTATTTTTCTTACTCCATCAAGTTACTTGACAGAGATAACCAATCTACTGCAAGCTCTACACTTAAATTCCTAAAGCCATTTTCTTTTTTCTTTTTTTTTTTTTTTTTGTCTGCTTAAAATATATGAGATCATTTACAAAGGTTCCCTTTGAAAGTAAAAAGAATAAATCCTTTATCTCTAGGAAAATGTTTGAGAAAAAAAATAGCTAGCTCTTTTTAGAAGTAGCATCAGTCATTGCGCATACTACATTTCTAAATAAATCTTGACTACTTATACCCTACTCACAGAACAAAACCAGATGTTTCAGGTTAAGAAATTTAGAGGTTGCTTTATAATTAAATAAATGAAAAAAATATGCAGAATAGCCATCACTGGTAGCTTCTCTGAGGGATGTAGTTCTTACAGAGCAGACTTAGAAAAACAAACACAGATCTACAGTGATTTCCCACTTTTAGAAATAAGTGCAGATAAGCGCATAAGCTGCATTAACAAACAAATAAAGGGTGGTTTTTTTTTTCCCCTAAAGGGAAGGACTCAGGTATAGTATGCAGTTTCACCCGTTCAGGAACTACAAATGCAAGTAAATCATGTTCTCTTTACCTACCCATTGTTTCCCTGGTGACTTTTTAAAGGAAAGAGACACATGCAGTGAAAAAAGAATTTTTGAAATGCAGTAAAGCAAGAGACTGACTACAGGAGGCTTCGCACAAAATAACATTACCAGTTCTGAAACCCTGCAGGACAAGCACAGGTAAGATTTAAAGTCGCTTACGAAAAAGTAAGGATGTTCTGGCGCATATATCCTTTTACTCACGAATACAAACGGATCGGTTGCAGCAGTTGCTATTCAATCATATTCCAGTACGGATGTGCACATGAATAATTTTGCTATGAATGGGTATACATTGAAGGAGTTTTTTTAAATTTCACCATACCGCAGCAAATTGTCATAAACCGAACTTAGCGGAAGCAGGGATCGTTTCAGTGAGAAGGGAGCGTTTGCCGTGTCCTTTCTTTCACGTTGTAAATGCAGAAGAAATTACTTCTGCATTTCAGGAACAGCGAAGAGTTAATAACTAGATCCCTAACCGTAACGCTACGAGATACCGATCTTGTAGAAGGAACTCGCAGCACAAATCAAACCAGGAAATAACTAGTCAGTTCTTGACTACTCCGAGCCATATTTAATCTTGTATTCTAATTCGGGGGGAAAAAATGGAAAAAAAAATAAAAGTGGTCTGTAACCAACCCTACTAACGAGAACCAGCGCCGAAGTTTGAAGCGGTAAAGCCTGATTTCAGAAGGGCTCGGTTCAGCCCCCCCGGCGCAGCTCGCTCAGCGCTTCTGGGCTGCACAGCCCCGACGGCGCGGTGCACCGCGGCTGCTCCAGCGCTACCCCAGGGAGAGCGGGCGAGGACGGAGAAGCGCTGGACGCCCACACCAGCCGCGGCGTGTGCGGGGCGGGCGGGGGGGGGGGGGGAGCGGCCGCGCGGGAGCGGGGGCAACGGATCGCCGCCGCCGCGCACGCGGGGGCAACGGATCGCCGCCGCCGCGCACGCGGGGGCAACGGATCGCCGCCGCCGCGCACGCGGGGGCAACGGATCGCCGCCGCCGCGCACGCGGGGGCAACGGATCGCCGCCGCCGCGCGCCCCTCACCGTGGGGGCGGGGGGGGGGGGGCTGCGCCCCGGAGCGGAGGCCAGAAACTTCCCGCGCAGCCCCCGCCCGCCGGGCGCGCCCCTCTCCCCGCTCGCGCCTCCGAGCCCCCCCCCCCCCCGCCGCGGCGGCACTTACGATCTCGGAGCGGCCGTCGCGGCAGGCGTTCTGGAAGCGGGCCTGCCTCTCCTCGTGGGGCCGGTCCCTGAAGCCCGTGTACTTGATCTGCGGGGAGCAGGGCGCGCCGTCAGCGAGGGCCAGCGCCGCCGAGCAGGGGCACCGCACCGCACCGACCCCCCCCCGCCCGCCCCGCGGAAAGTTTCCCCGCGGCGGGGCCGCCGCCGCCTCACCTCGCACTCGCGGCTCAGCTTCCTGAAGAACTCCTCGTTCTCGAACTTGCTGCGCTGGTCGGGCACAACCCGCGGCATGGTGCCGCCGCCGCCGGCCGCCCCGCCGCTCGCCTCGCCCTTTGTTAGCCCCCGCCGCCGCCCGCCCCGCGCCGCCGCCGCCGCCCGCGCCCGCCCCCTCCCCGCCCCGCCGACTTCCTCCCCGGCTCGCAAACTCCGGCCGAACAGCCGCACCATTCACAACCCCGCCGCCGCCGCCGCGCATGCGCCGCGCCGCCCCCCCCCCCCGCGGCGGGAGGGGGGCGGTGAGTCACCCCCCCCCCCACACACACACACCCCCCCGCACCACGCACCGCTGAGGGGAGCGGGGTCCCCCGCCCCGCCCCGCCCCGCCCCGCCCGTCTGGGCCGCTTCCGGCTTCCTGCGCGCGCTGCCGCCGCCCGCGCGCTGCCGCCGCGGCCGCCGGCGCGCGCCGTCCCCTCAGGGCTCCCCTCAGGGCTCCCCTCAGGGCGCGGGGGGCGCCGCGGCGCGCAGCCCCCCCCTCCCCCAGCGCACCCGGCCTACCTTTTTCCTTTAAAAAACACACCGAAACACAGAAAACGCGTCCCGCGAAGTTGAGCACACTCGCCACGAGCAGCCGCTGCTCGGCGCTCCGCCGCGGCGGAGGCGCCTCGCGGGGTTCGCGCCCTCGCTCCCAAGCGGGGACTCGAAGCGATTTCCTCCCCGACGGCCGAGCGGGAAAGGCAAACGGGCCGCGACTGAAAACGCGGAGATGCTGCACGCTGCCTTAGCTAAACAGAGATTAATACCAGCTCCAGGGGAGCTCTCCCCAGCGTCGGGCACCCGCGGAGGTCTCCAAAAATAAGCAGTTGGGGGGGAAACAAGGCACGTGTTGCCCGTTGGTCTGGTGGCAAGGTCAGCGCCAGCTGTGCAGACCTGCAGGAGGGCTAGGAGAACACGGCAGAAGCCTCGCCGGTTCCTTGACCTCGCGTAATCCTCCGCTCCGCGCTGGTACGCCACCGATCTTACACCTCCCACCTACAAGCCCTACGTGCCTTCCAAGTAACGCTTACCCCCCCCCCCCCAAAAAAAAAAAAAAAAAAAAAAGAAAAGAAAAAGAGTTACCAAGGGCAAAGCGAAATGAGTGTTTGTAAAGCCCTAAAATAAGACAGGAGTCATAATCACCTAGGAAGTTTGTTTTTTTGACCTTGGCGTGTATTTTTCAAGACTTTGGAAGCAATAGCGAATTTGAGCGCTGTCTTCCCCGGTCCTGCATTCTTTGGTTGTCCTCCCGGAGCCCTCACCTCCTCCCCGCTGCAAAGGTTTCACTATAAATAACATTGCTGGAAAGTCCGTCACGGATCAGCCGCTGCCTCGTCTTCGTGGCCTCGAAGACCTTCGTGGCCTCTGGTCCCATGCAGAGACAGGCTAGCCAGGAGGGGGGAGGTAGAAACCAGGGGCACAGTATCATTATTCTTCTGAATTTATCCTCTTCTTCTAAGCTGAACTGAGACTTCTCTGAAGACTACCTCCTTAATGAAGGGATCCAATTCCTGTATATATAGGAACAGACACAACTTAACTGAGACAAAACAATTTCAGGCCTGTTTGCTAATCAGGGGAAGCTTGTAAAATCGGAGGAGCTCCCTCCCCCCAGCCCCATCCAATAACACTGGGGTCCTTTGCCAGCTGTAGGCACTTAAGGTGATCCAGGTTTTAGGGGAGTTACTTTTTTTTTGTTGTTGTTGTTCCTAGCTAGACAGAAGAGACTAATTAGCATCTTTGCTGAAAGAAAGGCTAGAGCATCATTTCAACAGTTATTTACTCTGCTTGGCCAGAGTCACTGGCCTCTGGCCAGAGAGTCAACATACACATAGCTCAGAAGCAACTACGCAGGTGGTAGCTGGGCGACATAGGAGGGAAAGTTGAGGCTAGTGGGTGATTCACAGGAATTCTGCAGCTCCCTGAACTATTTTTTGCTTTTACTGTCTCATCTACTCATCAAAATGAGCAAAAGCCCCTTTTCCCTCCCGCGTAACTAAACACAATCTCTTCCTAAACAAGTCTGTGATATCTCTGCAAACCCTCGCAGTGCGGTTCGGGCTGCACAAGTGTTAGCAGGCATACCTCGGTCTGCAAGTCATTTTGCAGTTGATTCACAAGATAAGTTAGTCTGTTCATCAGGCCTCGGGATGAGTCACTTTCAGAAAATAGAAGTGGTCAAACTTGTAAGCATGCCACTTTTTGAGCACTCTCTCAGAACAGAGCCCCTTTCAAAATAAGATCTAAAGTGTTTACAGTGCAGGGATAACCGAGGAAGAATGCTGCTTAAGGATTTACAGATGGGAGCTTTTGAGGAAGAGCATTTTCTTCAAATGACAAGTCCTATATATACACACACTATACTTACTATACCCCTTCTCCAGCATGTCTTTAAATCCCCAGTTTCCCCTAAGCAGCAATGTCTGGTGAGCACTGCGTAGTACCAGTGTTATGTTGCTCTCTAGACTTTGTGTGTAAGAGACACAAATAAGCAAGACTCTTGTGTATCTATTGATCTATGGCAGCTGCAGCATAATCAAACACCAGTGTTATGTGTATACAAGCTATACTCTGTGATTAAAGATCCATTAATAAACTGTTTGTAAGATATAATTATACATATTAAATGTGAAATGCAATCCACTTATGCAAGGTCTCTGACAAGTTGCACAGAATTCAGGGAGAGATAGAAAGCGAGCAATGAATTGACTTCTTTCCCCGAGACTACTTTGTTTCCCTACTGCTACAACTGATGCTCCCAACCAGGATACCCTCACTGACCTCTTCCCGTCAGTGACATGGAAGAAGTCCAACTCACCTCTGGAGCAGCCTTTTGCACCCAGCCTGCATAAATCAGCACAAAGATCTCTCCTGTGATCGCATGACCCCCCAAACCACCCTTAGGAGGAGTGCAGACAGCATACAGAAACATGAGCTACCCAAATCAACTCCTGCCTGTGGGAGCATGTTATACAGAGGTGGATGCAGGTATCCCAAATGCCACCCAAGTGCTGGAGGTTGTGCTTTGTAGGTCCAAAATTCATACCTAAACATCTTACACAGCACACAAAGAGAGATAAGAGCTCTACCACAACAGTTAAAATAGGCCAATTTTAAATCAAGTGGGAAGCTGCCTACTAGTTAAAAATGCTAGGCATGGTAGGTATGAGGGAGGAAGCAGCACCTACAAGAGCCTACAAGAGATGCATCCATCCACTCCAGATACCACATCTAGAACCCTTTTCCTAAAGAGAGATGCCTACCGGCAGTATTTGAAATAACTGAATGGGACTCATTCTTACTAGAACACGACTCCTGCCCACCACCGTTGTTCCCAAGTGTTCGGGGTACGCAGCCAGGGCATAGGAGACCCTTCCCAATCAAACTGTTCCATCCCACATTCCCAGCCTTCCCAGAGTGCCCTCATCACCAGACTGTGACCCCAGAGCAGGGCCAGCCGTGTTCACACATCTGCTTGAACCTAGGTTACTACCGCAGTGCGACAGGAGACCTAAGACCTCATGGGTGAACCTAGATGTGTTGTCCCAAACAGATGGGCTGCTAGTAAAAACAGCCATCCTTCTACAGCCTGATTTGGACACTACGTAAGGACAAGTTCTGCACTCAGGCCTATTTCTGATTTTGAGCAATGACAATTTAATAGTATGCTTCACAAAGAAATAGCTTTTGTTTTAATAATATACATGTGCTGCATGTCCCCACAATCATGGCCTGTACAATGTATAACACCCACCTCGATATGGTCTTTGACACTTGCATACAAAAAACAAGGCCATGGAAACATCAGGGGCACATGCAACTACAGAAATAAAGTGTGATACAAGGTAGAATGAGTCTGATGTAGAAAAGAAGGCCTCCGGTTAATGAGCCTGTCACCGTCTTAGGAAAACGCATCATAAACAAAGTCTGTTCAAATTCTTTCAGTGAAGCAGAGAAATGCAGACCTTTTCTAGAAACCAACATGAAATACGAACTTGAGAACATCAGAACCAGTTGTTCCTCTGATGATGCAGCTGGGGCTGAACTACACAATTTGTCAGAGAACTAAAACAGATAATCTCAGAAGACTACTTGATTTTCATACAATTTTGTTGTTAGAAACATCAATGAGTGATATAGGTATACATTTCAGAGCTTCTGTGCCATCTTCTTCTTTGGCAATGGAATTATGCAATTTTCACATTGAAACTCCCTCTTCATTTTACTAAAAGCAACAGAAACTGGGAAAAGAAATATTACTAGACTGCCTCCATCACCTGGCGAGCATAGCACAGCACTAGGTACCTCATCCAGCTTTGCCTTTGACATGCTGAGTGACTCCAGGCACACCGCTTCACCTCCTGTGCCTCGATTCCCCGCCAACCACGTGTCCAAAGATGTACAGATGAAGCGCTTTACAGAGCCAGGGGCTGTCATTGCCCATGATGTTGAGCAATGAGGGGAAAGTTTAACTGAGCACAAGGCATGACTCACCCAAGCCTACATACATAAAAGGAAGTGTTTAAAAACTGTCTGTGCAAAGTTAGTTCTGAAGATGCTGTCATGCCATTTCCCCACATGTATACAACATTAATGGCACTAAGTTGTATATGTTGTTCAAGTACAGCTTTTCTTATGTCTTATCTACTGTTCTATCAGCAACATTGCACCATAACATTGTATTTCCTAACATAGTAAAAATTCCTTTAAAGATAAACCCATTTTAGGGGGAAAGGATGCTATAATAGAAAGCCTTTTACACATTGTAAAGAATATTATGGACAAGACATAAAAGGGCCAAGCAAGACCTACAATCTCGTAGCTCTTTGTAGAGTCCCTGCAGGCTTTTAGATCTTAAGGGCTTCCACAAAGTGACACAAGAACGGACGATAGGTACAGTTTCAGTTACTCGGGCCTAGCACAGCCCAGTTATAGCACTCTGGCAACTCACAGAGAGTATGAAGTTGTCCATGGAGGACAGCTGAGGTTCTTCAGCATGAGGGAATCAGAGTGACACTAAGTCGTTCTACACACAGAGCGTAAGGAATAGTCAAACACATATGGTCCAGTAGCTCCTGCCCAGCCAAGTCTCTGTCCTCTTTCTCATGTGAAAGCCACCGAGTAAGCTTAGCACTATAGTCTGTAATGTATTTGATTTATATTCAGCACAACTATTAAGAGGTGGTTCAGTCTTGTTATAGATAACGTCCAAGCAAGTCTGACTCAAAAGAGGTTATTCCTGTAAGTTTTGGCTCTAACTTCTCTCTTGTGGATGCAGTGATGGACAGGCATTGCAGTCATAAAGCTTTGCTACCTTCTCTATGATCAAAGCAGAAGTGAACTTGCAACTTAATCAAGGTTCTTAAGCCATGTGCACTGAAATAAAAATAAACTTCACATTTGGGCAGATTTGCCATGGGCACGTTTCAGCTGAAAATGTTTTGCTAGTTGGAAAGAAAAGTCTAAGCACAAAAATTCTTCCCTTCCAAAGTTCCATGTTTTGTTAGAAGACTGGGACACACAACTCCAGGGCATTTACCAGGACAACTTACATTAACCTTAGTGGTAATTATTTATTTAAAAACCCATTCTGTTTCTAGGAATTTATCCTGAAGTTAGAAGTTAAATTTTTTCCACTGCCATTGAGTCCTCTCAGGCACTTGCACTTTAGACACTCTCAATTTTAGATTTGTCTTAATAAAGTCAGCAAAAACATCAACTTTCTAAGCAACAGGTTTTTATAAAATTTTACTCTTCCTAAAGAAAAGAAGATCATCTCCAGGCTGAAAGTCAGCATTTCAGAACAGAACAAAGCTCCGCTCTGTTGTTAGACACTAAAGGCATCATAAATGCATAAATAAATCATAAATATGCTTATATTTCCATACACCTAACACACCATGCAATCACATCATGTTGTGCCAAATGAATCCTTTGCTATTTATCATGCTTTGGGGGTAGCCAGGCTCCACTCAGATGAGCACAGGGACCAGGAGACTAAGTCACGAAGCCTGTTGTCTTATTAGATATTCAAAGATAGGAAGAGCTGCCACCATTTAAGAGCTGGATCACTGAGAGGTTAAATCACTTGCTCAGGCTGACACTGGAAATCAGCAATATTTAAATTTGCCTCTCAAAACAAGTCCACAAGGAAATAATGCTTTTTAAAAAAAAAAAAAAAAAAAAAAAGAAGAAGAAGAAGAAAAAAAAAAAAGAAAAGAAAAGAAAAAGAAAAAATCCAGCTGCTGCTTTGGGGCTCTTTGCCTAACACCACTTGCTTCATGTGAGCTCCAAGAAAGCAAAGCAAAGCCCGTTCCTGGGGCGTGTACGGCTGAGGGAGCTGCCTTTTCACCTTCTTTTAATACAGTGCTGTTATTGTTTTTGTGCACATTGATCTTATCCCTGGAGAATTTGGAAGGCATTTCAAAGAGGCAGGGTGTTGGTAGTAGCCTTGTTTTGGTGCATCTCCTGTGTTGCTTCAGCTATTCATTCTTACTGCCTAGAAATCAGGATGTCTCCAATCCTCCAACCCAATCCGAGCAGGCACACCCTGGGTCAAAACGCAGTCTCAGGCCTCGGTTTGACTTCGTAAGGGCACAAGAATTTGCCCATGAGGCTTTGATTGCATGTTCCAGGTTGAAGGATGTATTTACAGTTGTCCCTTTTTCCTTGGTTGTGTCCCAAGCCAGATTCCTCAGTGCTCTCTACCATAGGATTTTCCTATTACATGGGGATTTTTCCTCCCTCTAAGTCATTAGCACTGTAATTTCTTCTCTGTGTTTTGGGGCTTTGCTCCTCCTGTACCAGCAAAAAAGGAGATGAGCAAAACATCTCTCAGCTCATGCTACAGCAGCAGTGATGGGAGGGAGGCCCACGGCAAGCCAAGGTTTCTCGTCACCCTGCAGTCACCTCTGTGGTCTCCTGCAGCCACTGCAGCGTTTGCAGACATCCAGCGAAGCTCGAGACTGACCCGCAAAACAAGCGGAAACAAAGGTCACTCCCACCATTTTGCTGGAAAGAAATTCCAGTGGCTGCTCAAACCCCATAATCTAGCTTTGATTAATGCGTAGCGAAGCCAGAGCTGGTTTCTTCAGAGATGCTCAATTTTGAACAAAGTCTTAACTGCTGAGAAAGGGGGGGAAGAGGAAAAAAGACACAAAACATAGAACCCCTGAAAGTTGAAGGATGAAACAGCACAGCTGAAACACAGCAGCAGACCTGCTTGCAGGAGCATTCACAAGTGACAGCATTTTTCTGCACAAGCCCAAGCTGCTTCAGGAAGCAGCAAAACAAATGTGCACCGGTTTCCTAAGGATTTGTACCACCATTCTGCCCTCTCACCCACACTGCTGCATTTAAGGACATTCAAAGACCCTTCTCCAAAACCCTCCTCCCTTCCTGCTTGCAAGTTTGGTTGAAGATGACCTGTGGATTCCAGGATTTGTAGCGTTGGGGCAGGGGGGAACAGGGAAAAAAGGTGTAGTGATCTCACACACGTCGTTTTGCTAAGAATCCAGCATCAAAATGGGTTTATGGCTGAGTGAGACTTTTTGGATGCAAAAGCTGTATTTCAGGTTGACAAGTGTACCTTGCTAAAGGTATGCAGAGCTCCAAAGGTGAAGTTTCCCCACGTCCCATCTCTTGCCTTAGCATTGTTGGCTGCAGCTTGTGGCTCCCATGCACTATGCTTCCCCCTCCCTCCCCCGCCCCGCTGCCAATCACCCTAACCTCCCTCTCAAACAGCTTATATTTTTAGCTGAATTTTAAAACGAAGAGAGAGGAAGAAAAGGGCAGAGAGGGACAGAGAGACAGCTTGAGAAAAACACCTGGCATAAAAAAAAAGCTTTAGCCTAAATAGGTAAGAATTGGCAAAGCTGTAAGCAGTCAGAAAGCTGCTTCTTCCAATGAGAACCATCAGGCAAGCAAGATAGGTGCGTATCCCCTCATAAAAAATGCAGACACCTCGCTCCATAGTGGATAGGACGAACAGCAGCAAGTCTGAGTCACAACAAGTGAGATTGGATTAGGTGACATGGGAGCATTGAACTGTAAAGAGTTAAAACCTGGTGCAGATTCCCTGGCCAAAATTATTGTTCATCGTAGGAGGCTGTTGGATAGATTTGTTGGATTTCCAACCAGTAGGCTGGAAATGGATGGAGTGCAACCATCCTGGCCCTTAGCCAAGGGCAGGGAACTGGACATAGAGCACAAGCCAGGTGACTTGTCAGGGCTCCTCCCAATCACCCTCTGCCCAGTCACTCACACACACAACAGCAGTAACGCTCTTCCCTTAACAGAGGGTTTTTGTAACTGCTGAAGCAGAATGTTGCTAACATGCCCATTTCAGCTGAGGCAACATCGTTACCCCCATCTGTCAGAAGTGATGAAAGAGGCACATGGAGGTTTGGTGACATGCTCATAGAAAGCTAGTTTGGGTAGGGCTGATGACACTAGAGTTCTGCATTCCTGCCTTCCTGACTTCTTCCAAGTCATTCTTTCCCCTTGATAATTTCAGAAAAGTTCACACGTACACCCTAGAGCAGGAGAAGAACAGGGAAAAAAAAAACTACATCAATCAGTGGCTGTGAAGGTGTATTTGAGCACAGTACCCTAGGTCCTCCTTACAGCTACCTCATTCTCCTCTTTTCTCCAGCCAGGGGATTTCCACTCTGTTCTCTGATCCAAGGTTGCATACATCCCTTTTACCTAGCAGTTTGCCATACTGTCTTCTGAAGAAGAATAAAAAAAAAAAAAAAAAAAAAAAAAAAAAAAAAAGGACTAAAGGACTGGATTCTGAGTTCTTCCTCCGCAGTTCTCATTTCAGATCTCCTTTTCAATGTTCTCCTTCCATTTCCAAGCTACACCAGATGTCTAAGTACTTCATAAAACTGGGATTCCCATTTATTTGCTTTTCCTGTTCCTTCTTTTTCAAGGTCACATTTCAATAGCAGAAACTCAAACAGAAATCCTTTTTGAGTCAGTGGAAGCCACTTGGCAGCATTAGAAGATGGATCAGAACATCCTACCCCTGCCCAACTAACACCACTAGGGAAGCAGCTCACAGCCCTAGGAACAGGGTGTCTCCCATCACTTCTTTTGCTCTGGTGATAGCAGCTTCCTCCAACTTCTCATGGACCAGCAAATCTGACTCAGTTTTAAGCTTCTTTTGAAGCTTTAGCGATCTCGAGATGCAGAAGTAGGTTCCCCGCACCCCCACACCCCTGAGAAAAGATCATCTTGTAGACTTTGTTTTCATATCCTTAACATTTATGGTAATTTTCTCAGTAGCACCAAATTGTTCGCTTGTTTCTTTGGTTTGCTTCTAGATGTGAAACTACCATGAATTCAAGTTCCATTCTCACTTTGTGTTCCGCAGACTCAGATTTCCTTGTGTTGGATCCTGGCCTCTACCAGATTTGCTCTCATTTTGTTTTCTATTGTGGTATTTTAATGGCTCCTTTCTGCTCTTGTCCACGGTATCTTACTGGCTCTTTTCTGCTCTTACAAGGAGTGTACTACCATTTCTGAGTTTTGCCTTTTAATATGTCTTTATCTGGCAGGAAACCCAAGTAACATTAATTCCCAAGGATGAAAACCAGGTGTGCTCATTGTGCTACTGTTTTAGGGTCTAGAAGGGCTATGTTTGAACACTCAGTTTAGGCTCCCGCTTACAGTAAAAGCCCAATACGAATCGAGAAGATTCACACCATCAGCTTCACTATTAATCTGGACGCACGTGTACCAAGGACAACGTCTCATGGCACCCCAGAATTACCTTACTGCCAGATCCGCAGCAGGATTAATGACCTGCTCACTGTGCAGAGTCAGCACAAGCAATGGTCTGTAGCAACGGCCCTTGCAAAACAAACCACCAGCCTCTCTGAATCAGCCAGCCAGGAGATCAGATTGTGTACTTCGTCTCCCTTAGAGACTGTGGAAGTGGGGCTACGCAGCGCATAGGCTGAGTTTGTCTCCTGTTGGAGATGCCAGACACCTGAAAGCATCTCCAAGAAACGCATTCCCCCAAAACCATGAAGCTGGGAGAAGTTCCCACTTTCTATCCACTGAAAGAATCCCTATTCATTTTAATTTCAATTACAGTCTCTGAAACACTCAGCAATTACTTTGGAGCAAGATGAAATCAAAGCTGGTTGGGTTAGTCTGGTTTTTAGGTAACTGGAGCTCAGAGTCAAAGCCGCACACCATTACAGTCCCCACCCAGGCCCAGAAGTACCCATTTACCAGCATTTATGAGAAACACTGTATTTAGTACTAATGAATTCATTGGTGAAGGTCTAACAGAAGTCCAGAAGCACTATGCCATGACTGAAAGGTGGCCCATATGCCATCTTTCACATTGTGTCACATGAGGATTGTGCAAGGTGCTTTGAAAGTCTGCTCCACACATTTTCTCTGAAGCACCCATAATCCACCTTTTCATGCTTATGTAGGCAAAACTCTACCAGGGATGATAAGCTGCAGAGTCCTGAGCAGAGAGGCAAGCAGCTAAACACAACACTTGCCTCTGCACACACCAGCTGCTTCCACTGTGTTTCACAAATAATGGTGTTTAATGACAAACAGGAGCTTTTCTGAAGGAATGACACAGCCACAACACACAAGTGAGAAAACGGGATCATGAGCCCCAAGTAATTAAGCACAAGGAGCCAGGTTTCAGGCACAGTCAAAGCAGAGGTGTACACAAATAAAGACATGAAGACAAGTCTCCAAATCGCCTTTGAACTGAAGAGGAAGTGCTCATGGCAATGTAGGATGCAAAGCTGATTACACTCTTCTCTGTACCAAAACGTATGTATCCAGGGAACTTATGACTGCTGAAAGATTAAAAGGGGACTAAAATGCAGCACTATCTTCATTAACACTTCCAAAAAGTACTTGCCCGCATTTTCATCCTGCTGTCTCTTCAAAGACTTCAGAAGACACTTACAGACCATCAAAAAAACCCCAACATCCCGAAAACAGAGGTAGGGAAATTGAGGTGTAGCTTATTTTCCTGCCCAGCTGCATAAGACAAAGCAGCAACCACAACTCAAAGATCTTGAGTCTCCAGCCTTTATCTCCTGCAGCAGCTAGTTATATTCCCAGCCTTTCCCACCACATGAAGCTTAGCCTAGAGCTTCATAGGAGCAGCCCAGCCTTAAGTTCTCTTCTGTTGCATTCCATGCACTATCCTCTCCTCATTTTATCCAGGACTTCAGCAACTCAAACTCTTGCGGAGAACAGGTTGCCTCCTTTAATTTCCTATATTTTCCATTTAAAGATATTTCTGAGTAAATCAATTTCTTAATGGTCTTTTTGACTACCTAATTTTCACTCTGAGCACATCAAGCCTTCGCCGTGACAAGCACTCACCTGCAGGACTTGCAGGGCTGGTGCATGTTACTGCCAAGTAACATTAGCTCTTTTCTGGTTTCTTTTCAGTTTAACTCCTAACTAGAGCTGAGCACCTGTGAGCAGATATAGGTTCAAAAGAGCAGTTATGTACATGCTTGAAATATTGAGCCAGCAGCAGCGATTAAAACAGTGATCTGGGTCAGAAAGCACTCAGACTGCTGATTACTTGGGAACCAACAGAAGAGCTGCTGCTCAGGCAAAGCCTCTGCAGATATTTGCACCAACTCATGCTCCAGTGAGCCCTCACATTTCCATCCGAGACCCTTTTCCCATCACCACTTTTCTTGATGTTCAGTTCAGCTTTATTTGGAAGCCCATGAGGAAGACACTCCAGTGGTGCTAGCAAAGTACTGTAGGAAGTTAACACCCCTTGCAGTCACAGGGTTGTTAGCCTGACAGATGCCCACAGCTGGCAAGCTTCTGTAATCTGTTGAGCAGAATAACACACACTTTGCACATAGCTCAAAGGTACTTTCTAACAGCAGGGAAACATAAGCTTCAGCCTAATTTTTCTTCTTAGGTATCATTACTCTTGTGGGCCTTTCTTGCAAGATGTACTGTCCTCACCCTGAGGAGCTGACTTCTCAAGCACAGCTTTATCCCAACTGCTGAAGACAGAAATAATAGATCTAAAGCAGCCATTTTCTTTAACTTGTCAATATGTTTCAAATGACTGGGGCTCCTCCTGCATTTTGCACTGCGCTCACATGTGTGGCCTCAGCCCAGGAAGATTTTTATTCAGCACATGCCTAAAACCCATTGACCTGAAGGAGAATCAAGCTTGCACCTCAATTCTTTTTTTCCCTCCCTGAAGTGAGACCTGAGAGGCTGCGTATTTTTTCTGCTTGTTTAAACATAGAAACCCAAGACTGTAACACAGTCTATTGAAATGTTCTTCTACCACTGCTCCACCAGCTCATGAATCTTGTGGAAAGGACCCCAGTTACAGGTTGCTGCAACTGTGGTAAGAGCTGAGCCTTACATTTATCTTTCCATAGCATATATGAATGACTAAGATGTATGATATTTTCTTGCTATCAGATTTAGCAGAGTTTTGGAAGCTTGTGGCATATGACAAACTTTGAAATGTTTTCCTTGGATTGAATATCTGGATGCATTTTGATTAGGGGGAAATATATACTGGTGGAAGTCATGCAATGATGAATTCAGCTTCCCATTGCTTTCTCAGGCTTGCTATTCATTTTAGGTGGAACAAATTTGTGTCAATTGAATAATTCCATAGAGGCACTGATTTATATGGAAATTAAAAGCATAAAGTAAACATTTAAAGAGTTTTAATCAGAAAGAATATTGTTTTTATTAACTCCAGAATTTTCAAAAAAAAAAGGACCAACTATTTTCCAAGCTGTGGCAATTCCCCAAAAGCTTTCCCCTTATGTCAACACAGTGTAGGCTTAGCCACATGGTTTTGAAAACCCAGAATAGCCGTCTTCAGGTTTCTACTGTGCAAAACTATTAACACCCAAGTAGCCTTGGCTGCTGTACAGTCCTTTGGCATCGGGTAGTTTAATCAAAATAATCAGAAAGGGGCTGACATTAGATCCCACCCATACTGGAGTAAGGAAGTTTAAAACAAAAACATCCACTGGAACAAGAGTTTCAGTGATAACTATTACCCTCTTGAGAAGGTTTTGGAAAATGCAGTTTGCAATAAAGTTCTCTAGTGCTCTGAGGGGAGAAACAATTGGTCTATATTTAGGTTGAAAACTAAACAGTAGTAAACTCAGGGAGCGTGTCTCCTGCGACCACGCTCAGGAGAAGGGAGCCACGGACAGAGGGCAGGACCAACGGCCTGCCTACGCTGGCTGCTGTCCTGAGACATCTCCGAGCAGGCTGACGGTCCAGAACTGCATTTCAAAATACCACAGCCAGAAGCCCTAGCATCCCTTCAGCAGTGGCAGCTCCCAAATCTACATGCCTACACAACACCCTGCAGCACCTGAAGGTCAGTGTCAGCACATGCCAGACCTCCTAAAGCAGCTCTCCCAAACTGTGTCAGACCTACGCGTGCATCCCAGCCATCTTGAAATAATCCACTTTTCGGATTAATGATGAATCCCATTGTTCCCTGTACACTACCCAAAAGCAGTTATGCAAGAACACATAAATCTGAATGAGAAAAGGAGTTGTGGATCTTCCAGATTTAAGCTAAAGAACTGAATCATGTGAAGTAATTACAGACTCACAGGCAGCAAACGCTCCCGTCAAGGCCACATTCTTTTACTTAAAAAGGCTGTATCTTTTCCTGTGTTAAATATCCTCATCTAAATAATGAACTTTCAATATACACAGGCCAATAAATATGGCCTCGGGATTACATATTCAGCATCTTCAATAAATAAAGCTATGATTTCAGCTACTAACTAGTTATGAATAATAATTTAAAACAACAAAGCAACCAGACATTGGTATTCAAATGCAAAGTTAAAACAACATTTCAAGTTATAAAATAGTTTTAAATTGTCACTAACAGGAGCCATTCTCCTCCAGTCAGCAGCCCATTATCACAGAGCTGAACAGCCGAGAGGCTGCCACCTCTTTTTCCAAGCTTGGTTCAGCTTGGCCCTCGGGTCTGAGGTAATAGCCGCTGGTGGCTGGCAGTGCAGGACTGCGTGCGCTGAGGTTATGGAGTACACTCCTCGTTGCTAGCTCGACAGGTCTGCACACTGTTGGGGACCCAACTTACGGACTTTCACTTGTAGCTCACCAGTTCAGTGCTGATCAGGAAGAGTAATGACAAGATAATTGATCTCAGATGGCCATTTGGTAGTCTCCAAAAGATGGACACGGAGGTCTTGGCTCATTTCTCAGGGGACAAGCATCCACATCATAGGAAACTGGCACCACACCGTTTCTCTGCAAGAGCCAGGCCTGGAAGGAGATGTGACAAATGCCCTCTTTTCTTATGCTTAGCGGTGGTCCCTTCACAGCAGGGCTGGAGCACACTGACAGAAGGGGTTGAAGAGTGGGCTCTTGCCAAGAAACTTCACAGCAGCTCTGAATAGGCAGGCTGCCTTTTCGCAAGCCATCACTGTTCCCAGCAGAGGAGACAGAGGTTTGCTAACAACCCATTTGTGTGCCGGGGAACTTGATGCCCATGCCTAATTGGAGAAGCGCTGACGATGCTCTCTTCTAATCAGAAACTACTGTTTGCATTATGGTTCTCTAATAACATATCCGCTGTCCTTCAAGTGCAGGAGGAAAAATATGACCCTTTGCAACTCATCTGCTGGCTAAAATTAGCTGTTTTTAGTGGTAATGCATTTCTTAAATTATGTCCAGTGGGGCAGAAAGTCTCAAAAAATACTCCTCTCAGGAGGGTCATTTATTCTGACAGAAATGCTAAAGCATATATCTTTCTGTCATGCCTCTGGCCCTCAGAAGAATTTCTAGATACAGTATTGCTATTTTATTTCTTTCACTTAAGCATTATTAATTGCCTCCCTGGTCCTCTCTGCTGAAAACAACTGTCTGGGGTCAGACTCCAGGGCTGTTGTTTCCATTCCCACTACGCACAAAGGACTGGTTCATTACCGAGCTTTTCTGGAGGAGACGCAAGCGGACGGATCCTGCTCTCCCAGTGCTTCATTCTGCAGTCACTGTTTTAATAGCAAAGCTGCTCAACAGGTTTGCTCCCGATGCAGAGGAACAGACAAATCTCACCCTCTCGCATGGGATTAGCCAAAAGCCAGCAGGGACCAAGTCAGAGCAGAAGGATCATTCAGTGCATCCTCTGGTTATAGCGTTGGGGCTCCTCCGTCAGCATGGGAGGCAAACCCAGGAGGGTCCTGGCCCCGGCAGGGTTGAGCCTGCAGGCACCTTGGCTTAGCTCAGCCCCATGGGAAGCTGCTCCGGGGAAAGCATTGCAGCAAGGAAGCCTCGGCAGGTGGCTGGGGAAGGCGGAAGGAGAGGCGCTTGCTCTGCTCCCCAGCCCAACCAGGGCACGCGGCCCCAGGCGGGGTCCCTGCAGGGACCGGCCGGCCCCACGGGCGCCCAGGCAGGTCCAGCCAGGCAGCAGCACCGCTCTGCGCGGGGACTGCTGGGCACGCAAAACTGCAGCCTGGCGGGGGGGGGGGGGGGGGGCAGAGCTGCCGCAGCTCTCAGGACCCACGAAGAGAGTAACGAGCAGTTCGTTGATGGTGGGAAAGTGCACAAGCAGCACGCAAGTGCTCTATTTGCATGTATAATGGCCATGCCTGCTTCTCCCTCCCCTCCTCCTCCTCACCATCCCCTCCCTGCTTTTGCTTCCATAAATTAGGGAGTGGACCCAAGGGGCAACTCTTCTCCAGGGCGGGTGATTTGGTTGCAGCAGGGTGTAGCCGCTGCATGCAAATGCGCTGCCGTTTCCTCTTCTGCTCCACGCACATCCGAAGGGACGGGGCTCCCTCGCGCCAGCACGGCGGGCGCTCCGTGTCCTGCGCCCGGCGCGGCAGCCCGGGAGGCTGCTCCCGCAGCGCTCCACCAACAAGCCTGTTTCTGCATCGCTTCCTTCCCCCTGGCAAACATGCTGGGGAGCAGCTGGGGCTTCCCAGCAGCTCCTGCCTCTCCAGAAAGGCATTGGCAGGATTTCCCCTGTTTTCATAGTTTTGGCCTGCTTTGAATTAGGACGAGGGCCCGGCTGGGGACACAGCTCATCTGGGCTCCAAGGAGGCTTCTCACACCCCTTCCCGAGGCACTCGTGTGCTGCCAGGCTGCACCAGCGACAGATCCCTCCAGAGTCAGGCCAGCACTGGCTGCCCTTCACAGCCATCCCTGCAGGGACGTTACGGTCTGACAGCCACCAAGGGCAGGAACTGGCCTTACAGTCCAGCTTGCCCTCAATGCACGCCAGCAACAGGTCCTTCAATGCGTGCACCTGAGCCACCCAGCTTTCCCCTCCCTACACATGCTCTCCTGTGTGCATTTCCAAGCCCTGGCCCATCCCTGCTATCAAATAGGGCATTTTTAAACTGCCACAGGACAAGCATACACTTAATTCACAGCAAAGCCCCAGCACACAGGCTTCCAAGGTCCCCCAGACAGCTCTGTCACTGCTCCCATGCTTCTGGACTAAACTTCAGCTCAGCATAGGACTTCTGGTAAAGTTATCATCTTTTCAGACAAGATTTTTATTTCTTCTCCTGTTCCATCATTTTTCTCCCTGATAAACGCTCTTCTCTTTGCGGCATCTGCCCCAGGCCTTCATTTCCCAGGACAAGGTTGGTAAGGCGCTCCTGCAGATACTGCAGGGCCCTGCTTCTTTTTTCACAAGACACTCCTTCTAGTCTAACTGATCTCCCCACTTCTCATTTTGCTATCTGGCTGCACAACAGAAAAACCCCATCACCTTAAACACACCACAATAAGCCGCAACACCTCCTCGCTTTGAATTTACCTGTTCTGCAGCATTTCTTCCCACTCTGCAAGGAGCAGACACTCAAGCAGCTCCTCCTCCGAATAAAAATCAGGTGCGTGAGCCCATCCTCACAGGGCCCAGGAGCATCACAAGCAGCTATAAAAGCACCAGATTTGGGGGATTCAACCTGGAGACCCCAGCCCTCACCTTTTTGCACACCCCCCTGCAGAGAGGGGCCTGCACAGACCCCCCAAGGTGGGCTGCAGCCTTTTCTAGCCCTGCTTGGGCAATGCCTGAGGAGCCCCAGGTGCGTGGGGGGGCCCTTGCAGCCCCCCTGCAGGTGCCCAGCTCGTGCCCCTCACCCGCTTCGTTCGGCCGCCGCGGCTTCAAGCGCGGAGCAGAGGAGCCCAAGTGAGGGCTAGCTTTTGTTACAGTGCCACGGTGCCAAACCCCCCCTTTCTGCTTAAAAACGAGGGGCTCGCGCGCGTCGCCCCTCCGCGGGGCCCTGCCGGCGATGCTCGGGCAGAAAGCAGCTCTGCCCCGCGCTCCGGTGCGCTGCGCTCGGCTGCTCTGTTTGGTGCCGATCCTAACGCGCTCCGCTCGGTGCCCGGGCTCTAACGAAGGAAATCGTAACGATCCGACGCTGGCAAGCAGCAAAGCAAGGCGAGGAGCCGTCCTGCCGCTGCCGGCAGCAACTTTCCCAGCCTCCGAGAGGCTCTGCAAAAAAAAAATAAAATTAAAATAAAATAAAACCCATAAAAATACATGTGTGACTTGGAAAAAGCCACTCCATTGCATCACTGGCCAGAGCGGCCGGGTCTTGTGAAACGCCGCAGCGATGAAACCAGCAGACGTGCTTCGGTTTGCTTTTTTTTTTTTTTTTACGAGACGTTTCAGATCTCTGGTGGAGGAAAGAGGGAAGATGACTCATCCTTCATCGTCCAGACCCGAGGGGGGGGGGAAGGAACAACAGAAAAAAACCCGTTTTTTGGCCAAGCGTTTAAATCCGCTTGTTTTCCCGGTGCCTGCGGGAAGGCCGGGGGCCAGGGCACTCCGCTCGGGCTGCGAGCGATCCCCGCGCGCCGCCTCCGCGCGGGCCGGCTGCATTTCCGTTTCTTTCCAGAAAAAACAGCGGCGGCTCCTGGGTGAGCGCGCCTAAGCGGTGCTCGCGCCCGGCTCCAGCTCTGCACGGGCACGTTGGAGCCGCCGCCGCCGCCGCCACCGCCGCCGCCGCCGGGGACACGGGCTGCCCCAGAGGGCGAGCGGAAAAAAGCGCCGACGCTGCAGAAGGCAAGGCGCTCGGTACCGGGAACCGAACAATTACAGGGATTACCTGCAGCGACGGGGCCGGTCTTGGCTTCGCCGGCGCTCTGAATTGCGGCGGCCAAAGCCCGCAGCAGCTTTGGCTCTTAATAAATTATTGCTTAATAAAGCACCGTGACGTAGCAGGAGGCTCTAGCCCTTACCCAGAGGATTTCATGCAGCGCGGCGGCGGCGGCCGTGCCAGCAAACCTCGAACGGCAGGTTCGGTGACTTTCCACGGGGGCCTTAAGAATCCAATTTTGCTTTCAAATTTGCTGCCTCCAGGCAAGATGTAGCAAGTTTTTACACCCATGGTGCCGCGTTGTCTGTGTAGTGGGTCCCACGCGCGACGCGGAGGAGGAAAGCACAAAGTTATCTGTGCAAAGGATGCTAATGGGCAAAATCATTAACCACGCAGCAGGGCCGCCGCCCCCCGGGCCACCCGCCCCCGCGGCCGGCCGCACGGGTGGCTGTGACGCGAGCGCGGCGAGCGCGGCCCGCGCACCGCTGTGCCGGGGCGGCTCGGCCCCGTGGAGCTCCACGTGTTCCCCCAGCGCTCCGCACCGCGCTGCCCGGCGCCAGAAACCAGTGGCTGCCCGGGGAGGGGGTTTGATTTCGGTTTCAGGGCGGCGGGCAGAGAGCTGCCCCTGCTAGGAATTTTCTATGCGCAACTCAGGAGGTTCGTAAAGTCGCTTTAAACAAGGAGAAGCAGCGAAGGGCCGTGTTTCCCGGGCGGTTTCATCTACCCCGGCTTCCGAAGATTTGTCGATGCGGTAAGTCCTTCAGTAAAAGGTGCCGTAGGTGTTGCCAGCCGGCTGGACTCGGCAATCGGCTATTGATCAGCTGTTTGCGCAGATCAACTGTTCGGCACTTAATAACGCTTTATAAAACGCTCATCAGTCACTTCCTAGAAAAGAAAATGTTGTGCAAAATGCCTCGTTCCCACAGACTGGGACCAGGCAGAGGAGCCCTCACCGGTCCTCTTTCCCCTGAGCCCGTCCAGGGCTTTTCCAAGCCTGCCTGGACTGTCAGGATCCCCGTGGTTCACGACGGCGCGAGGCGGCCGAGACCCGCGCCGGCCGCCCCGGCGCTGCCCCGGCACGCGGGCAGCCGGAGAGACGCGGCTCTGTTGCAGCGGATTTGGCAACGACTTTTATCCAGGCGAATTTTCCAGGAGACTTTGTGAATGAGATGTTTGTCTGCCGGCTCTTCACGGTTTATGCAGCGAGGTTTATTCTCGGGGAGTGGTCAGCGCCCGCGCTGCCCGAGCCCGGCGCCGCCGCTGAGCGCTGCAGCTCCCCGGGACCGAATAAATCAGCGAGCCGAACGCGAGCCGTGCGCAACGCGGCGCCGTCGGACTCCGCCCGGTGCAGGATTTCCCCCGCTCGGGGGTTTTCTTCCAAAGCCTGGATGCGTCAGGCGATTAGTTTGGATTCTGGTTTGGAGGGCGCCGGGGCCGATGCCCCGGGGCCGCCTCAAAGCCCCGCAGCGCCGGGGCAGATGTTGATTTAATGAACCGAGGCCCCGAAGCTCGGCGAGCGCCTCCTGAATGGTCGCTATTCTTACGCTGGCGCTGGTACCCGCCGGCGCTGGCCCACCTTGTGATGCCTCCTTGTGCGCCAGCCCCACGGACGCTCTTACGGCCACCAGCCCCGACCTTGCAAAGCCTGGGCTGGAACGAGCTCAGCTGCAGGCGCCGGCGTGGTTTGGCGTGCGAGGCGTGTGTGTATTTTGCGGAGAGGGAAAAATAAATGAAGGTCACCAACGGAGCTGAGCGCTGGAGGACTGTGGGGCGAAGGAGCTCTCGCATCCAGCCGGGCCTACACCTCCCGCGAGTCCCGCTGAGCGGCTTGGTCTGCGGGAAGAGCTTCTCCTGCGCGGGCGGGTGCGGATGTGTCCCGCTGCCCCTCTCGGCAGACGGGCCGATGGCCTCGGCTCCCCCCCCCGCCGCCACGCTCCGGGGCGTCCGACGTTGTTGAGGACCAAGCGGCGGCTTTGGAAACCTCCAGGCAGCGGTAGCTGGAGATGGCAGCTCTCGGCGATGCTCCAGAACACGCCGGGCTCGGCAGACCCCCCCCCCCCGGGAGCCGTGTCCTCCTCCAGGGAAAGCTGGGTCCAGCACGCGCGATGGGCCGCTCCTGCGGTCGAGCCTCGGCCCCGTCCGGCCCCGGAGCCCCCGGCCCGACCCGGGCCGGACGACGTCGGGGCCGAGGGCGCCGCGGAGGGACGAGGCGCTGTTCGTCACGCGCCGCCGAGGGGTACCCACGTGAACGCACGCTAATGCGCAGCAGCGAAGGATTTGCTCGCCCAGCAGAGGCTCCCCGGCAGCCGCTGCAATCCCTCTGCTAACACCCCTTTAGGCACAAGCTTTATTTAATCCCATCATTAAACGCGTTCTTCTGGGAGCAGCGGCGAAGCAGATTTTTGTCCGGCTTTCCCGTCCAATTTACACAGCGTGACGGCGCTTTCCGAAACTGGAGAGCTTCCGGCCAGACTCGCAGAGCTGCGAGCTCCCGCGCCGCGAGCCCGCTCCGGCAAAGCCCTCGGGCCAGCGCCGGCCCGCCCGGCGCCGCCGCGCGCCCGCCCGCGCCTCGCCGCCTTCTGCAAAGCTCCCTGAGAAAAGCAGAAAGCGCGAAGCTGGGGCGTAAAACCCGCGCCCCCCGCTTCCGCCTCCGACGGGGGCTAAAGCGGAGGAAATCGGGCTCGCTCGGCGCGGGGGTTTGTGCGCGCGGCCGTTTCCCAGCCCGGGCTGCCGGGCTTGGGCCCGACGCGCCCCGCGGCTCTGCCGCCGGCCGCAGCGGGGAACGCCTTGGCCGGGAGACGCCGGGAGCTTTTAATAGAAACTCGAAAGTTTAAATTGGCACGGCGGCCGCCGAACGGGCGCTTAAAGCCACACTGTGCGGACGGTTTATTTAACAAAAAAATAGAATAATAATAATATTATGCATGTAAAACAGAGCGGGCGAGAAGGCGGCTGGTCTAGCGAGGCTTCCCCGCGCGGTGGGGAACGACAAGAAATCGCTGCTGCCGGGCTCAGAGTCGTGACTTTTAACTCGCGTTTCTTCGCGCGGCAGCTGCCGCGGGGTGCTGAGCGCTTCCTCTTGGCGTGGAAAATCCCCGCGGGGCCGGGCGGCGCGCAGAGCCGCCGCGCTTGCTCACCTCGGAGGGGAAACACGGCTTTTTATTTATTTATTTTTCTTGCAAGGGGCGACTGTCCCTACGTGTTTATGGTCGCAGTTAGTTCCCGCAGCCGCTTCGGTCGAGCCGGCGGCCGGCTGCGAACGCGAGCGTCCCCCCTCCTCCGGGCAAGGGCTACGAAGCGCTCGGAGGGCTCCACGCAAAATATTTAACATCCAGCGTGTGGCCGCTTTGCTGGTAGCAAATTCCTTCTGCAATCTCCCCTGTAATTTGTGGCGGGCAAACCTTGTTTGAGTTTGAGGATTTCGCACATTTTTCCTTGCTGCGCCGGTTTCGAGGCAGCCGCCCGAGCCGCCCAGGCTCCGTTTTGTGTGGTCCGGCCACCCGGCGAGCGCGCGCCGGCGGCCGCCTCCAGCCTCCTCTTCCTCCCGGGGAGGAAGGCGCGCGAGCCCGGAGCAGCCGAGCCGGTTGATTTAACGAGCGGCGTGCGGCTTGACGCTGGGGAAAGGTAATTAAGCTGCAGGAGCTGCTCCTCGCCTTGTCCCCGGTGGCCGCGGACCTTCACCCGCGAGGTCTGGGCTTTCGCAGGTCCTGCCAATTAGAAGCGCGTCCGAGCCGAAGGCTGCAGACTCCACCGACCGAGCCGGAAACGAGGGAAAAGTCATTTGTTCCCTGCTCCCAAAGCATTTTTTTTTAGGAAAAAGCCACCCAAGACAAAAAAAAAAAAAAAAAAAAAAAAAAAAAAACTCCCCAGCAGCTATTTTGGTAGCTGCAGCAGCGCCGGGTGGCCAGCACGGTGCCCTCCCCACGGGAGGAACCGCCGCGGCTCCGGTGGACGCTGCGCGGCGGCGAAGCTGTACCACGAACCAAAGCAAACTCAGCGGGGAGGGACCCAAACCCGGCCCGGGCGAGGCGTTTTTGTTTTTACGAGAAGCGTGGGAGCACGGCTGAATTTCTCGCGGCCGCTGCGCAGGGGAGGACGGCGGCAGCGGCTCGGGCTGACGTTCTGCAACCGGTGCGCGAAGGGGCAAGTCAGGATCGCTCCCCTTCGGCTTCGCTGCCCTCCTCCGGGAGGACTTCTAACGGCTCCTATTCCACGGATTAAATACGCAGGTTATATTGGGAAGCCTCCAAACTTGCCCCGGTGCAAAGCAAACGCGCAGCCTTCGGTCTTGTGGGGCGGGAGCCGTCCGGAGCCCGAAGCAGTGGCCTCCACCGTGCTGCCCCCCCTTAAGAAAGCCCCAAACATTCGCCCGCCCCGTCTGCGCAGCGATGCCGCCCCGAACGCTCCCCGGCGCCCTAAAGCACGTGCTGCGGGTTTTCGGGGAGCTCGGTCCCCGAGCAGCACAAAATCGGGATAATGGCAGAGGTTCCCGCGGTGTCCTCGCCGGCTCTGGGATTTCGCCCTGCGGCGTGACTGCCAGCCCACGCGGCCTTTCTGGCGCGGGCGGAAGCGGCAGCCGGGGCGCCGGACGGAGCTGCAGGGCAGCGGCCAGGGAGCGGCGTGCCGCAGGCGAGGCCTTGCGGGCCGCGGCTCCTCCTGGGCACGGCTTCTCCTTCCCCCCCCGGGAGCTGCAGCCGGGACAAACGCGAGGGTGAGGCGGGATTCCCGAAGGGACATGTGTGCGGGCATCGCGTGCGGGTCCCGGAGGCAGAGGGGCTCCGAGAGCCCCTGGATGAATTCAGTGGCTTTCAGCGCGGGTGAGGAAGCGTCCCTCGTAGGCAGCCAAGTTTCAGAAGGCAGCAGACGACGAAACCCCGTTAAGCTCGGGATGGCAAACCCCTCTCTGCACGAGGGCGGTCAGCGTCCAAGGCCTGAGCGCTGAGACGTCCCGGAGGGGAAGGCCGTAAGGCCGTAAGGCTATGGCAGCATTTCAGGCAGAGCCCGGACTCCCATCCCCTTCTGCTCTGGCCACGTAAAAAACACACTTTTGTGCCAGGGGAAAAAATAATAATAACAATGAAGAAGAAATAGGTAAAAGAGCCGCAGCCACTGCAGCCCTGAACCACCAGCGCTTTTCCGTTGCGGGCTTTAGCACTCCCTCTGGGGGAGCTCGGGCCGCTCCCGCCGCCGCTGGGACCGCAGCCGCGGGGGGGTCCGGGGGAGGTGTCCGGGGCGGGGGTCCGGGGGGTCCGGGGGGGGGGGTCCGGGGGAGGGGTCCGGGGGGTCCGGGGAGGGGTCCGGCGAGTCCGGCGCGCGGGGCCCGGCGGCCGCGGAGCCCGGCGCGGCGCCGCCGCCCGACGGCGCCCCCTGGCGGCCCCGCGGGGCGCCGCCGCCGCCGCCGGGCCGGGGGCTCCGCCCAGCGAGGGGGCGAGCAATAAAGTGATAAAACCGCGCAGAAAAACACCCGCCTGCCGGGCCAGGCAGACCTGGCCTTCCCGGGGAGCGTGTTTGCTGCTACAGCTGACGGCCCAGGGACACGAACTTGTTTTCTTCTTTTTTTTTCTTTTTCTTTTTAAGTGGAGAAAAAAAGGATGTTCCCCGTGAAAAATCTGCATCATCCTAAATCATCCTGGAGGCAAGCAGTCCTGTTAGAGCTGTCCCTTTGGCCCTGGGGCGAGCAATCCCCCTTTTTTCCTGCCAGCAGAAAATGCATCTCCAGCGACTTGCTGGGCGAAAGGTCCGTGAGGTCCAAAGCTGATGATTTACGCTCTTCATCTGCCTGTGCTCCCGGGCTTGGAGAAAAATCCTGTGGGAACAGGCAATTTATAAAGTATCTCCCTGAATGTAATCCCAAGGACACTTTATATGGCCGTTTCTGATAAATTCAGTAACCTAAGCCTGACCTTTAGAGACAGACCAAAGGTGGAGAGGGGATGGCAAGATTCGGATTCTGACACTGGGAATAAATCATAAAATAGTAAGGCCAAGAAGTGTCCTTGGACAGGCTAAACCCCTGAAAAAGATGCCAAACTATGTCAGCTTTCTTAATTTAATGGCCTAATCCCATTCCTTCCTGTGGCGTAGGCAGATCCTCAAGACGCGCCTGGCGTTATCAAGGAAGGTGTCCTGCCCAAATCACAGCGAACAGGTGCTTCTCGACACGCTTCCCCTGGAGTTTGGAGCGTCCAATCTAGTGCTTTAAAATCCTGCTGGGTGTTTGGGAAAGGTAGCCTTGGAGCCCAGTGACTTCAAGAGAGTTGTAACAGCAGAAATTTTTGGCCACTGAATCCAATTAGAGATCGGTGACGGGTGTGCTGCCAAAGTCAGCCTCCTCCAAAGAAAAAGAATTTGGGACCCAGCTCCAGACTTACTGACTCAGCAGGGAATCTCTTCCTGACATCCTGACTTTTGGATGTGGCCTTAGCGTCTGTGTTATTTAAATTGTCCTGCTAATGCAGACTCTGGAGCTAGTCATGAAAAATCAAACAACACCTTGAGGATGGAAGTCAAATACAGGGAGTTTTTCTCTGCCAAGTTATAGCTTTGGCGTTGAAAAACTGGTCCTTGACCACAAAGTATAGAAAGACTTTATTTCTGATGGACCAGCCCTGGAAGGGAACGAGTGGAAACAGTGAGACCACGGACAACCCCCAGGGCCGTGAGGGACCAGATCTCCAGAGGAAGAGCACAGATGCATGCCCTGCACCCAGGGGCTGTGAACCAGGCAGGTCCCTGCTGCTGGTCCCCACAGCTTGCAGGTGGGAGCTGCTGCTCACCCAAGGGTGGTGATGGGACTTGGCTGCAGCAATGGACCTCCAGCAGCAGCCTCACCTGCAATGCCCCGGGCACCTTACCCTGCGTCCCTCTGGGTCAGGTGAATAAATGCAATGCACCAACGATGGGAATGAGAATTGTAACCCTGTGGCACTCCAGCCCCATAGCAAGCAGAAGGAACTGGCAACGGGAGCAGGGTTCAGCCTTTCCATGCTCAGCTTTCTCCTGTGCCCTTGGAGGGATCACAAGTTGGTCTTGGTGAGATTTAGCCAATAAGGGCTATAAGTAACATTTGTTTCAGTTTATTATTGGTCCCTTGCTGTATCACTCCAGATGGAGAGACACGCATATAAATTATAGGTGTTTTTCCTAAGACATCACCACTGAGTTCAGTTGCTCCTTGCTTCCTAGAAAGTTTATTTTCCCTGGTGCCTGATACAATGCAGCAGGCTCTCGAGGGTAGTAAATCCACCTGAACTCTGCAGCGTGCTGCCCCCAAGTGACCGCAGAGAGCTGACATAGGTCTGGCAGTACCCAACACCAGGAATGCAGGCCTTGCGGTGTATTTAATATTGCCTGGCTTTCTTGGAAGGGTCTGTCCTGGACCTGCAGGTACTGCCAGAGCTGGGAAAGTGCTGCAACACAAAACTGCAGTCTTCACCAGTGTTTCTGGGATAGAAGCTCTCCGAGGCTCTTCACGTATCACATGCTTCTATATCAAACCAGTCATTTGGAATCAAACGAGCCAATCTAGGCTCTACGAGTGGAAGACAAGCATCCAGCCTGAGGCCAGGGAACTTCAGACTCTACGTGACTGTATGTATAACTGACTAAATACGTAACCGGAGTCAGGCCGAGTTCCTCTCTCTGTTTCCTATTTCAGCTTTGGTCTGCCTTTTCTATTTGACTAGCAGATCTACAGGGCTGGGACGGCCTCTCGTTTGCTATATGTGTAGCACCGAGCAACATAGCTGATATCTCTGGGAACTGATACTTATTTGCATGGAAAGTAATTGCAGACAGAGAGCAGGTGCAGACCTGGCAATAATGTCAGGATAGCTCCATGCGATAGCCTCTTCCCTCCCTGGAGGTGAAACAGGCACCATGCGTGGACCTTGGTGTGAGGAATCAGGGCTAGAAGCCATTATATTACCCCATAAATTCCCTCCTGGGTGGTGAAATGTGTTGGAAGACTTTAGACAATTTTGACTGCAGAGAGCTTTTTGCCCTTAATAATGCTTTTTGTGCCAAGTCAACATTTTTTTTTCAAAGTTCCAAACAATTTGTTGAACAATCTGGTGACAAAAGTGTTTGACGTCACTTTTCAGTCATCTTCTGCACATAACAGCGGAAAAACCTTCCTGTGCAGAGTCTGTTACGTACATTTATTCCTCCATGAAATATCTTCACTGTCTTTGCTGTCACCCCACGTCTAAGAGAGTCCACTTCCAAGGCATAACCTCTCCCTACACAACGCCAAGTCCACCAGCGCTTTCCAAGAACAACGTATCACACCAGAGCCCTTGCCTTGGAGATAACATCCTTAGCTTTGAAAGCTGAGTGGCTGTTTACTCCCCCCAAAATTTGGTTCCTGGATCTCAAAGCTGCCTGACGTTATCTTACACTCTATAATCCTCTTGCTCCTTGGAGGAAAGGCTCCTCCAAGTTAGGCGGCAAGGCATGGCTGGACGGTAACTGCTGCAAAATGACTTTCTCATAAGAACAGTAATTAGAGCCCTAAGCAGGGAAAAGGGCAGAAATAAGCAGAAATGAATATGGTCCAACGCAGCTCCTCAGTCTTGACCAAAGCAGTGCTGGCAGACCTGAAAAGCCAACTACAGTGCATGGGCAGTAGAAGCGGTAACGTCTGGAGGTGGGACAGATAAACAGCTAGATAAAAGATTAACCAGCAAAATAAACTGATGTCCACAGTCCACCAAAGGACTTATGAAACTCTATCCAAGACAGCCTTGGTTTTGTGCAGAGGAGGATGGACAGAGGGGAAAATGTCAAAACATTGCTCTCAAAAAGAGAGAATGACCTGCGTGTGTGCCAGCAAACGGTGGACGTTCAACCGCGTTGGTTAGGGAAGCCCCGAGGAGGCCAAAGCAGGGGGCTTCCCTGTGCAAAGCGGGGAGCCAGTGCTCAAACGTGCAAACGCCTGGCTGCAGCTCCCCACGGCCGGGGAGGTGCTCCAGAAGCCAGGCTGGAGCCGGGAAATTATGCAGTTAACAGAGCTGCTCTAATGAACCAGACATCATATGGTGTTGATTTAGTGCTTGAATATGAAGAATAGGGAAAAGGGAGGAAAATGAAGCCAAACAAACCTCAAGCCCCCATGAGTTTATAGAAGATCTTTGTGCAAACACGCTGTTTTTATTCACAGAAGTGAGCAGCTTTCCTCCTAATGTGTGTTCTTGTCCGTAATTACTCGTTTCTGCAAAGTAGAAACCAAGTCTCCCAACTATATTAAACACCACCTCTTGTGGAGTGTTAAACATACGAGGAACTAGACGTTGCTTTTTAAAATCCTGGCATGAGATGAAGAAAATTAAAACATTGTTCAAGATGACACCGCTTGGCTTTTCCCCATGACAGTTTTAATGCATTTTTATCATCTGAGGCACCTGATCAGCCTACAGAAGTGTCTAAAGATGTCTAGATCTAAGAGATGTCTAAAGAAAAAAACGAAGTATATTTGGCCTTTTTTTTAAGAAAATGAATGCCAGCTGTTCTCATAACAAATGCACTCAACAACCAAGCTCCAGGCTGCTCAGCTGAGGAGTGCTTCCCGAAAGCTATGATGCAAAAATGCTCCTTGTGTTGAGGTGGAAGTTTTGGCTCTGACTTTGTGCTCCTTGGACCCAACCCTGCAAGGATCCGAGTGCTGCACCAGAGATATGGACAGTTCTTGATTTTAATAAGATGTGCAAGTTCTAAATCATTGAATCAAGAAACTCTGTGACTAGAGTTCTCTACTTGCACGTTCAGGCTGCTTCAGGGAAAAACTAAGTGTCAGCTAAGACCATCTTTAAAAAACAAAGCCAATTTGGAAATATGATCCATTTGCAGTATGTCAAGTTTGAATCACCTACATTGAATCACCTAGGTGAAGGCAAAGACAAATAGATACCTGTTTGGGGAAGAATTGATTAGAAGAGATCCTGGATCATTAGCTTAATCACTGTTACTGTGATTAATGGTAGTAGAGTGGAGTCCCATCTAGGGAGGATTCCATCCATCCAAGACCCCAGCCTGCCAGTGAAGCAGAAGTGATTTCCTCCCTGAAGGAGCTGCTGCTCTCCATGGATGAAGCTGGGAAGAGGAAAAGAGAATTGCAGTAAGTTTGCAGCCAGAAATAGAAGCCATAGGTGACCGTTGAGGCAGCTACCTGCTCCCTGGGCCCTCTAGCCGCTGCGCTGTGACCGAGCCCGGAGCGGCCTCACTCGAGCCAGAGGAAATGTCAGTGCCTTCACAGCCCCCAGGATGGATGGGGTGAAACACCAGACCAGCACGGACAGGTGCCCTGCGGCACCTGGGCACGGGCAGCGTTGGCCATTGCTGCTCCAAAAAGCTCTCTAGCCTACCTCGAAACTCATCCCCCCCGAGAAGGCTGAGTGGACATTTGCAACCCTCAAATCCCCTCGGCCAGACCTCCTTCTGTGCCTTTTCCATTCAGTACTCAAGCAAATACTGAGATGGAAACTGAGGACATGCCCTCACTTGGCTTTGAGCACCACAGGTGGCACCATATCCCAAGGCGCACTCAGGAGGCAGAAGTAGCTGGAAGTGGGCTTGATGTGTGTGAACATGCAACGCAGAGAGGAGGAAGGAGATGGAGTGAAGTTCAATACCTCCCTCCATTCATTTACATCGTCTGCAACAGAGCAAGTATCTGGCTACAACAGCCCCGGTCCCGCTGTCACCCCCGTGGTGGACCTCTGGAAAGCAAGGAGCTTGAGCCTCGTTGGGAGAAGGAGTCACAGAGATTGAAGGCTTCACCCCAAAGCAAAGCAAACGGGGAAATGTGGGGATACGGTGGGCTTTGGGTCTGGATGGCTGGGGATATGGAAATGGATACGGATACCGTGAGGCTCTGCTCTAGCACAACCTGCGCTCTGTTCTACAAACGCCGCTTGATTTCGCTCCATAAATGGACACTACGATGCTCCATTAGTATGAGAGATGCTCCACATAACACACAATATTCCAGTACTACGAAAGTAACCTTCTGTTTGCAATTTTTTTCTGGATCAGTTGTACTGCTGTCCTGTTGATGACTGACCAGTTCTTCACTCAGATGGGGAACGAGGACACGTCGTTATATATCTCCTGTTATTTCTACCGCTGTCACCTGCGGTCTCTCTCCCTCTTCAGCTCGTGCATGATAAAACATACCCGCTGTTGGGATTTATCCGTTAACAGGCAAACTTATACGCCGCGGAGAACCGCTCGAGAGCCTCGAGAAAGCAGAGAGCCTGTTCCAGCAGCCGGCGGAGAGAGACGCCGAGGCCGCCGCTTCCAAGCGCGGGCTCCTCCGGGAGGGATGCTGCAGAGGGCAGCATTTACCGGCAGAAGGGACGCGCTCGGCCTTCACCGAGCTGGGCAGCAAGCCTCCTTTCCCACGCCGCAGAGGCGACGCGGGAGCTTACGTGTTTTTCTTGCTATAGGCCAGGGGCAAAAGAGAGGGGGAAAGAAAAAAGAAATAACAAGGCAGGCGATGACGGATTCCAGCCGGAGCCGCGAAACGGAAGAGGGGTTTTCTGCAACGGCACCGATGCCGATCGGGGGTATCGCTAACGGCCCCGTGCAGAGCCCCGCGACGCCAGCCTGGGAAATGCGGGTCCCGTGGAAAATCAAGTTGGTTTTATTATTTGCGCTTATCCATCTGCTTGTAATTTTGTAGCGGTCGGAGCGATTGCTTTCTTTGGGGGGGGGAAGACACTGCTCTTCCCAGTTTGGGGTGCAGTGCCCACGGCGATTTTGCTGGGCGCCGGCAGCTCCGGGACAGAGGAAAAGGCTGCGAGGTCCGGAGGAAGGAGGGCTGAGCCCTATGGAAAAGCGAGAGCTTGGCAGAAATAACAAAAAAACAAAAAACCCACCCGCCGGACTCAGCCAAGCCCCTCGCTGCGCAGGGCAGCGCCACACTCGTGGGGTTTTAGGCGCGTGACCTCAGAAAATCTTGCAAAAATTGGCTAAAAATCCCAGACCTCGGAAGTCCGCTGCCTGGCGTCCTCCCAGCGAACGAGGCACGTCACCGCCGAAACCCGCGCCGTCCTCAGCCGGGGGCAACGCCGGGAGAACGCGCCCGAGAGGCCGAGCAACGTCCCTGCAGCCGCGCTGGAAAACCAAGAACAAAGTTTCTTTTGGATGAAATGAAAACCTAAAAAAAAAAAAATCACAATTTTTTCTTGCTGCTACAAAAAAGGCAGCTGGATCAGGGGAAATGTTTAATTTCCGCCTCTGAATTAAACCGCACCGAAGCGCGCGCGGTGCGAGAACGCCGACAGCGGAAGACCGTAACGTCGCGACGGAGCCGGGCAGGGGCCGGTCCCGCGGCAGCCGCGCTCGCCCGGCGGCAGCTGGCGGCGGGGATTAAAGCCTAAGTAGGTTGTGGGCTGGCTGCCAGCAGCGGTTTTAATAATCGGATGGCGCTGGCTGGTCCAGAAGCCCTCAGAAATGAAGCTGCCTCGGGTTTAAAGGGAAAAAAACCCAGTAACGGGCAAGGCCAGATAGAGAGCTGCGCGGAGCCGTACACATCGGCTGGGCGGGCGCGGGGCAGCGTCCCAGCGACGAGCCGCGGGAAAGCCGGGAAAGAGAGCGCCTTTCCAGCAGCCTCGGGGGGAAAAACCCAACGTACCGCTTTTCCACGAAAAAAAATACCCCTCCGGAGGGCTTGGGTGCCCCCGCAGCGGCGCCAGGACCGGCGCTCGCTCATCCAGCGCCCTGACGCTCCCCGCAGCATGTAAGGAAAAAGCCCTGTTTGCCCTGAGTATCTGCTTGAAAATGACGTTTTTTTTCCCCCAGCATAAAAGGATTATTTTATAATTAGGTGTCTTTGAAACCCCAGTCTGCTGCAATTACGATCCTAAGCCACGCACAAGTCTCTGCTTTTTTTAAGTGTCATCTGGAAGTTGATTCATTCTGCCTTACTAAAGAGCATCCCGTAGAAATATTTAATTGTCACGAGACCTTTCTTATATAAATATTAACACTTGATTTTTCTTTGTAAAAGGAAAAAAAAAGTGATACAGAAGTCTTCATTTCAACGTGCTTTAAATAGCCAGGACACTTATTCTATAGGCAAGGGCATTCTTGCACGCTACAGGGTAACGATCGGGATAACGTTTCCACTTAAGGAAAATGCTCTTAATGGCAGTAAAGGTGAAATGCACATTTAAAATTAAAATTTTAAGTTACAAATTTGCATGCAAATATATATTCATAAATATAAAGGAGCTAAATCATACCCTCGTGGCAGGTTTTTAAAGGCAACACGCAAAAGAAATTTATAGGACAGCTATGGTGTTGCATTAAATTCCACTATGTTGCTAAAAAAAAATAAATAAAAACAGCTATAGAGGAGCTGACAGCGCTGTGAAATTCGACAGGACTTTTCCCTACGGGACAACCGCGGGCGCGCGGGGAACGTAAGCGGAGCTCCGCAGCGAGCGGCCGCTCCTGCGGCCCGTCGCGCCGAACGTTAGGGGCGAGCCGCCAAACGCGGCTTCAGCGCCACAACGCCGAAGGGAAGCAGACGTTGCCCGGCTTTTCGGCCGCGTCGCGTTGCCACCAAGGCTGAAGCCACCCCGCATCCCTGAAGGACGGCAGGGAAAAGAAAAGAAAAGAAAGAGAGATGAAGTCTCCCCGGGCTGGATGCACGTCGCTAGAACAGGCTGGTAAAAGTCGTAAGACTCACTGCAGACCACAGCAAAAGTTGAACAAATGAGATAACACGACACACAAGAGCATCTCCTGAGCCTTTAAGACCAAGGGGAGATCACTGCAACGTAGATCTGCATTTAGCTACTTTTCAACCCTTCCTTTAAAAAGAAAAAGCAGCAGATTTTCTTTTTATTTTTATTTTTTTTTAATCTGGAGGTGAAAATCGAGAAGCGAGCGCACCGCTCCTGCGGTTAGCGCCGCCAAGAGCCGGGCTCGAGCCCGGGGGCCGGGGCCGAGGAGGTTCGGGCTGCGCGTTTCGCCGCGCCCCGGCTACGGGGATAGGGGCCTCAGGAGACTTGTTACAACCATCATTTGGACCGCGATGAAAAAAAAAAAATCCCGTGTTAAAGCGGAAGCGCTACAGAGGAAAGCTGCTCGCACGACGCTTCACGGGAACGCCCCCGCGCGAGGCCGCGCTCGCGCCCCCGTCCCTTCCCGGCTACGCGCTCCCTCCGGCTCCGCGGGGCCGGCAGCAGAGCTGCGAGAGGCAGGAGCAGCAGCGGGAGAGCTCAGCTCCCGCCGCAGGGCTCGAATGCCCTCCCGGCACGCCAGCCCGGGGGCGCCGCTCCCCCCGGCGCGGGTTGTTCCCGGGAACGCGCGTCCGGAGGCTCGCCCGTCCCCGGGCCGCTCGAAGAGCGCGCCGCCGCGGCCCCGAACCCGAGCAGCTCTGCCAGCAGCCTCTCCGCAGGCTGCCAAAGATTTTTCAAACTTGACTTGATGAGCAATTTGCTGAAACTAATCTTTCCACTAACCTTTCAGAATCACGCATTCGAACACTTTTAAATAACTTTAAATATGCCTTTAAAATTTTTTCCCCTCCTTGTTGAAGTACATAATTGTTTTTACTAGCAGTAATCTTCTCTTACACGTTCATGGCTGACTTATTAAATAAAACCTCCTGTGCATTTAAAACCACCCATTAGTCCTGGAGAGCCGGGTACTCCATTAACCATAATAATTTCCTGCGTATTTTAACTTGACAGGCGTCACCTTGGGCAGGAGGAACCTGCCGACGGGGAGCAGCGGGAAGGAGGAACGAGCCTTCCCAGGAAGCCTCTTTCCAGCCCATCCAGGAGGGAAATTCCCCCCCGCTCGAGGCCCCGGCAGCTTGCCAGCTCGCTGCCGGGGAAGGAAGCCGGCTAGCATCGCCGTACGGCCCCTGAGCGCCGTTCACCTCGGGACTTTGCCGTTTTAGAGGCGAGCGGACCGGAGGGAATTGCACCTCACGGCTGCTCCGAAAGGAGCCGCCCCGGAGCAAAGGCGCTTTGCACCACCCGCGAGACTCCTCCTTCAGGAGAGGCCATTTTAGAAAGGCCTTCGCACGAGATCTACCTCCAGAAGCGGCGGCCGGGCCGAGCCATCCGGCGGTGCCGGGCCCCTCGGCCCGCGAGGCCGGGCCGTGCCCTCCCCGCGCGCACGACGCCCGCGCGCTGCTCGCCCTCCCGGGGCCTGCTCCTCGCCCGGCGGCTCGTGCTCCGCGCACGTGTCGTGTTGGAAGATGATGCGTTTCTGTGGCTCAGAGCATAACATACGAATGTCTCCCCCGTCCCCACGAGGGGAGAAAATTAGAAATCAGAGCAAACGGTGTTGCTAGGGAACCACAAACTGGTGCCTGGCTCATTCGCCCCCCAAGTGAGAGGGAGAGAAATCCCCGAGATGCCAGGTCACGTGCAAAGAGCCATTTGGCAGCGTCTCTCGAGTCTCTCTTCTCCTGGGAGGAGCAGGACTTGGCACATGCCGGCGGACCGCTCCGCACCCGCTGGGCCTGCCGGGCCCCACCTCCGCGGGCCGTCAGCCCTCCTCGTGCGTCACGGCTCACGAGCTGAAATAAGACTTCAGCACCCAATTCGTTTTGCAGGTGCAGCCGGGGTGCGATGCACACAGCGAGCGCGGTGCAGAACCCCACGCCAGGGAAGGGAAGGGGAGAGGGAGCAAGCTGGAGATGAAGCTTGACGCTGGGGTCAGGGCTGCAGGTTAAGGAGTATCCGAAGCAGGACAAGTGCCAAAGAGGTTTTAGTGAGCTGTGGCCAAGGAAGCTGTTGTGTGAAATAACATACTGCAGGCTCCAAAAGGGAGCGTGTTGTTCCACACGCACGTCTCCAAATCCACTTGTTCCTCCAGTTGCGCCGGCTTTCCCACGGCCCCCACAGAGCCAGCCTGGCCCCCCGGGAGCTCAGCTGCCATTGCTCTCCATCCTGCCCGCTGTCCGGCCTCTCCGCAGGCTGAGTCACATCTCCGCGTGACGCTTGTCCCACTCCGGATAATGCACTTGCTGATTCCAGTCTGCCTTCAGTCAGTTAATAAGTTGTTTTTGAAGTTAAGACCTCATTTGAAAATAAAAATCCAAGCTTGTTGCATCTCTATAGCAACCTGCCAGCCCTTCTTATCCTTGGCACACAAGGTGTCCTCTGTCCCGTGTCTTCTGCATGCCTCCATCCCCTCCTCCAAGGGTCCAGCAGAGCAGCTCAGCCTGGCAACAGCTGCCAAGCAGTGATCCCACTCCAGAAACTGGCTCAGGGCTCATGGTACAAGGTCCGGCAGCAGAAGCGACCCCGTGCCCCTCTGACCCCAGCTCGTTATTAGTCACACATTCTCTCTCCGAGAGCGTTCTTGGGTGGAAAGCTTGCTCTCTCGTCAAAGAAAGCGTTTTGGGAAAACGGACCGCTAAAGCATCTGTTCTCAATGAGACCCCAAGCTGCTCACCCTGCACAACCACACGCTCACATCCAGCTCACCCCTACATCCACGCTCACCCCCACAGCTCTCACTCTTCACAAGCAATCATAGACTAAGTGGATATTTATGGGCTTTTAGCGCCTAATCGGTGCGAGTGGAGTTCAGCTGGGAATGGCCGAGGGCTGCAGGTTGTGGCCAATTGCTCCATCACATGACCCAGAAGAAACTTCGTTAAGTATTAATGTAGTCTTGCACCAGCAGACATTATTTAGGAGCCTACAGCATTCCTGTATCATCAGATTTGAAAAAGGTATAAAATATAAATGATCCTAATCACGAATACATGGCTAAAGGCCTTCCAAGCTACCGGAGAGGAGCGCACTCACGCAACCCAGCGCCCCGGCGCGCGGCGGCAGGGCGAGGAACGCTCTCCCGCCCTGGCCGCGCGTTTCCGGGACGCCTCCCGGGCTGGGAGCAGCTCTTGTCACCCACTCCGCCGGCCCCTCTCCCACGCTCTTTCCCAGGATTTCCCTGCTACCAGAGCCCTGTGCAAATAGCTCATCGCGTCTCAGGGGAACCCGGGGTGCAGGAAACCTTCTGTGAGGCTCCCAGATGGCAGAAATTAAAGGGAGAGGCTTGAGATGAAAGTCATGCCCTTGAAAGTATCTTTTGTCTGTGCTACCAAAGCTTTGGGTGATGAAAAGCTGGTTTAAGAAGACACAAGGTGAAGCAGCGGGCTGACGGGGCTGGCTTCCTTGCAGGCCCGACCCCGTCCTCGCGGTTCTCTGCTATCAATAAAGCGCAAAGCTTCAGTGAAGGTTTCCTGCCGGTCCCCGGGGCCGGGACGAGGCAGGCACGGGCGCAGGGCCGGCGCCCCGAGGCCGCCGGCGCCGCCGCTGCGCCCTGAGCTGTTCGCACCGAGCACACGCCTCTCTGCCCGACTCGTACCCCTCGGCCGGGAGGTTTCGGCAAACAGCGGTTGCTTCCGTTAGCCGTTTTCTGCCTTTTCCCCTAAGGGGCAGAGGTTCACGCCCGTGAGCCACGCGGCACAACCGCCCTCCAAGGGAGACACCAGACGCCTCTCCGAACTTGGATCTGAATCGTTTTGAGGCGCCTCGTACAACTTTGGGCACCGACAATATTCTTGTCCGCTTCACGTCCCAGCTTGGGAGGCCTGATGGCCTTCTGTTACTAAACATAACTCTGATCCCCCCCGCCTTTTTTTTTCCCTAAAAGTATTGTAAATGTTTTCCAAAGCAAAGCACCACAGGATGCTATTTTCATCTTCCCAGTGGACTGCGGAGCCATCTCATTTTCCATTAACCAAAATAGCCAAGACTTTACGTGGACTCACCATCTATTTTCACATTGCTTCGCGTCAGGATCCCGGAGCGTCCAGCGAAAGGAGACTCCCTCCGTGTTTTCTGGGTTAACTTTCTGGAGCTGCTGCTGCGTTTCCTTTGAACCAGAGGGAGATTCCCTCCGGCCAGGCCTGGCTCCTGCAGCTCTACAAGCCCCCGCTGAGATACGTATACACAGCTTTTATACAAAGACAGGTACCTAAGTGCTCAGTGGACTGGGGAGTTGAACATCACTCTGCTATATATATCAGTATTTTGTGGAGACATCAGCTAGAGTTTTCCTGGTTTTGGTGAAGATCTTTTTTTTTTAATACTCTGAAACTTTCTATTTCTTTAGACTCAGCAGTTCCAGAGTTGACGGCTTTGTCTTTTCCCTCCCGGCTAGAACTGCAGTATTTTTACTGAATTCATGTCTGAGAGTTACTCTCTGATGCACGATGCTGTCTGCATCTTCTGGATTCAGACTTGATCCTCAAAAACACCCTCGTGCTGCTGGCTCTAAACACCCCAACTAATTCAAAACTTCCCAATTCACAGAGGTACTTTAATGAAGGCAAAACGAACCGAAGCGAGTAAAAAACACGCTGCCAGCGTAGCGTTATTACTACATGCACCACGAAATGCCACCTTTTTGCTAAGCTCGTACCGATGTGCAACCAGGGGTCCTGATGGCTGCGCTAAACGTGAGCAAAGAAATCGCCCAGAGCAGTCCACCGGCCGCTGCTCATCATTTAACGTCCTTAAACAGATGTTTTAAACAAATTTAGGAGCCAAACTGGAAGCGCTCGGACTCAGTGGCTGTAATGGGTGGGCTGCTAATAACTGAGAGCTGAATCCCTTGGCCCCGGGAGCCCTCGAGCTAAGTTACCAGCTACGTTCAGCCACTGCCACGCTCTTTTTGCGCTTTTACGGCGTTCGGAGATCTGCTTTATTCGCCCACGGTAAAAGGCGTTTTGCTCAAATAGTGCCTTATCGCAGCTGACCCCCTTCGGGTAGATGCGCAGAGCGGAATTCGACATCTGGCTAAGACCCAAGGATGTTAAAGAAGATTTTCGTCTAAAACTCTGCATAATCCTACGATAACATAACCTGAACTTGTTCTCTGAGTCACCCTTTCGCTACAAAACCAACCCAAACTTCAGTAATGACCTGTAAACCCCACAGAGCCAGCTCAGCTGTGGGAAAACAAGGGGATGTTTGTGCATACCCAGAATTGCAATTTAATCCCGCTTGGCTAGCGGGAAGGCGCGAGGGAACGGGTTTTTTTCCTCGGGAAAACACAGAGTGGCTCTCTTTCTTTCTTCAGCATCCCTTTTCCAAATTAGAGGCTAAGTTGAGATAAATTCGGACTTTGGGAAGGCTACTGGTGCGGACTCAGAGTGGGGGCTGCCGGGGAGGACACCCCGCAGATCCAGGTTGCGGCCGGACACCCGACATGCTAGCGTATGCCATGCACTTTTCACCTTCATATTCTTTCCATCTTCCTCCGAGCCGGGCCTGAAACTTCCCAAATCACAGTCGCTGATACAGGCTGTGGCCCACGGGCACCCTTTGGCGTCAAGCAGGCCGAGGGACCCTCGCCCCCCGAGCCTCGCCGGCTCTCCCACCTCGTCCGCCCTTGGCTTCTCCAGGCTCTCTTCACTTCTGCTGCTTCTCCCACGAGATCCAGGCACCTGACAGCTCCTATGTCGGTTCAGCGGTGCCAGAGGATTAGGATTACACACGTTGTCAGGCAAAAACATGCCCATGGAAGAAAGCACTTAGTGTTGTATTATTTTTTTCTAAGTAGGCAAATATCCCCATTGAGTGAAATATGAATATCCATCCTCAGGGTCAGAATGGGATTTGGTGCTTTAAATCTCTTTCTGGGCCAGCTTGCTCGATTAGATTTAACCTGATCTGACCTGGCCGGGAACATTATCTCCACGTTTCAGGTAAAAATCGAGGCATGCTCAAGCTGCAAAAAGCCTCGAAAGGGCCGTCGGGATGGGGCGCTGCTGGGCACGGGCACCAGGCCATGGAAAAAAGCCCCCGGAAAAGCCCCGGCTAAGGTTAGCAAGGTATGGGGAACGTGTGGTCCCCGGGAAGGCAGTTGGGTCTGGGTATCTCACTTCTGCTGCCGCACGAAGGCACGCGGTTGGTTTGGCTAACGCTGCTCGGCTGAGGCTGCTCTCAGCGGCAGAGACCTGGTGGCAAATCGGAGTCCTAAAGCGCCACCTGCTTCTGCAAGGCCACGGAAGCCACTGCCGGGCTGCCAGGCCTACGCACCAAAAAACGCCAGCGATCAGAAAAAAATTGTACTTTTTAATTGCTTTTTTCTGTTTTGCTTTCCATTTCGCTTAAGGAGGAGAGCGGAGTCACCTTTTTAAGCTCGACCACAAAACCATAAAAGCTGAGAACTTTCAGAAAGGAAGACGGGCAAGATCATCTCACAAATCACACGACTCCAGGAGCAAAGGCTTCAAGACAAAACCGCCAAATATCGCGAGAATCACAATAAATACTGAAAGAGCTGGGAACATTTCTCCAAAGAAATGCTCTGTCTTTTAGAGGCTGGAAGGAGAGGGCTGGACCTTTGCAGCCCCCAAGCTGGGCTCAAATACTTCTCATTCCTTGCTCAGGACTTTCTGCTCTTGCATAGACTCGCGCCCAGCTGCAACGAGGCTGGTTGGGGAGGCCGAGGTGGGTCCCCGAGGGCATCCGCGCAGGGACCCCCGGGTGGGCTCTGTAAAGGCACAGAAACCAGAGGGACGAGCAGGATCCCCTGGAGAGACAGCGGACTGCGAGTCGGGAGGATCTGGTGTATGCTTTTATTGTTTTAATGTCATAAAAATGCTCCTTGTGTAATTGCTTCTTTCATCTGCTGACATTCAATGATGACAAGCTGAAAGAAAAATTCATGTCAGGGTGAGCCGATGTGACATTGTGTTTTCAATTTTTCCAGTATTAAAAAAACTGCCCTGTAGGTGAAACAAAACAATCCATTTTGTATTCAGGACTCCTGCTTGCTTTTAACATACAATTCAGAAGAGCTAATTTGGTAACCAAAGGTCAATTCAAGGCCAATATTTGAAACATTTCATTTAGAAAATGGTGAGACAGAAGGTTTTGACTTTTTGGAAATACGTGCTGTTTTTTCCGGGCCAGCGCAGCATTGGGCGTTTGGTTGAGGGACTTTGGGTTAAACAGTGCTCTGAAATCTCCACCCGGCTGAAGCTCATCTCCCTCTGCTATTTCTAATGGCAGATGCGACCTAGCCAGCTCTTGGCTAAGACACCAACCTTGTTTGGATTCAGCCTGGATATTAGCTCTGTGCAGAAGTGATATTTTGCTAAAAGAAAAAAAAAAAAAAAAAAAAAAAAAAAGAATCAGCTTTGATCCTCATGGTCCACTCCAGGGTGTCCAGGGCACCACACGAGGCAGCAGCCTTGCTGCTCAGCGGCACGGGCAGTCTCTGCTTGGCAACAGCAATGCAGAGTTTCTCCTTTCTCTGAAGGATTTTCCTAAATTTAAACTCTGTTACAGCCAACACCACAAATCTGCTTTTAATTCGTTTTAGAATCATAGAATCATGATTTAGAATCATTAGGCTGGAAGGGACCTCTGGAGGTCATCTAGCCCAACCCTCAGCATGGCCCAGACGGGGACTGGGCCCGCAACCTCGGCATTAGCAGCACCACGCTCCGACCACTAACGAACTGAGCTAACAGCTGACTGCGGAAACGTGGACTGCTGGAGCTGGCAGAGCTGTTGGAGGGAACGCGGAGGATTCCCCGTCCCGCTGAGCCTTGCTGCTCTCCCCTTGGTTTCGCCCTGCTCCCCGTTGTGGACAGCGGTGGGAGACCCATTTCAGAACAGACCATGATGCCGCAGGGCACTTTCTTTTGATCTATTCTGGTTCAGACCCACGAGTTCCCAGAGCCTGAAGGAGATTTCCTTCTGTACTAAACGCAGCATCCCACGAACAGCCAATGTGGCCGGCGAGGGAGCAGCCCGAGGCCCCAGATGGGGATGAGCATGGGTAGGATCCATGAGCAGTGCTGCCTTACAGAGAGCTCAAGAGAAAGCGCGTTTGCTCTTCAGCGGGGAGAGCACCCACTGTGCATCTCCTCTTCCCTTAATGCAGCAGCAAAATGGAGCAGGAGAAGCGTTGTGCTCCCCGGTTTGGTTGGTGCAGCCCTGAAAAGGTGGGATGTTTGACACATTCTCCTTTACAAAGCATATCCAGTTGCCTAAAGTACCCACTCACCGGAAAAGAGACATTTTAGAGGCAATTAATATCCCGGGAACACTTATACCTGCTTCCTATGTTTGTACATTTGTAATCCGAGTCTCAGATCATTTATTTACTTCCTTTGCCAGTGCCCTTTGGAAACAGCTGGGGCCATGGGTGCCCAGAGAGCACCGGCAGGCAAGCAGGCAAAACGCTTGCCCATGCCCCAGGCGCCCCTGCGTGTCTCAGTCCAGACCCTCACCCGTGCCTGCCCGAGACCTTTCCTGGGTGCGGTCTCTTTGGAGAAAGACAGCTTCCAAAATCTGCTGAAGCCTGCAGAGAAAATCCTAGTGGGAGCTGCTGTGCAGTTGCTCCTAGTGATGCCCTCCACGTCATGAGCCTCCCTCCAGAGCCGTGTGCCTCTTCCGTCCAACCGTCCCTTCTTCTCCCGAGTTTGTCCTCCTCATGTCTGCATTCTCCTCTGGCGTCCTTGTCTTATACCTGAATGGCATTATGATGGATGAATCTGGATTAGCTGAGAAACTCTGGAAAAGGTCTGGAGACTGCTTCCATTTAGCCGGCCACGTGCGCTTTGGTTTAACTCCAAAGACAAAACGCACAGACAAGAGGAATCCTAGACAGCATGTGTCAGTCACGCTCATTTTAACTAAGTGCATCTCCCACAAACCGTTTAATTACTCATCTCTTTATGCTTGGAGCGTGGCTGACTAATTTGAGAAGGACGCTGAGTGCGCGGAGTTTATTTGGAGTTACCCAGCCCCGAGCTCCAGGCCGTGCTTTGCCTCAAGGAAATCTGCCAGGAGCTAGGGTGGGCAGACCCAGTCCTCACCACGTCAGCCTACCTCAAAGCCATTTTTCTCAAAACCATCTCCTAGCCAGTTCTCACCAGCTCGAATCCTCGGCCTGGGTTCTCGGCTGATGTAACCCTGGATAGTAAAAACAACATGCAGAAACACCAGATGCTAGGAAGTCTACTAGAAATGGTAAAACCCATCAGTTTGGTTAAATAAGACCAAATGGAGGATAGGAGAAAGAAAGCAGTTCTCCTGCTGGAGCTGGGGAAGGAATTCCATCCCACCCGGCAAATACACTTAAATGTTTCCATCTTGGCTATTTTTCACCAAACAAGCAAAGCCCCTTCCAGCCTGTTTAACAGCTTTGTGATTAGGATGTTCATCTGGGATACAGTAAAACTATGTTAAGGGTCTACTGAATCAGGCAACACAGTACATGTTCCCACAGCTCTGGGGAAAGCTCTGGTATTGCACAAGGATTTCTTCAGACTTCCTTCTCTTCTGGACATTTGGCAGCTTCCTAAGAAACATCTTTGTTGGAACTGGCCTGTTCTTGCAATGAATTAGAGATTTCTATTGAAAAGTGACCAAGTAGGACAAGTCCTCGGGCATCTCTGTAGATGAGACCCCTCTAGCAGTTGGGGGAGGAAAGGCACATGGAGACACAACAAGCTGCAGACCATGCAGGAAAGCCCGGCAGAAAAGAATTAGCGCCTGACTCACAGGACATCCCTTTCCTACCAGTTTTCTTGTCTTCCTGCTTGCTTTCACCCTTGGTGGGCAGATTTCATCCTCACCGCTCACAGGTGCTTCCAAGCCACTTCCCAAGGCTCTTGCAGGATAAATCAGTTGTGGGAGCACTCTGATTTTTTGATGCAAACAGGGATATCGCAGCCTCGAGGCTGAACCCCGTCGGCGTTAACGATTTCCTTTCGGAAGGAGACTCTCGGAACGGCGTTTGGGCCGATGAGAGTTTTCCTCGGCGTTGGATCCAGGCTGGCGTGGACGGCATCCTGCCTGCTCGGGACCAGCGGTCTGCGACACGAGGCGCGTCCACTCCTCCCCAGCGGAAAGCGCTGCCTCTGCGGCGACACGTAACTTAATATTAGCCCCGTGCATCTCCTCTTTATTCCGACCTTGAGAAAGCGTCCTCAGCTACGCGCTCGGCCTCCCCCGCGGGGGACGGCTGGGCTGGCGGGCGCTGGGGCAGGGTAACGCGCTCCGCGGGTGGTTTCTTTCCCCCCGGGAACCATCGATCCTGGGAAAAGGGAGGATCGAGCCCCACAAAACACAAGGAGCGGGGTAGGGGGAGGGGGGTCCCCAGGCTGGGTGTCTGGACACCCGGGTCTCCTCCTGGCCGTTCCCTTGCTGGGTTTAGGTTCACTCCTTCGGCAGGGTGAGGCGCCCACGTGTCTCGTAGAGCCCCGGCACCTCGCGGCAGACCTTAGGTAGGAGAAATCCCCCGCAGCAGCTCGGGGAGAGGCGGCGCCGGGCTGGGTGGGGGGTTTCGGGGCGCCTCCTGCGCCCGGGGGCTGGTGCTCCGGGCGCCGTGCCCCTGGGCTCCTCAGCCGCCCGCCGTCCCTTGCCGCCCCGGGGCCGCGGACGGTGGCATCGGGCTGCCTCGGCATCCGGCGGCCCAAAACGTGGCTCGGGCGACCTGCCGCAGGGTGGGATGACGTGTCTTCTCCAGGTGCTGGGCTCTCTGCGTTGGCTGCGGCCCTGCACTAGACGCCTCACTTTTAGGGTGGCTAAAGAAAGATTTAACCGGGATGTCATGGGAGAGATTGGCCCTTCTTTCTTAGGGGAGAAAATCCTAATATTTCATGGCCTAAATAATAACATAGCATTTATTTTAGTCCGCTGTTCGACTACTTGCTTTTATATAAAGCTACAGATAACCTAGAAAACGAGGCTCTCCCCGCAGAAGAAGGAAATCTACGGATTTCTCAAGATTTTTATTTCTGGCCAATGCATTAATCATTGATTGCACCGAGGCTTAAAGGGGAAAAAAATCAGTATCCCAGCAAAGGGCAATAACCCAGTAAAGCACCCCTGCAGCAGAGGCAAAGGCGCACCACAGCCCTGAAAATCAAGCGCAGCTCAAGCCCCCGCGTTGCTCTGTGCCGCAGGGGATGCTCTAAATCCGGGGCCGGATCCGAGTTTCGGAGCCAGCTTGGCCGTCCCGCTGTATTATTATTTTTACGGGTAGGTAATGTTATGAAGACTATTTATGTATGGAAAATGTTTTGGGGGCACGGGGCTATCTCCCCCTGGCCCTTCTCATCCCTGACCTTGCATTTTCCTAGATCTGAATTCCCTGCTGCTGGCCACGGCTGAGTCACCGCGGTCGGAAGTAGCAAGGAGCCGAAACGGCCCCGCGTGAAGAGCTGCCTGCTGCGAGGCTGGCTGAGGTCGGCAGCCCCAAGTTGCTCGGGGGGGGGTGGCGGGTTTAGCCCAGCATCCCAACTTGCAGTGTGTGCACTTCTCAGCTCTGCCGCAAGGCCTGGCCGAGGCACACAGGAAAAGCAAATCTGCTGTCAGCAAGCTTAGGTTCGCGCTGCGAGGGCCCGGCCCTCGGCTGGGAAAGCTTTCGGGACAGCCCTCGCCGGCACGGAGGCCGGGGCGCCGCTTCCAGAGCGCCTCGTAGCCTTTTCCATCTTTGCCGGGCTCTGAAAGTCCCACCGTTTCCCGATTGCTACTAAACCTCGAACCTTTTAGGAGACACAAATTCTGCTCCGTAACTAGCGTGGGGGCTAGTGCCAGCCGTGCCAGCGCTAGGGCTAATACTAACGGCAACATGACTTGGGGAAGTCAGCTCGTACGCGCCTGAGTGCTTACTCCCACAAACGGGAGCTAAAAGGCAAAAATACTCTATTTTTATAAAGGCAGGAGTATACTCTCATTTTTTTAAATGCTGCCTTGGGCTTAGAAGCTTTTGAAACTCAGACCTTTCGCGTCGCTTCCTTGCTGCCTTTCCTCTCCGGCTTAATAGTCCGCAGTAAGGATGCCACGTCCTTGTCCCCACGAGCACTGAACCTTGTATTTATCTCCTGAAAATTGCTCTGCAATGCAAATCACTTCAGCGCTTTCTGAATGCGCAGGGCAGGGAATTAGGAACGGCTTCCGTCACTCACCGCCGCCGTGTGCCAAGGGGGGATAAAAGTTTTGTACGGATTTAGAAACGCGGTTCCCTTTCCTGTGTGTATATTTGTGTTCTGTGAATACAGCCAGAAAAAAAAAAAATCCCTTGGCAAGCACTGCTTCGCTTTGAACGAATTTGCTTTGACCGCCTGCGCGCCGTTCCCACATTTGCAGCCCGGCCAAAGATCGTGCTGCTCGGGGACGGCGAGCAGGGCGAAGGCAGAGCTTGTGGCTGCATCAACACCCCGAGCAGACGAACAGGCGCACGCAAAGGGCTCCCGGTGCAGAGGAAACAGTCGGCAATCCTCTTTCACGAGAAATGAGATTGGGAATATGGTAATCTCCCAAATGGGCATGGCTGATGCGCTGATAAACCGAATCGCTTTTTATTCTGGGGATGCGCTCAGGAGGGAGAGCGTAATCTCTCGCCCCGCTGCCCAAAATACACGCTGGAGCCGAACTAAAGGCAAAGGACAAAATCCCATTTTATATATATATATATATGTATATTTTTTCAAGTCTTAAACCACAGGGGGAAAGGAAAGGCCATGCAAAAAGCCCCAGGCAGCGTGACAGTGACATGCTAATGAATACCTAGCAGCATCGAGGAGCTATAGGAGTATCACAGACCCAAAGCACCAGCCCCATCAAAGAGTTATAAACAGCACCAAATTAAACCGTCCAACCGTCCAACCAGCAAATCGAAGCAAGGCGAAAGCTCCCCACTTCTGGAACGTACCCTCAGTCTTTCCTCCAACCCTTTTCAAACAAATAGCTTTTTGCAGTTTGCTTGGCAGGTCATAAGGTTTGCGCTAATGCAAGTGGAGTCAGAGACATGACAAGCAGAGGGCGAACCGAGAGCCCAGCCAGGCAGTTAGCAGTGGTAGTCTTAAGATATAGATTAAAACAACAACAACAACAAGAAAAACAAACAGACCTCAAGCATTCACGGCACTTTTTGATGTATTTTCCATGAAACGCAAAGCTAAAGCAACAAGCAGCGTGTACAGTAATAATATGCAGTAAGAAAAACACAACTGAAAGGGGTTTATGACTGCCTGTCGGCATGCCCTGCATGCACGCCGCTTCCAGTGCTAGAGAGCAGACTTGCCCTTATTTCTGCTGTCTGCAAGGCCAGGCATGAGCAATGTCAAGCTGCAAGCACAGCTGAGTGCGTTGGAATAATGATAAGGCAAAAATTAAAAGGATGTTTAGTTTGGCTAAACCCATTCACGCGGGAGGTTCTAAAAATAACTCAGAAAACCACCATTAAAAAAATGTCCATTTCCCCCCCCTCCTTTCTCTACACGAGCGGGCCTGCTGAGTTTGGTGCTTCTGACCACGGCACTCGGCAGTTTTTTTTTTCCTCGAAAGCCTTCCTCTCGCCACCATTTTGTTACCAGATTTCAGTTAATCGCGCGACGCCTCCGGCCAAGGTTAAAGAGCTGGCAGTAATTATGCTGAGGCAGGCAGCGGCGGAAAGGGAGCTGCTAGGGAGCCGGCACGCCGCTACGCGCGTAGCGGCCGTCACGCCTGCGCTCAGCCCCCCGCTTCGCCCCTGCAACCCAACGGACCTGCCCGCCGAGCCACCAAGCTTGCCGTGCTCCTCTCCCGGCACAGAAAACGTGTTTCCTTCGCGCTCCGTGGGGTTTTTTTTTTCCTCCTTTTTGCCCCGTGCGCCCCGGGGCACGGAGTACCGCCAGCTCCCCGCCAGCGACCTGCTGCGGCGGCTGGCCACATTTCCCGATCGGCAGCCTCCCTGAAATCTTCCCGCAGGGGCTCAGGCAGGGAAGTTAAACCCCCGGCGGGCAGATTTGCTTCCTCGGCTCCCTTCCAGGGATGCCCCGGCAGCTTCCCACGAGGGCAGCAGGGTCCCGCCGCACGCGCTGCCCTGGCCCAGCCCGGCCCAGCTCCCGCCCAGCAGCTTTTCTGATTACGGAAAGAAAGCTGCGAGGTTCCTGGTTCGCAGCAGATTTGCAGAACAGGGTGAGGGGAGGGCTGTTTTGAGATCCTCGGTGTCAGGGCTCAGGCAGAGAGAGTCGGGACCCCCAACGGGAGGGACCGCCTGCTGCGCGGGACATCGTCCGTACGGGAAACAGAAATGCAGAAAGGAGAAAGGAGCAGGCGTGATTCAGCCCGGACTTCAGAAAAGCTTTTGATGCCTCAGCACATGAAAGCCTTAGCTACAAGGGTAGTTAAATATGACTGGAAGAGAGAGATTCTTGGAAAGATAAAAAAGATCAAAAACCGCAGCGCGGATATCAAAGGTTGCAGGGATCACACGTCCCCCTGCGCGCTGGGAGGGGGCCGGCGAAACGATGCCGGGCCGAGTCCCGCGGGCAGCCGGGCCGGGCTCTCTGCTTCCACGATCCATGGGCACAGCAGCACTGGGGCTGGCTCGGTAACCGCAGGGCTCTCGGCAGGGCTCTGCTCCCTCGAGTACGAGGTCGGGGAGTTTTAAAGGCCTCTGCTCCCGGCACTTGTGCAGGAAAGCTCCACATCTGCTTGTTCCTTTAGCTCTCCCGAAGAACGTCCATCGCTATTCCCGCTGCCTTTAACAGAGGACTCAGGGGTAACACCCCAATGTTACAGTTTGGCTGGTCTGGGGATGGGAGAAGGAGTGAGTTTCAGGAAAAATATCTTCATTTGCCATACATTTAATTTTTTGAGAAAAAGAAAATTTTGTGCTTTTCCCCCGCAGCAGGCAGACACTTTTCCACAAACCTTTTCAGCCTGCCAAAAGCCCGATACAACCCCCCAGGACCTCTTAGCAGCCACAGCTCTTAAAATAAACTCATGCTCTCTCTTCAAAAGTGCCCCTCCCTGAGGCCTGGAAGAGGTCCAGAAGGCTCAGTTTGGCCTCTCCCATCCCTGTCCTTCATAGTTTTGGGACGAAACGTTAAAAGAAGAGGGGAGGAAATATCCTTGGTTGCTCTAAAGAGCCAGCAAACGCCTTTTTGCAGGTCCGGAGGCTCAGGTCGCTATAACATGACTGGCTTTGATTATAAACTCATATTCTTTCTTGTAATCCAGGACTCTGACAGTGTCGGGGCTGTACAAATGCCAAAGAAGAAGCAGGCCTTCCTCCAAAGGGCTTGCAGCCTAGTGCCGCCCAGTGCTTCCCTCCCCAGGCAGCTGGGAAGCTTCATTAGCTGAGAATTTTAAGGATCTTTGAAATCAGTAGCTAAAAGATGCTCCAGAAATACAGAGCAGTTCTATTTTTAGAATGGAAGTACCGTAAAATCATTCCCCTTATTTTCTTCACAGAGCTTTCACCCAGCCTGGAAAGGCCAGCAGGGCTATCTAAGCTGCTCTCTCTACAGCAAAACTCAGTGCGAGGACAGGGGAAAAGAGAAAAGAGGAAACTGAAAAAAAAGAAAGGTAAGGCAGAGTAAGTGGGTTTTTTTTCTTCTTCTTTTTTACAAGAAAGATGATATTAAAGCTGAGAAGTACTGTCAGGGTACCATAAATCAGAAGGCCATGAGAAACCCTGCTTTCCCAGGGAATTTTCTGCCGGGTGAAAATTCTGCAGGAGGCGCTGACCCTCCCAGGGCTGCCCTGCAGAGCGTCTGCCCTGGGATCGGACGGCATGGAAGGGGGAGCCACGTGCCCCGCCAGCAGCAAGGGGTTCCCCAGGGAGCCCAGGGCTCCCCCAGTCTCTGGCCCTGGTCTGCCCAAAGCTATTTGCTTCTCAGGTGCTGAGATATCACAGCTCTGTTATCTCCAAGATGCTCTAGAAATGAATAATTCTCCCAATAATCCTCTTCTGCCCATCATTTCCAACGTATTCTCTTTGCTCTGTAACTTTGCTCACTGTATTCAAAGAGGGCTGAAAAAGAAGCGACACAAAGAAGAAAGCTAAAATCGGCTAAATAGATCACAAATGAGATCTGTTTGGGCTTGAGAAAGGTGCAATATCTGCTAATTATGGGAGTGAATGACTGCTTGGGCCTATTTGAGAGAGGCTAAAACTGTTTTCTGGAAACCTGCGGTTAACCAAAGCTTAGGTGCTAAATGATGAGATAAACAGAGTCCTGAGCAACGTGTAGAGTTTTGTTTTGTAGGAGTAAATGCCTACAAATTGGAGAGAGCGGGCTTCATCCAGAATTATTCATTCAGCACTTCCCAAGTCATTCGTGTTTATCTCTCCTTTTACGTAAGGCAAAAGTCTTTGAAGAACATGTTCTTCAAAATACCCATTCTTACATAATTGCAGTCTAAAAATAGGGAGCTATCAAAGTGAGACACTTTGGTCAGAGCATCTAAGCATGCTTTTCCCATGAGATGTTGCCATAAACTTAGCTTGTCATCTATGAATCAGTTTTAAAAGGTAGCAGTGGATTTTGAGTGTGCAGTCTATCTACAGGGAGAAATTCAGAGCTAGCAGGAAGCAGCATGTCCCCCACAGCACAGCGTGGTGACCGGTTTCTCTGTCCCCTCAGAAAGACCTGTCAGGAAGGAGAAAAATACAGACTTTTTCCTCTCTGTGCTCTTCCCGGCTCCAGAGCAGCCTGAGGGCAACAGGGGAGGCTGGCTTCTCCCACGGGCGACTGCTGCAGCAGGGCTGGAGGGGGCTGTGCCGAAAACATAGCAAAGTGCCAACCGCGAGCTCGCCCGATTCCCCCCCCCAGCCCCGGTGCCTTCAGAAGCCCCCTGAAGGCCTGTCCTGTGCCCTTCCCAGCGAGGGGCGCGAGCGGAGCGGGCAGGAAGGAAACCCAGCTGAACAATGAGCTCCAGGAAGCAGCGGTGGTGACTCCACTCGACTCGCCGAGGACGAGGGCCTGACTCAGCAGCGCAATCAGCAAACCTTGACTCAGGTCAAAGCTCCCGTGAGCCGAGCCGCCGGCCTCCCGGGAGCTGCCAGCCCGCAGCTCCCCCACCACCGGTCTGCCGTGCCCTCCCGCCGGAGGCCAGGGCAGAGCCATGGTGCTTTGGACGCAGGCTGCGGCCAAAGGGCGAGCTTAGCCACAACACACGAGCTCTGTCTTCCTTGCATGAGATGCCCCCCGCATCCAGCATTTGAGCAAATGTGTGCAAATCCCAGCTGCAAGCGTGTCAGAGGCCAGGGGGCATACACACATGTCCACCATAGGTCATGGACATGACACCAGTCTGCCTCCGTCCCCTTTGCCAGGAGAACAGGAAAACCTCATTCCCAGGCACCAGGCTTGGACCAGGTGATCTCCAGAGCTCCCTCCTGACCTCAGCTGCTCTCTGATCCAATGGCAGCTTGCAACACAAGCCCAGCATGCCTATCTTCACACCAACACATGCTCTGATGCGGGGGCAATGCACAGCTTGCTGCTAGATTCAACCCCATCGCCTGCCACTTCCTGTCTGGTAGACCAGACCTAAAGATCTACCTAATACAACCCATTAAATCAATGACACTTCTTCCCTCACTTCTTGTGCTTGCTCCACGCTGGCTTACTGCCAGTCCTGGGATCATAGGTGGCCTCAAAAAACAAATCGATGATTGTTCTGTGTCTTATTGACCACCTAATATGTTATCCCATTACAACCAGGTAACCAGCTGTGCCTGTGGGCTGTATTGAGCCATGTGCTGCGCCCACCCACGATGAGCCTTGGATTTTTCCATGGATGGGGTTACAGTGTCCCGTGTGCAGGCAGCACAGGGCAGTGGAGCAGCTCAACAGGGACAGGATGACGGGGTCTGGAGCGTGAGGCTGGGGAGCTGGAGGAGACGACATGGTGGAGGAAGCTGGCTCACATTGCTCAGCTGCTGCTGTTTCAGCTGACGGTCTGTGCCGTGCCCTGCTGCTGCAGCGCATGAGTATGCACCCTCCTACAGCTTGGCTGGGAGGAAAAAGAGCCAAGCTCGCGTGCTGCCAGCCAGCACCCTCTCTCTCCTCTCTAAGGCAGCAGCTTGCAAAAGCCATTTGCTGTGTTAACGCACAGTCCCTCCCCACACACGTTCCCCACTCCCCCAGCCCAAAAGGGCCCACTGGTTGTAGGTGCGCAGCAGTACCTGGGGAAGCCCAGCTGCACGTCCTCGGCAGCTCCTGCGCACCGCAGAGGGAAAGCGGCTCCGGCGCTGCTCAGGCGGGCAGTGCTGCGGCCCGCACCGTGATTTACAGCAGCTGTGTCCTGCTCAGCGGGAGCAGAGCCCATCCTGGCGCTGCAGATATTCAAATGCCTGCAGCTGGGCCCCTGAATTGTTCAGCTCCAAAAGGCAGAAACAGTATTTTTCTATTCAGTGAATTTTCCCAGTGGATTCGTCTAACCGATTTCACTACTTTCCCAGCCCGATGCGAGGATTTGCACTGAGGAAGGAAGTCTCATTCCTGGTGAGAATAATCAAATATCTCGCAGGCAAAGGAACGAAACAGCCATTCAAACATCGCCCAGTCCAGAGCATCGCAGTTATTCCACGTGACCAGGGAGATGCCTCCTCCGCTTGTTTCAGTCAAGTACCCTTCGCCCATTTTAAGGGCTTCGGTACAACATGTCCGACCACAGCGTAGACGTGACAGCCTCGATTTTGCAGGGCATTAGTGCAACAATAGCCAAGTCCAGTAGTCGTCATGATTGCTGCCGTGCTGGAAGGCAAAGTTGCAAGCTACCCAGGATTTGTCTTACTCATTTTGACTATACGGAGAAACGCAGACAGCAAAGCGGCAGGTGAAAAGCAGCTGTTCCCCACCCAACAGGACCATTCAGCCATGTCACTGTACAGAAACTGTAACTCTCCAAAGCACAGCAGAGATCAGCACAGGGCTGAGTTCAGCACTTAGAGCTTATTAACAGTGGGGCAGAAGTATAGGAATTTGCACTTCATTCATTCATGCCAGAATTCGTCACATGCCTAAGACTGTGTCTCAGGCTAATGCCTTGCCCATGGAGAAATTCTTCACCACCTTCAGATATGAAACGTGTTCCCAACTAGTCTCCAGTGTTGACAGATATATGGCTCAAACACAACATTGATTAAAGCAGAGCAGATAGCAGTGGGTGACCAGATCCTAAGCAGCTACTTCTTTACAGTGGGATCTGAAAGAGTCCAAGGCAGAGCAGAAGATGACAGCTCTGCAGAGAAGTGGATTCAACAGACCTGCCAGCAAAACACAGTTGCGGCTCAGAGGCCGCAACAGAAAATCTGGGGCAGTAAATACATAGAGTGAAAGCACCTTGAACACTGATCAAAAGTACAAGAAAGCATCAGGGAGACAGGGAAATAACAGCTACTTTAATTCAGATCCTACCTTCCAGTGCAATAAATATTAACAGAATAAGCTGGAGAAAGGGAAAAGCAATCGCAAAACCCTTGCTTCCTTGGAAAGGCAAAAACAACCCCCCCCTACCCCCCGAGACTGATTTCCCACCAAAGGAAATTTGATGAAGTAAAGTGACTAAGGGTTGAGAAACTGAATCTAATTTGAAAGGAGTTTGTACATGAGACAAGTTGGTTTCCAAAGAACTGATAATCAATGTTTATGAGTTCAGTGCACGTCCACGGATGAGGGTCCAAATTACAGCGCCCAGCACTTCACCAGCCTGTGCCATTTGAACACCCACTGTCCAGAGGGGCTCTCCTGCCCCTGAACTACCAACGAAACCTGTTTCTCAGGTCTCTAACCTCAGGCCTCTGTTGGCCAATAAAACTTGGACCCTTTCCCAGAAGTGACCTCCACTCCTTATAGATGAGCCACGTTCAATTGTTGCACACCACTGTCCATGTCTCATCTCACAGCCACCAGCTCCAGGGCCAAGAGCTGCATCTTACACTGGCCTGAAAGAAATACAACAGCTGCATGAACCATGAGAAACTTCCACCTTTCCCACTAGTTCCTCTGGCAGGATGGGTTCAATTTGGTTTCCCATTCTATTGCAACTACCACCCCAGTCTGCTCTGCTAGAAACCATATAATGACAGGCTTGCTTGCCTGTGAACTTACTTTTTTTCCCCACACAGCCTAGTTCCTTACACAGTCCTAGTTCAGGAGAAAATCCTCCTTCTGAGTGTCTGGTATTAGGGCTTTTTACTCTGCTTGCTCTTAACCCACCAGTTCTTATGAATGTTCCTTCTTGGCCTGGATATAACTACATGCACATACTCCCAAGAAAATAATTGCCCCTATTATATAAACCTAAGACCCGCAGTTCTTCCATTTTGGTCAGCCGTCTTCTCTCAAAGTTGTGCTGGAGGACAAAGTAGAATTTGGTCTGAAAGCAGGTGTACAAACCAGCCTGAGATGCCCTTGTCAGAGAGCACTTGCAGCTCTATTAGCTGCAGGTTACATCTGGAAAACAGTTGTGCTGTGGGAGTCAGTGGGGTCTTGCACATAAAAGAGCTTTATTTGTCCCCTAAAAGCCCATAATCAGTAATAACTTCATCACTTCTTCTTCCTTTCCCTCTTTCCACATGTTCCTCCAGCTTGCTGCTCTTTACAAACCCTTTTTCTTTCCTCTTCCTCCTCTCCTCCTTTTTTACCTTCACCAGCTATGTTCTCTCCCTTTTCTGTGTTTTCCTTCCTCCATTCCTTCTCGTTCTCAGTCACTCCATTCTCACCTCTCCTGCATACAAACCATATCCCCAAAGCATTCTCCATCCTCCTCTTCTCCTGTTTTTCCCAGCTCTCCTCATCTCTAACCTACATCTCTCCCCTCTCTCCTCTCCCCCTACTCCAATGGCCTGTTCTGCTCAAGAAGAAAAGCTCACTGTGGCCCATGAAAACCTGCCCGCATTGATTATAAAGGGGTCTATGTGAGTGGTGAAGCTGGAAGATTTTTCACTTATTCTGATGGTTTGTGGTGCATCTGGCATGGGACTCCCCATTGCTCCCACTGGTGTCAGCAATATTGTAAGGAATGAGTTCAGTGCGGCGCTTCAGGCCAACTCTTTACTCTGACAGAAAGCAGCTACTGCTTGTCACCTTCAGTGTTAGGCAATCACCAGTGAACAAATTTTTTGGGGAGTCTTCCATTGCAAGGATGGAATTTGGAGGCTCCTCTCCAAATCTTTGGTGCTTTTACAGTGAGCCAGAAAATGAAGGCACATTGTCACTTCACCGACCACCCCATCCACCCGTTGCATTGTCAAAGGAAAGATAAGGAGGCCTCTCTGCACGATGCAGTGTAAAAAGAGCTAATCAAAGCAGCCTTTTAATTGCTGGTGTAATGATCTAGACATACAAAAATTCAAGCTAAATTTGCATGTCTAATTAAATAATTAAAAACAACCTGACAACTAAGGAGCACAATCGTGCATCCAAAAATCAAAAATACCTCCTGAACCTTGCCAGCAATAAATAGGAAGAGATTCGCCACCCTGGGCATCCTGTCAGCGAGAGCTGTTGATGATTTGTGTCTTTTTGATTAGAGACCAAGTGTAAGTAACAGCACGGCAGCTCTTTTATGAAGCGTTTGATCTCTGCCCAGGGAGCTGTTGGATTCGAGCTCAAGCGAGCAGCCGTGTTGGAAAGGCGGGACCACGTCTGGCCTCTAAGGGTGTGCAGATCCAGCCCATCAGTGCAAATGTGGCTCAGGAAAGACCAGACTCGTGTCACATTTCCCATGCACCTCTAAAATACAAGCTCAGTCTTCAGCAACAAGCCCTTCCTGCTCCCTCCATGCCCGTGCATGGAGCCCAAAGGGTTAAACAGTGCTGTTACCAGCAAGGAGAAGGCCATCTCCCCCCTCCTCCACCACTGCTTTTTCAAGTGAGCTTATAAAATCCACTTAAAATATTAATACCGAGCTGGTCAGAACTGTACAGGCTAAAGGGCAATTTGAAAAGATTAATTTTCTATTACAATCTGAGCCTTGATTTCATAACCTTAGAGAGCAGATTCCCTGAAACTCTCACAGGCCGCGGCACAGCATCTCGCCAGGAAGTCTGATTTGACAATGCCACGGCTTGACAGAAGCCAGAATCCGACATACTTTAATTCTCAAAAAAGAGCAGCAGTAACATGGAGTTGAGGAAGGAGGGAAAAGAGACGGGAAACCCAGCCCTAACTGAATGGACTGGGAAGCTGCCAATATTTCACATTCCTTGTGACACAGTTTGCTACTGGCTCCGTTGCCTGATGTGATTAGTCTGAGAAAAAAATTGGCCAGTGCCTTCCCAGCCCACTGCTGACAAGGTGGCTCTTAATTTAAACTGCATCAGCCAGCATCCTTGCAGGCATTAAGAGGACTTGCAAGCCGCTGAATACTTACACTGGAAGAGGTACAAATTCACTATTTATTTCCTCTCCACTTGATGCTAGTACACTGCTCAGTTTTTTCCAGTCCCTGTACTGTGCCTAGCCCCTTCCTGCAAGCCGGTGAGGTTTCAGTGCAGAGAGCTCCCTGTGCTCAAGGAGAAGATGCTCCGGGCTCTAGAGGCACATTATGCTGCAGCAAAGATGGATTTAAGCAAGCTGCTTTTTCAGTGGCATTATCTGGAGGAGCACCAAGGCACATTCAGTCCAGATCTTATCGACACACACACACACGCTGGGGAAAATTTTCTTCCCAGAGGATGAGTGAAGTTCTAACAGGCATTTTTGTTCCAGAATATATCTGCCAAATTATTGCACCTTGCAGCACAGCCTTCTTCACTACTAGAAGAGTGAAATACTTCCTCCCTACCCCCATCTTCTCACAGATCCTGCACTGGGTTAACAGAAACTCATTTCTGAGTCAACATAGCTAAACCAGTGCAAAACCTCTATATACACAACCTTCATATGCTTCCATCATGATTATATAAAGTGATTAGTGATAAACCAGCAAAAATCTGGTGTGTGGATGAAGCTGGATGAGCCCATCACAACAGCTCCACCAGAACAGCTGTACTGCACACAGCAGCTCCCTACCACTGAAAGCTGAGGAACTGCGCAGGAGGAGGACACTGATTTCTCCCTGCTCCAGCATCTGGAATCAAAATCTCTCTCCAGGGCTTGCTGCTGAACACCAGGTCCTGGGGCTGAGCATGCCTAAGCCCACCAGGTGCTCTGAGAGGGATGGAAAACTGCAAGGCCTGGGTTATTCGTGGCCTGTACAGATCCCCAAGTGGCAGCACGGCTATAAACAGTGATGGTGCCATTAAGATGCTAATGGACATGTATTTGGCTCAGCCCTTGTCTAACTATGCAAATAATTTCTGTGGAGTGGAAGTATAAGGATATAGATAAGCATCGCATAAGACACAGTAGTCCTCTAATTTATCCAAGTAACTGAGAAGCATCTGAGCCATTTTTAAAAGCTGCTTAAGCACATGGGAACTTAAATTCTGTTTGTCTCTAAAGAGTCTTTTTTTCTGGCTGTATTTACAAAACCAGGTAAGAGATTACCTAGAAAAAACAGATCCATTTACTCTCCATACTGGAAGTGTGCTGGGGCCCCAAAGCACATCCTGGGCAAGCGGAGCACACTGCAGTACTGCACTTGGCATTTGTCAGAGCTTCCTAGATCACCAAGCCCAGAGGTCCAAAAATGGGCACAAGCTCCAAAAATTAGGCCCAAAGAAGCTAATTTTCTACATTTGCGCTGCACCAGCAGAACAAGAGCTCTTGTTTGCTGAACACTTGTAAAAAAACACTGGTCATTTTTTATGTCTCTGAGCAAATTTATTCATCCAGGCTCAGAAGACAGCTTTGGAAAAATCAGGACCCTTTGAACCAGGCAGGAATCTGCTCTCAGGTTCCCTGACACATACTCAGGGTAACATCCATCTGCTGGAGCCTGCTGTGATGGCTGGTTCCTGGCTTTATTCTCTCCACACCTCAGTTCGTTGATTTGTAAAGTCGGTAAATAAAAAGATCCACCTACAGGTTTGCAGAGCTGCTGTGTAGCTTAACCATTTCTCAGGTCAGTGATGCTGGAGCCAGGATGGGTTAAAGAGGGCAAGAGAGATCTCTAGATGAGAGTTGCAGCTGAAAAGGCAATGACTGCTGTGTTCATAATTAGCATCTGTTGCCTTCAGAGCCTCTAAGGCACATCCAAGGAGGGATAAAAATGCTCTGTGTGGAGCCAGCACCTCCAGTGGGTTTGTGGCTAGTCATCAAGGCTCTCCAGCTCCTCACAGCGACTGGGAGCAGTGAAAAGTATGTTTAGAGTAGGGTGTATACTTCTGGCAACAGGACCTGATCCTCTCCCTTGCCAAATGGGAGCTCAAAGACTTCACTTACACCTTTTGCACAAATCCATTTTTGGAGAAGAGAGAAGAAAAACAATCACAATGAAACCTCCTGATCCTTGCTGTCTCAGAAATCTCCAGCCTTGAAAGACGCAGCACACCTGACCAAGCAACAGACTTGAGTACGTGTTTATGCTTCTGCTGCTTTGGGGACTGCATGTCTGGGCTTTTCCACCTGCGCTTTGAAAAGATCTGAACCTCCATCATTCCTTGAAGCTGAGGAATTCCCGAGAAGCCCGAGCGGCTCAGAGGCTTTCTGATGTGACACAGCACACACTTGGGAGCTAAGGAGCCCAACGGTCTCTTGTTGCCCATTCCTGGCACATTGGGAAAGGATCCCTGCTGTCTCTCAGGAGGGTGATCAGATCAAATCAGGGACGGGGTCTGTAAAACCTGTCTGCCAAGAAGGGCAGGGAGAGCCCATCCAGCCATGCAGTGGAGTGAGCAATGAAATGACTTGTTACCATTCCCTTCTGCCCTCTACTATATATTATTAAACTGGCTCCACTCTGACTTCAAAAAAATCAAAGACTTGCTTCCCTCATCACCCAGAACCTATCCTGGAGGGATCAGGGAAGAACAGGAAAAATGCAGAGGTGACAACCTTATTGGGGCTTTACTGCAGTGATAGACAGTGGGCCAAATTACCCTGTTGCCTTCACAAAGTGAGGAGATGAATAGCAACGCTCCTGTCTTGATCCTTTCATATTTTAACCAGTATGTAACTTCTCAGGGAACCTTAGAAAATGTGCTGTGCAGTCAACTTCACTATCAAGATTTTTTTTTTCCACCTCTCATGTCCATAGTTCCCTGACAACCAGGTCAGAATTTCAGATCCAGCTGTAAAGTTATATTTCCTCTAAAGCCAACCCATTATCCACTGCTACCCCTCCTCTCTGTGCAGACAGAGCTGTGCACAAGGCAGGAGGTTTGCAGAGAAACCAGGAGTTCCAAAGCGTAATCCTGAACAGATGGCAGCTCTAGCCATGCTGCCTCAGAAGGGCACTTTTAAAAGTAAATAGCAACAAATGTTTTGGTGTGTAATGCGATGAAATCTTGATCTCACACAGAGCTTATTTTCTTTTTCTTTTTCTTTTTTTTTTCCTCCCAGCAGTGGCAAATGGCTGAGGACAAGTGTTGCTGAAAGGAAAGAAGAAAGAAAAAAGCTGAATCAATTAAATGTTTTAGAAACAATTGTGTTTCAAAATCAAGAAGAAGAATTCATGAAAATCAATTCTAATTCAAGAGGGCTGTACTGATTTGTTCATCTTTCCCTCTCCCCGCCTAAGCAACCAAAGCAGTAAAAATGATAGCTCCATTTCAGGCAAGGAAGCAGCAATTGAAACTTCAAAAACATTCTACATCGTCTGATGAAGCTTGATGCAGTCTCCACGGCCTGAAAGCTAAATATTCCGCAAGAGAAGCAATGTACTAGGTGGCTGAGTGGGAGTTTCAGCTAGCTGCTACCCCTTCAGGTTCCTTCTCTCAGCAAAGCCAACCAAACCCCATGCCCCAGGTGAAAAGCAAAACTGTTTGCATCTGCAAAGGTGCTGGCCAGATGGGAGCTGCCTCCCTTGCTCTCTGCCCGTAAGAAACAGCGGTTCCTCTCTTATGAGGTGCCTACTCAATGCCGTCACTACATAGGCCTCAGCAGGGCAAATCTCCTAGCAAGAGAAGCTAGGGTTTGTAAAGCAAATCTTACTAAGCCTTCCTGAAACATCACGTCCACCAGAACATAATCTTCAGTGTGCCACAAAGTCAGCAGTTCCTGATACCATCACATCAAGCTGTCCCAGAGGACGGATTTCTTGGGAAAAGCAAGCTGCTGCTTTGAGTGACAGAGCAGAGTCGATAAGCAGCACCTGCTGCCCTGTGTGCCTAGTCCCATCCCCAAGGAGAAAGCATCTCCCAAGAACTGTCACTTTTCAGGACGTGACCCTGCCAGGGTGTGATAATATTGTCTGGATAAAAGGACACTTGAAGGTTCCCTCTAGAATTTCCCATTTGAATATGGCAGGCAGGATATGTCCCCTCCGCCAGGATTTGCCATGCTTCACGCTGCCCAGAAGTCAGGTGAATGTGATTCCCGCAGCACCGAGTCTTGTGCAAACAACCCGTGTCCAACCCCGCTCAGGTGACTTCCTGGCAGCACAGAAGGTGAGCACGAGAGCGGGGCACCGGCACCTGCAGGCTGTCATCTTCTTGTCTTGGCATCACTGACAGTGGGGACCGAGTTTCACCTCAGAGCAGGGAAACTCAGGCTAAAGTGTAGGTTTAAAAATATTTGGAAGATAAAAGCTTGCTAGGTAGCAGCCCTCCTACAGTGGGGTTTCTGCTGAATAGGCAGCTGCAGCATCCTGTGTCGCTATGTAACAACAGATGAAACTAACTCCCAGAGATTTTTTTTTATCCGTGGGTCGCAGACTGTCTCAGCTTTGCCCAGAGAAGGATATGACCAGCTGGGCAGATTTCACACTCACGCCTGAGAATTTTGCCCTTGTGCTCTCTAAAGGCGAGCAGGAATTTCAACCTGGAAGCAGACCTGGAAATAGCAGTGTGGGCTGAAATGAGGAAGGGCACTTAGGAGAGAGGGAAACAACTGAATTAAAAAACATAGCGGGAGGAAAAGAGGAACTGTGAAACGTGATCTGGAGGAGGATTTAAGACATCTAAGATCTGCACAGGTTAAGATTGTCTTCAAATCAGTTTATTGCAGTAATCTCTATAATGAATTTTATTAGACTTAATTTGCCCAAAACAATCACAGATGTTACTAGGAGACACTTCATCCCTCCTGCATATCTAACGGAACCAAAAGGATTTTTTTGAGGGAGCCAACAGGGACCTACATGTCCTACATTTAAGAATTCAGTGACCTGCTCTGCTCTTTCCTGCGATGTACTTGTATTATTGCATCTTTAGCAAATTCTTCTTTTAGGACCTGGTTGGTATTTCTTTGTAGCATTGCAAGAGAATTTCGTAAGTTTCTTTCTAGGGAATGGAGTAGCCTCTTTTGAGGTGGCACCCAGGATTTGGGGTTCTTGACACAACCCTCCTGGCAGTAACTTACAGCATAAGGCCCTGGCCAGAACTATTCCATGGAGAAGAGGCAGTGATGGCACCATCCCAGGGTAGGGCCTCCCCCAGAAGCCAACACAATAAACAGAGGGAAGAAAAGTCAGGAACAGAAAGAATTATTGAGAACCATTTCAAGCCAGGTTGGATAGACCTCCAGATGAATCCACAGCTGTTCTGTTTGCTAATTTAACATTATACATACTCATACTCTATTAGGCTCTCCTTCTCGTCTTTTATTTCATAGGAAGACACACTACAATTTCCCTGTGGCTCAGTAGATGCTGAGAGCCAAGAATAAGAGGTAAGACTGAAGTTCATACAAGGACAGAGAGAGACTAGGCACAGATTTATGCTCTGCTAGCCTCTCCCTGGACCAGCCAGCTACACAGCTATGCGTTTGTATCACTGTCAGTGCTGACGTGAACCAGTAACCAATGCGGAATGAGATTCATTCACCAAAGAAGGTGCAAGAAGATGATTGATCATCACAGGGCAAGTTTAATGGTAGAATTAACGGGTGCGTCCGCTCTCTCTCGTGAGCTGTTGGCACAACCTAGCCATGGCATATTGCAAACTGGTCACCAAAGCCAGCTGGCTCTCCTGAGCACACAAGAATGGTCCTGCCTGTTGTACTGACCCTGTAGCTGAAGTCAGAAGATGAGCAGAGAAACCATTATCAAGAAGAAAAAATGGCTGCTAAGATCCTTAGTCTCTGCCTCAGAAAAAATACATTTTAATTTTCCCTTGGCATCAGCCTCCTGAAGGCAGTGGACCTATATCCTCCCTGAGTCTTCTCTCAGTACCTTCATCCATCAATTTCCAGCTTTGTACACAAAGGTTAAATCCTACCACATTTATCTTTAAAATCAAGAAACCTCTAACTGCCCTAACATGTTCTTCATAACAAGCAAAGCAAAGGAGATGAGGTAATGAAAACACCATTCTTGTGCATCTGCTGAGGGATCATCAACCTTTTTTTCCAAAGATTGTCTATTCAAAAATCAAGAACCTATTAATACCTTATATTTATACAAACTGTAAAACTATATGGCTAATGTCATCCACTGCTTAATAATGGAATAGAGTAGATGCTTAATAACTCAGTGCAGTTTTCTCCAAGAGCTTAGGAGATGAAGAAAAGAATACGAGATTCCAAGAAAATGGCACGGAGCGAGAGAGAAAGGAGCGGCCAGTTTAATCCTCACGTAAACTACCTATGCAGGTTGCCAGAGATACTACCTAGTCATCAAAAGATCCTGGACCCAGGACCTCAGTAGGGGGATCAGGGAATTCATGTACAGCATTTGGAAGACACTTTTTTCAGCCACAGAATAAGCTTTTTCAGCCAAACATGGGGTCTCCTGGTCCAGACAGCAGTGAAATATATCTTAAATAAGCTGAACTGCTTTAGCAGCCCATGGCCTTTGTGCTGTAATTATGCCTTTTTCCACTTCTTAAGCCACTAATGCAGAACCCTCTTGAGTTGGCCAAACGCTAAGTATTGCCACCACTGAAATCAAGGGGCATTTCACTGCTGACTTTGGCAAAGAGGCTGCCAACTGTACTCAGCCAGGGAAACGTACTCCTCTTGGTAAGTTTTACAGCTTTTTCTAGACACAGTCAAACTCTGTATGCAAGAATGGCTATGCCATGCCAGCTTGATGGTCTGCCCAGCCCGGTCTCCTTGGACCTTATGGTGGCCCCTGGAGGCTGTGGCAGGAGTGTGTATGGGCAAGGCATGTGTACAGTAACCTTCTCCCCTCGCACTCACAGCTCCTGACAGCCTATGACCTGGCGAACATCTGAACCAGAGGCAGGATCTTTGTGTTTTTAATAACCCCTTATAGATGGGTGTTCCACAAATTTTTCTATTTGCTTTGTGAGCCTGGATCAATTTTAGCATCTAGCCAATATTTTGATGTAAACTGTTTGTATTGATACTCCAAAACCAGTACTTGCTTGCTTTTTATTCTTGACTGAGATGAAGTTTCCCTCAGTATGACCTTTTCAGAATAACACTGCCTGTTTGGCACGTGTATAATTTGTTCTCCATTCCCTTCCAGTCAAAGCAAATCCTTGGTTTAGGGCATTGTGAGGGATACTCATGAAGGCTAACTCAGCCAAGGACACTCTCTTCACAATCAAAGGTGAGAGATGATTCGCATTATTCATCCTTTGCTGGAGGAGCACCTCTCTTTTTCTTCACTGATTATAGCCTCTGTCAGCTAAAGCTAGCCCTTGTGAATCAAATCAGTACTTACTTACAATCAGGAAGCATTGCATGATACTGAAATACAACTTGGGAAAGCAGATGCTTATATATATTTCTAATAGAAGAACAATGTTATGATTCCACATAAAATATACAGAGAGGTTTTTATGGGGAAAAATGGTAGGAATTGAATTTAACTGATGACATATTTGTAGTTGGAGTGAGTTTCTGAGAGCTGTAAGGTAAATATACAATCATATTTTTAGGGACTAAATTAGCATTCCTCAGCAAGATCACTCATCAGGACTACTTGTGTGAATGAGAGCTGTGAGGTTTCTGGATTGCATTTATATAAAAACAGGAATGTTCCTGAAGTGCTGTAAATGGAGCTGCTTAAATTGCATGCCCAGCTATTGCATCTGATGACAGTAGCTGAAATGGCACTTCTGCACAATCAGTTGCATGTTTGATGCAGAAAGTTAAACTTGCTTTCATCAAACCCAAGCAATGACTAGTTTTTCTACACATAGGACTTATGACTGTGGCTCTAACTGGCCTTCCTGGATCATGGTAGATTTTTTTTCCATTCCTAATAAATCACCATCCTTGATATCAAGGAAATAGGAATGGTATAGGACTGATATGACCATTGTCCACCTAACGCCCCAAGGCAAGGCTAGCAGCACTATCTCATTGCTGGCACTCTCTCACCATGGGCTTAAGAACCATGTTGTATAGCTTCAGCATCACTGCTTTTCAAGGTTACCACTCCACTTGTTGAATCATTCATACATTTCTTACTGCAGAAAGTCGATGGAAATAAGCTTCTTCCCACTTTTAGTTCTGTCCCATTTAGGTTCTCACATCACCATCACAGCATGGATACTTTGATCATAAAGGATGTTTAGTTCTTATCCTCTCCACGGTACCACACAAGCAGAAACTGGATTGGGTGAAGGAGCTGAAAATAGTGAGGCTTTATGTAAACTTGTCCCCATCAATGAAAATAACCGAGTGATCAGCAGTAAAATAGTCAATTATTCATTCAGCCTCTGAAGTTTTTAGGCCTCCAAGCTTTTCTCTTTATCTGCCATGTGTCCCTAAATTACTAGAAAAGGGAAAACTTTTGACTCAGAACTAAGTTTCTTGGGGTTGAGAGTTCAGAGTCATAGCAGAAAAAGGAGAGAAGTTCACACTTCATTAAGGGTTATTGACAAGTTCTTTCTCACTTTGAGACTCTGTAACTGGGGGCTCCCTGAAGACTTGGATAACGTCAGATCTCAGTTTCTTTTCATTATAATAAGTAGCAGAAATCTTTAATTTTGTTTGAAAAGCTTAATTCTGCAGAAACTGTTTTCGTTCCCTGGGAAATTGGTGGTGTGAGCCACTGCACTGAGCAATGGCTTCATTCTGCTGCAGTCTTGAGGGCCTGGTGGACAGACTTTCCCTCTCCTCCAAGGGCTCCCCCAGGCAACGTATGTGCAACACTCATACATTTCCTCAACAGATCTTCTATCTGGCCTTTGTTACTTTCCTCTGAAGACATCCCTATTGCTCTCTGTTCTCCTCCCTCACCATGAAGACTTTGTGTACCAGCATCCCCAAATGGAAGATGACTGCTGATAGCAACAGCTATGCAGAATTTCACAGCATTTCTTCCACTTTGTCTTCAGGGTGTTATAAGAAGTGTGGACTAGGATTTATTTTTATTTTCTTGGGGAGTGGGGTGGATGTAAAGGGAGAGTAGTCATCACTGTTCATTTGGTTAGGCTTGAAAAACTAACAACAAAGGCCTTTCAACCCGATCAGGCTATGGATCTGTGGATTTGCCTATCTTCTTGACTCCAGGTATCTTACAGGTCATATTCTTATCCAGACATCATTTGTCTTTCTTGTATTAACATCTCATTCTTTTTCTGAGTCCATTCTTCTGTATGTTTCATCCATCCTATCCTTTTTTCTTCTCTTAATATTGGTCTGTACTTTCTATGTCACTAGCAAATCCTGAGGTGCCTCCTCAGGTTTGCCTGAGTAGAAAATATCTGTGTAGTATGGAGTGAGTAAGAATGAAGTAAGGGTATTTGCAATTCGACCTGGTATCTGTGCATTTCATTAATCCTTTCTCCATCAACCACTTAACCTTTATGGGCATTCTTATTGCCTCTCATTGTATTGATTTCAGTCCATTTCTCCAATTTAGTGAGATCATGCAGTATTTTAAACCTGCCTTCCACCATATAACTAGGTTTAGCTGGGGGGTAATTGACATCAATTTAAAGATCGAAAAATTAGGATGAATATCTGGGGAAAACTTCCTAATGGTGAGATCTGCTAGAATGCATTGCTGTCTCTCTATGGGATTGGTGGCAGTTCCATTAACATGTGCATTAAAACTCTACTGAAGAAGTATAAGATCGTAGATTCCAGAGAACAGTCCTAAAGTAGGAGCAGAAAGACAAGTTGAAAAGGATTGTAGCTTGCCTCCTATGGTCATCGCATCCTGGATTTACCCCTCTTCCTCTTCACACCACACACTTGTTCACCGAGGATATGCCAAACCAACAACAGCAGCTAATTCCAGGGACAGGATCCAGCATGATTATCCCTCCCAATACTATTGCAACTTCAGCTCTGGTGGTGGGAATGTTGTGGTAGGTGTGGGAGTTTAAGCCAAAGACACTCAATTCATTTTCTCTGAGGACAGTTTTCCCAGCCGGTTTGACTACCTCCTAGCGAGCTGCGAGGCACGTACTGGCTACATCCCGAGAATATGCGCTGCCTTCATGGCTGGGATCTGTGGCAGGGGTTTGCAACTGCTCCCCAAGGCCATGTCCACACAGTGAGACCCAGAAGGGCTTCCCAGGTCCTGAGTCCCGATGTCTCCCTGGCTTCTCCTGCATCAGACCACCTGCTATGTTTCCATATGGGAAAAAAAAAGGAAAAAAGAAAAAAGCTGTCTAGATTAAAAGGAAGTCAGAGCACTCTACAAACCCCTGAGCTGGTAGTGGGGAGCCTGGGACAGTGAGGTTTGCGGACAACACATCTCTCCCACCATTTTGGCAAAGACAGGAGAATCTTGAGAGATACCTGGTCACCCACAGGAACACAACACCCCAGAGATCATCATATGGCAATATACCTCGTAATATCACTTTGGCACAATACGTTTCAAATGCATCCATCAATTCTGTTACCATTACCCCATCCATCACTTTTTAAAGAAATGACTATCTACTAATTCATTTTTTTTTCTAGCAGAATGGTTGAAAGTAGATTGTGAAGAGAGGCCTGTTCTTGATAAGGCACAGATCAGATATACTGGACAATGAGCATTTTGGTTTAAAATACAGTGTTCACTCTTACATTTGTGAAGATAATAGTCCAAGCAGAAACAAGCACTGTCCTTCATACACTTCAAGAGAATAGAAAAAATCATCCCCCCAACACCTGTCATGAAAAGTATCCTGCATATTTAAGAAGACAATTTTCTTTGAAGTTGTTACTGAAACCAACTGCTTTTTAGTAAAAAAAAAAAAAAAAAAAAAAAAAAAAAAAGGGACTCCTGTCAGTCCCTGAAAAGTGGAAACATTATTTTCAGCCACAAAAACCAACATATTAATCTCAAAAGCCAAGTAGACTGGTACATATTTTCATTACTTCGTAGGAGAGGCAGGCTTTTTTTTCGGGTTCTTGAAATCCATCTGCCATGAAAACACAATTTGTAAAAAAATGAAATTTCCTTCCAAAAAAAATTCAAAGGAAACTCCCATCAGCCCCACTCAATTAGCAGTGACATAAAACCTGTAAAACTTGGCTCAGAAATGGCTCAATTTCACAACTGCTCCCCTAAATCTGAGGGCAGAGACAGGAAGGAAAAGACTTGCCCATTTTGGGTTGTCCCTTAAGAAAGAGATTAGCAGATACTTATGCAGTGATTGGGACTGCACATGGGAGAAAAGGCCAAGTACAGACCCCTCACTGGTCATGCAGAAGTGAAATCATTTTCTCCATGGCAGGAGGCACAGGCTACAAATTTGTCACATAATGAGTAGCCAGAGGCTGATACGAAAGACAAATTCTCTTAGTGAAATCCTTGGAGAATATCCCAACATGACTCCTAGGCTGGCAAATTGCTGGACAAGATGGCAAGTAAAATGTAACCATCTCATGAGGACGCTGCTTCTGGATTTTTGTTTGTGCTTTTCTTTGCTGCACTTTTCCTAATACCCTCTAGCTAGTACCATTGAAATGAAACTTATTGATTGAAATTCTGATCCCATTGATTTTACACAAAGGATTTACATGGGTATGAAAGAACAGAAACTGCTCCATAATCAGTCTCATCTCCATTTATTCCCAACCGAAGACAAGCGGTAGACTTGCTTTTCCATATCTGTATCATCTCATTCCTAATAGCTGTCATATATAAATTACCCAAAATTCAGATATACAGTACCTACTTGCTTACAAACGTGCAGTAAATTACTGCTCCCTGAATACACTAACATTATTTACGAGTTACCTTCTGCAAGTTTTTTTTTGCCCACTTTTACCTTCCATCTCTTTTTTACCCACATTAACCACATGCCATATTTTTTCTCCCTTCCTTTCAGAGATGTGGAGGGAAAATGAAAAAAAAAATAATAAAATAGATTCTGGAAGGAAAGTGTAATGGAAACAGTACTGGGAGGAGATGATGTTTGCCTGAAGGAAAGTGCCAGGGAAGCTGTGCTAAACATACTGAAAGTGCTATTAGAAATGGTATTTCTACCCTAAAGGAAGGCTCTGTAGATACAGGAACTGCAGAACTCAAGACAGCAGGATGTAAGAAGAGCTCAGAAGAGGCAGTGAGCAGAGGCCCAAAGCGGCAAATCAACACTGCATGAGCGTATGGTCTCTACCACCCAAAGTAAGAAGGCCTGTTCATCAGAGTAATGCTCCTTTTAAGCCTCCTGCACCCCTTTTTTCATGCGAGGTTGTGGGGGGGTCGGGGTGGATTTCAAGGGCAAAATCATCTGCCTTTACATTCATACACTATCTCATAAGAGTCAACCCTTCCTTTGCAGGCTTCTGGTTCATTGTGAGGGGTGTCCTTTCTCCCTATCACGCCTTATTTTGTCCTTTATTTTTCAGTCCTTTATTTTGTTCATCTGTATGTTTGATGCCTTTTAGCTTGCTGCCCTCAACACTTCATTCTTTTCTATTTTTTTTTTATAGTCAGACTGTCACATATCAATCGATGTTTTGGACTGAAGCTGAATATATCGTGGCTTGTCTAGGGCATTGGAAAAGCATTTTAAAGAAAGTCTCAAGTATTTTCCCTTGTTCCGTATTTCCAGCCCAATGAAATGGTAAAACCAGACATGAAAACTGCAGGATTTTAACTTGCAAGAATTTCTAAATAACTGCTAGAGGTAGTGGAATGGTTATGGAAAGCAAGGCAGGTTATCTGGTGAGAAGGAATCTTTGATCGCGCTGCAGCACATAAAGAAAAAACCCCAAACAGCTGTTAATCAGACCGATGGGAAACACATCCAAAATGGTGGTGCAACTGGACGGCTTCCACCGAGCGTGTAAACGCCTCGCGTTACAGGTGTCGCTCGGCACAGTGCAACGGGCCGGACCGCCTCCGGAGGGCTCCTGAGGGAGCGGCCCCGCGGCGGCCCCGCCGCCTGCCTCCCAGCGCCGCCGATCCCCCGGGCCCGGCCCGCAGCGGCCGCGCAGGGGGACGGGACCTCTCCGGCCCCGGGGCAGGTCGGCCCAGGCAAGGCGGGCAGGAGCCCCGGCCGCGGGGGGCCCGGCGCCGAGCCGCCGCCGCCGCCGCCGCCGCCGCCTCCCCTCACGCCTCCCCTCAGGCGAGCGCGCGCGCGGCTCGGCGGGACCCCGCGGCGCGAGAGGCCGCGGTGAGGCGGGGGCCGCCGCGAGCATGCGCGAGCCGCGCGCGTCACGGGCGCGGGCGAGGCCGGCGGGAGCGCGCAGCCCCGGCGCGCGCTTCCCCCCCCCTCCCCGCAACCTCGCTGCCTCCATTAGGCTCCGCCGAGCGCCGCGAGCGCGCCCCGCTGCCGCCGCCGCCGCCCGTGAGGGACCCGCCGCCCGCGCCAGAGGGGAGCAGCCCGCCAGCAGGGGAGGACGCGGAACCCGAGAGCACGGCAGAGGGGAGGGAGGGAGGAAGGGAGGGCCCGGCCCACCCCCCGCCGCGAGCCCTCCTCCGCCGCCGCCTCCTCCGCCTCCGCCTCTCCGCCGGGAAGCGCTCGCGCGGTGCCCGCAGCCCCGCTCCGCCCGGTGCCCAGTCGGATGCGCTGATCACTAGGGAGCGGGCAGCAGGGGAGGAAGGAGCCGAGACCGCCGAGGACGCGCCGCGCCGCCCAGAGATTTATTAATCCTTTCTCTCTCTCTCTCCTTTTTTTTTTTTTTTTTTTTTTTTGTATTTTTTTCCCTTGCTGGGGCTCTTTTTGCCGGTGGATTTGGGCTGCCCCCTGCCTCCTCTCCTGCCCGCGGAGGAGCCAGCCGAGGCGGCGGCGGCGGCGGGGGCTCCCCCCTTTTTCCCCCCCTTTTTTTTTAAAAAAAGAAATTTATTTTCGGGGCCGCCATGGGATGTACCCTGAGCGCCGAGGAGCGCGCCGCCCTGGAGCGGAGCAAGGCCATCGAGAAGAACCTCAAGGAGGACGGGATCAGCGCCGCCAAAGACGTGAAGCTGCTGCTGCTAGGTGAGAGCCCGGCGCCGCCCGGCCGCCGCTGCCCCCCGCCCGCCCGCCCGCCCGCGCTCCCGCCGCGCTCACCGCCCTCTCCTTTCTCCGCAGGGGCCGGGGAGTCGGGCAAGAGCACCATCGTGAAGCAGATGAAGTGAGTGCCGCCGCGCGAGGGGGGGGATGAGCGGGGGGGGGGGGGGGTGTCACGATCGTAACGGCCGTAACGGCGATGATCGCGACGGCGGGAGCGGCGCGCGGGCGGGGCGCGGCGGGGCGCGGCGGGGCGGGGCGCGGCCCGCCGAGGTGAGCGCGGCCCGCGGCCGCCATGTTACCTGCGGGGCCGGCGGGCGGCGCCCCGCGCCCGGCTCCCGCCCCGCTGCTGTTCGGGGCCGCCGTGGTGCTGAAGCGGCGGCGAGCGCCTGGCAGCGCCCGCCCCGTGCCGCGACTCGCCCTCAGCGCCGGGGCTCCCCGTGGGCCCGGCGCTGTGGCGCTCGCTAAAGAGGAGAAAAAAGGAGAAGACAAACAAACGCCGGCGGTAGTGCGGCTCTGACGCCGCTCAGAGCCCCTTCCCCGAGCTAGCTCACGCCTTTCCCCTCGCTCGAGGAGGGGCGAGTTTGGCTGCCGAGCGGCCGTTGCACTGAAACCGGGGCTCAAGATCGCCGAGGAGGCGGCCGGTGCCGGCAGCGCTGCCGCCGCCGCGCGGGCCAGCCGCCTCCCCGCGCCGCCGCCGGCACGGCGGGCCTCGCTGCGCGGAGGCCGGCGGCGCCGGGAGCCCCTGCCCGGCCTTCCTCGGGGCGCGGTAACTGCCCGCTGCCCTAGGGAGGCAGGTGCGGGGAGAGCTGACGAGCGGGTGGAGACGCTACCGAGGCAGGGCGCTGGGCTTTCCTTTCCGTCTTTCTCCTTTTCTCCTCCCTTTAATTAAAATGCGGTGAAAGCCCCAGCCTCCCGCCGAAGCGGGCATGACGAGCTGCTCCGAGGCGGCGCCATCACTGGACAGCCCCGCGCACCGAGTCGGTGCCTCGCCTTTAACGGGGCAAAGACGCGGAGCGGCCGCCGTTTTGTCGTGCCGGCGACTGCGGAGGGGCCCCCGGCGGGGAGGCGCCCGCGGCCCGGCCTCGCCCGGCGAGCGAGGGGCGCCGGCGGCGGGTGCGGAGGCTGCGGGGGGGGGGGGGGGGGGCGCGCGGCCATCCGCAGTCCGCCGCCGGGCGGGGGCGGGCGCGGCGCGGCTGCGGCGTTCAGGCGGTTCGCGCGGTGGACAGCGCCCGGCGGGGACTCGAGCCGCCGCCGCCGCCTCGGCGCCCAGCGCGCTCGGAAAGGGCCGAAGCGGCTCGGTGCCGCCGCGGCCGAGGGGCGCGGGGCAGCCGCGGGCCGTCGGGCCCCGGGGAGGTGCCGCCCAGGGGGACTCGGGCACCCTCGGCCCGTTGCTGTACCAATCCCTTGCGTCTGGCCTCGGAGGCTCCCAGGGGAGTGAAGCGCCCGGGGGCAGGGGACCCTTCCTGCGAGGGGCGCCCCACGAGCGGCCGGCACTGCCCCACGGGCTCTGGCCACCCCCATCCATGTGCTGGGGGTGGGGGGCTTTCCACCCAGAGAGGGCCTCTGGGGTGGGGCGCGCGCTGATGCGGGGCTGGGTTGTGCTCCAGCAGGTGTGGAAGGTGGATTGGGGGAGATGCTGCTGCAGAGGAGCACCCATAAATTATTGAATCTCTTGGAGCTGCTTCTGCAGAAACACGCTGGAATGGCGGCTGTCGGGTTTGGTCAAAGGGAGAGGCTGGGGGGAGCACAACGGCGGTGCGCCGGTGCGCGCCCTGGGTCCGTGGATGAGAAGGGCAGCTTGTGGCCACAGTGGCACACACGATTAGCATACAGTGCTGTAGCACTTGTTTTTAAAGAAAATTGCCTCGAGATAATAACCAGCCCACTGGGCTAAATCACTATATCAAGGCCTGAATAATACCCCACTGTTGTACGTACCATTTTTTTTTCCACGAGACAGTCTGAAAGTAATGCACGACAGGCTTGCCGTTTTGTGCCTGACTTGAAAACGCAGAGGAGGCTGCTGTGGTGGAAAGGCTGATAGTGTCGGAAACTGGGAGACGTCTGTCAGCGTGGAAACTCCAGTGAACTGTGCGGAGGCCGGGGTGGGGACAGCAGTGTTGCTAGGAGCGCGGCAGCAGGCATCTAGAGAGAGCCGCCCCGGCGCGGGCACAGGAGAGGAGAGTGATGTGCAGGGAACGACTCAGGGAAATTAACATTTCTGAAAATTAATTTAAATATAATGCAGGCATTAGCATTTCACCTGGTCAGGCTCCATTAGACAGGCTTGCTGGGAACCTAATGAATTCTTAATAAAGATTAAATCGCATGTTCATTAGATTTTGATGAAAGAGACTGCTATCTTATTTTTTTAATACTGTGGTATTAGTGTGCTTCTAGATAATAAATCTCATCTTCGTGAATGACTGTAGTGATTTCACACATGGATATTGCCTTGAAAAGCAGCACAGGAATCTGTAGACAGATAACAAAATACTAAGACAAAGGAATAGAGAACAGATATTGTTAATGGAGGACTAAGAGGTTACACAGTAACCAGGTAAATCTTGAAATAATAGGTAGAAGACAAGACAGGTAAAAATTACAATAATTTGAGAGTGTGGCCAGGATGGAGATTAGGATTTATAAAATGAATTAAGGATCCTTTACTGAAATATTTGGAGATATCTTTTAGCTGGTGAGTGGGGAGTTATCCAGCAAGAAAGGTGAATGACAGACATGTGGAACTGGAGGTTAGCACACATGCCTCAAACTGTGGCAACACAGGCCTAGGAATAATTCTCCTCTTAGCATTCAAGGGCTATCATGCCCTATGGGACCTATGGGTCCCTCAGTGCTTGCACTTTGATCTACACCCGTCTTGGCTGGTTATGTTTGCTTGTTATTCTTTCAAAAGAGAGAATGCAAAGTCCTGCATGTTCCTTTCACTCATGCCTCAAAATGCAGGGTTAGGGCCATGCTAGTTTGGGAACAAAGTCGCTGTTGTGCCATGCAAGCTCGTGTGACTGCAGAGCTTTCAGAATCAGGCTGAGACATGATCCCATGTTCACTCGGTTTAAACTACAAAGCAGCCTTAACCAAGTGAAACTGGTGCCTCCTATGAAGATCCAAGCTACAGGGAGGAGAGTTACTACATTAGAGAAATTTGTCTTCCATTCCCATCACCCCACCTCTGTAAATTCCCTTTAATGTAGGTCTGAAATGACTGTTATCATTTTTTATATCTTATGTCTTGAAATAAATGTGGAGGATGTGAGAAAGTTGCAATATGCAATCCCATTTTTCTGGATTGTAGCATAGAGTCAAGACTGTTGTGATTATTCTAGGGTATTTTTATGGGAATTTATAACTCTAACTCTAGTGAATATGTTTGTTCATCAGTAAGCCCCAGCCTAGGAAGACACCAAGCATATCTCAGTCCATTACTACTCAGCAGAATACTTAAATATGTGCAATGGTCCAGTCATTAGCAGGGATGGACTACTCAGATGGGGACACCACTGCTGCCGTGAGCATGAAGCTTCTAGGGAGTGCAGCGTTTAAGCATTAATGCACAGCAGCTGAGCTGGCTGGCACAGCTTCAAAAACGAGGTTCCACCACCTACTCATCAGCAGCCTTTTGGGATGGTGAGCCAGAGCAATATTCTGCCTTCCCAAACGAGGCATTAGTGATGGCTGTGGCTTCAGAAGGAGACAGGGCTTCACCTGCCCAGAGAAAGGGCCTTTATGCTTTATTTATATATTTTTAAAATTTTTTTGGCAGGGGGTTGCCCTTGCAGAAGCAGTGGCTTCTGGCCCCTGCTGAGTGAGGAGCTCTGCGGAAGCTGAGAACTGGGTCCTGCTCCCTCAAGACGCCAGAGCTCCTAGCCTTGCTTGTCCTCTAAAATAGCCATCTCTCAGTTTGCCAGCAATGATGGCAATACCTCACTTGATAGGCTTCTTTGTTGCACCATTTCTTTGCAAAATGTTTTTAAGTTATCACAAGGGCAGTAATATGTAATAAGGAAAAAGATACACCAGTGTATGATTCTTATCTTTAAACTTCTACTATCCTCTTCCCAACAGCCATCAGTCCCAATAGCTGTCTGATATATTGCTTTGACCTTTTTCAGAAAGCCCCTCAAAACAGCCCCAGGCTCTACTTGCTCTCTATGTAACTGAATTACTTACAATCTAATGAAGTTCTCTAGAGTGAGAAGCAGTCCCCACCCTCTGGTTTTACAGCCTATCACAGCAATTTTATGGTAAATGCCATTGGAACGTAATGATGTGTTGTGAAAACCTACTTGACGCCTTGTTCTTTACTGCCTGTGTCTGTGTCTCAAAGCTTTAGTGGTTTCACACTTGCAACCCTTTTCCCTGGGAATATCCCACCCCAATGGGAGCTTATAAGGTGGAGGTGCTTCACCCCTGTGGTGTGGTCCCCAGCAGAGGGCTGCAAACTGGGCTGTGCTCCACCATCGCACTCATCAGGGCTGCTCATGTGCTCAGAGACACTGGGAGCGGGACACCATTCAGCTACTTCGGAGGCAGGGGCAGGGCCCCGCTGCCTTTCCCCCACTGCTGGGAACTGGCTGAACACTGCGTGAGCTGGCAGCCCTAAGGCATGACCTTCCTTTGAGCAGCAGCTCAGGTAGAGCCTCCTTCATCCTTCCCTGTTTCCTGCTTGGATTTGAGGATTCTGTGACTTAAGGCCCAAAGTAGGGCAGTGACGGCAGTGACAGCTGAACTGGGTTTGAATTCTTGCAGCCTTTCAGATGAAGTTTTGCTCTTCTCCGAGGCCTGTTCCCTGGCTATGGATTTGGCACAGTGTGTGTGGCATTCTGTCATACCCCGTGAGGGAGGCTTACAGGCAGCTGTGATTGGGCTCTTCTGGCACTGAAACCTTTATCTAGTAGCAAACTGTTTACTGCAGCAGTTCTGGGGTATAGGGAAGACAGCTAATGGTTTATCACCAGCCTTGAGGAACTCAGAGTCTCCTGCCAGGGCTTGAGAAATCATCACAGCAGAGCCTGCTGCAGGAGTGGGCTCTCCCTTGCTGCAGCTGTTTTTTAACACCTACTTCTCAGACTGCTTTCTTGCAGCCCCAGGTGCTGTGGGCACTGCTTCCCACGCTCTGCAAAAGGAACTTGCCTCTGCAGCCTGCCAGAAGAGTTGGGAACAGAGGAACATGACACTGTTCCTGTTGGCCTGTAATGATAAAGGATAATATATTTTCATCCCTCTTTTTCTTCCTTCCAGATTATTAGTTGTGCTTATACGCCAAAACATGAACAACCATCGTTCATTTATCTATACTTAAAGTACTTGTTAATAGACTGAAAGAGATTTCACAGAAAAGCAGTAACAATGTTAACAGGCAAGACAAAATACTTTTTTTTGGATTTTTTTTTCCTTGACAGTTCTTAATTTGCTTCTTGTTTTAGGAACTCATAATAGTAAAAATATCCCTCACTGACAACACTGAACTGCATAGCTTCTCCTCTTTCAACCTAGTTTTAAAATCTTAAAAGAAATTTGCCTGTCATATTCTGACATGACACATCTAGTCCTGTTGGAAATGTTTTAGCAATCTAACAAGATGAAAGCAGTTCTTTTAATGAGCTCTGAAGAAAGAGACAAATCTGCTGCACAAATGTAACTTGGGATCTGTTTTGCTTTAAGTTTGGCTTCGCTAACCTAGAAGTTGTAAGATACATTAGACTGAGTCACAACAAATAAAAAAAAAGGTTGTGGCTTTCCTGTTCAATCTGTCCGTTTCAGTCTGTCTGGGAGACAACTTACATGAGCTCTCAAGTATGCTTATCTGGGCCAAAAGGGGGGAGAAGAGGAGTGGAAAAGACACAAAGTAACGGAGGTAGAGGCACTTTTTTTGACTCTTCTATGTAATCTGGTTGAGAAGAGAGAGAGAAGAAGAGAGAAATAAAGAAATGATTCACTGTGGGCCAAGGCAATAGCAGGTTGCTGCTGGTCACTCAGAGAGTAAGAGTCAGGCAGTAAATGATGTCTTACAGAGTCATGACTAGTTACCTGCAGTCACGCAAGTTTCCTCCAACCACTTTGCAGAGTTGAAGCCTGCCCCTGTAAGAACTCAAACTTCCCCAGTTTCTCCTGGATTTGCAGGATACAAAATCACAAATGACTCTGTTGAAGCTAGTGGTTTTATACCCGAGAAAGCCTGATGCAAGTGCGAGGTCTAAGAGCTTGATTTTACAGATTTCTGAGCTCATTCACCTCCTGCTCAAGCCATGAGAAAGGCAAAAAGTTTTCCTAATGGGCCAGCAGCAGTTTACAGCACAGATGGAGAAAGACTAATCTATCCTAAATGCTCCAAAATCCGTGGCTAAACTGTGAGTGTGACTGAGTGCAGAAGACAGAATTTGGTCTTGTATTCTTATAAAGAATAAAAGAGGAAAAGGTCTGGCAAAAGAAAACTGGAAAAATTTCTCATAGGTATTCAGAATCACAAGGCCAGGGTATTTTTTTAAGAGTTTTGTCACCCTTCCTGGTGCATTTGCAAATCTCGTGAGATTTAAGGTTTATTTAGAGCTTGAAATTGCTTCTATAGGGTCTGGAATTGCATGACTGGGCAAGCTCTGTTTTCAGGGGGTTCTTTCCTTATTTCTTTTTTTCTGTTTCTTTTAAAATAAAACTACCACCTCTCCTTACTTTTTATTTATTTTTTTAAGTCTTTATTCTAGCTTAAAGATGCAATGACTGGGAGCAAAATGAAAAACAGCTCAAAGGAATAAAATAGATCTCAATTGCTTGGTTATTTTTGAAGCCTGATCACTCTTTTTTTGTATTAGCAAGACTGACACCAGCTATCTCACTTCTTTAAGGTCAATTTGAATTGTATGCCCCCAAATCCTCCCCTTGACCTCACTGGACTTTGGACCAAATTATTCCCAGATCAAAGCTGATGTCTGTACAATGTACATTTTTTGTGAGATCCAATGTATTTCAAATCTTTGTGCGGCACTTGGTAGGATACTGGAAATGGCTAAGCTTCATTCACAAAAATGGTAGCAAAAAGGTCTGGAAATCATACTTTAGAAAGCATGGACACGTTAAACTTAAGGCCATTTTCCTTTCCTTAGAAGTTATTTTTCTTGCATTCTTAGAGGGAAATATTAACATTTTTTTTTACCATGATTTTCCAAATACTGAAGAGATATTCTACCTAATATGAAAACTCCCCTAAATTGTTAATTGAATCATTCTCATTTTATTTTTAAGACCATTCATGCAAATGGCAGATGCAGGGATGTTTGAGAATTACAGTCCTGATTACAAGATGCTGTTAAAATTCTGCTTAATATCAGAAAATGCAAAAGGCTGAAAAATGCTACTGGCTAACATGAAGCAGAGAAAGTGACAGTTGTCTAGTGCCAAGCAAAAGGAAGAAAAAGCCCTTTAATCCAAAGCTCATTCATTGTCTGCTTACCGTGGTAATAAAATAAAACTCTTAATGGAGGCATTTCTTACCTTACCAATAAAAATGCTTATCTTCCCCAGCTTTCAAGTTAATCGAGAAAGAATTGAGGAATGCTCTGTCAGAAAGGGGCCCAGGGAATTGTATAGGAAGCAGACATCACCTCTGTTTTCAAATTGGCAATCAATAATATTTTTGACACTTAAAGAGAAGGATAGGAAGGGCTGAAATTGCTTTGTTTTCCTTTCTTCTTGAGCATGTCCTGCTCTTTTTGGTCACCAGAATTATATCAGTTTATCAGCAGAGCTTTCACCTGAGCATAATGTCCATAAGCTAAAACAAAGAAGCTTCTGTAAGATTTAAGATGCAACCCTGCAGAATAGCATGATATTCTGCTGGAAGGAGCTGAAGCACGTGAGATTAAGAGAGAAAAAGATGCGAGTAACACTGGGGTCTTCCCCACAACTTGGAGGTCAGGCCGTGGTTGTTAATACTCTAACCAGGGCATTTTGTGGGGTTTTGTGTCTTCAAGAGTCAAAGGCATTTTATCCTATGCGGATATTCTATCCTGTTTGGTACAGGATAACTTGTATAGCTTTTCAACAGAAATTCTGCTAGGTTGACGTTGCAGGACTTGCTTTTGAAGAAAGATCAGGAGCTGCCAATACCAGTAAGTGTCTTTGAGGTGCAAGTCAGCATTCTCTGAGAAAATAACATAAAGGCATTGGCTAGAGTCTATTTGGAAACATGTTGTTGAGGGATATACTGCAAACAAGGAGCAGGTTTAGGCAGAAGCAGCATCCAGTGCTGACAGCACATACAGGATTTAGTAACAAGGAAGGGGAGCTGCTTCTCTTTGGCACTTGGCAGGTTCTATTACACAGGTACCAGTACAGGTGTCACACTGTGAGTCCCACAGGACTGTTCACTTCAGTGAACAGAGCAGGGAAGAGGTTGCCCAGAGAGGCTCTGGAGTCGCTATCCTTGGAGATACTCAAAAGTTGTCTGGACACAGTCCTGGGCAACGTACTCTAGGTGACCCTGCTTTAGCAGAGGGTGGGACTAGCTGATCTCCAGAGGTCCCTTCCAGCCTCAACCATGCTGTGATTCTGGACTCAGGACAATTTTGCTGATCTAATCCATTCAAGGAGACATTAAAAAGAAATACGCTATGTCTGTCTCTCCCTTCTGTCAGGCTCCAGCTGTTCTCTGGTATTGGTTTGATAGAGTTACTTATCCCATACTGAGGAGGTAAATTTTATTTGAAAATATCTTAATAGCTTTATATAAATATATATAAATACATAAACACACACACACATATATATGTGTACATATATATATAAGCCAGTGCAGCCATATCCTTCTGCATCTACACTAGGTCTGGTTTTTCAATCTTTCTGGGAACCAGCAGGGACCTATAAGCTTGAACGTTCCCTAGGATAAAACACTGTCTGTTGAACATTTGCTTTGAGAGTCTGAATCTAGAAGAATATCCTACTCTAGAAATACCCTGTTCAGAGGATTCATCCTTTGAGTGTTAACAGCTTGACAGGGAAGCCAGGAATGGATGTTTCACCTTTGTGCATATCCCTGCTCTGAAATACAACCCCCCAGTCTAAATAACAGAGTAGTGACTCAAAATGCTTTAAGGTTCTCCAGCAACTTAAAACCTGCATTAAACGCTCATGTCTACAAGAGCATTGTCGACAGCTTGTGCACATCATGACAGTCTGGTATGAGACCTGGAGATTTTCCATATCAGCTGTGAATTGTTACTGAAGAGGATGAGATAAAACAGACTTGTACTGAGGAAAATATAATTTAAATTATAAAAATGTATACTATCTCCTAGCAGAATTTTGTGAATTACATTCTCTCTGGAAGAGAGTTTTTAAAGTACCAGGCAAGAGGGAATGGGAATGGCTGGCCAAACAAAATTGATGTTAGGCATAATAATCTAAATAAAAAATGAGAGGTTTTATAGGTAGATTTCTGGAGTAGTGGTGTGCGGTAGCAGTGACGCAGTGGTGTTTCCTCACGTCCAGTACAATGCCAGTTATTCGTTACAGCCCTGTCCTGTGTGGCCTCAGTAGAGCAGGGCCTTGCCACAGGTAAGAAGTCACAGCTTGACTTCATAGCAAAGGTGCAGTTAGCAGCCCTGGGAGATCACTTTGATGGCTCTCAGCAAAATTGTGCCATGTTTGTATTTTTTGGAAGAATTTTGCGTTCAACTGATATTGACCAGTGCTGGGACTCTTCAAAATGACTGGTGAGATTTTTCAAATTGCTTTGGGGCACTACGACATGGATTTACATGTTCTGACTTGAGATAGTAATAGCCTGTATGACTTTATCATCCTTTAGGTTGCACCTCTGCAGTTGGAATGGTGGGGCAGCATTGGGAGCCCATGAAAGGTCTCTATTTGAAAAAGCCAGTATATATAATTCCTGTCAGATCTCAGAGGAAATACCTACTGGATTGACTGCTAAGCCTCACCCAGCACCGGGGGTCACCTTGCCAAATAGGTCTAAGTGGCCTTTGGGGTAGATGAGAAATCAGTCGCTCGTCAGGAAGTTGCTAGAGGTGCATTAGCTGCTTTTTTCCAGCATTAGGAGGAGGGGCCTATATCAACGCCTACAAATTCTACAACTGAGAGATATTTATCATGGAAATGTCCAAAACCACATCACAGGTCTTGCAGAGCCTTTATAGCACACTTCAACAGTAACGTGAACACAAATCACTAGAAGGAGGAAAGGAAATTATGTTGATGAGCACACACCTCGCAACATCATCATGCTGTTCATTAATCACCAGTCAGCCTTTGGCAATTGATTATTTAGCCAAATCGGACACATTTTTCCATATAAATGAGAGGATGGTTATTTAATAAAGCAGAAAGCTCCTGGTAGCATGCGCTTGCTTTCCTCAATTTAGTTACGGGATAAATTTACATGGTCCTGATTTACAGCTCAGCGAAAAAACTGAAGTGCTGTATCAACTTGTTACTTTGAAGGTGGTTGCTGCCTGGCCAGTTCTCAAGCAGGAAACCTGATTCTGCTAAATGTATGCATTTAAGCTGTTTAAACTGAACATTAGACATTTGAGCTGATGGTCATTGGTTTGTTATCTGCATCTGTCCTGTGTACACTGAGCCCTCATGGAACAGTGGTAAGGAGGAACAGGAGAGCATTTTGCCAAATCCCAGCTGAAAGGGTTGGCATTTCTGGTGGCATCAGGGCTACCTTCGAAAAGAGGGAGGACCTGCCCACCTTGAGACACCCCCGCGACTACCGTCCTGGCCAGCATCCTTGTGCTTGGTCCGAGTTCCCCACCAGGCCTGTGGCTGGATTCCTGGGGACAGCCAGGGTCACAGCGTGGCGGTGACATGAGCTGTGTAGGAGAAATGAAAGCCACTGCTGGCACCAGGGGATCCAGGTACAGCAATAAATCAAAATCTTTACTTGTCCCTTAGTGATATCAGTTCAACACTTTTCACCCCAGCTAGTTTTAAAAAGAAAGCAAATAAAAAAAGACTTTGAAAAAGATCAAAATGTTGAGGAGTCGATAAAATGATAAACAATTAGAAATTAGTAATCTGTCATATGCTTCAGTAAATAACTCAGAATTTAGGGCTGAATTTATCTACTTCTTCTGTTACAGATAAATTCAATAAATAAGTTTATTTTTAATTCCTTTTGCATGAACAACTATTTGCAATGTTTTTACTACATGATAGGGGATGAAACCTTATTTATTACACTGGCACTTTTAGTTCTAATTGGAGAGATCAATTTGTGCTATCTTTTTCCCCTCTGCAGTAAAATGAATAGGTGAGGCCTTCTGGCATAAGCAGATATTCAGGATTAAATTTTCATTCTGATTTTGTAAGTACTCTTGCACAGGACTTGGAAGTAGGTTTTCAGAATTTCTAGTGAAAGGTAGTCTGTGAAAGAACGTCTCACAGTCTAGAACAGTGATATAAACCCAGCCATAATGATATATTTAAGTTTCATAATAATTGGATAAATATACCTTGATTTTTAAAATCAGTTCTGAGAATGAAGTTTCTCCCTCTCCCCGGAAATGAATTTTGGATGAGAGTTTAAGCTTTATGCATTCCAGGTGAGAAAAATCCAATTCCAGCTGAATCAAAGTTCATTATAAATTGAGTGTTTTAACTTGAAAACAAATTAAGGCTTCAGGGTTTTCATCGTGTCCCAGGCAGATTCTGCTAGCTGTGCAAATTCATTCATACGGACATAAGAAAGCACAGAAGTTCAGAGACTTGCACAGAAAAATAATTGGAAGTTAAGCCCTGCTCTGGGTGAAACAGTTGTGCAAAGAGGCTACGTCTTCCCCCTACCTAATGGGACCTAATCCAACCTGATGGAAAGTTTCAGTTACGTTTCCTAATTTGAAGCGACCCAGAGCACAGGTTCAGTGTACAGATTTTCTGATTCTTGCCACATTTATTTCTTAAAGCATCTTTTGAAAAGCAAGATCATAACATTTTGTTGGATCCCTCATTAACCTGGGTATAAACCCATTCAGCAAAGAGCCTGTCCGAAGCTCTCTGACCCATCTTGCTCTGTCTGTTCTCTAGGACAGCCCTCCTCATCCAGCAAAGTGGTCGTCTCGATCTTACTCAGCGCTTATCCCTCTGCTGTCAGTTTTCAGATGCACTGAGTCCCACCACCCCACGCTGGCTAATTTAAAGACCGTACCAACTACTCAGTGCTGCTGACAGTGAGGCAACAGGACTTGGGTGTTGCCAAAATAGTGATGCTGCAAATCTGTATGTACTGAAGCCCCAGTGTTAGATACCATTCATGTTTCACTCACACTCAGAGCCCAAATCCCAGAATAGCAGAGATTTCTAGCAGCATGCTCATCAACCTCAATGGGTTTGAAGAGAGGTGGGTAGTTACACGCAAGGAGATTTATGTATACCTAAATTTGTTGAAGACCACATCAGGATCATCTCTGCTTGTGCTGATTGCTATCCAGTTTTATTGTCATCTTGTATACCCAACCTTTGTCCAAATACTTATTTTGTGTTTTTTATGTCTCTGGGAAAGCATAGATCAGGAAAAAAGGATTCTTCCGTTACGGACTTTTCATGCTACTCTAATTCTATTTCTGCCTCAAGTGCTCTCAGGTACCAGATCTCGAATTTATTTCAGTTACAAGTTTTTACAGTGTTACCAGTATCAAGAGCAAGAAAAAATACTGTCTGGTTTTAGAAAGTGCAGGTTGTATTTTATATACGTATTTAATGACTTTAAGAAATGAGACTGCATGAAATTGTTTGGGGCTAGATCTTGCCAGGCAATCGCATTGCGCTGAGCCTTCAGCCTCCAACAACTAGAGGGACACTAGGGAGAAGCCAGGGCTGTGGTACTCAGGCATTTAGTGGTACACCATGAGATTGCCAGCAGTGCTTCCAGAGCCTGTCAGTAAGAATAACCAAATAGGGGATGTTTAGCAGGTGAAAGATTTCATCCTGGCATTTCTGATGGCTGGAAATCCACATTTTCAACAATGTAGGGGCAGTCAGCAATGGGCCTCGGCACCAATGAAGGCTAACCGTGTGCTGGGCTGCGTTAGCAAGAGCGTGACCTGAAGTCCCACAGGTTGAGGGCGCTGATTATACCCCTCTACCTGGCGCTCATATCTGAAATGTGGTGTTCAATTTTGGGCCTCCCAATCCAAGAGAGATATTGGTAAACTGGAGAGGCACCCAGGTAGTCAGGGAGTTCTGCTTTGAGCAGGAGGTTGCACTTGGGACCTCTAATAAAAGTAATTCAAAGATTCTATGAGAAGAAAACCCAAATAGGTCTCCTTATTCGAAGTTTTTAGCTCTCTCTCTTTTTCTTTTTCTTTTTTTTTTTTTTTTAACTGAGCAACTACATCTCTGTTGGGAAACCAGTCAAGGACAATCTTGTGCAGTTAGCACAAGCTATGCATTATGAATGCATAAAACACTAGGCTTAGCTTTGAATATTTGGTTACTGCTTTTAATTTCCTTTCAAAACAGGGTTGGTTGCTGTGCTTCTAGATGTCATTTTCTTTCATTTATCCCATGCAGCATTTCATAGGCAGCTTTCTGAAATCTTAAGCTGTGCTTTGATTAACATTTCTTTTTGTTGACTGTGTGGGTTCAGTTCCTTTCTGTCTGACCCTGCTCATTCTCACTTCTGGGGGCATTTCTCAGCTATGCTAATATGGTTGCCCATATGGAGATGCAGTGAACCAGACTGGCACTGATCTGGGTTAACATAACTAAATAATAATAATAGTAATAATAATAATAATAATAAAGGCTGAAAAGAATGCTCAACAAATATTGTCTTACAGCACCAATGCACTGAAGGCTGAGAGGAGAGACTGTGTTGAAAGATTCAATAATTCATTGCTAGTTCTCTGAGTTAGGGCTTGATTTTTTGAAGGTAAATCAGCTACATCCTAAGCCTTTGAAAAGTTTTTCAGAAGTCTGTATATAGCTTTAGGCATTTAAGTGATTCCCTCCCTCCCCCCGCCAAAACTAGCCTTAGTTTCTCATATTAGTACATGTAAAAGAAACGCAAACTCTTCCACTGGCTTGAAATATCTGCATTGTTTTAAATAAATTTCCTGTGACCCACAGTGCAGTGAAGAGGAAAGTGCCCTTACAACTTTTTGCTGCTGTTTAATTTTAGTTAGACCATCTTTTATGCTAGTAGAGGTCAACTCCATTTTACCTGGGTTTGCCATTCCATTCAATCACATTTACATTTTTAATGCAGAGCTCAGGTTTGCGTCACACCAGAATGATCTCTCTGGTTTTGTAACGCCTTATTTGTCCTGGGCTTTGGAGATTTCTCTTTTTATTTCCCCTCAGCCTTGGACATAGTCACTGTAATTTATATGTAATTTCCTCTACTGGGCTGCCCAAATGCTGCAGAATCTTGATTATACAAGCAGCAAACAATATTTTCAAATTCCATTTTACTGGGAGCAAGTTTTGAAGCCTGCATTAAAAGCCTTGTGTTGCTGTAATTAGCCTGTAATACCCAACTAGTTTGCGTAGGGTTTTGCTATCTTTTAGCCCTTTGAAGAGGAGAGCACAGCATACAAAAATCCCCATCTTCAGTGAGTCACCCATCCAAAATGGTGAGCTATTCTCATGCTTTTTACCTTCCAAGGTAGGACTCACCAGTCCACAGCTTCAGTAAGACACCTTTTATGGTCTTACTGTAAGTAAACCAGACTAGAAAGTCCTTCATATGAAAGGTATTTATCACATTCCTAGCTTCATAAGAGCTTCAAAGAGAGTCTGCCCCCATCATCATTAGGCCAACTTTTCTCCATAAGTCTTATATTTGCTCTTTTCTTTAAAAGAGGTTTCAATGCAATGAGCCTTTTTCCCAAGAAGAAGATGCTATGTGTCAAGTCATTTACGAAATAACAAGAAAACTCATCAGATTGTTTACTGTTTTCTGAAGCCCCACTTACTTGCTTCTGAATTTGAATAAACCACCTCTCCCATTGCCTTTTACATTAGCAACCTGTAAGCTTCAACTAAGGTCCTGGATTGTTCCCTGAGGGCATAGAAATTAAATGCATGTATTTATTTTGCTAACTTGTAACATCAGGTATAAACAAGCAGGAGAGAAACGACCAGCCTAGCAGAAGTTTGGCTCCTCCAGTCATGAGAAGAAAGAGATTCTAAAACTTAGTGCAGACAGTGAAAAGCATACACAGGGCACAAAGAGACAGACCTTGATCTGAAAGGTAGGAGTCAAAAAAGAATCACGATCAAGTTGAGGCTTTGGGTAGCAAAATGAGATTGTTTCCTAAGCAGTCATCCAGAAGACTGACAACAGCTTGATACAGAGCGCACACACCGGATACTGATACCTTTATGTGAACCTTGCTCAAAGCAAGTGCCAAGAATATGTGGATTAGAGCTGTCAGAGCCGTTAAGAAGGGCAAAGGCTGGCAGGAAACATGGCAAGCCCCCATCACAGTGGGTTTTGATAGTAAGAGAGTACCAAGTCAGATCCTAGAAAGCCCACTTTTCATGTTAAATCTTGGAGACTAATTTCCTGAATGTGGCTGTAGAAGCAAGACCCACATCTTTGTTAGCTATAAGACTTCTGTAGCCAACACTAAAGCGTTCATGCAATATATACATCCAACAGGATATATATCCATATATATGCAACCAGAGTTTAATAAATGTAAAAATAAATGCAAACATACACAGAAGCAAAATCATATCTTATATCCAGTAAGAAAGTCATGCTGAATTATTGATGATGGACAGTGCTGTAGTCTTTCATGTAGTAGCAAACCATACCCTCAGTGTTTCTCAGGTTATGTCAGATTGACAGAGCGTCACAGTCAAAGACAATGTCAACTTTTCAGTGATGGGTCAAGTCCCTTGTATAGAGCAAGAAAGGTGAATATTTAAATGAGAATCTAGGTTTCCTCTGAAAACCTAGTGGGCTAAAAAGCCAGAAATTCCAAGTCACGAATTGATTGATGCAAGTTGCCCTTGTCATGGACAAAATGGTAAACAGCTTCAGAATAATGGATTACAAGCAAAAATAGTACAAGTCAGTGATGGAACAGATCATGCTTTTTCCAGCCCTGTCCTAATGTAGATCTCTTCTTTATCACACATTCTTCAGTGTTTCATATGATTTAGTTTTAAATGACTTACAGACACAGAAATTTTCATGGTAGTACATCATTCCTCACTGCAGTGTTTAAGCATCTAACAGATTTCACATTACAGAGCTTTCCCCAATAGCTTGAAATTTTTCTCTAAAATTCCCTCTTGCTTCTTCTCATCACCTCTCAGTGCAGAAGAGCTGTGAACATTGTAAGCTGTTGGAGCAAAAATATAAACTAGTGAAGCTCTGAGCTAAGCTTTATCTTTCTAAGTCTTTTTACCAGAATTTGGATAGAGAAGTTAGTGGGGGCTTTACCTTCCCTGTGCTGAACATCCCCAGTGAAAGAGAGGTTGTCTTCAAGCACAAAGGTGAATTGTTTGGGCCCCACAATGGTAGGAAGTAGCTGGAGGAAGTGATTCTAGTTCAAGGTAGAAAGAAAAGATCTCAGCATTTGTGTCTGGCTCCCTCTAAGTGAATTTGTAATAAGCTGTCTCAGAGCAAACAAACTGAAAGCTGAAAAAAATCCTGTTGTGAGGGAAAGGGGGTCTAAGTAGGCAAAACATGGCTAGACTACATTTTGAGTTGAGCCCCTGCATTTTGTGGACTTCAGGCAGCTTTGAGGAAACGCGGATGAGAAATCTAGGACCTATCCTACTTTTTAATACACCTTCTTTCAGTGTGTGTTGGAATACCTGAAGATGGTGTTCTCAGAGAAACCTTTACACACATTTGTTTGCCATTCTGGACCTTCTTATAAAGTCCAAACGTCATTTGCTGGAAGGCCTGCTGGGATTTGAAGACATCATAAACCAATGCAGCATGTTGCCAAACCACGGAAATCCCAGAGGAGGCCTGTCTACCAGACTGTTAGATTCCCTTCGGAGCTTAAACCCAAATAAACTGAGCAAGTCCAAGGTATAAAAATTATCTTCATCATAGAGTTATTTGTTCTGGCTGAGCAAATAACTCTGAAAAGCAGCAGCATCAACAGGAGAAGGAAGGCTGTCTTTGTACTTGTTCCTTGTGATTCTTTTTAAATTGCATTTGGACCATCAATATTATTTCAAAGTCCTGTCTGCCTAGGCTAACCCACCAAAAAGGGGGCCTTAAGCTCACATATGACTTTCTTCATCCACTGCATCCACAAATGCATAGCACTACAATCTTCCAAGTCTTACCACATGTTTCAAAGAGAGTAGTACAGTTAATAAAGAGACTGGTCTTTCTGAAAAACAGGCTTCAAGCTTCACAGAACAATCACTGGTGTTATTTGGCCTGTTGGTGGTTTTCTAAAAGTAGAAGATGCCCAAGAACTCTCAGTATCTGCAGCTGGTGCTTGCCAGAAACGCTTGTATGATATGCATGGATGAGTGGAGAAAGGGAGCGGGGGGAGGACAGGCCTCAGAGGGGAAACAGCTGAGGCGATACAAATGAGAATTCAATTAAACAGAAGACAAGGAAAATTCAAACCAGCATTGACGCCCTGCTGAGTCTTGATTTCATTTCTCAATCTAACAAAGAAGGCAACAGTGAAGAAAAGAACTGACCACCCTGGAAGGAGCTGAATTAGATGACCAGGTAGATAAAATCCTTCAAGTAAGACTCTTTTTTTTTTATCATATGCCTAGGGCTTCTAACAAATTCAGCCAGAACGATAGATCTTGTGTTTGTAACCATTCCAAAACTTGTCCAATGTAAGAGAATTTTCCTTCCTAAAGAACTGAATTTATTTGCCATCTGGAAGACTTGAAATGGACAATGAACATAATTCTCTGTTGTTTCCCTTCCTATGTAGCCATCAAAATGATGCTAAGTGGCTATACTAAAGTCAGAATGGTGGCATTTTGCACTCATTTTACCTTCTGTCCTCAGTTACACTGGTAGAGGATATAGAAAATGGTCTGTCTTGGTTCATATTTCTGGTTGCTACTGGTTTCCCATTTTGTGGAAGAGGCTTGCAAATGCTCAGGGTAATATTCTGTCATAACAAAATCTGGGTGGTCTTTTCTCTGTTAAGATAAGCTTTCATACCTACAGAAAATGACTGTCATCAGTTTGTTCCTGCTGTATTTCCCTCTTTGCCAGCCATGTGAGGAACATGTTCGGCGTAACTCTGGTCATTCCAGTAGCTTAATTTCTACCATAAGTATTTTGCTTTTATTGGGTTGTCACCTCTATCACATTTAAAAGCCTGCTGATAGTAGTTGAAAGCCATTTTAAACCTGCATGTCGCATCAGGAAGTGATCTGTTTTTTATTTCTGTAAAATGGAAATAATAGTTAGCTATTACAGATAGTAGGAAGCTAAACAACAGCCAGGGTTACCACTCTTTGAGAAATCCTCATTGCTAGAAGAACCTCACACTATGTAGGCTTGGTCCAGAGCCCAGTGAAATTAATTGAAATCTTCTCAATGATTTAGTGGGCTTGCTGGTCAGGTTTTGAATGCAAAGTATGATCAGCAGTGGTCAAAAAGAGGTTAGGCACAAAAAAATTGAGGAGCTTTACATTTGCAAAGAGGGTACTTGCGTTTTGCAGCCAAAGCTTCAGCCTAAACTGGAAGGGAACAGAAGTGAGAGGCTGCTGGCTGGGCTAGACAAACTCGTGTTTAGCCCTAGACCACATGCATATGGATACCAGTTTGGTTGGGAAGGAGAGGCTGGCTGAGGCTATCTGTTCAGTTCCTGGTTCTTACACATTTTATCTGGTATCATCTGTATGCTAAGTGAATCACAATGAACGGCACTTGAAACATCCAGACCTAAGTCATTACATTATCACATTCAGGCCAGGCTTTAAGTAAAAGAGATTTGGCTTGTTCTTTACACTCCTTGGCCCCTGTCCTGAATGTACTGCCATTATAATGGAGGATTATTTGCACTGGAGGTTTTCTTCATTTCCATTCGGAAAAAAAATTCATTCAGTACAGCCAGGCCAGCCTGAGATGGCAGGAGATTGGCTGCACGCTACTGTCTTTGTTATCCCGCTGCACAGAGCCTGACACCCCCTGACACTGCCCGGGGCTGGGCAAAGGGACCGTTATTTATTTCAATTTGTGGAATGCATTGTTTTCCGAAAAGGAGGAGAATCAGCCCTCTGTTGCACAAGGAGGCACCGGGCAGTATGGTTGGGCAGTATAGTCGCTGAGCTGTAGGAGCTGGTGATAGAGTTGACTTTTCAGAAAGTGCCTTTGTTGGGCGTATCTGTTCTTTTAGCCTGCATCTCTTCCCTGGGGCGTAAGGTTTCCCTGTTTTTCCCAAACTCTCTACCTTTTCTAACATAAAAACACAGGGATATAAGCAGAGGGACTCACATTTTTTCTAGCCCTGGGATCTCCTTAAGATCCCTTTGCTGAGAAAGGTAGCAGTCCTCATACAGATGCACCATCTGCCATGCTATGGGTTTTCTTAGTTCAGTGGTTCCCACACTTGATTTGCAGACCACGGATGGTCCATACTGCTCTGGTAGGCAGTGTAAGTTGGCTTTGAGGTTGCACTACATTCTCATTCAAAGTGCTGCTGCTGCTGCTTGGTGGTTTACAGCAATGCTGCAGCAAAGCACTGGGGCCTCTTCTCCATCACAAAACCCCTTGTAACAGCCCCAGCAACACATTTGCATTAAAGTGGAAGCCAGGCAGCACAGCAGGCTCGCTTGTGTTCCTAAAGCATAGACACCACACACACAGACCCCTCTGCAAGACACTGTATAGATATTGGACTACATGAGTACATGAGATATTGGACTACTTTGGAGCAGAGGCCAGTCTGCACTGAATGCACTTTAAACGTTGCAAAAAAACCAGGCTTCTGGCATTAAGCACCGACTGGAGACTTTTCCTATAAAACCAGTGGCAGTGCAGGTGTGTAAAACAGGAGTTTTTCCTCTCCGGTGTCAGAGGAGCAGCAACCTCAACTTGTGCAACAGGTTCATTGTACAACCATTTAATCTGTGCTAAGGTGAGCATTTTTCAGGGATTTGAGAGTCCTGGAGAAGCACTTCAGGATTCAGTCAGTCAAAGACATGGCTGTCACTGATACTTTCAGAAATACAAACCCAGGATTAAATCAAGAGCCACTAGTGATTGTGCTCTGGGCCAGTAGCATACAGAACAGTTCTTCCAAGACACAAATCAGAAAGGGAAGAACTGCTTTTCCCTGCCAAAAATACTAGAAGCCAAGGCTGCAACCTTCTCCCTGTTCCATTTTGGCTCCCTTCACTCCTTTTGGCTCCCCGACTCCTTCAAGGACTTGTACACGCACGTCTGCCCTTCCCTGTGCTCACTTGTCTCATTGCTGCAAGGCTGCAGGTGCCATCAGCCACAGAAACAACCTTCTCTGGAGCAAATGTGCGCCACAGACCTGTGCCGCCTGGGAGGGAAGCAGATGCCTGCACTATGTTTTGGAGTAGGGTTCTGCCCGTATGTTATTTATGCCCAAGTCTCAATCATGATCTTGTTAGTGGGGCTGCTAAGGTAAAAACTCAGAGAACCACTCGATTCACAAATCAGTTCAGAAAGAGCTTTGAGTTTCTCAGCTCAGAATTTCTATTATAAATGAATTTTTGTGTGGAGGGGAAGGGGAATACAGAAACATGCAGATTGCTCATATTTATCTTCCGCATCCTGCTGGAGACATGTTAGCAGAAAGCAGACGGAAAGTAGAAAGAAGCAGAGTACTTTGTCTTATGGCTGTACGAAATAGCAGTAAAATGCTATACTGACCAATACGGAGGTGTGACTTCAGTCTCAAATGGAGAAAAATTAAGATCTTTGTGTTAAGATAACTGATACCATGTTTGAAGTCTTTGGGTACCTATTAGATAAATATGCCATCTCATAGATATCCAAAAAAGTTTCATTCAGTACTGAATTTTCCAGCTCAAACTGATTTCTTGTGAGTCTTCTAAGTCGACCCATCTGTGGGTACTGCAGCATGTGGGGAAAGAGACTTACCACAACAGTGAGAGGTTAATAAACTGGTTTTTTGTGCCTTCATAGAACAAACTGAAAGCATCGTAGGCCTGTCTAACCTAGCTGAGGTGCACTGGATTCTCGTTTTGTCCGTCCAGACTCAGGACTGGAAGGGACATCTGTCCCAAAGACGGGAAATGTGCTAGTGCACAGTCCTGCCTGCAGAAGTCCTGCAGATGTGGAGATGCGGTCAAACTGGGCAAGAATGTATTTCACATTTCAGAAAAGCCAGGTTGGGTTCTAGCATCTCAAAAAAGTCAATAAGTATCAATGAAGATTTTATCCAAAGGTGGTTTTGGATTAAGTGTTGTCACTGCTCAGATCAAACTTGTCTTGGTGCCATAATGGTAAACATGGTTTGTGTGAAACCCAGGGCCGTGAGCCAGTGTAAAGGGACAAGATAATGAATGTTGCATGAGCCTTTCAATGTCTTTGTACTTACAGCACTTATTGAAAAGCACTAATCCCTCTTTGCTGGTTATTGACTTTTGAATGAATCCTCATACACTCTCCAACAGCAAAACCTAGAGGGTTTCGGGCTCAGTAAAGCTCAGTAGTACCAAGACATTGTCATTTATTTTCACTGCTACTGTTATTTTTGTATTTCAAAGCTGAGTTTTCTACTATAAATTTCCCACTGTTTGATCACAAAAGCAAGCAAGAGAAATTGTTATTTTTCATCCAGAACCTTTTGTCCTTTTTATTTTTATAAGCCACATGAAGCAACTTCTCTGGTCATTAGCAGAGTTAGTAGAGCATGCTTTCTTTGTTGGGTGATAGCAGGGAAGCATCGAATGTCTGGTTCCATGGTAGCAATTTGCTCCTGAAATAAAGCAAGCGTTGATAAGTTGCTACCCTCAGCTATATTTGTCCTAGTAAATAAACATCATCAGGATTTGAGCACAAATACATGTTGTTTTGCCCTGTTTAGCTATTCTGAGATTATGTCAGGCTAACAAAATTTCCTGCACATTAGATATATTTGTTATGTCGCTCTCATTTTGCAGGTGCTGAGTGCTTCTGCTCACCTAGCCAAGAGTGTGTTTTTTAGTCATTGATCAATGCAACAAATACCCCTGGAAATACATCTCCATTAAGGCAACATGGCAAGTGCTTCTGATGGAGTTGTATTTTAGAGGCCAAAGTTTCCATTGGTGGAATGTGGTGTCTTGCAACAGCGAATTTGCTTAGAGGTAACTGGTTTGCCAGTACAGAGCTCACAGGGGACATCACACCTTCAGTGCTAACACTGTCTATCCAGCTTCAGAATAGCAATTGATAGCAGGATAGCCTCAAAGAGCTATTTTTGAGAAAAAGATTCAGTTTTAGGGATCCCCATTAAAGAAAGTTCCGTAACCATTTAGTGATGGACTGTTCAGGTTAGAAGTTAAATTCCCCAGTTGAATCTCACAAAATCAGGTTGGCTTCTTCCCTAAAGGGACGCAAAATAAAACAAACAGCAGCAGGAGATCAAGTGAAACATAGCAGTGACATTTGTTCCACTTGAAGCAGCAGAGTCACCACTAAATTTGGATTCCCCTAGTCCTTTGTAGAAAATTCGAAGAGACCACACAGCATCCTACCTAAATCACAGTTTCTGGCAGTATTCAGTTATTTTGACAGGAGCAGGATTTGTCCTGTGCATTACTCTCCCCACTTGCCTAACAAAATGAACATCTGAACTTGATAAAGTTTGCTGTCTCATCTCCCATGCACCCAAGGCCCAGAGAAAAATGCTTTTCTTTGCACTTCTGATTCATGGGAATTAGATTATAGAAGCTCATGGTCATGGAGGAAGTTTTCCCCTGGGGAGACCTGCCCTGGGGAAGGTTAGTAAGGGAGCAGAGCTTCACGTAGGGTTTTGCTGTAGCTCACGTAAGCTGCAGCTTGATCAAGATCCCATCACTGTGCATCCAGCACAGAAAAAACGGTCCGTGTTTCTAAGCAACACATGCCTTGGCTGATTCTCCCTTCTTTATGCTAGCTTCTAGAATTAATCAAAGCCTGCCATGAGTAGTGGAAACAACAAATCCCATCTTCAGCTAGTGCTGTCTCCCAAGGGTGAGCACCTGCTTGGGTTCTCCAGCATGTAGTGAGAGAGGGCACGTGCCTGTCCCGCAGTGCAGGAAGTGCCTCTCTCCTCTCCTATCTCCTTTCATAAAACTTGTAGGAAATTAGTGCCTTAGAGGCCTCTACCAGGTCTGGGCAAAAGTGGCTGAGAAGCTCAAACACTGCTGACGGAGAGGGCGGGAGAGGCTCGTGGGCATGCGTTGGCAGACATGCAGCAGGTGAATGCACCACACTCGGTCCTCTCAGTTTACTGAGAAACACACTTGTGGACTCTATTGCCCAGGTTTCCCAAACCACTCGACAAATATTTAACCTAATTACTTCTAGGCAAATAGACATACTAAAACCAGTCTGAAAGCATTCCCCATTGGAACATTTCTTTGACAAGGAAAACTATTTCCTGGCTTAATAATCACTTTCAATAAATAGAGCAATACTGACACAGAGACACTTCTTAATAGCCTCCTATAACGTAGGTGGAGAACCAGGAAACAGGACCTAAAAATCTAGGCTCCCAGCTCCCTTCCCCCATTTTATCTGAAAAAAAGAAAATATATCAGATCCACAGTGCACACACCTTCTGGCAGAGATCAATTACCTGCTGCTTTTTAGCAGGTTTTGGTGCATTATTCTCCAATTTAGGCCACATTCAGAAGTGATTCTAAAGATGGTTAAGATGCATGTCAGAAGGAAATTGGTCAGAAAATGGATGTTGGGTGGGCGTGAATAGCACAGCATAGTGCAACTCGCAACACTTCGGCATTCGGTGGGTGAGCAAAATTGGTTTAAGTGAGAATAACGTACACGGACTTGGAACGGGGGTGGATCTAGAAGTGCAAACTCTGAAAACGGTCTTTTTGTTGGAGGAAAAGAAAACAAGAGGCTGGGAACAGAACTGTTTGTGGTGAAAAGCGAGTACCAGGCCCCCCAGGAACAAAAGGTCCCTGTGGAGGATTTGCCCCAAGGAAAACGCAGATCTATTCCGGTCCAAGCAGAGAGCTTGGTCTTTGTACCCGTGTCCTTTAAGACGCACTCGCTCCAAGCCTTGACACCCCAGGCCAAGTGCAGAAGGATTAATTTAGAGTTTGTTGAGTTAAAACGAACCTACTGAAGAGCACTCTCAAAGCTGGAGCTGCTTGTCAGTCTCCCAGCCCGTGGAGGAATTGCTGTTTTATAGTGTCCTAAGAGAGGGAACAATGCTTAGTGCCTTTTGCTTTGTAGTAAAGGAAAAAAAAATGCTGTGGCAACATAAAACTGTGGAGCTTAGATTCTGCCTAGGTGTCTTGTTAGAGCTGAAATATGCATTGATTTGTATTCCTGATGATTGTACACAGCCGCTAATTGGCCAAAGAAGCAAGGGATCTTTGTTGCTTTGTAGTTTAATGAGGAAAATACTGCATAATGTGATGATTATTTTCTAATCAAAAAAAGGAGAGGAATAGATCAGAAAAGAAAACCCATGAGCGAAAAAACCACTGTATTTTAAATTAATATTTCCTTGTATTACTCAGTCACCCTGCTCTATAATGAGTTACTATCCCTTAATATGCCCTAGGTATTATATAAGTACTATATAAATTGGTATTTGCCATTATCTTATACTTAATAGTGTATAAGTATTGCTCTTATTACGTCAAGCATTTTGCCCGGTATGTACTTTTTCTCACGTGCCTGGTCCAATTTAAACCAACAGGACTAGTCAGAAACTAAAATGAGACATCTGTGTTTAGAGGATCAGGATCTTTTGTGCCCTGTGCTTGAATACAGGCAAATTGCTGCTTATATGAGTAAAAGAAATGTCTGGTGTTTGTATGAGAGCACCCTGTGACAGGGCTGGCTCTGGAGAGCGAGGCAGAGACATCTGCAAAGCCAGTTCGGAGTGAAGGCAGATTCTGCCTTCAGCTACGCCCACTGCTGCGATTCCCCTCGGTGCAATGGGATGGCAGGTCTTTGGGCTACCCTAGCACGGATTTAGCTTCAGTGTGCCGAGACCGGACAAACGGATGAGAAGGATACTCGTCCGTAGCATTTTTGTCAGTAAATATCAAAGTTCTTCACACGACAAGACCAGTGTCCTCACTCCATTTCCCGGGTGAGGAAACAGAGGCGGCGAGAGGTTCAGGGGCTGGCCAGCGTATTTGGCAGCATGTCGGCCAAGCCAAGGTAGATGCCAGGTAGCCTGCCTTCCCCTCCCTTTTATCTCACAAAAAAGCTGACCTGTTTGCAAAGCTGAGCCTAAGGAAGCCGGTAGGATACCTGACACACTACTGTATTTTAAACAAAGAAGCTTGGAGGATCTGAAGTGATAAAATGCCAGTGATCCCTGCAACATTTGGAGGAACAAGTTGGTGCCCCTCTGGGTTAGGAGGACTGCTTGTCACGGCCACTTACTTTCTCAGGAGACACTCCACATGACTTTTTACTGCTTTGGGTCTTGGAGGAAATGAATCTGATTCCCTGAGCTTTCACATTACTTACTAGTGTGCAGCTGTGGCTGCCTTGCAAGCCTCTTAGCTGATTACCTGCTGGATTTCAAGTAACAAAAACCCCTCAATCCCTCTTTGAAGCATAGTCTAAGACATATTATATGAAATGAGGAAGAGGCAGTATTTGGTCATGTTTAAAGCAGACATGAGGTATTATGCATCTCAGTTTGACAGCTGACATTTTGCAGCAGTCAGTGAACATGACTGGACATTACTGTGTAAATAATAGTGTAGAATAATCAGTTTGAGCTTGGTGATTCTTTTTCTTCAAAAACTCCATTGTAATGATAGGATTCTGTGATTGTAATCTGATATTTTCTGTGCTGCATATGCTCAGAAGCCATAACAGTGTTCCCATTCCTGCTCTTCTTGCAAGTCTCATAATATCTCCTGGATTTTTCTTAAAGTCCCTGGAGGCATGTGAATTTGAGAGACTCTCAATTCTGGAGTTTCGATAAAAAAAAAAAAAAAAAAAAAAAAAAAAAACTTATCATCTGCAGTATACTGGCTGAACTTTAAAAACCCAAATATAGCCAGAAAGAAGTTAGTGTGTACATTCTACTTTAAGAGGTTAAAAAAGGCAGTTATTGTATGCTTTAGAGCAGCAATTTCATATCTGTTATTGTTTTAAACATACACGACCATTATGTTTCCAATCCCTCCCCAAAATCTTTTACTTTGAATTGGTAAAGCTACTGGGGAACAGGGTTGGTTTGGAGATCATACTCAAGATAAGAGATCCCTCTTTCTGGCTGTTCGCTCTCTTGGTTCCTCAAGCTGTAAAATTTTGCATTTGGCTCTAAAAATCAGCAGACCAGAACCACCGTACCCTCAAAGGAACAGAGCCATTGCATAAACACGCACCATACGTAGACAGATGCTTTCTGAAATTGCACTTTCAGAGAATTATTTATTCCCTGTAGCCCTTACATTGCTAAAGCATGAGTGGTGCCTGTTACCAAAAAAAAAAAAAAAAAAAAAAAGTGAGGGGAAGAGACATCATCCCCACTGCTGGCATTTCCTACCGTCCAGCCAGAGCATGTGCTCCAAGGGCAGAACAGGGATGGGACTATTTACACTGACTGATTGGAGCGATGCGGCCCCAATCCGCACTCATTGCAACAACGCAGCATTTGTCTTATAAAATTGCAGAAGTGTTAATTATCCAGATTCAGTAATAGAAGTGGTTATTTACTGAGGCTTGCTGCTTTCCGGGCTGAACAGGGTCTGGCTCCCCGGTGGAACCATTCATCAGCAATCCTGAGGACGACAGTCCGCTGCTTGGCTTTCATAACCATAACACAGATTCGTTCACGGCTCCGAGCAACTGGGGCTTGCTCTCGCTATAGTACAGGTTTGACAAAGGCGAAAGGAGAAAGAGTCAATCACTAACGCTCATTCCTCGCTGTACAGAGCCTTTCTGTCTCTGTACGTCTCGTAGCACTGAATAGAAAAGCAGTGTTGCCTGTGTTTTGCAGAGGGGGAAACTGAGGCACAGAAGGGGAAAGCAACTTGTAAAAAAAAAAAAAAAAAAAAAACACCTTCCAGTTGGTGATTATCAGAATAAGGAGCAGAAACACTGCCCAAGTCCTAATTCCCTGGCAAACCTGTGTGTTCATCCAGATGTATTGAAAGCCACTGCACTTCCATGCACTTAACCTATGAGTTATAGGCACAGGGGGAAATACAGAGGGTAATGCAGAATTTTACACCCCTAGTTCACCATCCTCCAGGCCTTTAATTTCTCCCTCCTCTGCAGTGTGAGTTACTTCAGGGACAGGCAGCACACATGCCAATAGAGTGCACTTTGGGATCTATGCATATTCATACTAACCAGGCTCTAGTTTCACTCCACGTGGGCTTTTTTCCAAGCAATTTTTGCTGTTGCTGTAAAACATTTAATTAACCAGGAGTTTTAATTAATTGTAACCCTGCTGCAAACGACAACACAAGAGCACAAATAAAAGGAGACTTTGCTCAGGTCAGAGCTGCACATCTTCAGTTAGCTCTGCGATCACACAGCGTAATTAGAGACAGAGGCACAGAGAAAAAGCCAAACTTTGAAGGGCATTTTCATGTAGTGGAGAAAGCTGTAACTTACCCTGTGATTTGGGATAAGCCAAGCACATTTGAATGAGCCACAAATCATGCAGTCTTAACAGTGAGGGTTAAGGAAGCTGAGAGGAGAAAGGAGGAGTCATGCTGACTGGATTGATGGTTCTCCATCTCTCCCTTGCCTCCAGATCCAAGCAGGAGACTTTTTGGGGAAAATTCACTGCATTGAAGCACTTGTTCCTTACACCCTGTTGCAGGAGGTATAGAGTAAGATTTTGTAGCCTTATGAAATAGGTGGCAAGGATCCAGTGTTTGTGTTTGGCTTTCAAAGCTCTGCCGAAAGTACTTGCTAAATTGAGCTCTTTAGGTCTGTTAGTAACTGAGGATCTGCGCAGAAAGAAGCTAGACTCAGTGGGACCATTTGTGGCCCTGGGGTCATGCGAGGGCTGGCACTGGCAGCTCCCAGTGACCACTGCTGGAGCGATAGGTGCCCAACTCTGTTATGATGGGACCTCTGGGCTCCTAAGCACTAGGTGCCAGCAGAGCCAAAGCCCTCTTTCTTCCCATGACTGCCAAAAGCTCGCCAAAAGTTTTCCTCTAATAAATGGAGTATTCTAGTCCATTCTGTTCCTGGAGAACAAATACAAAGTAAATCCATCTTGTTTGGGCCACTCAAAGGCAACAGCTTAGGACACTGAACTCCATCAGAGACACCCTACTTTGTTCTTCCTGTTGGCCTTAGTTTTAACCTCACCCCAGCCACATCTGAGGCAGCAGCTTGGTGCCTGTGAGCGGCTCCCACTGCACTACTGTGTCTTGAAATAGCAGAGAGATGGGTGCCACCTCACTTAGAATAAAAGAACAGCATTTAACTCAATTAAAAGGCAGTGCTAATGAGCTGGATGCTTTGGCCTGGCTAGATGATGGTTTCCTGCTGATAGACTGAAAAAGGAGGGTCAGCGGGCAGCAAGGACAGTTTGTTAGGGAAGGGAGACATGCATGCTCGGAGACATGGCCTTCCCAGTGCCTGTCAGAGGAAGGCAAGGCATCAGGCAGTGGAGGTCTTATTAAGTCAGGAAGTCTGTTTTGAAGCTTTGATGGTGACATTGGCTTGGCATGCTGTTAACTGGAGAACCACATCCCAGAAGGATTGTAATGACCTTTTTCTAGCTTTTCAACTGATTCAAACAGTCAGATTCACCACAGCACTTAAAAATGATTGATCTCATTTGCAAAATCGACTAGCAGGGCTGCACAGTACCACCTTTGGTATGGACTCAGCCAAGTCTTGGGGACCTACTGAACACCTTAAAATGTTAACAGCTGACAGAGATCATTTTCTTGCTCAAGGAGCCTGGAAAAGAAAAAAATCTCATCCTGGCCTTGTTACTTGTCATTTGGCCACACTACACAGCAAGTGAACAACAGGGGCATTTACTCCTGCTGGCTCATTGATCGTGAAGTAACCGAGGTTTAGCCATCTAGGGAAGCAAAGCAAAGATCTGGACTAGCCACGAGTACACAGACTGGTTTAACTTTCTGAGCCTGAAAGGAATTATCTACCCTCTTAAAATGTTTATATGCTTTGGTGCACAATCTAGACAACCCCAAAGCACAGTATGAATAATAGATGCTGAAAATACATGAAAGCTCTGCTTATTTAAACACCTAAATATCTAGAATCTTTTGATACCACTGGCGTATTTACCCCATTTTCACTGCAGTGAAAGTTTATAAAACAGTTTGCACCTTGGAAATCTGCTGCAAGCAGGATTTCACCCTTGATGAGTTTTCAGCTGTAACCTTTATCTTTTTTAAGAGATGAGTTAGATAGGTTGCATTTTTCATCATACAAACACTTCTTTAGAAAGCTAAGAGCAAAACCATAAAGTTCAGAGGGTCTGGTCACAAAACAACTTCATTCTCCTGTTTTCTTTTAAACACTGTCAGTGGAACTAGTGTGGACTAAGGCAAAGAGCAGAGATCTGGCTTCTGCTCCCACTTTTTCCACTAACTCTCTGCCACTTCGCTTCCCTGGTTCCACTCCCACCACAGCCTGTGCTGCGTCGTGCGGGAGAGCAAGCTCATCCGCGCGGGGAGGGTCTCTCCCAATAGGCTCGGATCAGGCTCTCTTCATCTTGGCTGCCTTTTCTAGGCTCTGCTGTGTTAGCAGTAAGCAGGCATGAGAGTCCCACGGCTCTCTAAGGAGGGTAGGAGGGAAGCTGTGCCCGGCCTAGGGCTTTCTTTAGGTCCTACAGCTGCTGTTTTCTCGTGTGCATTGCACTTGCTCATGAGGACGCAACAGGCCAGGTCAGTCGAGTCCCCGGCAGCATCTAGGAGTTTTGAGACCAGCTTCAACAGGCACAGGGACAGAACTATTTCCTTCTTCTCCCACTATTAGTAGTGTAAGTCCACAGCACTCCACTGACCTCAGCAGCTCTTTGCAGGGTGAAACCAGGGAGTCGCCACATGCTGTAGCCTGGGGCTTATGGTTTACTCAAATTGATGAGCTCCTTGCAAAGACTGCTCTAAGTGACTCAGTTCTCAGTCTATTTAGACCAACTTCATGTATTGAAATGGAAATTTTGCGCAAGTAAAATTATTTTTTCCCTCAGGTTATGCCTGGAAAGCAGCACTTTGCCCATGTGTGTTTCATTGTCACAAGTGATACCTTAATGGGAACATATTCCCATTCCTATTCAAAAATGCTTAGTTAATCATTTTCCTCACCTGCAATATTATGCACTTCAAGGTTTTCCTGTTCTGTCATATTAGTGGCCAGATTTAGCAAACCACAGTTACTACGGGGCATCTCCCAGCTCACCTCGTGCAAGAGGACCTACAACACCGGAGTTATCTGTGCCGTCAGCTGAGAGCAGTAGGTAGCTTGTTTAGCTGTGCGTTACATGGGCACGTGCAGCGACTAATGCTGCGCTCAGTTTGCTTTGTGCTCCCAGGTGTGCCACAGATTCAGGCAGAAAGGGGACAGAATCCTTGTCATTAGTGTCATCTCTGGGAACCTTCAGTGCAGGTTCCTGCTCCCCTTTCCAAGCGGATACAATAAAATAAAGTCGCTACACATTTTTAAGCAGTAAAACACTTCGCATGGACAGGGAACAGGAGGGTGAAATGCCGAGGATGTCTGGAGAAGCTACCGCAACATTAAAAGCTTAGTCAGTTCTTTAGGTGGACAGGAGACAAGATCCACTTGTTAGATCTGTTTGGAGTGTTGAGAAAGGAGACAAAAGGCTGCTTTAAATGGCACAAACAGCAGAGGTTCCTGTACTGGCAAGGTGAGCTAAAGAGAAGGACAAGCAGCGAGCCAATTTCTTTGGGACCACCCCTTGTACCTGGCAGAGGGCAAGCTGGATTAGGCAGCTGACTGCAAGGACTACTATTCCAGGTAGCCGCACAGCCCTGTGTTTCTAGGTTGCCTTGGGCACAGAGCTCTTTTTTTCTGAAGGAAAGTCCTTCAGACATGGAGTCACTCCAGGGCGCAAGGGCAGTTCCCTACGCAGCACCATGTGCATGACTGGAAGCTTTTTAGGTTTTTAGGAACGAAAAACATGAGCTAATCCCTAGAACATCGTAGCCCCAAAGGTGATTCTGGCTTATTACACTTGTACTGGACACTGAGGCCCATCTTGTGCTAGGTGTGAGTCATCGTGCAGTCACAGCCAATGTCCTGCAAGTCCATACTGGCAAATACAGCTCTTGCATTACCCTGGAAAAAGCTGATCATCATATTTTCCTGTGTGGCTTCTCCTCTTTATTCCATGTAATCTCTATTTGTTGTCTCATATCACTTTTTCCCTCTGCATGTTTTCTGTGAACAATTGTTTTTATTTTTCCTTATACTTAGCCATTTTATTCCTCTAAAGCCTCTTTTTCGTTGGTCCAAATATTCCAGAGCTCTTAATATTTTTCCTTGTTAAAAGATTTTTTTTTTCCCTTCTTTCCTCCTTCCTCTTTCCTTAACCACAAAATTTCCTCCCATTCTCAGCTCTTACAGCTCTGTCTCCTTCTGTTATCTGCTCGCAGCCATCCCAGGAGGGGGCTGGAGCACATCCCACTTGCCTTCCAAATACTGTTGACAAGAATGTTTCAGAGAATGAGTGACTGACAGACAAACACCAGCCTCAAATACTCTGAATGCTCTGTTACTAATGGCTTTATCCTTGCCAAAGCAGTAAGGAAAATAACCCTCAAAAGGGATAGGCCATATTTTTAGCTAACCTTAAACTCAGCTTCTAATGCTGTCTGAAGAAATAGTTTTACACTTAGCTGTCTGTCTCACTCCCTGAATTTGCTTTCCCCAAACAGGTATTTAGAGGACAGACTCCACACTGAAAACACAGAGCTACTGAATAGGTCTGTGAATGCAGCATTGCTCTTCACTTGCCCTGATAGAGATGCATAACTGGACTCCTAGAAGAAGGTTTTCTTCAGATACCTAGAAATGTTGCATGGGTGGGTCCCTGGAACTGATCCCCACATTTTACAGCAGAGTTTAGCACAATAGGATTAATGCTCCAACCCTTTTTCTAGGTAGGAAAGCAGGAGGTATACACTGAGAACTGTGCAGTACGTCTGGTGCCCTGACTTTAACCAGCACAGAGGAACCAAAAAAGGTGAAATCTGAACAAGTAAGGAATTGATACAGAGAGTCAGGATTTATCCTCCAGTCACAATCGCCACCGAATTCTGATCTTGATTATTTCAATATATCTTGAAGGAGATAAAATTTAGAACAGCTTAGGGTGGATAAATAAGGATGTTTCAGCTCTAGCTCAGATGCTGGCCCTAGATGTGTATGACCTTGTCTTCCTCCTCTCCTATTGGCCTTATGACAAGCCAGATTAAGGAGTGATCTCTTCCAAACAGTCTTCAGTTTGTTAAGCTTGTAAACAGCAGTAAGGGTGGAAACCAAAGCAAGATGGATAAAGCTTAGATGTCCAGGCTGGGATTTCCCTGTAATGGGCCTATAAGAAATGTGCGCTAATTAACAGGGCTAATTCATTGTGTGGCACTCATCTCTCTGTACTCTATGCCATTCCTTTTCCAGCCTCTTTGCTTAAGTCACCTCCTGCTCGCAAAGGCCACCACAGTCACAGCCCAGGCAGTGTATTCACCACAGCACTCTCCAAAAAAGCACTACTGGGGACAAGGAAGGGGGCTCCACCTGGAAGGAAGTACGGACACACAGCCTCTGGAGTCCCAGCTCAGCTGTCCCAAGCACAGCTGCCTCCTGCCAGCCCTCCTTCCTCTGTCACCCCATGCTACCTGCCCTTGAAGCTACCAAGCTCCAACCAACATTTTGACACCCTGCCAAAACGATAGCATTGCAGCTCTGCTCTGTCTTCTTACTGCGCTTTGTGTCAACACGTCCTTTGCTTGCACAGTGCAGGAGCAGAGGCAGCATGTTCAGCAAGGGTTTTATGCTCAATACTCTTTTAGACCAGAAAGACAGGATCATAGAATCAGTAAGGTTGGAAGGGACCTCTGGAGATCATCTAGTCCGACCTCCCTGCTCAGCAGGGTCACCTAGAGCAGGATCATCAGGGTGGAGGGGTGGTGTTAGCTACAGGAGCGGTACTAGGCCTGCACTGCGAAATACGCTTTATCCTCTGTTGCGTATGTGCATGGAGCAGATCAGATGTATTTCCCCAAGTACACTAGGCTTTAGGACACAACAGCTGCCCATCTGCTCAGGGGCTGGATGGCAGACTGCCTCTGTTGGTTAGAGAGAGGCTGCTGGGAAGGGTTTTTCTCCCCAGGCTAGGAGGAATCTTTTTCTGAGGCAGCAACTTTTTCTGTTCCTTTGGCAGTTCCAGCTGGATATGGAAAATTCCCACCAGCTGCAGACTTCAAGACATTGTTTTAGGGTATGACCTTTCAGAAGGAATGAGGCATTTTGATGGCTAGTTGCTTGTGCTGTGACTGTCACATGTGCACTGGAGAGGCTATGTTTGCCTTTGTGCAGGCTGTCCTTTCTGTAACTAGGGAAGGCAAAAGCCAGTGCAGTGTTTTCCATTGACCATTCAGCACTGAGTGTACCAATAATAGTACAGTCACATATTCAGAGTTTAGGGGAAGGGATTATATCTTCTTCACAAGGGAAAAGGCCCTTGCACACTGTGGACAGTGTCGTGGCCTAAATAATAAATAGAAGGACAATGCTCAGCAAGTTTCTCCTGCAATCCTGTGCTCAGTTGCCCCTTCGCTTGGCATAAAGGTTTGGCATCCTCAGGGCCTGCGATACAGGAACACAAATGTGAAAGGCAGGTCAGGATTCACGGTTATGCAAAGGCTACCTCTAGGCGTAAGAGGAAAGTTCAGAGATAGGCTAGCACTAGGGGGACAGGCAGTTTATTTGAGCTGAGTGTGTTGCTAGTTTTGGAGAGACTGTCAGCTCTAGCGCATGGTAATAGGCAAGCAGGTCTAGATGAAAGACAGCTCTTCAGAACTAAACCAAAAAAAGATCAAGGAGAGGTGGAAGACAGGCTTTTGGAGGACAGGGTGAGATGGGTTCAGACTTCACAGTTCAGATCTGTTGCCTGAAGCTGTCTAAGAACAGCAGGGTCATTCGGGCTAATGATGTGGATCAAGATAAATACTGTTTACAAAGTGACAATGTTGGTCAGAGTTTGGAGACTCATATCCACTCTGACAGGGGCCAAACCGAACAGAACAAAGTGAAGCTCCCTTTTTCCTCTCTGAAAATTGCAGAGTTTCTAGTCATCAGATGAACAAGTCTTTCTAGAGCACAGAAGAGAGACGAACCAGTATATGATGTGATGTAATCGACTGCATCGCAAGGAATGCCTTGGAGAGCTCCATCACTCTTGAATCTTGCACTGAACAAAACCCAAACCCCCACAGCTGGCCACAAAAATCCACATTTTCGTAGGCCATTTTGTGAGGACACCCATCCTGTAAGTGCCTGCACTGTAGTGCAGGACACACTGGCTAGCCCAGTAAAGAAAAGCAAGTGACGTAGGAGGATTCTGGGGCCAAAGTCACCCTGGGAACTTGACCAATGTCCTTACTGGAGTCCTGCAGCCACATTCTCTGCTGAGGGACTGCCAGGTTTAGCAAATATATGGAACTGGTCTTTATGCAGGTGTAAATTAGCACGGTTCTCCAGAAGCCAAAGGATGGACATTTACTCAGTAGTAGAGTTCTGCCACTATGTTTCATCAGTGGATTTTTACTCATCATACATTTTTCTCATCTCTCTGACCACTCTCTGCTTTTTGCTGCACTTTATATGCCTTCCCCCTCTGTTCTCTCCCCATCCCCATGCTTTCTCTGAGTGTTTTCTAAGATTGCTGCAAATCCAACAGCACTCAAGTTCTCATTGAACTTTTGAACCCACCCTGTTCGAGTGGGTGCTAAATCGGGCAGGCCACGGCAAGCCAGCTCTAATTCTGATGATAGCAATTGCGCTTTTGGAAAAATAATTGACAAACATTCTGCATTTAGACAAAGCTAGTCGAAGGGAGTGAGGGAGAATGCTTATAGGCGCTAACTCTGGTCTGCAGAGCGCCAGTGCTCAAGTAGGACATTTTAATAACATCCTTCATGGACAAGTGTTTTGCTTGGAACCCTTTTTTCCTCCCTCTCCTCAGACAATTGTCAGCAAGGGGACTCACAGAGAACAAAATGGAATTAAATCTATTCAGAAAATTAGAACATTCTGCATTTCTTTCTTTCTATGCTGGTTTCATTACTAGCAGGGCTATAATCTGCGTTTTTTTGCCTGAAGCACACTCCCACTCTTACCTCTTAACAGTGATGCTGCTATTCTCCCAGATAAACAGGTCCTCCCTGAACGGATTATAGCTCTCAGCCCAATGCAGCCTGATGACAAGGGAAAAACAAACAAATGCATTCCCAGGGCCCAATCCAGCTCTTAGGGAAGAAAATGGAAACCCTCACTATTTCAGCAGAGTTTAGATCCAGCCTTTAAGAGTCCCTGTGCTGATGGTTAATTGTGCAGGGGCCAAGACGTTTGGGTTGTAAGGCCTCGGCTTTGCCTACACTGCGTATTTCCCCAACCTGCAACCACTTCAGAGGGCTTGAGCCCTCCAGGGCCCACCAGGTCCTCTCCCCCCAGCCACACTAACAACATGAGACCTCTGCATTAAGGCAGGAGGTGTTTTACTGGTGGCTCCTGTCCTGGGACTGTTGAGTAGCTCTAATCTGTACTGGGAAAAGGGACTCCTCACTCCCGTGATGTTCTTCTCAGCTGTTTTAATGATGCAGCTCCTCAAACAGTCCCATTTCTTGATGAAACCAAAAAATGTACATTTTTTAACCCAACCATGGCTTTCTTTTTCCCCATTACTATTGCAAGCAGCATCTCTTCCAGATTGTTGTTCTCTCATCTGTTTAACTCACATAGTACCCGAAGGGCATCATTGAGTTCTACCAGTTTAAGTTCTAGTTACCAGAGCTGTGCCAATATCTCTATTTCTGGCCCTATGCTGGCTTATATCCTCACAACATTTAGGTTCATTTTAACTCAGATGCTTTTCTTTTAACTCAGTTGCTTTTCTTGTGACATGATTCTTTCTACTGCAGCATTTTTACAGGGTTTTTCAATACTGTGAATTCTTGGGTAGACAAACTGACTGAAGGAAGTATCCAGACTATGAGGGGCGACACTGTGCCAAAATAGACATTAACATTTACACTTCAACTGACCCAGCAGCTAGGAGAAAAGAGACAATGAGTAAAATAATGAAACGGGGCAACTGAAAGAAAAATACGCCAGAAACATTTGTGTTGACTTAGAAAGCTGTTAGTGAGGAGACAAGAAAGACCTGAAGTCAGTGTCCAGGAAATCACATTGTGTTCGCAGTGAAAGAAGAAATTGTTCCCTGAAATTGGGCTACTCCTTCCTATCATCTCCCAGAAGCCTCATACAGAGGGTCCTGGCTGCCTCGTCCTCATGGCCCAGACAGGGCCAAGCGCTCCATTTAGCTGTGCGACCTCTTCCCATCCTAACAGTTAGTTCTTTAAGTCCAAGTAAGTTTAAGTTCCAAGTAAGCCCTTTAAAATTCATTAAAATTCCCTTGCCAGGGACAATTTTGAGAAGCAAACATCAATTCTGATTACACATAATCCTGCTGGTGCATACATGCCTGTTTTGTGTGCACAGTAGCGTAACTGCATGTTCAAGTGGTGTAGAAGTGTGTTGATTCGCTACCAGATTTCATAACACTGCAGATTGTTCACAGCACTTTTGGCGCTCAATTAGTGTTCACATCTATAATTTCAGAAATCTCATTTTAGGGAGGGAAAAAAAAATCAGGCCTATTATTTCTGCTGGCAATGCTGTTACTAAAAATATCCACCTGAATGACATTAAGAAATGGCATTTGAGTTGGTCAATGGATAAATTTTGACTGGACAGCAGGAAATATTTCTAACCGTATATGTTACACATTGAAAGCCTCATTGACTGAGAGCTTTTAAATGAAGTATTTAAGAATGGAGGGGAGGGAACAGTCTTGCATCATGCCCTGATATTCTGCGTGGTTTGGGATCCCTAAGAGGTACATATGAAGAGCAGCCTGTAACCCACGCAGAAATCTCACTCCCACAAGCCACATAACACAGTCCCCCAGCCTAGTCTCACTCCCAGGAGCAGCAGTTCTATTTAGGGCCCCAGGCAGCTTGCCTGGCAACTCAGGGCCTGAACAGTGCTTGTCGAGGCCCCTCCGTAACGCAAAAGCCTGTTATCAGGTGCATGCACGATACATGCCGCCACACATCTTTTGGCAGGAATTACTGCAGTCACAACACCTCTAGGTCAACAGTTCAGTTGCTCTGCAGTGGCGTCACACAAGCTGCTGCAGAAACCAGTTGTGTTCTCCTCCTGACCGGATAACTCATCCTGCCCAACAGAGACATGCCTGGCCAGCCTGGAAGTGTCTGGAAAGATATGTTTGCCATCCACTGCCTGAAAGGTTTTGGAAAGGTTGTAAGATGAGGCTTTCTCCACCCCCAATCCAACCCCCCAAGATCCTATGTGGCTCATGCTCCAGGGCATGAGGTGTGGGGGGCACTCCATATTTCACAGTTTCATATTACATGATCAAGAGCAAGGCATGATATTTCCTCACTCTTACCTCAGACACAAGGAAACCATTATTACACTTTACATCCTGAATCTTTCAGAATTCCTCTTAGGCTGTGATGTAGCCCCTAGGGAACATGTTGGAGCAATTTCAACATGTGCCACCTTGTAGAAGTCCCTGAGAGGCCAGGACATCAGAGGAAGGAACAGCTGTGCTGTAGCATAGCAAGTCCTTGGAGGTCTCCTCACCTTGGAGGGGCTTGCAGAACATGACAGTGCCATGAAACAGGTTCTAACCTTCTGCTGGCATAGTCCTCATGTTGGTGCTTGTGCCAAATTAATGTGAACAAGAACTGTGTGTGTGTTTGACTATAACTACCAGTGAATGCTCATTTTGCTCAAACAGGAACAACTGTGTAAGCTCCTCATACTGCAGTCCAGGAAAGCTTTTTATTGTGGGCTGTTGGCACTGTGCGTAGTGCAATGAGAATAAAACTTTCTGGGTGTACGGCAAGTATTACATGCCGTGATTAAGATAGTCCTTCAGCTGTAATTATCTTTCTTTTGTGCATATACATTGCAATACCATATTCCATGGTCTTGGGAGTTGGTCTTTTTCCCAGGGGACCCCTGTCCAGTTCCTGAGTCTCCTTTCTACTTCCCCATACCTTTCACTCATCATTTGCTCCTTTCTCAGGCTCCAGTTTTGGCATTAGGGATAAAAGTAACTCCCAGACCTCCACTCCAGTATCCAGAGCAGAGGTGGCTGTAATAGTCCTGCCTTTTTGTTGCAAGAGGAAACAGGCTCTTGAGCTCCCAAGCACCTCCTCTCATCTACTCAGTTGGAATTCACCCTGCCTTCCCCAAGCCTGCGTGCATCCCGCTAGGTCAGCTGATTAGCATTTAACATCAGTTATTCCATTTAAGTTTATCAATTGATTGGTTAATGAGCCACTTGTTTGCCTTAGGTTACTCATTGCTATTGCCTCTGCTTATAGATTAGATGCTGCTTTTTATCACACGTTTTCCCATATGCAGTAGGTTGTAAATCTATTATATAGATATTAGTAATCTACAACCATCACTGTTTAAAGGGGATGCTGACAATGCTACTGAATTCTAAACCAAAGCTGCCTTATCTAGATTTCCAAAGTCCAGCTAATTTTTTGGATATGTTTTGTTCCTCCGCCAAAGGAAGAATTACTCCCAGGAGCCCCCATCTGCGGACCATCTTAGGATTACAAAGCAATGGACGGCCTAAGCTGTTCACATTCACGAAAATGCTAGTGAAGGGAGGGAAGCCCTTTTAATTCACATGCAACCGTGGCCTGCTCAACGCTTGAATCAAGCTGGGAGCGGAAAAGTCAGTCTGTAATTGTTTGTGCTTGTCCAGTCTGATGCCAAATGTGACAGTGGCTTCTGCAGTGCGTGTGATCACAAAGTGAAGAAATCTCTTCACTCCCACAACAAACTCATTTCGCTAGGCCAAACAGCTAGTGGAGAGTTGTTGTCCCATTGCAAACCCTAGTGCTACATGTAATCCATCATGCTGGGTGTTAGCCAGGGAAGAAGGGGAAGGTTTGCTCTGACTGGAAAACTCAAAAGCCTGAAGAAACTAAAGAGATCGACAAACTTTCCAAGATACTTTCTGTAAAAATAAAAGCCTACCCCATCAAAACATTGCATCATCCAAATGCTAGCAATGCACTTACTATGTGGGTGGGAAGAGACAGAGTCAAAGTAGTCTAAGCTAATTAAACCTCAGTCTCTATGAATCCAATCAAACCTCTCCAGAAGGCAGGAATGTTTTACACCAGGGACATTTAAATAATTCTGGAGATGTGCTTAAACTCTGACTATCAGATGTGGAGTAAATTTATTACAAGGCTGATTTACCAAATCTAGTTGAATGCTTTGTAATATGTTTCAGAAAGTCACTTTGAACTGTAATGCATCTTGTTCACAGATTCTTTCAGGACAGAATTACAGGCATTTGCAAATTAAATAAATAAGGAATTTCTGAATTGAAGATGGAGACACGGGGGATGACAAAGACTGATGAAAAATAGTAGAAGGAACATACTCATTTTGAGATGTTTGTCACACTGGTTGCTTCTCAACATAATGGGCAAACACATTCGCACACCTATTTAAATGCAATGCTGCTGTCAGTTGCAGTCGTGTCTACCTAGAAAGCCGTTGATGGTAAAGCCCTCCCAGCCGAAGCAGAACTAGTGCAGACACCCAGAGACAGCAGCTTGTTCCATGGCATCTCTTACTTCTGCAAGGTCTAGTAGCCAGCAAGCAATGTGACAGCAAAAGAGGATGGGGGAGAAATGCCAAACAGGCTCTCTGATAGCTGCTCTAAGAGTTGCTTCCCAGCAGTCTCCAGGTTATTTCTTGGTAGCGCAGAACTCCTGGGACTTCTGTTAGCAGAACATGGGCTGGGCAAGGAGAACTTAAGTGCCAGTCTGGCTTTAAGCCAAGCTTTTAGATGCAAGAGAACATCTGGCCAGGGTACCCCAGACACTTGGCTTTGAACACATCCTTCTCTACAGGCAGAGCTGCCGTGCCAAAAGTAGACACAAAGCTCTAGGAAAGTCCTGGGAGCTGTGCTCACCCTGCGAGCGAGGGAGAGACTGCCTCCAGCATGCAGCATCCTGTGGGAGAATGGCTTCATGAGGATGCTGTTGGGCTGATAGAAGCCACCAAGGGAAGCGGGGAGCTGCTCTGTTTTAGGCCAGTGGCCAGTTCCTAGTCCACTGGTTTCACAGGAGCTCTAGAGCCAAATGCTTCTCTCCTGCTGCCACTGTGGGGAAGAAGGAAATCAACAGAGGGGCAAGGGTACAGTCTCAGATGCAGTTACAAAGCCCCAATACACTTCTGCATATTAAGGATGTAACTTCTCATTTTCCACAAAGGTGAGCACCCCAGACCACCTCACACAGGGATACTTGTGAGCAGGAAGAATGACATTTCTACTGTTATCTTTCCATACAACAGCACAAAGGGCACCAGCCCTTCTGGGAGCCACATACAAATTTTCATATAGCTCTGTGCACACAGGATGCTCCCATCAAGAGACATCTGTTTGCAGCCAGAGGAGATGACACCATTCCCAGGCTCTGTTGCATGGTGGAGTAGCTGGGCAGTTCATTCCCAGGAACAGCATCTGCATCAGCAGTCCCTCCTGGCTATCCCTCCTCCCACAGCTTAGGATCCAAATCTCTCCCCAGCTCTTGGGTCAGCCCAGGCCACTGGTGGCCACATGACAGGTCCAGCCATGCTCAGCCTGCTGCACCAGCATCTACCACTTGAGTAGTTGGTCACATCATGTTCTTGCAGTCTGCTAACTCCTTAGCAAGTACTACCTCCAAGCCCACACCAGCAACTTTGCAAGCATCAGTCCTTCCTTCACTGTAGCATGACCAGTCCTGCCATCTGTCACCTGCTACTCCCAATACAGCATGCTCAGCCAGCCCTATAGTTGCTCAGGAACTCAGCACGTCTCTTACGGTCCATATTCCCAAACGTTTTGGGGAGCTGCACTACCTCCAGTAGTGACCTGCATTCAGCTGAGCATCTGCATACCACGATAGGAGCAAGGTGTTAGGATAAACCTGTAGACCTATGGCTAGCTGTGCCGTTAGCTAGATCTATTACTAGACTGCAATGGAGAAATTGCGAGACAAAGGTGAATCTCAGCACCTTCACAACACAGCTCCTGAACTCAGCCTGACACACAGGAGGGAAGGGGTGAGGAACTGCCTAATTTGAGACTGGAGACATATGGAATAACAGCTCAAGTGGTGTGTGCATACCACACCTCTGTCTGCTAGGTTCTGACGATTGCATGGCACACAGCGTAGGAAGAAAACAACCTTGTTTGTTCTCCTCTAAAAAGCCTTCACTGTGCTTCTCTGCCCTGTTTGTTAGGTGGCAGATCTAGCAGTCAGGAGAGCAGGAAGGGAGGAGAGAGAGCAGAGGGCCGTGCAGGCAGGGAGCACCACGATTGCCTCCGGAAGATAAGCAGAGCTGCGGGTCCTGCTTTTTTCATGCAAGGGCAGAATTTCTAGGATCCGTTTATGACATTGAGTTGGGTCTACTAGAAGTAATTATTTCTGGTCTTTCAGCAGCTGATACCTTTGTTGTGGTCTATGTGGTCCAGAGACTGCAGCTACTCAGCACAGCTACAGGAATATTCAGCAGTACATTGCCTCCCAGTTCCAGCAAATGCCCCCGCCAGCCTTACAGAGAGGCTGTACCCAGCTGTCCTGACTCAGAGACCTTGGTCACCAAGAGGTCCCACCCTTTGCACACACCAAGTCCCAAAACAGAGCCCTCGATGTCCTACTAGCACCAGGAAATTACACAGGACACTGAGCATACCCTTGGTCTTCAAACTCATTTTGAAACCGTATTTCACTAGGATAGTTTGACTCAAAGGACTGGGGAACTGCTGGACAACAATTATCCCCTCTTCCCTTTCTATTCCTTCCCTTTCCCCTTTTTGGTGGGAAACTTGGAGCTGAGGCAGGGCCTTCTCCCAGTGACTCGGGCTCCCTCTGGATGCGTGTGTTGGGTTTGACCAGGCAAGGTCTTGTTCCCTTCACTGGTATTTTCCAAACATCAATCAGATGCATTTGAAAATTCCTAAAGGGTTAATGGTATTTGACTGAGTACTTGTGGCAGGTGTCAGGGAAAAGCTGCTCATTGGTGTCCCCTCCAGATAACCTGTTCTCTGAGTACAAGTGTATAAAATTATGATTTAAATATATCCAAATGCTTGTAATTAATCAGAAGTGCAACATACCTCCTTCCTGCTGAGAAACCTTATTAACAGTGTGGGTGGAATCCTAAAATACCATATCTGCCACATTGCAGCTCAAACGCTTCAGCTTGGAAAGTCACAAAACACTGAGCAGAACAGAGCAGCCAGGTTGCAAGAGTTCAGACTCGTGGCCTTCCCAGCCAGGCTGGTACTGACTGAGCCCGGGGGCCCCAAGCAAACTTTTACCACCTCCTGTGCTGAGAGGCAGTAAAGCCTCCGTTCACCCTGCAGCTCAGCTGCAAGCAGAGACTTCCATGAGGCTCCAGTAAATACAGACAGCAGAAAATTTGCCTCCTCCCTTTCCACTGGAGGGGGGGGGGGGGGAAGAGACAGCTACCTAGAGACTTGACTTGATGCTGCCTGCAGCAGGGGTGACAGAGACCAGGGACCCACGGCCCAAATTGCTGTCCCTGCACCCAGGACTTTTACCACATGTATCCCAGGGCTCCCCATTTTCAGTCTAAAGGATCCATTACTGTCCAAGGGGGGGGTTTCCTGGCAGTCAGCAGCCCTCCCTCAGCCTGTAGTCAGTGGGGTGTGGTGCTTCCTTGTATTCCCTGATGGGAAGGACGCACATTGAGTCACTGCTTCCAGTTCTGCAAAGATCTCTGAGCTGAGATTAGCGGAGGCTGATGTGGCCTTAGGAGCGCTCCCAAGGGCTCGTGGCAAACGCGTTGCTCAGAGGGGGAACCCAAGCACAGCCTGCAAGGACACACAAGCGGGGAGGAACAGCACCTTCGCTCTTGCCAGCATCTATTCCTCTCAGCTTCGCACGCAAAAACACCAGAAGTGCTAAAGAAAGGATGCCGCTACTATCCGACTTGGTGAACGCAATTATTGTTTCAGAACGACAGTTAGTGCTGCAAGATTTGAAACAAAAAAAGTGTCCTTTTGTTTTAGCTTAGCGTTTTGCTGACAGCACATGATTACTAACGAACGATAATACGGCTGGTACATACAGAAAAATATTTCACCTAGGCAAAGATCAGTTCTAGAGATGAGGGAAGTAACTTTGAATCCCAGTGAATTTCAGGAGGATGTGGAGCTTTGGAAATCCTGACTTTCCCCATAAGGGCGAGGAACCACGAGCATCCTAGCAAAGCCTTTCTGTGATGCACTGAATCAGGCATAGATAATCTGCAGGTCCTTAACATCGCAGTGCGATACGCCAGGTTGCTTTATTTTTGTTGTGGGGTTTGGCGGTATTACTTGACTGTAAAGATGAAAGAGAGGCAGATAAACAGGCTGCGCACATCCTTTGTTTCTCCTACTGTCGACAGAATATTTGGTTATGGACAGCAAAACCTGGAAAGGTTTTGAATGACAAAGTCACCTTTAGCTATCAAAACGCTGCAGATCAGGCAGATGGGAAACCAAAAATATTATTTAGGTTTGGGCAGTAAAACTGATGTTGAACCCATTTGCCTCATTTTTCAGGCTTTGATGGTAGTTAATGACAGCTTACAGAAGTTGTAAGTGATCTAAAAAGGCCATAAAAAGCTGCTTTGTGTCCTTGTTCAGGGGATGAATTTAACAAAAACCATTAGGGGGCTTTAAAACACTGTTTTGACTTCCTAGAACCAGCTGCGGGATGATCCAACTGCAGTTGGATCCCCCTTGCATCTAAGAGAACATTTAAGAGGATTAATCCCAATAATTTTAATTCAACAAATGACCTTATGTAACGTTACCAAGGAATTAATGAGAATTCTCTCATGTGGGTCATCACAGGCCCAGTGGATTTTTTTCCCTGGGGATCTCGTTGGTCTCAGAGTGTGGACAAAGACTGACGATGTAGCACGTTGCATGAAATCAGAAAATAAGTCGGAGCAGAAACCCTTTTTGCTTCACCAAATTATTATTTAGGAACGCACAAAGAACGCAGCCCGTCAGCCTCCAGCAGTGCTATTTGAAATCCTTGCGGACCCAAGGCATTTTCCACAGAAAAATGCAATTTCATCTAATTCAAAAGCTGTTACAGGAATATGTGCAGACCAGTTGCCTTTTTTTTTTTTTTTTTTTTCCTCCTAAGAATTAAAAACCCTGGTCTAATTGGTTTTGACTGCGTTTCTTTGCTGTTCTTACTGAGCAGAGCAGGATGCATATTGGGTACATAATTACTGCTAATTAGGTGCACGTAGGGTATTCACTATTTCATCTTAATACTAAAGGCCTCAGGAGAGGGCACAGTATGAAAGTTGCACAATTCCAAATTTTAGGAAAGGCAAACTGTGCCAGTGGCCTGACATCACCTACGAAAAGCAAGCGGCTGAGCGCAGGCTCTGCGGCGGGATGAGGCAGGCTCGGCCGGCCCCCGGGCTCCGTCCCCTCGGCTGCCCCTTCCCGCTCCCGCTCCCGGTGCGCACAGGGGCCGCAGGGCCAGCCCCTGCGGACGGCACCGGCCACAGCCCGCTGCCTCCTTCCAGTCCCAGTCTGGGCAGAATTTTGTTTTGCTTTGGAAGCAGAAGAAACTGATTTAGGAGATAAAGGAGATTGTTAGGTTTCTTCTACCACAGGAAGTCTCATGGATTTTCCCTCCTGTCTGTGCCCCTATATCAGCGCCCCCCGTTCCCGTGCTTTCGGGGAAGGGGCTGAGGCTTGCTTTTCTGTGCTAAACAGTCAGTCCGACCCCGGCCGCTGCAGGAAAACCTTCGGGAGCGGCCCCCAGCATTCATAAATCAGCACACCTCCACCTGCCCCGGCCTTGAAGGGAGCAAGCGGCCCCAGCTCAGGTGCTCGTTCGTATTGGCACCAGGGTCTGGGTACTGTGACTCCCACTGAAGGCTTCAGTTTTTCCTGACATGGTTAAATTTCAGAGAATCACTATATTGCTGTCAAGTTTGGGTGACGTATTAACGGTAATCAGCTCTGACTGCTTTGCCTTGCCTTCTCTGAAATATCAGTAGTGGTGTTTTTCATTTCCGAACTGTAATTAATTGCTTTCAGGATTCAGGAGGCTGCTTATGCTCTCAAACATATTTGTATGTTTACTTTAAAGCAGACTATTCTCCCTGCTGCTTCTTGTATGGAAATGCTCAACCTAAAACAAGAGTCACAGAGCAAACGAAGGAAGGCTTGCTGGTGCATCCCAAATGCACAGTGCAAAAAAAAAAAAAAAAAAAAAAAAGCCAAGAACAAAACCTAAAATCCTATAGTCCTATAAAAAATGCATGTGAGGGAAACAAGAATCCAGCCCAGAAAAATCATCTCACCTCTGAACTGCCACAGTGTGCATCACCCCTCAAGATAGCCCAAAGCCAAAATTAAGCATTGATGTAGAATTCATTTCAAAAAATCAGAAAAGTCTACAAATACATTCAGTAAAGCTACAAGACTGTAGGGACACGTCATGATACAGAGGTTTTGGGGGTGCATTTGTTTCTGTTTGTGGCTGGTATTAAAGGGAAAATAAAGAGTATATCCATATACTTTATACACTTGAAAACAAGCAGCAGTCAAAGGTTTTCAAGGAGATGCGGAATCTGGCCCCTACACGTCTAGAAGTAAATTCACGTTCGAAACGTCATCATTAGTACATTAGCTCCTCATCTACAGGCAAAAATGAAATGGTGGTGACATCCATTCTGTGCAGACACGGGAGGGTTTCTTAACCATTTTTTAGGTTTTTGGCCTGCAGTTAAGGTATGGAAGAACATGTCTAACTAGACCATACAAAGGCATCAGAGCTACTTAAATGCTTTGATATTAGGCACAAATTTAGCTCTCTTGCAAGAGTAAGAACACTTCTGCCCTGTATATGTTCGTGAAACTTTTGCAAATTATTTGACTAGAAACAGGCTCAAACGCTTTCCAGAACTGTAGATTTTTTTTACATGAATCAGCTGGTTAGTTATGATAGCATCTTTGCATGCAAGAAGTACTTTAGTGGTAAGAATTCAGTTTTGAGTGACCCCAAAGGTATTTCCTCTGAAAAGATTTTCCCCAGCTGAGAGTTTATCATAGGGCATCATCATTATTTCTTAGACTGCTAAGAATGCAAGTTGAAAAAAATTAGACATTTTTAAATGGGTTCAGTTCGTGATTTTTAGATGACCCTGGCTGAGGAAGCCGTTCTGCCTTTCAAAGAACGGGCATGTAGGCAGGCAGTTGTCTTAATCTCCATCCCAGAGAATTACTTGCAGGAATACGATGTACAACATGTCATTCAGGCACAGGCAGAGTTTTAAGAATGAGCTTTTCACCGTATCACAGTTTTGAACTGTGCCTTTGCAGTCTCTGAAACACAAGGTCATGGACATCTGTATTGATTTAATTTAATATAATCCAAGAATTTTTAATCGCATTTTGGGTTATTAAATGAGAGAACAGAATCAGTGGAATTTAGCTTCGTAACTCTCCTATAAACAAACTTTTAAACCTCATATTAAGATAAAAAATAAACTTAACAATAGCTGATTGCCTCTGCCAGAGGGTTTTCCAACAAAATTTGATTGACCTTCCTCCTGCCTTTAATAAAGTAAAATTTTTTGAATTATTTCTGCAATCTGCATCAACAATGCTTTTAGAGTTTGTTTTCTTCAAAATTATTTCTTTTCCTTTGATTCAAGCTCTGCACAGCCTTACCAGAATAACATGGTTTATTCTGATATGAAAGATAAGAATTGTTTTTGAAAAAGGGAAGGAGGAGAACAAAAAGAGATGCGTGCATGTGTGTTCCAAAATTCTTTACAAAAAGTCAACTTTTGATCCAACTCTATCCTAGACATACGTGCAGGGTGTTCTGAACAGCACGAGTGAAGAGGCAAGCAGCAAGTGAAGGCCCTTTCTTGCCACTTCCATTCTTATATGAACACTGTCCTTTCTCACTGCCTAAAGAGCTACAAATTCAGGAGAATAAGCCACACTGATGAGGAAGTCTTTGCTGCCTGTTGCACAGCCCTCACAGTGTTGGAAGAGTCAGCGTTGCTTTGACAGTCTTCCAACGTGGGTCAGATTCACAGCAGACTGTTAGCAGTCACTATTAGTCTTTTTTCAAGGGTGGACAATCCTTATCTGCCCTATTCCATCTGGTTCACTAGATCCCAAACTCATAGGTCTTGCTAAGATCTTGTGAGCTTGCCCATTCCCATACTTCTGTGCATCAATCCTTATATCACTAGAACTAATAGCTGTGATATAGATCAGTACAGCAGAGAAAGAGCAAGTTTTGTAAGATTAAATATTTTCAGAGCAGTCAGGTTTAAGGAACTTCTTGCTATGGATTTACAGAGCTGGCTAAGGCAATCTCAAACTTTACCACTTCTCCTTGAGAGCTCTTGGAGGACAGATGAGGTACCAGAATACTGGGAAAAAAAAAAGTAAACTGTCTCTTAATAGAAAGGGAGAAAAGAGTAAGATAGTTACAAACCAGTCAGCTTAAATTCTAGAAGCTTTCCAGGGAATTGAACTATCAATCAAAAATTTTGTAAGCACCTAGGAGATAAATAGGGAGATGTGTAACATCCAGCATGGATTATTCAAAAATAAGGCATGTTCAACCAATCTAATTTCCTTCTGTGACAGGAAGTAGAAGAAAAGTAGTTCATGTCCTATCTAGATTTTGGGAAGGGTTTGACACAGTCACACTTGTCTCTCAAAGTGAGCTAGGGCAACGATAAAGATAAACCCCTTCAAAACACATGCAGAACAGATGGCCAGCAAAACTCTTTCCCAGACTATACAGTTACTCAACAGTTCACGATTAGAACAGAGGACTGATTAGAACCAGGACTCTGCAAGGGGCTGACAAGGGTTGATTTTATTCAGAATTTACATATTTCTCATCCTGGTCATTGGTGAATCTTTGTTATACCATCAGTGACATAGAGCTGGGAGTACTCCAGCACATTGGAGGATAAGTTTTAAAGCTTAAACTGGTCTTAAGTTAGAGAAGTGATCTGGTGATCTGAAGAAATAAGGATACCAGTCCATTAAGGCAACTGGTAAATTCGTTTGGATGGGTTTAGCCAGCAGCACAAGCTACAGCGGGGAGACTGATCACTTGGTAGCAGTTCCGTGAGAAAAGGATATGGAGTTAGCAGATGACATGAGCTAATGCTTTGTTTGTGTGAAAATAGGCAAAAGCCATTTGAAGATTTATAAGCAGGAGAGAGATAACGTAAGATGAATGAAGTAGGACTTGGGCTGTAGCCAGGACAAGGCCTCCACTAGAAGACTGCATCAAGCCTGGGGCACTATAGCTCAAGAAAGAGAATGGCCAAGTCAGAGTAGGTGTAGGAAAGAGTCATTACAGCTATAAAACACAGCTCAGGAGAAAGATTGGGAGAGCTGGCAGGAAAACACAGGGGCAAGGGGGAGAAGAAAATGGTAGTCTCTGCTCCAAGAAATTTCTAGGATAGATGGACAAGTACGCTCACATCAGGAAAAACATCGATAGAACAGATCTTTGCTCAGATTAGCACCCAGTTGAGATCCAGCCCTACCGCTTGCTAGACTCCTCATGTGCTTTTGCTCAATAGCTGCCACTTCACAGCACAGAAGCATATGTATACAGGGATATAAGACGAAATTATCTTTAGCTTTGCTTAATACGTTTATTTTGTAGTGAGAGACTGAAGGCATGCAAGTGCTTTGTTCAACAGAACCCAAGCAATCTACGCAAATTGCACCCCATTTCCAAGTATTTCACTTATTTTGTAATTGAGCAATAATCACGTAGGCACTGGGCACTTCTTCACGATTAATGACTTGCTGGGAGATGGTGGAAGATCTGATCTGCAATGGAGCTATTTCCCCCAGCAAATACCTGTTATTGTCATCCTAAGATGAGATGACAACAATAACATACAGGTTTTGCTGTTAGGAATTGATAGCTAGGCAGTAGGCCATTCAAAGCGCTATATCCGATTAATCGCTTAGTGAGTGAATTGGCTTTTTAATTGCTCAGTCACTTCTAAATATTACAGCATTGTGTCCCCCTCCCCAGCCCCTGGGATCCTCTTAAATCCCTTCTCTTCCTTTGGCCTGGAGAGAACAAGGTCCAGCATGGCAAACGGAATCTGCCTACAACAGTTTCTGATACGTTTCAGACACAGAAAAGATACAAGCCATTAAAAAAAAATAGAGGATTCAAATTTTTAGTGCTGAAAAACCATTCAGTCCCATTGATTTGTGAATCGGTTAAGGACCAGGCCCACCTTGAGTGAATCTTCAAAGAAGTCCCAGTGTTGACACGCTGCTTGCTCCTACTAGTTCCTACACACCTTGCATTTTTAATAATCAGAGATGACTACAGACTCCAAAACTCACTGCTTTGTGTTCTTGGGCACACAAGCCAGCTCAAGCCCTCTCAATAATATACTTCAAGAGTGTTGTTGGAATTTTAGACATAACATCAGGCAGGTCTGTCCTCTAGGCAATACAGCACAACAGCTGTTCTGCAGGCCAGAAGACAGACATAGCCCAAAAGGACGAGTGATAGCATGAATATTTCCAAAAAACTATGGAAAAAGCTGCTGCAGGAGTTCAGCGATCACATGACCAAGGCAAGTAAGAGGAGAAATACTGGCTAGAACATATATGATGATAAATTAGTTCAGTGTCCTAGTAGTCTTTGGAACAGTACCAGTCAGTGGTGGTTTGCTCACTCAAATATTAAGTAATGTGCTAAATGTGTGATTGATTAATCAGTAGGTACTTCCTACAGCAAAACTTTAATATTGGCCATCTGCAGTGCTGCTTTCAGTCCTTGTGGCTGCCTTCCCAGAGAAATTCACAGACCAACAATCATGTTTTTTCTCCACGTGCTTTTATGCCTCATTTAAAAGTAATGCTTTTATGTCTGCTCTTTGAATGATGTCAACATGTTGCCCAGTCAGCAGTATGCGCACTGAGGGATACCAGAACCGTTCTCCATCACTTTATTTTACCTCTTCAACACAAGGAGCCCTGTTACTTGATAGGGTGCTTACAGAGTTTGAGTGTTTAGAAACACAGACTCACAGAGTAATTTCAGTTGGAAAGGACCTCTAGATATCTCTGGTCCAACCCTCTGCTCAAAACAGGGCTGTCTCAGATGAGGTTGCTCCAGACCTTGTCTGTTCAAGTTTCAAACAGCTGCTAGCACAGGGATTTCCCCACCTCTATGGTCCCTGCTCCAGGGCATGACCACTCTCATGATGAAAGAACAACTCTTAATACTCAGCTGGCCTTGCCCATGTCCTAGGCTGCATCCAGCACTGCACACTCCAGAGCTGGGCTACAGCTTCTCTATACTGCCCTGGGTAGCTGCAGACAGCAGCAAGATCTCTCTTTGCCTCTTCTCTCAGAAAATCTTTTGTGCTTGCAATTCCCATGCTAAAGTTGATGTCAGTGAATTCAAGCAAAAAAAATTCACTTTTCTCCCTGTTGTATCCATTAATAAGGATGGGTGTCTATGTGGTGTACTGATGTGTCCAAATGGTGTAATCTTAGAGATAAGAACTGAAAGCATCAGGCAACAACTTAATGGCACGAGGCTAGAGACATTTTAAACTCTGAAGGCGGTTTAGTCCTCTTTCTTCGTGTAAAGTCCCTAGTATGGGCCTGTCAATGGAAGGCAGAAACCGCACCTGTCCAAGAGGGTGGACACCACTCTGTTCTCCAGCATGGCAGGACAGCAGGACCAAAAAATATCAACTGATTTTTTCCCTTGAGGAGCTTGGACTCAGCAGCTGTAAGAGCAGATTGCACGAGAGGTGACATGAGGTGTGCAGGCAATGTTTCCAAGGGAGGCCTTTGCATCCTCTTGTAGCCTTTAAACTGCTCCTTGTCCTTGCTCCTAACAGTCTCTTTTTGTCCCTTTCATATTCCCTTTCTGTTTTTCTTAGTTGCTCCAGAACCAACATCTGGCCAAAAAAATAAACCAAACCAACCAAACAGAAATGATGAATTATTTCTGGGGATGCTTTTGCTAATTGCCTGCCTGCCTCCCAGCGCAGATTCCTGCTCCGAGGAATTTATTGCTCTCATGTTCATAGTTGGAAATCAATGCTGTGTGCAGTCTCTTGAATTGAGGTGGGATTGATGCAGATTCTTGCACTGTATGCGAGTCATAACTCTTCAGGTTTGACTGCAACTTTTGACAAACAACACATTTCCCAGAAGTTCAGCAACATATCTGAGTAACTTTAAACAACCCATGAGATCCAGCATGCCTCTGTTGGTCTCCCTCCTTCCCCATTGCTCAGGCTATTCCAGATCTCAGCACAAGTACTGAAATTCCACAAAATAAAAGGTACAAAGTAGAAATTCTGCTACTGTCCATAAATCTTCATCAAAATCAAAATTATCTCTGGTAAAACATGTGACAGATTGATAAATCTGGACTGAGAAAAGTTTTCAGTCACCAGTGATCTTCTCAGCATTGTCACCATTCCCCCTTCTTCGAACTAGGGTACCTACAAGAGGTGTGCTCTGCTCAGTTCCTCAGATCAGTGCCTTGAAAACTTCCCAGACACCATCTGTTAACTTGAACTACTGCCTCATCTCAGTCTCTTTCTGCTTCTAGCCTGATTTTCCAGGATTCAAAGGCTGTGGTGGAATAATCCCTCCCCAGGGGTCAGTGTACAGGGACAAAAAAGGCAAGGTGGTGGTGCAGAGAACAGAGTTGGTCACTTGTGTTACAAAACCTTTCTGCAAGCTTCACACTGCATCTGCTAATACAACCCAGCTGCCATCCAGCCTTCTCTACTGCCACCCCAGCCCTGTGTCCTAGTGCGAGCTTGCATACGCTCCCCTGCTAGGTCTCCCCTGCCTGAGGAGATGCCAGCACTGGCCAGGACATTAGTTTATGCAATCTGAGTTTTTTTTTTTTTTTAAAAAAGAACTCATATTGGACAGGATGCCAGGTTTTATCAGTGACCAAATCTGTTGTCCAATGAGATCTGAAAATGAGCAAGGGTTTTGTATTGACTAAGCAGTTCTTCCTCTCTACTAATATTTAGGAGATCCTAACTGTTATGTCTTCACCGAGAAGAATTATTACTAAACACAATTAGCTCTGCAAATCCTGGCTGTTTTCTAGACACTCCCAGGTTTACATCTTGAGTTAAAGATGAAGAAGTTATAGGGGTCAGTCTTCTTCCTAGTCAGCAGCAGTGCTCTACAAAATACAGGGACATTTCTTAGGTTTTGCAGGCCAGCTGCAGGTTTCAGCGTGAGATCGTGGCTGGCAAGAGCACAGAGCTCACCTCCTTATTCCCTGGATCATGCCTGCTCAAACTCAAGTGAGCCAATTACACCAATTTACATGAGAGAAAAACCATGCTGGAGCTGCAAAGCTCAGAACAGGGAAGGGACATTGCCAGCCATGTCCTTGCAAATTCCCAAAGCAAAACTGGTTAAGCAGACTTGGTGCCCAGCGCTCCAAAAAATCAGTCCAGCACCTGAAAAATCCATCCAGGCACTCTCTCTTTATACTCTTCAGGAGTAAGCAGAGAGCTTTGGTGAAGAGGGCAAGCTGTGATGTGAGGAAACACTATGAGCTCATACACCAAGTAGGAACCCACCATGTGTGCAAGGAGATCAGGCCCACGTGCAGGCAAGCGAGGTACAACCAATGCACTACAACACATTTGCGACTGACAGCAGCCCCTTGGGCCCCTGCCGAGATTCCTGGTGAGCCAAACAGCCACTGCTCTCTTCTGAAACAGCCAATTTGGGGCAATCGCCTTAGTTATTACAAAGGACTGTCCAAATAAGCAGTTCTGGCTACCAGGTCATTTCTGTTTGCTGTAGAGGAAAATCTGAATAAGGGATTGTGAGAACTCGCTCCATAAAATAGTTCCTTTTGCAGCATTTCATAAAGACTAAGAGAACCAACTATTATAGACACTTAAGAGTATCCAGTGCATAGGATGACAGGACTGTGGATCTAATTCCCACATCATCTAGTAAAAGGATAACATAATACATACCTTAAGGCAGCAGAACTCCTAGCCCTATGTTTTTAAAGGAAGGGAAAGGAGGGAGGAGGCTTAAGGGCTTATAAATACTTTAAGTGCTACATGGCTAGATCACTTCCCTCACATCTCTTCTGTCCGTTTTCCCATGCGTACAGAAGAGATGTCAACTCCGACTCCTTTTGTAAGGCACCCCAAGAGTTACAATGAATAGGACTAGACAGGAACTAGACTTTTCTAGCACTTATTTCCATTTTTTTTATATCCGATCTGTCACTGTAAGCAGTAGATATATTTCCATAGACAGGAAAGAAGGTAGAACCTGGAAACCTTCTCCCTGAGATCAGTGAACATGCAAACATGAAGCTGTCCAGGCTTCGAGTCAGCATCTAGCACTTACAGTTAATTTCAGGGCCAGGGACCATATGCAGCAGCTCTGCATAGGACCTCCTTGTGAGGCAGCAAAAGGGATGCTGACTCTGGTACACTTGTGGTGAACCACCAGACAGGTTTAAAGAGGTGCTGACTAAATGAACTGAATCAAGCCGGCAAATCTGCTCCTCAAAAGAGCACTGATTTTTTTAAAATGCTTCTCCCATTGAAATAACATTCTCATTGGGTTTTTGTCCTTACTTTTCTTCAGGATCATCCATGAAGATGGCTTCTCTGGAGAAGATGTGAAGCAGTACAAGCCAGTGGTCTATAGCAACACTATTCAGTCACTGGCAGCTATTGTACGTGCCATGGATACCTTGGGCATCGAATACGGCGACAAGGAACGACGGGTAAGTTAAAATCCAATGAACGCCACTGCTTAGGTTCAAAGAACGGCGCAACTGGACACCGCACAGCACAGACAGGGTGTTTGCACAATCCAAGTACCTGGGAGGGAAAGGGAGGGAAGAGGGAAAATGTACCTCCCTGTTGTATGCCTATTGCATGTGCGGCTGAAGCAACAAGTAGATGTCCAGGCACAGTTACAGATGACACTTGTACACCTAAGTTAAGAAATGTAGACCTGGGGACTCTGTTACAGCAGCAATGATCTCCCCTGCTCGTGATCTGACCTTTCGTGCAGATAATTTTTTTCTGTTGACCTAAGGACACCCTAGACAGAAGTACTGACAGACACAGGGGGAGAGTGAGAACATGTCCTATGTATTTGTGCCTATGCTGAAGACAGGCTGCAAAAAGAAATGTCTTGAGGAAAAGTCTTGCTGCTATTCAAATCCCTTCCACCAGCCTGCTAATATAGGAAAGCTTTTAGGATTAACTTCACTTTTGCGGGGGCTTGGCTGGCTTTTACTCACACATCCCCCACTCAAGTGTGCCCACAGACAGCAGTTTTGCTTGCAAACGAGCGGATATATTACTTCAGCGAGGTTCTTATGAACAGGGCCTTAGGTAGCAGCTTTAATGTGCACCTGCCAGGATAACTATCATGCCTGGCAGCCTTCTCACACTATGCACCTAGGCCTGCCTGCCCTTTTACAGCTGCTGCTCTGTAGCTGCTCTAACCAGCACCCCAGTTTCGAACAGTGGTTCCTTTTGGCCATTCTCTGCCTTTCCTCTTCACATTTTGGCACAGAGCAAACTCTAGAACAGTCCAGGCCTCTCTTTTTGCATACTCTCAGGCAGAAGAAAGTAAAACTACCTTGTTTCACTGGCAATAAAATAATTTTAGATTAAAATCCTGATAAAGGCAAAGTCCTATAGCCAGGGTTTATCAGGACTATTTTTAGGCAGCTGTTAAATGACAGATGTACAACATAGCGCAAACTCCTTATCTAAGAGTTGATAATAAAAGCATTCAGTGGAAAGGATGCCAAAATCCTGCTGTGGTGTTGCTGTATAAAGAGGTAACTCGCTTCTCCCAGTCACAAAGGGGTATTTTGATTTCTTTGCATCTAGGGATTTTTTCCCACAGGAACTCTAAATCCTGGAGACATTTCTATCCAAAATGTAGAGATGATACAATAATGGAGTTCTTGTGAGCTTGCCGAGAACTAATGCTGATGGCTTTAGAACTGAATACATTAATCTGTTGATTACTCAGTGACTCAGCTCTTAGCGAGGCAACATATCTTGTCTGAGCTAAAAACCTATGCCCAGGAAAACAGAAACAAATCATTCTCCACGTCTGATAAATGGTCTGCAATAGACAGCTTTAAAATATAAAATTTCCTTTTGTTTTTTCTTTTTTTTTTTTTGATGCCTGAAGTCCTAGTTCTAAGAGAGAAACTCAGGACTGCTTTAATGCCAGGCCAGGCCAAGTATCGGGGCGGGGGGAGGGAGAGCGTGCTGTAATCATGACTGTCAGGCATGAGACACAGTACTGGCCTGCATGAAATGTTACACCCATTCGGATTCCTACAGAAAAGGATGCCAAACTGCTAGCCTTACAGGATAATTCAAGTAGAAAAGGACTTCAGGAGGTCGCTAGCTCAACCTCCTGCTCAAAGCAAGTCTAACCTGGTTGCTCAGGGCTTCATCCAGCCTGGTCTTGAAAACACCCAAGAACGGAGTCTTGTGCAGTCTCTCTGGGCAACCTGCTCCACTGGTTTACTGTCCTCACGATGAAAAGATTTCTCCTTACATCCAGTGTGAACAACCACTGTTGTTTCAGTATGTGTCTCAGGGCAGTAGGGATCCTCAGTTACCTTTCCAAGTAAAAACCAAGTTAGATTAAGTTCTCATCAATCTAGTTTCCCCTAAGGTATTTACTCCCAGAGGAATGACTCCTGTCTTACAGCGGTACAGTGCCGACTGCGTACAAACAGGCAAGCTTACAAGGTTGCAACAAACCGCTAAAATCAAACAACGGTCCGGGAGGGGATGATTCAGAGCATCTTCTCCCTTTGTAGATGTTACTAATACGACTCTTCCCTCCAACAGTACAAAGAGGGGAAAGAAACAAAATCTCTCAGGCCTCCGTCTTCCACTTGCTCCTTCCTCTTAGTCACCCTCCCCAGAAAGTTGGTGGTATTAGTATGTAATAGTATTTATTTTAATCTTAGAAAGAACTGTATGGTCCCTGCTATTATTAATACACGGCTGCTATAAAGAGAGGCCATTAAACAGGCGATTTGTTGAGTATTATGGAACGTGGCTCATCCCTTTTCAGGCAAAGCTTTTCTATTTTAAAAGTCATTCCACAGCCAAGGGTTTCCAACGCAAATCTTTTTGTGGGGGATTTTCCCCTACTCATCACCTAAGCCCCCAAGAGGACAGGCCTCAGGAAAACAGAACTAGGACTGTGGCTGCTCCAAAGTTGATTTGGCAGCAGGGAAGGAAGGGTCATGGACCTAGGTTATTTCAGCTCCCCCTAAAAGACTTCATGGGAGATGCATCTCCGCTTTTATTGCTTCAGAATGGGAGCCTGACAGCATTCTGAGCCAGCAGCTTAGCCTCCTCTATTTAATAAACGTGAATGAGATGATTTGTGCTTTTGCTATTGAGATTAAAAAAAAAAAAAGAAAAAGAAAACACAAATCCCCCTCTATCTCCTCTCATTTTTCTCCTGCCAGTAATCATCCCTCCAGCATTCAGTCTAATGGAAGTGAAAGGTTAGAGGAAGAGTCCTAACAAAAATCTCTTAGCTTTTGTCTGTCAAAGTGAGATCAACATAGGAAATGAGCAAAAAAGACCAAGTAAATCTCTAAGTCACAAAAAGGAGATGTTCCAGGTCTCCCTGACCGTCTCTGCTGATAAGAACCTCTCCTCAGTTCGAGGGCAAAACAATCTGCGTGTAGGATTTCACTTCTTGTTCAGGGGAACAGGTTTCCTTTCGGCTCTTCTGTGCCTGGCCCAGGAAAGGTTCATGGTGGCAAGCAACACCCGGGTGTTCATTTTCTCTCCTTCACTGCAGTGAGACAGGAGCACATCCTGCCATCTGATGCCACATTATCACCAGAGCACAGCCAAAAAAATTAAAAGTCAAAAACTGAAAATCCCTGTTCAAACGCAATTCTTCAACATAGTGCAAGAGCATAACGGAAAAAAAGATCAGCCATTAACAAGACAGAAACTTGGGCGAAGGAAGAGCGTTATCTGTAGATGTTCGTCATCTTCAGGGCTCTCAGTGCCCTAGTTCAGGCTCTTCTGACTGCACAGAACACGAGATCACACGAAGGAAGCAGAGCAACCTCTCGGTCTTTCGTTTCTGCTCCAATCCCTCTAGCCAGCCTGTGGTGCACTACTTAGTCTTGACCTTTCTAATCAGATTAACAGGCAGGAAAGAGTCAGGCCATAACGTACAGCCTCTACATTAAGTGGATCTCTGAAGTGCAATTTTATTATTAAAATACACAAGTCCCCTGCCCAAAAACAACTCCTTGATACCCTCTCCATGTATCCAAGCAGAGCAAAGGGAACACAGAGGTTTAGAGCTAGGAATCAAGAACTCAACACAAGCATTTCAATCTGAGAGCAACAGAGAGGAAAGTAATGGATTTTCATCTGTTCAGAGAGACCGGTCTGAAGTCCAGCTTTAGAAACGCCAGCTATGAGGTGCGTACAGCCTCCTGCCACAGAAGGTCACGCTGGCTCCCGAAGCCGGTAGGAAAAGCAGCCCGTGCAGTCCCGCTGAGGGGAGAAATGCCAGAGCTGCGGCCGAGCAGACGAGGTTTTAATGATTCCTTCGCATATTTGGGTGTCCTGTTCCCCATTGGTTTTTCAGGCAAGGGAATAAAAACAGCTGTAGAGTATGTTCAGAATGGCACAAAACAGGCATAGATAGGGTGGCTGAAAATGTTCGAGTTATTCAACAGGAAAAACCCAGTACCGGTCACATAGATCAGATACAGATGCCTGAGGTGGCAGGTTTCACAGGTCCAGGACACAATTTTTAGGAAATGTCATTAAAATTGAACCATTTTCCCAACAGGGGCCTGGAAAGGTCTCCATTTCCACTACGAAAGGGAATGCTAAAAAGCGGTTAGGATGTTAAAAATGCTTGATGGGGCATATTTTCCCTTCACGCTTTGAGGCAAAGCGTTGTCCGCAGCAGCCTTACGTGCCCGTTTGTACAAACGTAACTCCTGAATTGCGACCTGTACGAAGCCGCATTCATGACGTTTTAAAATATTAGTAATATTAAAAAAAAAGCAGTTAAAATTTAATCCATTTGATCTGTTTAATGTAATTAAACAACCCGCGGGAGCCTGCTGGCACAGGGGGCTAGGTGCACTGGAGCTGCACGTATCCGCTCTCAGACAGGCAGCTCGGCACGCGCAGCCTCGCGTCCCGAGCCCCGGCCCCTCGGCACGTACCGAGAGAAGCCGTAGGAGCCTGCCCGCTTCCTCTCGCTCCTGCTAGGCGGTAGCGGGACCAAAGGCTACAACTACTCGGCTGCTTTCGCGTGTCATCTTCTCGCCATTCGAATGAAGCAGTGTGTGGGAGAGGCCCTCTTTCATAAGACCTGCTCATATTTAACTGACTTTTTCTGCTTGTCAGCTCAAGATATTTGTGGATTTTACTTCATTTCAGGCAGATGTCTGCTTAGACCAGCTGTCTCCTACTGCATTTCACTAAATGAAGTTTTCTCTGAGAAATGCAAAAAAGCTGCTAATATCTTTGGGCAGACTACAGAACCATGGCACCAGGGAGGGCAGGCAAAGCTCGAGCGAGTCAGGTACCGCGGGCTGGTAGGAAGCCTGCTTTTGCTGATTTGCAGCTAATAGGGTGATCCGGGGGACAGGCACAGGATACCTGCTTGCCTGTCACTGCGGCGAGGATACAGCTAGCCCTTGCAGTATTTGTCCGCTGTTGTAAGCAACAGACACTTAACCGTGCTGAATTATAACCAAGGGCTGCAGTTGCACAGGAGCAGGATGGAGCGGGAGGAAAGGGGAAAACAACGTAATGGTGCATTAGCCACTCCATTAATGTTGCTGGGTAGTCTGCATTTGTCTGGGTGTCCGACAGCAGCTGAAGTCTGCTTCATGCCCTACAGCAATAGCTAAAGTACACGTTCAACCATTTCTGCCACACTGGCTCCGTTGGGTTCATCACTAGAACAGTCCCAGAGATATATTTCAGCCCACCCTTCACTAAGATGTAAAGATCAGTTAGTTTTTTCCATTAAGACCAAAGTCATCTTTATTGTTCACCTTGCTTCATCTCCCCATTCTGACCTGATGAGGTACATCCCCGTTACCGACCTTCAATGTTTTTGACCAGTGGAGACAGATAAGAGGTAGGGCATTTCTTGGGAGGTGAGAAAAATTAAACAAAAAGGAAAGCACTTGTCATTTTCACAGCCTGCCTTGTTGCCAGGGAGATGGTTGGCTCATTCAAGAAAGACTTGTTGTTGCTGGCTGAGATCGCCAATGCTTTGGGAATTATTGCTGCAAAACAAGGTTGGGGAAGAAAGAGAATGAACATGGACAAGGGCAGCCCAAAAGAAGCTCTGCTTGTGTGGTGCATGACCCAAAAGCCCTGCTGCACTGCTTCTGGGGTCTCACTAACCCAAAGCTCAATCTTCCACATCCCACTAATGTATTTTCTCCCTTTGCCACCTTCTAAATTCCCCTGAGTCCCTGAAAATGCAAAATCTTTCCCTAGTAAATGATCACAGTAAAGTAATAACGGAGTGTGAATACACTTCATGATAGCCTTTGAGCCAGCTAGAAGAGCCTGAACCAATGTCATTCCATGCCTTCACTCTTTTGTGGTGAGTCAACCACACATCACTAGGAGACATCCCAGGCAGTTCAGCTGAAACACACTGCAGGACCCAGGAGAGCTTGTTTTGCTGCAACAGCACATCTTGGCTCCACACTGTTGACAAAGCTGAAACTGATGTCATTAAGTCAATATATGATTTTCCTTTAGCAAAAAAGATCTCCTCAATACCAGTGCCTATTCCTACGTAGTCACATTACTAATACATAGAACAGAGACAGAATAAGTTTATATCACGGCTATAAATGCATCATGGGGTGCTCTTGCAGACAGAATTAGGCCTAAAAGAGTCATTCAGTTAAATAAGCAGTTGTAGAGATGGAGGCTACCAGGCCTTTTATAATAGAGTTTTACTTAGGCTGAGTTTGTCCCTCTGTCCTCCTTTCAAACCTAGATATTTACAACAGAAAACAAACAACTCGCTTAGGGCTAAAATGTGATCTTAGAACTAGCACCACACATAACTATTTATAGGACACAAATAAGCGATAAACAATAGCCAGCATCCCAGTCCTGTACAAATGTGCAACAGAGCTTGTGAGGAGGCTGAAATTCTGAGTTTGTGAAGGAGGGAGATATCAGCTCTGAGGAAAAGGAAAAGACAGGGACACAAGCAGAATTAGCCTAGAAAATTTAATAGCAGCAGCAGCTAGATGCTCTAAACAAGCAAACAAATTTCACAGAAACCACTTCACTCAGAAGCAATATCAACTAATTCTTCTTCCGATAGAATACTATCAACCACCAACAGACCTCTATAAACCAAGCTTTTCTTTCACCTTCACTTCCCCAGGGTGGCCTAACATATCCGTTTTCAGCTGAAATCCCCCAGAAGGGGAAAAAAAGCCTTGTGAAATGGAGCTAGAAAGGAAACGAGGGAGTGTGGGTGGCAGCAACATAGCAAGTTAGAAACGTGTATCATTTGGAACAGTGCTCCCTGCAAAATGCCACCTTGAGTGTTTGATGTGCCAGTGTGATGTTTTCCAAGTTGGTCTTGCTTTATGGTAATATCTATTGTGCTGTCATGGCAACATTGCAATCCTCACTTAAAAGTAAACATTGGGTCGGCCTTTTGGATTCTATCTGAACCTGTGGGCTGGCACAGAGTAGCGGTGAATGGGCAGCGATCAGGAAATGGGATGTGTGATAGAAAAATCACATGTTCTGCCAGCTCCTCTGCATAGTCAGAAACCTTGTCTGAAGAAATACATCTCTAGGGAAATAAAGTATTTTGACACCCTTCTTTTCTAAGTGAGCCAGATGAAAATAAGTGACACAATCATACTTCAAAATGCCACTCAGATCTGCTTCTTTGGTGAGTGTGTGGCATCAGCCAGGGATTGTACTTTGGTGGCACTTGTTTTTCCCATGCTACCTTCCCAATTCTGAGATTATCTTTATAAAACCAGTGGCCAGAACAGATACCAATGAAAATTAGCCTTTTAAATCTCATTTGAGTAGCAACAGAGATGGGAATGAGATGTCTCAGGGGATCATTGATAAGAAAGAGACACCACAGTCATCTAGCTCTTACTCTAAGCTCTAGATTGAATCTGTTCACATCTTGCACCACTTAAAGAAGGTCCTAGAGAAGATGGTGCCTGACTCTTCTCAGAGATGCACAGCAAGAGGACAATGCCAAGAAAGGGTATTTAACACACAGGCTCACACATAGGACACAGGCTCAGATTCATCATGCTTTTTCTCTTCTCTGCATGCCAGAGGAGAACAAGGTAACCCTCTTGAAGTGCTACAGCCCAACCCCAGACACATTAGAAGCTGGGAGACTGCACTGTCTCACGGTCACTCGCCCCACCTGCAACCTTACGCAGGGCAGCAGGAGCAGATTGCCATCCATCATCTGAGCAAACCCCTTCATCCCCACCCTGTGAAATCCAGCTAGACTGCATTGAATCAGCCTGATTTCTGTATCCAGTCAGAGGGACAAGTGGCAAGGCAACATAGCGAGAAACAGGGCAAGCTGAATGTAACAGGCCAGGTTCAGGGACGAACAGCAAGAACTGGTAAAGGCAATCTGACCCCTGACTGAGCACAAACCCTGTATGCAAGTCAAGTCACCATCCTCTATGGGCTTTTGCCCTGTCTTTTGCTAAGCATGAGGTCCTTTTAGAGGTGTTCCCTTCCTACCAAAAACACATTAATCTGTAGTGGGGCCAAGGGCCAGATCCTTAGAAGTGTGAAGCACTGCAAACAGGCTTTCCCTATTGGGGTGACAGCATGCACAGAGCTGCTAACACTGGATTGGTTTCAGGTCCCTTTCCTGGCAAAATGCAGAGTGCTAGTTTTAGCCCAAAAGACCTTCAGCTGGGTGCAGGCTCCATCACATTTGAAGCCATAAGAACTTCCTGCTCTGATTCACCTTGGAGTAACACATAACCCAGTATACTTTTAATGAGCTGGGAGCAGATTGCTATGAGGATGGTTTCTATGATTCTAGGAGAGTTCATTTGCCTCTCTAGTTTTCCAGGATACCAAAGCCTCTCAACCTAAGCTCACAGCAAAACCCATTCTCTTCTTGCACACATCATTATCCAAGTGATTATTGGAAATCAGTAAAAAGATTTTAGCAGAGATTGGGACCAAGCCACTGTAAACTAGGAGCAATCAGGCAGAGGTTTTGAAGACCAAAAGACTGTTTAGACCAGCCCTTTGGGCATTAAAAGCATGGAGGGACAAGAACAACCTGAGGATATTTGTGTGGGGGAGGATCCAGTAAAAATATGAAATGGCTCCAAATGCCACTTTTTAATGATGGGTAGCCTCCAGGAAAAAAAAAAAACAAAACATTGTCCAATGAAGTCACCTGGCATTGCTTGCTCCCTGGCTGGCAGAAAGCACAACCTCATCAATAAAAATCCATCTCTAGAGCTCTTTCTAGTTCATCTGCTTTCAGATGCCAAATTTCAGGCCTGATTTTGGCATAGTGCAGAGCACAAGTCCGCTAAAGGGTGCACTTGAAAAGGATCTCCACATCCCCTAAAGCTACCCAACATCACTTCACCTGTGAAATGCAGACTCCTTGCTAAAGAGTTGTTATTCTTTCCTATTTCTTGCTTACAAGCTCTTTGCACTGTCAGTGTGATGGGTTTTTCCTCCACGAGCTTTGCATTTGATACTTTTTTTTGGATGATGCAGGAAGTATTTTTAGTATGAAAAGAAAAAAAGCCATTTCCTTGGAAGGGCTGCCTACCTCCCCTTGTGAGATTTGTTATTCAAATGCAGCTGCAGTTATAGTGCTGCCACTGAGGTTTTGCAAAAGGGGCACGCACGCTAGGGACACAGAGGAGAGTGAAGAAGCCACAGGATGGTGACATTAGCACTGAGGCAGAAGTGTGATGCTGCTTTCCACCACAAGATACTGCTGGGAGATGGCTCCTCTGGAAGCCTTTGGAAAGTGCCAGACTAGGACAAAAGGACGAACCATTCAAAAAAAATGGGAGAATTGCAAAAAAATCATTGACAGAGCACAGCTCCCAGGAGGGTGCAAACCTCCTCATGGACTGCAGACAGACATCCATACAGGTCCTGGAGGTAGGTATCCCTCCAGAACCTCCTCAGAGGGCCTGGCAGTGCTGAGGTTGCAACAGGGGGACACCACAGCTTGTGGGAGTTGTATACAGAATTTGAGTGTCCAGAGCTGCTACAGGATAAGTTGAAGCACTTCCTTACATGGTTTCTCTTGGTGCCAGGACAAACTGGGCCTTTGCAGCCCTTGCACTCTAATGGGAAACAGACAAGTCAGAGAGTGAGTGTGCTGGTGTTCTCCTAGTCAGAAAAAGGTGCCCAGGCTATGAGAAGTCACTTCTGCTTTGAGCTCTTCTCTAAGAAGAAGTTCTATCAATGCAAATGTAAAAATCCACTGGAAAAGTCACTTAGGCTCATGCTTTCTGGCTGCAGCAGCTCTTGGCAAGGAGCACCAGCTAATCTGGACCAGGGGAATGCAGGTCAGAGAAGGTCTGGCTCTATAAGGTGCTGAGCAAACCTATGGAGGCAAGCAAGCCAGTATTGCCCTTCTCCTGAACTGAGCTTTGGGTACAGGCACAGTACAGCTGTCTAAGGCCACCAAGGCAGATTTGCCCCCACATGCCCCATCTGCCATGGCTCTGTACAGCCACTTCTGGCACTGCCAACACCAGCAGCCTTGTCCTGGGAAGCAGCTGGGCTCCTGCTCTCGTGTCTGCAAACACAGTGAACATCATGCTTGTCCTTCCCTAGAAGGTTTCTGTCCAGAAAAAGATCGAGGCATGTCAGCCAGAATAAAAAGTACAGCTATTTTATGAACTGGGCAGCTGAGGCAGTAAGGTTAAAGACACCACACTAAAAGCTTCAAAGATGCCCATAGATGCTTCTGACCTATGGTTATAGCCTTCCAGAAGGTCAACATTTGAGACTAAGGCTCAGATTGCATCTAGCTACAGCATCCCCCAGCCCCAAGCAGGGGGCTGCCTTCAGGTATGCTTGCAAGTCAGCTCTCCCAGCAGCAATTTCAGATGACTACAGACTACTCAGCACATTTCAGATACATGTTAGTTATTAAGGGGATTTTATTTCCATCTCTTCTGGGAAGCACTGCTGAGTCACACTGCTTACTCGCTGGTTTTAGGAGAGCCACTTAAAATATTTGTTTTCCAAATGCCTTCTATAATGTTCCTATTATCTGAGTGTCTCCAGATGTAAAATGAAAACATTTATACAGGGCATTCCTGACCTTTATCAAGTTTCTGGTGTGCAACTCAGACATAACACATCTTGGGAAGGGACCTCTCCTCTGGCTCTTGTCATTTAGTGATGATTCAAAGCAAGGTAGCTTCACTGCAGTGAGGAACAGCATGGGCTCTGCTCACAAACAGCTTGAGGCTCCTCAATACCATAGGCAGGCTGGGCCTGGGGCAGCTGCTCACAAGACAGGATGAAGCAGGGAGGAAGGAGAACTGGAGAAGCTAGCCTTGCTGTGCACAGCACACAGGAGAGGAGGGCTGGTGGCCCTGGCTGCCTCCCTCAGTAATCCCAGATGTCCTGCCCATGTTTGCTCCCATATCTGCCACCACAAGGCACAAGCAAAGCAGGCCCCAGGGGTGCCTTGTTACATCCTCATTAGTTCCCAGCACCTGCTGCAACTGCTCGTTTCAGCTGTCTGGAGGCAGCTTTGGCCCTCCCCTTGCAGGGCTCTCGTCTCTCCCTTTTCAAACTTTAAACAGCAAGCCGGAAGGCTGGGCACCAGCAGCAGAGGTCTGGGATCTCTTTTGTCAGTCACCAGCATGGACACTAGAGCATCCTCCTCCTTTACACTGTTGTGCTGATAAACCTTGTCCATGCGTGCACACAATATGCTCATATGCTGGTCTGCTCATCACAGACCACAAAGAACTCGGCCTCCACAGAGACTTAACACATGACATCAGGTGCCCTTGCAAAAGTATCAGATCCCAAGAAGCCTGACCCCTATGGAAACAGGTCCCAAAGAGGCAGCCTTTCTAAAATTACAAAATCCCACCAAATCCTATGCCTGCATATTCCAGATCTAGAGCCTGGATGCAGTACCATTCTTCACTTACCTCTCATTGCATCACCTTTCTTTCCTCCAGCACATGCCTGCCCTCTCCTCCTTTCACCAAAAAGCATGTTGCAAGAAAAACAGGTCCCCAAGATGACAGTGCTCCTCACATCTCTGCAGGCTGCACACCCTCTCCCTGGGGTCTTGATTTGGAAGGAGAAGTGCTAGAAATGAAGCCCTGCCTGCAGCCCTTGCCCCCCCCGGCCTGCGCAGCCTGCACACATCACAGCTGTACAGGACTGTCAGCCCCCAGCAGCTGGGCAGCTGCCATGGCCACCTTGGACCGCGCAGATCTGGTTTCGCAATCGGCCTGTTGGGTGCCTGCTCTTTCGGCCCTGACCGGGTGGCATCTCATTGACAGCCCGGTCTGTTCTCACTCTGAAATCAGCCCAGACAGGTGAACAGACTGGAATGGAAAAGCCATTTCATGGCCTGTGGCTGTGAAGTCTCATCCTTTCAAAAGGGAAATTTTGCTGAGCTGTTGAGTCAAAGAGACAGGAGCGCCCAGCCAACACTCTGCCCTTGAGCATGCGGAAAATTAAAATGTGCATACACTGCATCCAAGCCCCATGCCACCCTTTTCCTCCTTAAGGGGAAACATGCCCCTCCAAAGCGAGCAGCCACTGCTGCTTGTAGCTCCAGTAACTCAGTAGGGGGAAGAACCTGGTACAGCCGCTAGAGATGTCCACTCTCCTCAGAGAAGAGATGCAGTGAGATGATAGTACTTTGAACATTTTCCTTGTACTGCATTAATCATGGCGATAGTAGATGACAGGAAGCAGAGGATCTGCCACACATGAGAAGTTTATTACCTGAACACGAGTTTTACTGAGGCTATTAATCAGTATTGTGTACACTGGTAATAACTGATTAAAGATACCATATGGGAACTCACTTAACAGCTATTACTTCTTTGACATAAGCCTCATCAGTTAACTGAAGCATGAAGATTTCTGACCTTATAGAAAGGAACAGCCTTATCCAAGGCAGCTCTATCCAGCCTGCTCCAAAGGCACAACCCATCCCCGCCAGGACAGTGTGAGGCAAGGCTGGCACTGAGCAGTCCTGTCCCACATGCCTCTGCCAAGTCTCCTGAGCTTGAGGGCTGCAGCCCCTTTGCACACAACCACAGCTAGCCACTATAGGTCATGCACAACTGTTTCAACACACTGCTCCAGAGATGATTAATACCAGCACTACTGACAGGAGACAGCAATCCTGATCTCTCAGATGTCAACAGGGTTTGGCTGTTCACCTGGTTTTACCTCTGTATGGGTGAGGGAAGACAGGCTGAAGCAATAGACCTCACTGAGTTTCCAGTGTTTAAGAAAATACCTCAAGCTCAAAATGAAGATTAGAAACAAAAAAAAAATCTCAGGAGCAGCTGTGAAACTGTCATTTTGCAGTATGGCAGTGTTTAACCTTGTGGTCAAAGACAGGATAGAAATTGAGCAGAAGCACAGAAAATATCAAACAGTTTGCATCCAGTTGAGGTTTTTTTTTTGATAGTCAGTCTCCGGGGGGCTCAGGACACCTCATCCTTCCCTATCAAAGATCTGCAGCTTCAGCACATCTCCCCACAGTCGCCCCAGGTGATGCAGCATGTCCCTCCAAAGTGTCAGAACCCACTCAGGAGCGGGTGCTGGGAGTGTGTTAGAGCCAGAGCAAATCTCACCCACAGGGTTTAAACAAATTTCCTCCTTTCTGCTGTGCTCTTCAGTTTTCAGGGTTGTAGGAGTTTCTGGTTTGCAGCACGTATCTGCATTGATGGCATGACTTGCTAGCTACTTTCCCCTGTAAGAAATCATTCCCTTAAGTCAGCCATTTATAGTTAAATCTTCACTTTCCTATATAGACTGGCATAGGGCTGCATCAGCTCCACTGACTGCAGGGAATTGCTCCTGATTTACAGCAAGGCCAGGAAAAGGAGAACCAAGTCACAGACGCACCAGGGTGTCAGTAGACTTCACCCTGTCCAGTTAGCGATGGCTGTCCTCCAGACAGCCCAACCCCTTGGCATTTCATCTCTTCACAGTTTGAAATTATCCCTGAAATATGCTCGCTCCTTTGTAGGAATGAGCTTTGCTAATCTGATTTTCTTTGCTGGATATACAGTGCAGAGGTTGTCCATATCCAGGCTGTTGCACTATCTATTGAACTCAATGTTACATTGTAGTTGGGGGTCACAGCAAACCAGAACAAAACTGTCCTCCAGAGGAACTGCAACCCAACTCCCCACCTATGTCAGTCACAATTAAAACCATGCAATAACAGGCAGTGATAGAGAAGTAGTGAGCATTTTCTGAGATCAGGGGAATGGTTTCCCTTACCAATTTTATGCAGCTTTGTTTAAAATTGAGAGCGCTTTCAGTACTAGTAGATAGATCCCAAGCAACAGTGGAAAAAAATCTGAGAAAAAGGAGATCCCAGTAGTCACTGTCCAGTCAGTATGATTTTGTTCTCTATGTGAAAGTTATGAATTATTCTTCCAAGTGAGAACCATGTCTCATATCCTTTCCTTTCTTCATTTCATTGCATTTCTGTACTTTTCATTTTATCGCAGTACAGGTTTTGGCAACACTATCTGGAGAGGCAGTGGGACATTTTTGTGTACATCGGATGAGGGAATTTTAAGCTAGGTTTTCCTCTCCAGAATTCAGCTTTAATAATTGCCATTCATGCACCAAATTCTCCCCAGGCATTGTTGGGTTATGCGCTGTTTGCTTCTGGCTTCATTTGTAGCATGTTGTCAAATAGCTGCTACATGGTGTTCTTCCTCTGGCGAGGAAGTGAGCTGCCTGTCCCTAGTTCACAAAGCATTAGCATCTTTGGATAAGATCTTTAAGTCATTTTTCTTCCAGCCTTTATTCTCCTTAATTAATGTTATTGGTAGCATAAGCTTTGGAAAGCTTTTCTCTTGCAAAGTTCCACTGGGATATTTATGAGGCATGCAAAGTTTTCTACATGCTCATATTTGTGCTGTCCTTGTTTGAGTCTTAGTTTTAAACAGGCTTTTGGTTCTGCTACAGCTTCACTTAATGCCTATTACAGCCAACCTCTCAAGCTACACAGGTTTTTGGTAGCAAGTTCAAGTTGTGCTTCTCAGTGTCACACGTCTTCCCATGCTCTTGTACTAGTGAGATCCTCTAGCTAGAAAGCTGCACTGGTGTAAAACTGCTGTATGAGGCTGGGGGATACATGGCACTATTGCAGGCTTGTTTAACTTAATTCCGAGGCAAACACATACCTAAACTGTAAAGTCTGTATTCAGCATTGCAGTGGATCATGAGCCAAATTCAGGCCAGTCTTGTGATGAGTGAGTAGGCAAAAATCCTTTTTTCTTCAACTTCCTCTCCAAAAGCAAAATCTTTTTGGAAAGCCTCTAGGACAATTTATAGTAGCACACAAGGCTCCTCAGAACAGCGTCTTTGCTCAAACGCTCTTCAGGCCTTTGTGGACTAAGACTGACATCTAATATTTCTTTGCTGGTGTCCCAAGCACGAGAAAACAGGCACATAGCAAAATCCCAACCCTACAGCACTGAATCATGTAGTAGCGGGACAAAGCCTTTCCTCCAGCATAAGCTCTCTGAGTGCCAAGAACTGGGAGGAATAGGCCCAAACTACACTCCTCCGCGCAGAGGAGAGAAAAAGCTGTTTCACAATTGCGGTTTGCCTGCAGACATCTTACCACACTGAATCACCTTAGAAGTCCTCTCTCAGGCAGACATCCCCTTTCCAGCTCCCCTCTTCCCATTTGTGAAGGAGCCGTAAGGTGCATTAGCCCAGCCCTGCCCAGGCATTGCCACATCTGGCAACGGTGTCCCCCAGCCAGGCCGCATCTGCGAGCGAGCAGCGCCGCTGCCCACGCGCTTCCCTGGGTGTCCCTTCCCTCGGCACCAGGCCACGGAGTGAGCCATGCCCTGCACGCTCCAAACCAGAAAGCCTGATCAGCCATAACTTTTATCAGAAGAAAAGATGATCAGGACAGAGCTGCAAATACAGGCAGCAGCTCTGTGCTGCAAGCAGCCTTTCCACCACTGATCATCAGTTCCCTAAAATCCTGGGCAGGCAAGATCCCCCCCCCCCCCGCCACCATTCTCAGGTCACACTTGTCCACATTAATTTTCAGCTTCATTTGCCCATCCAAGAGTAAGAATTGAGGGAACACACAGGCTATTCTGCTGGATCCCTTTTCTCCTTTGCTATCAGCTTCGCCCAGGAGGAGTGGGCAGCAAATAAATAGCAAGGGCTGATGAGAAGGGGAAAGCTATCACTTAGCACCATCACTTTACTTGCCCTGCAAATTGTGAGACTTTGGTGGCCCTTTACAAACCAAGGGCAGGGGCTGACCACTAAATGTGACTTTCTGCAAGTTAACTTCCAGATGTCAACCAATGTTCTCCCCAGCAGCCCTTACTACAAGCCCTGTTATACATTTCAGGAGGCCTTTTTCTGAGAAGCTGCAGGGTGTTGCTTGAAATCATGAAGAATTAGCCCAGCAAGTTCCTTGAGCCAGAAAAATCAGATTTCACTGCTATTTATGCAGTTCCTGGTCCAGACCCAGTCTCAGGTGCCCAGAGTTATTGATCAGGTTGCTACTCTGACCACTTGTGAAGGAGGTTTCACACTACCAGGACAATTTCCAGTGAACTGTTTATCCCTGTCCCACCCAAGAACACTGACTTCAATTCCTTCCTCAGCACTTTAGCAGAAGGCAGAACACAGACAAGGCAAAAGAAGCCACATCACTCCCACAATAGGTTGTGGTCTGCTCAGGTATGTAGGAGTGATGTTAGTCTTGCTCTGCTTTTTCCTCAGCTGAACTGAATAGCTCCTCTGCCCCAGACCAGGAGCTGTGGGGAACATCAGCCACAATGTCCAGGCCATTTTTCCTTCCAAAGCAAGGTGCAGGAGTTCTCAACCTCACACAAGCACCCTCTGCAAACCACAGCCACAGTGAGGCACCACCTTAATTTGTTTCCTCTCAGCTGGCCTGGAGGGGAGGCTGCTAATGAAAAGCACCCACTACTGCTTGCAGTAAGGGTATTAGTCCTGACAGATGAAATTCTTCCAAAGCCGCAAGAGACTCGGCCCTTGGCCTCCATTGGGGGTTACTATAAGGCATAGCTAGATTTGAACCAGCCATCAGGACATCTTGTGAAACAAATTAGCCAAACTGCCAGCAGCTTGGTGCACATGCACAAACTTAGAGCTATAAATCAAGGGCATCTGAAGCAGTGCCTAGGACCTAAATCAGAATAGGTACATTCTAGAAGCAGTCAGAAATAAAGTGTTTAATGTGCAGAGGGGAGATCGTATTTCACGTGCAGGACCAAAGCTTCTTAAATGGTTGTTTCCAGCCTTTGAAGAACCAAGGGGCAGTAGGTTTTAGCTGAATGCTAAATAGGGCATCAAGAAATGGAGCAATAAAAGTAGCATCTCTGCAACAACAAAGGGGTTTTTGAAAGGGCAGATCTGTATGTACTCTCCTAGCTCCAAATACCAATTCCTTTCATCCACAGGCTGAGCTTGACTAGGACTGGCTCAAACAAACAGGGCTAGAGCTGTCCTGTCCAAACAGCAACAGCTTTTCACTAGGAATGGCTTCTTTCCAAGAGCAGGCTCTGCCCCTGTAGATAGAAGCTCTGCCTCAGAAAGGTGGGGAGGGGAGATAGCTCCCAAGGAGCATCTTCACTGCTCAGCCTTCGTCCCAGAGCTTCAAAATGCAGCAGTGTCCCCCCATGGAGAGGCCACAACACCATAGCGCTCACTGCCAAAACACCCTGGACATGCACACTTTGTAGGCAATTTCTTTTAAAGCACTGGTCAGAAGTCAAAAGCCTGTTCTGCATATACTGCCTAAGACTGTTTTATCTGGGGTTATGCTGCCTTTCCCATCTCATAAGGTGAGATGTCAGGAAGGAAACCCCAAAGCTGCTTCTACACTGTCTCCACTACCAACTCAAAACAGAAGGGTCCCACAGCTCTTGCAGCACAGACATTGGCAGCAGAGCTACTCTGCAATGAAGGGGCAAAACAAGCTCCCATATTTTTACCACCTGTGTGTCTGGAGGTAAACAGACATGGTACAATGTTGTTCACATTCTCATATTGACTTCCTTCTGGTGCCATGGCAACAAGGTGCTTTAATTGGCAAATAAGTAACAATTAGAAACAAAAAGCAATTAATTAAATGTCAGACAAAAATCACTGTGTCTCACAGAAATGCCCTCAGGGTCCTAGATGGGAGCACAGAGGCACCCAGGGAATTCTTTGAAAAGCAAGACTCCTCCAGCAGACAGTGCTGCCAAGAGGGAAGGGTCAGGTCCTCTGGGCCTGTGTTTCCATTGCATCCCAGAGGAAGCGAGCCTGCCTCCTTCATACATCAAGGCAGGGCAGCCAGAGCCAGCCAGGCCCTGAGGTGACCATCTTACCATGGCTATTCCTACATCCCTGTCTAGGTGGAGGAGAGCAGATACATTTGCAGGCCGCACTAAACCTCTGCAGCCATCACCTCCATTTGTCACAGATGGAAAGTCCTCAGATCTCCAGTCCAGGCCCCATCATTGCAAGAGGACAGGTTATTCAGTTTCACTGTGCAGTGAACCATGCCCATGATGAACAGAGCACCTGGTCCATGAACCATCTTTATTCAGCAGTTCCTCACTAGGGACTCCTGCCTGCTAGGATGTGATGTAGATTGGGAGATGCCCTCTATGAAAGCAGCTCATCTTCAACCATATGTCTTAAAAAAAATGTTGTCAGTCCTTAATCTATGCCCAGAAGAAAACATAAGCTGAAGAAATTCTTATATGTGGAAACTAGAGAAGCTCTAGTCTCTGCTATCCTGCAAGCAGCCTTCTAGGTTTCAAGGCAGGAAGACCTCAGAAAGCTCTAGCTTCCAATGACAGTCCATTCTAAAATACTACTTTACATCGCCAGATTTCAAGGAGCAACTTTCTGTTCAGCTCTCCTGTCTATAACCAAAAAAGTATATAAATCATAGTGCTTTCTAATTAGATGTAGTGATTACACTCCTATTTCACTCCGCTAGTTCACTCCACAGTAAAGTTTCACATTAACTATATCATGAAGGGAGTTTGAAGAGTTTGAAGCCTATTACTTTGCTTTGAATTGCCATTAAAGCTGATAGTTCACATGATAACATCCCAACATGACATCTGAAAGTCCAGGACTAAAAGTCCGGGACCATTAGGAGCCTGTGAAAAGTCAAGAGTCACACCAAAGCATGGCAACTCAATGTAAGCTTGCCAGGCTGCAGAAGTTTGTGTATTCTCAGTCATTTCTGACCTTTTTAAAAGGGTTGAATTTTCAAGAGTCCATATTTGGTAGATCTCCAGTGCAATCTACAAAGTTTGTGGCTGACATTCAAATCTCTAAAAATGGAAATTGGGCTTTGTCACTTGAACTTGAAGACTATTCATTATAGAGGGAAAGATCTTGAGTTTCTGAGCTGATATAGTCAAGCAAACACCCACTGAATCAGCAAAGAGCAGCATTAGGCAATACCCATTAACACACTGGCATGTGTAACTGCAGAAAAGGTGTAGGCAGACTTTTTATGTTCATAAATGCATGCACAAATTGTTCACCTCATCTGTGCAAATCCTACCAGGGTCAGCCCCTTAGAAGTCCACTTAATTGTGAACACCAAAATATTGCCAAATGCACCAGCAAAATTAACTGCAGAAAGCTTTCCTATGTATATTTTGACCTTGGTGTACTGGTATGCTCTTTACAAAGTGTTTATTAAAAATAAGATTTCCTTGGAATTCTCTTAGAGTAAAAACCACTGCATCCTGCGGTATTTTTAGGAAGCTGTTCTCATTTAACTGTTTAGTCTAAGAGCTCCAATTTAGAAGAAACCTGCTTCTAAAAAAAGAAAAGTGCTCTGCACCTTTCTTTGCCTCCACCTTCAAGCCTTAAACCTTTCAAATCCTGCAGATCTGTGTTAGCACAGCAGAATTTGTCTTGCCAAGTTTCTGTACTAAGGAGAATAACCCCCCTGAGTTAGGCCCTTCCTTAGCTGAGCTGTTAGAAGAGAACACCGTGAGACATTGCGAGGGAGTCCCCTTTCCCCCTCCTCACTCCATCAGCAGCCCGATAACACAAGCATCCCCCAGGAGTCCTCACAGCCCTCTGCAGATTCGGAGGTCAGCTCCTCAGCCTGCTGCTCTGCCGAAGTCAGCCTGGCCCCGAGGCTTGTTTTGCTGCTTTACAACAGAACAAATACACCAACATTCATAACAGCCTAATGAGGTACATTGAAGAATGCCCAGGAGACAGACAGTATCAGTGTTCCTTGGCACAGAAAGAAAATCAAAAGCATTTGTTTGTTATCTGAGATGTCAATCTTTGCTCCTTACAGCAGTGGACAGACATTTTTACAGCTTAGGTTCCTGGAAACACTCAGATGTCATTGTTAGTGTACTCCAAGAACACTTTATTTTCAAATACACTCGTAAAAACTGAGCTGAAGCAAGGAAATATTCAGAGCCATTACGGGTCATTAAGTTTTAAGTAGCACTTTGCACTCTAAGGCCCCAAAAGAGATAACACTTGTAGACCCATTTTTCTTCCCATTGAACGAGAACATCAGTGACTTGAAAAGCTCTAGTAATGGAAGAATCTTTGCCCACACAGTTGTACATCACCTGGGACACAACCTAGACTCCAGCACAGAGATTGAATTTAAGGTGCTAACCACACCTGGCCAGGCCATTGAGGGAACCTGTATCTCTTATAAGAGCAAGCACTTGGCAGCAGCTTAATACATCTGAAGATAAACCAGTGCCAGGAAGCAACAGCAGTACTGTTACACACATCGTGCTGCATCACCACACAGCACAGCTTTGCTCTTGAGCACGGAACCCGCCAGTGCTGCGAGATCCATCCGCTCCAGGGTGCTAGTAGGCCAGGGGAGTTTCGGTGCAAAACCCAAGGCCCGCTCCCCCAGCACTGTAATCACCCTCTCATCTTTAGAAAAGGCAGCAGTACCTCTGCACTGGGACAGCTGCTAAAGTGTCACCTACAAACCTGATGGTCTCTTTAGAGAAGATTCTGTTCATTTTGTCAAGCTTCCCCCACTCCTTCCACCCCTCAAGTTTTAAGGGTTGAGGAACATCTTTTCTAGCCTTGGTAACCAGAAGATTTATCCCAATGGCAAAAGAACAATACCAACATCAAAATACTCTTGCAGTCTGATTCAGGGTTGTGTTGAATAGAGGTTAGAGCTACTATCAAATGCATTTGCTGAGAGGAGCTGCACAGCTCCAGGCTGTTCACTGCCCGCTTGAATCAGCTGTGGTCATCCTGCCACTGATGGTGAGTGACCTCAGATAAACCACTTTAGGTTTGGGAGCAGAAGGATTTTGAGATCTGCCCCACTTGAGAGCAGAGAGATGGGCTCCATCTCCCCACCTGCCCTGGAAAGAGCATTTGCCAGGCTGGTATAGCTGCAGTTGCCTGCGATAATAGGATGGTTTGCTGCTGGGCCAGTCGCAAAGGAGAAGTGCTGCAGAATGGGCACATCCCAGCTGGCTGATCAGGGGAAAGAACTGAACCCTAGGGAAGATGATCCAAAAGAGCTATTCCTTAGAACAACTAAAAAAGTCCTCTCTAAATCCATGAGCAGTAAAGGCATGTATTATTAAGCCAGGCAATTGGAAGGTATTGTCCCACAAAAGAGCATCCGTTTCCTGCAAAAAGTGTTCTCCTAAAGAAGCAGTGCTATTCTGCTCAGGTTGCCCTTAACAGATTTCTCCATTCCCAATCAAACCTGGGAAATGAGTATGGTAATAAACTCACTGCTAAACAATTTAATGTTATTCTATACTCTCAGCTCACACCAGAAGCCCAACTAGGCATAAGAGAACAGAATTTGCTTATTTAGTACACATTTTCTTGAACATCACAGTTAAAACCAAGTGGACTAAATAACCCCCATTCCCCCCCCACACACACACACCAGCCAAAATTATTTCAGCTAGATCAGATGGTTTTGCTGTGGTTTCTCCAGTTTAAAAGCTATCGTCCATCAGGGGCTGCTTGTAAAAATGAACACTGTTCTGTTATTTGAGGACACAGGCCATTTCATGAGATCAGCTTGTGCCCACTATTTCAGAATGCCTCTGCAAGAGGCTGAGAAAAGGAGTAGAGTGTTTAAAAAAAGGAATTCAGACATTTACAATGTCATGGCAACAGCAAATTAGAGCCTCAAAAGCAGAACTCAGATCACTAAAGGTTTAAGGAATCACTGCACTGCAAGACTGAATGAAATATTTAGCACATAAAAGAAGACTCCCAAATGTTTTCATATTTGTGGTGATGCCAAGCAAACTGCTGTTTAAATATATTTTTGCCTAATCATGGATTTTTGTCCTCCAAAAGTTTTTTAAATAATATACTTAGGAAAACACAAGTCTTGAAAATGTGAGTTGTGTAACAATGGAAAGTCGTAAGCATCAGTTTTCACTCTTGCAGAAAGACACTTTTATAGCAAAAAATGATGGAAAGAAACTGAGCATTTTGTATGTTGAACAAGATGAGCTACCTGAGGTGATGGCCTCACCCATAACCATTAGTGAATTATCCAGTCAAATGGTGTTTTCACCTAATACCATGCATGTGTGCAAGCAAAAAATAAGCCTCCTTTGCTATTCCTTTCCCCTGCCTGCCCTATAGCTTCTCTTCTGGGTTCCTCAGCTGTTTTCTTCCCATGTCAAGCACTTCAAGTAACAAAAGGCCATTCCCACCTACAATCAGTTTTGCTTCCTTTACCCCAAGCTTCATTTGAGTGCTTATAATTATATTAACTATCCATAGCTGATGCCAGCCATGTCCTATGGGATGGGATCAGGGCAAAAAAAATTGCACTGCAGGAAATCTCCTTTAGCTTTCATTTGAGCTTGTGTCAGGCTGACAGAGAGCATGACTCCAGCAAAGTCTGTGTTCCTTACAGTAAAGGCAACTCTAGAAGCAAGCCAGTACTCAACTCAGATTTGTCCTGTGCTTGTACCCCTCATCCCACCTTTTGTCCTCCACAGCTCATGACTTTTACTCTTCCCCTTTTGTCTTGGCTATACTAGCTTGGAAATTTGGAACAGATTTGAAAGACCAAAGCATGGGATTCTTCTGTCTATGTAAGTGGTCTTCATGGAACACTGTGCTAGTGGTCTACAGGGTAACTGCTGGCATTATCAAACTCATCTGCCTGAAACTGGATGCCAAACTGTGAACATCCAAATCGAGAACTGGCATGCCTAACATTGAAAGTTTCAATAGTGCACTAGGAGATTTGCTTATGTTCCAAACCGTGGCAGCCTATCACTTCCATATCATTATGTGACAAGAAAAGAGACATGTAATGGTGAAACCTGCTCACCACATGGACCTCTTGGATAACCACCTGTGAAAATTCCCCTTGATATTGCTCTCTGACACCTGAGGCTGTTGCAATATTTGCCCCTTCTAAGACTCTCCCACTTTTGAAATTGCAGGGCATCTTTTAGCTCCAGTTCCAGTTACTTCCTAAACTCTTGCAATTCATTTCTCATAATACTGGAATTTTCCATCTTTGAACTTGGCCTTAAAGTGAATTTTTATGTAGTGCTTACATAGAGTCATAATTCAGATCAGGTTGGAGCCGTGAACTTTCTCTGTATGTTTTGAAACAACTCCTGCCTTGCAGTAACTTAAAGCTAACAAGTCTTGCAGCCTTGCATTGTTGCTACGCAGACATTCGAAGGAAGGCAGCCTAGCAGATGTGAAAAGTCACACACTTTTATAGTCAGCCAGCTGGGAACTTCTGATGTGTGAATTCCAAATCTACTGGCTTTTGTAACACTAGAGAGGCTGGGAAGCATGTAGGTTTTGAATCAATCAGTATTAAAGCTGCCACTGAGCAAGTGTGAAAGCTTTAAGTGTTTTGTGCTATTAAGCTTAAGTGAGATAAAAGAGTTTCACTTAGTAGCAAAGCCTTAATTAAGACACAGCAGAGTTGTCTCCTGTTTCTTACACACTTCCCTGAGCATCTGTGGACACCATAGTGGGGTCATTTGATTGAGGGGGGTTTTTGGCTAGATGTGGCTAACAAGTTGCTGAACAGCTTTATATCAAAGCAGTAGCACCTTGCAACATGGTCCAACAGCTGAGATTTCCAGAAGGTGAACAGAAAAATTGCAAGCACACAAGAACAGAATAGTATAACCAAGAGCAAAAGCTAGTTTCAAAGAGAAAGAAGAGGTGTTCAGAAGTCAAACTCTAGAGGAATTCATAAGGGTCCAATCTCCAGTATACAGTAAAGCTCACCATTTCTCTCTTTGGGAGCTTTAAAAACAGTAGTACCAGGGTCCAGACTTAACACCTCCTGAATTTCTCTCCCCCGTGTCTAGGCTTACATTTGCTCTTAGTAATAGAAACCCTAAAATCAGATGTACACCCCACACTGCAGCAACATCCAAAGAGTTCTCAGAGTCCAAAAAAGCTTTTGCTGCGAAGGCAATGAAAAATTACTTCTCTCTAAAGGAAAAACATCCAAGGCTTAAAATTCATTTGCTAGCCTCAAAGCCATGACCTTGCTCTGCTCCAAGAGGGGGCACAAAGCCCAGCACAGCTGATCCTAGCAGCCAGGGAAATAACCAATCCTCTAAATATCTGCTACAACAAAAATGAGATGGACAGCAGCCTTTGTGTGACACAGCTACCCAACCAGGAAACAAGTTCATACTTGCAGCCATCAACAAATAGAAAATTAAGCAGTCACTCACGTGTGTGAAGCATCCACCGCTTCTCAGGAAACAAATACAGGTTTTCCTCTTGAGAGAAGGTCTGTCTGCTCTTTAACTTGCCACCTCCTGATGTATGTGGGGGAGTTGCTAGTTTCTGAGGTGAAGCAGGTGTTTGTTGCCTCCAGACAACCAGCTGCCTAGAAAAGAGCAGTCAGTTTGCAGGGAGAATTGACTGATAGCAAAGAGTTTGTGTAGCCCCTACAAAAGAGACTTTTTTTTCCTGTCCAGATTTAGACAGATGATTATTTTGAAGGTCTTAACTGCATGCAGATAGCATATAAGAGGATTTAAACAGAAGGAGGATAGTAAAGGGAAACAGAAGACATCAGGTGTGGTTCTCCAAACTTTAACTTGGTTGCATATCAACAGCTACATCTTAAAGAAAATAACTCTGCTTTCAGTAGCTTCAGAGCCCTGCTGTAGTCTGCTAATCCCACATTATTGCTTGTCAGAAAACCCTTAAAGTGCAGTATGGATTTTCTAATAGAAGCCCTAATTACTGTATTTGAACATGATTTATCATCCTGAGTACCTAGAGCCCTTGAGTTAACAGAGGCAGCAAGAGAGAGATATACTTACTCTAGGCCTTGCCAGCACTTGCTCAGCTCTCCAGCACCCTGCCTCCCTCAAATCCCCCAGAGCAAAAACTCTCCTGGTGCACCAATCACTCTATTTATGAGGCTCTGCTAACCACTTATTAGCAGAAGATCATTAGCAGATGAGTAGCACTGGCTGCATTATCACCTGAAGACAAGTTTGCTGATGAATCTGGGCCCAAAATACTTGAAAGGGCATCTTCAGACTGAGACTAGCTGCAGCTGTTACTGCTCATGAGAACACCTGCTTCCCCTCTAAGTGACCCTGATGTGGACTTGCTCAAAGATGCGGTTCTTAAATCACACCTTCTCTCTCTGACCTGCTAATGCTGCCCTGCTGGTACTAGAATAGGAAACTGGATGTTTAACATGTTAATCCTTGTCCATCTACCTTCTCCATCATAAAAATACACTATTCCTTCTGGTAAGGCTACAGAGTGCTGGAAAACGGGGTTGGTGCTTTCTTCTTATGGGACACCTATAATTGCATGAGTTGCAAGCAGCCTGTGTCCCCCAGGCAGGTATCCCCTATGGCGATGTACCCAGTAGAGCTTCCCCAAATGCCCCCTACCTAGTAACTTAAGAGAATTCATCTTTATCAGGCAGGCGCCACAGGAATACATGAAGAACAAATACAATTTAGCCCATCACAGCTGTATGTTCCCCTGACATTTTCCTGGAAAAGCATCATTGATGTGTGAAGTGCATGGGGGAAGAGCTGGCTCTGGGTACAGATATATCTCTGCTGTTGCCCAGGGTGCGATGTTACACATATCACACTAGAAAGTAATGTGTTACCAGGAGCACCCTTTCCCTCCGTCACTTCTTCATCATCGCCTCCAAACCACCCACTTTTCAATAGCTTTCAGCTCCCTTTTAAAACTGTCTCTTAAGCGAGATTTCCATCAACACTTTGAGAAGAAAGGGCTGCCAGCCTCTCCATCGCCTCGCGTATTCCTCAGATCTACCCAAGTACCCCTTCTGCCCCCAGCAAAGCCTGGCACCAAGGGTTATTGCGGAATCCGAGCAACCCAAGAGCTCTCCTGCCCCTGCACCTTCTACCTCGGCTCTCCCTCTTTGTGGAAGCTGTGGACTGTTAAGCTACTAGAGAGTCCTTCTATTTTGCCCATCCCTTTAAATGCAGTAGGTGGGGAAAGCTTTTTTGTTTGAGTCCTTTCTCTCATTGACTAAGCCCTTTAGGGACTGTGGGCATTTGCTTAGTTTGAAACAATTAACTAGAAGCTTAGACTGACTCTTGGAGTGACAACACAACGTCTCCTAGAGTTGCCTTAGGAAAGAAGTCAACATTGATGCTACTTCCTGGTCATTTTTGAAGCAGTAGAGTTGGGGAGATGAATCTCCTGGAGTTTTCTCAAAAAGAAAGCACTTGGGCTGCCCTCAGAATAACTGTCTTGTGGAATAATGGTTTCAGAGGACTCCACTGACCCTCGCTCCCAGCAGTGCAGAACTGGAGCGACTTCAGTGACATTAAACCTAACGGATACTAGGGAGATAACAGGAAAAGGTGGACAATTGGTTTAAAATTTTGGAATCATTAGACCTGCCTGGCCTTTAATGTGCATGCGCTTATGCAGCAGACGGTGAGAGTCTGCTGTCTATCACCTGAATCTGTGGCCATTCTCCAGCTCTGTTGTCCATCATGGAAGGCATATTCTGATCTCCGAAGGAGGAAGGTGGAGCAGGCTTTCCTTTCCGTGACATGCTAGCTGGCACTACTATCACAGTCTTGAAGGATGAAGGCAGGGAGTGCTACCTAACCCCACAGCAAGACTGCACAAGTGGTAGGGTTGGTTCTTCACCATTGGCGCAAGAGTAGCTGAGATGCTTGTTGGTATTAAAGGCATGCTATCAGCGAGAGTTGCCCGGTGGATCGATTTCTGGTCTTTATAGCAGAAGGAGCTGTTAATGAACAGTTACTTGTGGGAAATGGGGGCATGTATGGATCTGCAGATGAATGTGTCCACAACTCTCTGTAATCTTTTTACCTTGACATACCAGTTGTGCTCAGTGTGGGAACGGACACCAAGGCCAAGCAGTGGCAAGCTGCACTTGCAGCTGGAGGTAGCTGGTTTCATGCTCTTCTAGTACTGCTCAAGGATAAACTTTTCCTCTTGTTGTTGTTTTGCAAGAACATGTTCTGACTGATGGACAGGAAATATCAGTAACTGATATTTTTGGAGGTTTTAATCATCAAAACAAATCAGAGCCATTTTTTTTTCTTGCACATCCAAGTGAATGAATTTAAAAGCAACTCCCCTTCCCCTCGATGGAAGGAGCTGAGCTAATGCCAGCACATGCGCTGTATCCGGTTTATTTATTTCACTGGAAGTAATTTTCTGTCTAAAAATGCAGCTTTCTCAAAATTCCACTATTTGCAGGGAGATTGATTCTGCTGGAATTTTTGACAGTGAAAAGCTGAACAGAATGTCTTCTTTTTTGCTACATATCAAGTAGCAATGCTGTCTGGTGTGTGGATGTGAGAGGAAAATTAAATTGAGAGGAAAAAATTAAAAGAGGATATTTTGTCATTACAGTAATGAAAACATTTGGTATTACTTAAGTGAGAGGATTTAATACTGTCTAAATGAGGCATGGAGGCAACCAACCAGCCAAAATCTGTTGGCACGCTTGTTTTGCAAAACCGAGTATAACTTCTGCTTGTCATGCCACAGAGAAGAAACATAAGCATCCTGCTGGCTCTGATGGACACAGGACTGGCAAAGCCGATGGACGTCTCTCAGCAGCCTTGATTCACGTCAGTTGTATGGTAGTGGAAACAGGAGCAGTTTCACCAAAGCCACTGGAGTTGCAAACTCTGAGCGGGAGCAAGCAGGACCTTCTCCCTCTAAATACTTCCCAGGGTTAGAGATGTTCACCTTTGAAGAGATGGGGAATAAGACATGAAGGTGGAAGAGGTCAGTGAAGAGGCAAGAAACACAGTTGGGAAAAGAGAAAAAAATGAAGCAAGATCTCAAAGCAGGTGTTTATTGCACTTTGGGAAATGCTTCTGCGCATGAAAGCGTCTGAAGTACCAGAAAGACTGAGCGTTGCTGTCATAGTCCCAGGAGAGTGGGGTGCAGTTCTTAGAGTATTTGAACTTCAGGGAAACATAGTGATGCACTATGGCTATAAGGCCACTGTGCATTTTATTTTTAATTAAAGGGATATTTTAAAATTTCCCATCAGCTCCTTTATTTCATTTTCTGGAGCATAACTCAATAGGAAACTACTAATGAATCTCTGAAATAAAGCTCTTTATCGCAGAAACACAGGACAAGTTTATCATGCAAGACTTCAGCACAGCAGGGACGTACCCAGGGGAGCTCACAAGACATCTCTGCAACAGCCAGGTTACTCTCTGCTGTCTTTTGGGGTACTCAGAAGACACCTTGAATGTGCTTTCCAGCAGGGAAAAGCTGCTGTTTCTCTTCTGCGCGAAATGTCGTCTGGCCTGCTGGGCCCACTGGGACCCGAACGCCTCTGCTGAGATTTCAGTAGCTTTCCATTTCAGCTCCATGAATATGACTCTCTGTCTGAGCGTCTTTACTCTCCGAAGATCACTATGATTTCAGCCGTTGCCTTTGACGATGTAAATAATATAGTCTATTCTTAGCTCTAGAGCCGTGTATTGAAATCTTGATCTAAATTCTGTAGAATTTTCCATTTCACATGTTTGGTCTTCCAGAGGCAGACTGCTGCTTATCCCATGCATGGCATTATTCCTTTGATACATGAGCTGAAAATTCAATTATCAGACCAATTACTGATTTTCTGAATTTTACAAGGAAAACATTAAAGTTTGATTAAGTCAGAATTCCCACTTGACTGATCAGCAATGAGACCAAAATTAAATTGCATTTTAATAGCTTTGCCATGTTGCAACGCCTGAGAAGTATCTGAATTTGAAAACCTGTCGTCAAAAAACAAAACTCTGAAGACTGATCAGTGAAAGACATTATTTTACCCGTCTTAAAAACAAATATTCTCTGTCCTAGTGCCAGATTGTGGAAGGGCCAGGTGGTGTCAAAGGCGCCTTTTCAATCACAGCAAAGAGCAGCAGAGTGCACTGGGACTAAGCACTTTGCATTAATAATATATGCAGCTAAATTTAAGTGGAAACAAGACGGATCAGAACCCTTCCGCGTTACAAGGTGCTGGAAGAGCATCACATGGAGGAGCGAGGCAACAAGAAAATAACCACTTGTTGCCTGGAGCTTGATCACAAGCCAAATGACATGAGATCGTCCTCCCTTGATAACTCAAGAGACCTGGGCGGCTCCAGGCACAGGCAGCGCAAGCAGAGCGACCAGTGCTTCTGCGTCGGATGCCGCAGCGTGTGGCTAAGCAGGGTTATCCTTTGCAGTTAGCAGCTCAGATGCAGGAAGTTTGCAAACAAGCCAACATTTCATCACGTATCTCTGTACAGATCACATACGTCTGTTCTGACTTACGTTCATCTTCTTCTGAGACTAAACTGTCCACGGAGTTCGCTCTTGCTTTACGCTGGTGTGAATGAGAGCAGAATCAAGCCTGAAATGCAGCTACTGCCTGTCAGTCAAGTCGAAAGTCAGCCCTGGATGCACTGTACCAGACCTGGCACAATGACGCTCGTTACGGGTGTCTCAGAAGTGCAGGCGAGGGTTACTGTTTGTCAAGCACGTGCACCTACAAGATACTTTCACAAGGCTTGCTGTCATCCTGTACAGCTAAATGTAGTATCAACCCAACTAATTACGGGCAGATAAACATCTGCCTAATTATGCCCTCCCAAAGATTGGACTGACATCTTAAAATACAGCACTTGTGCATGCGGTTCATTTGCTTCTGCAATTTGCAGGTGCAGAAAAAGCAGATTTGTTTTAAACATTTGCTTGGGGAACAGATGAATCAGTAAAGATGGGAGTGAAGGACAGAGATGTAGATATATACAGTTGCATCATCAATTAAATGACTGAAAACAGCCCAGAAATCCAGAGCTCTGTCAGCTGCTGATTCACAAGCTTGGTAAGGAAGTAAAGGGTCTGTGCAAGATCTCTGTTTAGATCTTGTGCCTTCTTTGAAATCCTTGCAGTTCCTGGAATCGTAGGTCATTTCTTAACAGGACTGAAGCTGAGAATTTGGGTACTTTCACACACTGATTGCACAGAACTGCTTAGCAAAAGTAGAGAATTTACTAAAAAGGGGTTGAAATTTAGTATGAGAAGTTAGCATTTGGTGCCTGAATAGATGCCAGGTGGACACACATCCTGCAGGAAACTCTTTCCATTTGCACTTTGTGGCAATCGGTGTCTGGGTACTGGGGCTCTGCTTCCTCCAATCTTCCCCCCCCCCACCCTCCTCCAGCATCACTCTATTTTCCAATGAGCTGCCTAAGATTTAAAAAAAAGTGCAGAAATGCCTTTTAACCTCCAGCCTCCATCAAATCAGAATTTCATGACACGGCACGCTAATGCATAATGCAGAAGCACTTAACGTGCTCACTGGCTCTTCCTCGCGTGGAGGGGTTAATGAGTGAACCGAATCTGATCGTGGTGGGGCCAGGCTCCTTTAGAAAGCTCCGCTCCCCTTCCCGAGCCTCTGGATTCATCTTCCCTAAATAAGCACACTTCAGAAATCTTTTGGAGCGTAAATAAGTTGGGACAGCAGCAAGAAAGCAATTGCCAGTGAATGATTTGCAGAGCTGCTTGCAGCTGGCCTATCCTCATGGGGCCAAACCTGCTGGCTGGCGATGCCCTGCTCAGAGCGGGTTGATCTTGGTGCATGACAGCTTTTATTTAAAGAGGTTTCCATGATCCCCACTCAGCTTTTCCTATCTCCCTCCACTTCTTTTGAGCTGTATTAGCTAAGACACTGCTGGCTGCGAGCACCTCAAACAATAACCTCTGGAATGATTTAGCAACGCAGCTCCTCCAGTGACAGGTTCCTCTTAGATGAAATACATTCATATTTATGTAGGACAGAGGTTTTAGAACACTATTAAATTTACATGGTGAGCTGGCAGAGCAGCCATCTTAACACAGTCATGAGAAAGGGAAAAACAGCCTGTTTGCAGCAGCAGGGAAATATTTATGAACCCAGAAAATTCCTGCCAGTGTTCACTACCCCATTTGGGGGATAAGGACAATTAGCAATAAAATGAAAAAGCTTATTAAATTATTAATCCATCACGCCGGTGGGGCAAGGTGGAATGGAGAGTTTGTTGCTTTAGTTTGGGCACCTTTTTTTTTTTCAGCTGGTTGTACGACAAACCCCTAAGGCTGGAGGACTTTTATGCAGCTTTACCAAGAAAAAAAGAAAGAAGGAGGGAGAAAAGAAGCTGAGGTGCAGTGAAGGGGAGATAGAGACAAAATATTACTGAAACACAGTGCAAATAGTGACATGTGTTCCCTCAGTCTCTAGAGGAAGGCAGGTGGACCACATCTCACAGGGCTTCAGTAGAGAAGTAGCCACAGATGCCACCAGGGAATTATTAGTCTGTCCAAAGAAGAAAAGAGTTTTTGCACAGAGGTTAAGGAATGAGCCAAAACATAGTATCCTCGGGCTCTGCTGAAATGTAGAGATGATGGGCCAGGATGGAGGAGGAACATGGGCCATGTCCTCACTTGGCCTCCTGCGGCAGGGCTGGGAGCAGAGCTGTCGGAGAGCAGCTCTGTCTGGTGTCATTCGAAACCCCAGTGCCTGGGGCTGCCACCACACCGGGTGACGCAGGCCAAGCCGGGATGAGCATGGGAAGGAGAGCGCTGTCAGGCGGCCTTTCCGGAGAGGAAGGAGAGCTGTGGCGGGAGAAGGCAGAGCCCCTTACCACAGCATCCTTCCCCACCTCAGTGCCAGCCTCTTCCCTTTCGTGTGAGGAGGCTCTGCTTGAGATGTAAAACCGAGCAGCCGAGCACCCGCGACCTCTTCAGTGCTCAGGGCCCTCTTTTGCGAGAGCGGAGAAGCGGTTACAGCAGTGCCTTGGCCAAATTCCAAAGCGTGCGAATTACTTTTCGCCTCCATAAATATTCCTTGCAGTGTCTACGAGCTCCAGAAATGCCAAAAGCACTGGAGCAGCTCCAGCTGAAACAGATAACTTGGTGTTATTCATTTGGCAAACTAGCCTTTTCACTTCCCCTCCTAATCTGGTAACCAGGCGCTGTTGAACAGCCCCTGCATTTAATCCCAGCGGCGACTGCATCCCGGCCAGGCACACGGTGACGGCTCTCGGGTAAATAAGCAGTTTGTACAAAGTTATTTGGGATAAGAAGCACTCCAGAAATGTAAGATCTCTTTATTAAACTCACTGGGCTGTAGGTGGCAAATAACTTCAGTAGTTCCCAAATGGCCTCAAAATGTAGCGGCTACAGAGAGACAAATTAGTCATTTTATGCTCTAAATACTTAATGTCAGCGCTAAAAATGAAGAGATGGGAGAATGTCCTAGAGAAACGGCTGAGACGCAGCCGAAAACAAGCCCGACCCAAATCTGGTGTAAATCAGTGTTGCTCAGTAACAGCATCAACAGGACGATGCCAGTTTACGCCAGCAGGTAACACAAGTGTCTCTAACGGGGTAACATTACAGCAGAAAACTCTGTGTGATGCTTTAAATATTTATACTGAAAATCAACAGCAAGTCTCCTCGCATTTCTGGCCAGGCAGAGCTTAAAATGGAGGCAAAAAGAAAAAAAAAAGAGAGAGATGCCTTCAAAGGCCGATGGGCCGGAGGGGAGCGAAAGGCACAGCCTGAGGCTCTTCTCTGCCGCGTGGCAAAGGCGGCAGGCGAGGGGAGGGGTAGGAAGGTGGCATCGGAAGGTGGCTTCGCGGGAAGGAATTCAAAGCAGGGACTCACAGCCACGGGCCGCCGCGTGCCTTCCGAGAGGAACCGTGGCGGCTTTTCGGATGCAAGCTTCCCGAGGCAGCGGGAACACGGAGAGGGGCCGCGGGCCGCCGGCTCGCCCCAGCCGAGCTCTCGGCTCGCTCTCTCCGCGAGGGGGGCGAAGCAGGGCTTGCTCGGAGGCGGGTGCGAGCCCCGGCCTGCGGGCACCAGAGCCGACCCTGGTCATGTTAGGACCAAAGTCAATAGCTGCATTTTCTCCTGTTTGATGCCTCCTGCAAAACCAATACAATATGAGAAACCAGCCAGCAGATACTCTGAAGAGGCAGCTGGTCAGGCCGGGCTGTAAAAAATACAGGGCTGCATTTTAGTTCTGACCACCCTCTACTCATTCACAACTAATGACGAGACTGCCCACACAGATGCCATTAATGACATGAACAGACAAATTTTAAAAGAAGACGAGAATTTTAAAGAATAACTTAGTAGAAATCCTGAAAAGTCTACTTTCTCTATTGTTATGTCCAAGCAATAGGACTTGCAGAAACATTCACCGTTTTCTTGATAACAGCCTCTAGCTGAGCTCATTGTGAATCAAGTTAAGGCAATAACAAGTGCTTTGGAAAATCTCAACCCCTGAGTTAATATTATGAGCTATTTTGAGGTCCAGCTGTGCAAAGGGTACCGTAAACCATGTCACATTTAAGTGGGGCTGTGTGCTTTTAAGTGGTCCAAGAGTATTTGCAAGTGAAAACTAGACCCGGTCTGCAGGAATGATTTTGTAGAGAAGAGAAGTGAAATGCAGCCACTTCATGATGAAAGTTATAGTTGTGGCATGTGATCCAGAAACACTGCAACAGAGTTAGGGCACAAAATTACGAAGCATACAATACGTTCAGTTGGCGTTTGTAAGAAGAACTGTGGAAAGGAGAGCAGAAGCAACCACAAATCCACTGCCTGTTTTGCCCTGGCGGCGTGTTCCCCCAAGCAAGCGGGCCTGGCTGAGAACCCTAGCTCAGCCGTCAGATGTGGCCCTAGCTCTCGGTACCCAGGGCTGGGAAACAAGGGCCACATTCCAGCCTCGCTCTGCTGGGGGAATTTCAGAGGAATTCCCTGGAGTTAAGCTAAATTAAAACCATTTCAAGGAGAGGAAGTGAGAAGCAAACCTCTTTTATCTCAAAGCTTGCCTAGATAGAGCTCTGCATAGCATACGAAGATGAATAATAAATAGCACTCATCCATCCATGCAGATAAATTCACTCTGCCCACTGTGGAGGGCGCAGAAGCCGGGGTGAGGGGACCGTTTCCAATGTCGGAAATGAGCCATCAGCTCTGCCTTTGCAAACCTTTTGCGCACAAGTATTGATTGAGGGAAGGCACAAAGGAAAAGACATTAGTTAAATAAAATGTTTCAACATCAGGCAGGACATCAATGGCCAACTTGTTCATCATCAGAAAGAGTCTCTGAGGAAAAGGAGAGAGAGCATGTGTTTGCTGGAGAGGGGAATTTGTGTGCAGACTAATGGAAATGAAGGAAATTAGAGTGGTAAGAGGGAGATCTCTCATCCTGCTCATGCCATGCTGAAAGTGAGACCCAGGCTGGCTCTAAGCAGAGGCAAAATAGGCAGAGCGGAGGAAGGCCAAGGCGCCAGGGCTGCTTGTCCTGTGCCACCACCCTCAAAACGGAGGCTGGCCACAGACAAGGTGTGCAGGGTAGCGACCACTACCAGCGCGGTGACCCCGTCTGCACCAACCCCGTCGTCCTCAGCTCCCCCCGGCCACTGTAGGGAAAAGCCCAAGCCTCCGTGACCGTCAGACTCAGCCCTGCTCCCTCCTCTTCCTCCTGTGCTTCATTCACCAGGAGCGACCTGCTCCATTCCTGGCATGGCGAGACTCAGCTTTGCTCATGCTGCCGAGGAGCCAACCCCAGAGGAGCTCTTAACGCGTGGCCCAGCCTGACCCACAGCCTGCCCCCTTCCCAGGGCCCGAATGCTGCCTCTTGGGACGTGGGGGAAGAGACCGGACAGCTCACTTTGCATTCGCAGTCCTAAGCTTTTAAGAGTTCCCACGAGACACGAGGGAAAGGAAAAGCAAGAACAGGGTGTCCGCAGGTGACAGTCGCTGCTCGGCCTGCCACTAGCCTCCTGATAAAAATCCCACGAACGTTCGCAGGCGCGTTTCGCTGCTGCAGTCGCTTACGTAAGGGCGACGCGCACGTTAAATAGCGTCACGGTGCAGGCACAGTCCTGCTGGCCAGCCCTCCCCAAGGGAGGATGCTCTGAGACAGCGCCGCGGCTGTCCCAAATGGGGCACGGCAGGGAGAGGCTGCTGTGGCAAACCCATCCTTGCAGGTGCAGTGAAGGTTAAACCCTGTTAGCCACAGTCCAACCCAGTTTCAGCTTTAGCACAACCAGACGTGGCTAATTCTGTAGCTTGGATTTCGTGCAAATATTCAGGTTAACGTTCCACAGCACTCTGGAAGCCTGAAAATCAGGGGAAAGCACGTTTCTTTTTTAACGGGAGGAGCCTGAGGGATCTTCTGGTGAAGAAGAAGGGCACCTCCCATCCAGGCAGCCTGCGGTGCGAGGGAGGGAGGCGGTTCCCGTCAGCGGGAACCTGGCGCGGCCAAAATCGATAGCACGTTGCAGTCCTAGCTGGAAAGCTCCTGGGACCCAGGAAGGCTCTGCCCTTCCCTTTACTCTAACCAGCCCGAATCTGCAACCGCTGCAGCTTAAAGCGGGGGAGAGGAGCGAGGAGCCGGCTGTGCATTTCGATGGCGGCAGGGCCGTCCTCGGCGTGCCCCGCGCAGCCACGCCGGGCTGCGGCGCCGCTCCTCTTCCCCGGCCCCCGAAGAACACCCCTCTCGGCCCTCCCTCCCCGAGGCGCTCCCCGGCAGATTTTTTTGTTGCTGCTGCTGTCACTGAGCTATTCCTTTTCCATAGGCTGCCCGCGTTCGCGGGGCCCTTTGCAGCTAGGAGACAAGAAGTTGCCTTGGTTACCAAGCCCTTAGATGTTTGGAGTCCCTGGCACTGCTGTGGCTGCTCCCGAGCCCTTTTGGGTTATTTTTACTAACCACACAAAGATGCAGCCGGCTGGTCGCCAGCGGAGGAAGTAGCCCTGCGAGCTGCAGGGAAGGCGAGCGTCTCGAGGGCATCGCTCACGCCGCTGGGGATATTTCTTCCAGCACACCAGGGGCTGAAGGCTCGCAGGAGAAGGGGCACCTCCGGAGCACGGGCGTTCCCGCCGGCCGGGGATGCGTGCGGAGCGCAGGGGCCCGCTGGCTTCCGCGCGCCAGCCGAGCGGGGCCGGAGGGGTCCCTCGTCTCGCCCAAGGGGCCGGCGGCGGGCCGCGTCCGCCGGCAGGAGCGAGGGAGCGCGGGCAGGGGAGGCCGCGGAGGAGCGCGGCGGTTAGGAAACGCCCGCAGCGCCGCTGCGAGTTACGCAGGGGTCGCAGGCCCAACCTGCTTGCTTGAAAGGAAGCTGGATTTTTGCATCCATTAGACACCTCCGAAGGTCTCCGCTCTGAGTTTTTATTGGCAGTTCTGCTCCGTGCCGCGGGGCGAGAAACTGAGACGCCGCAGAGGTGCGTACGGCGGGCAGGCGCCTGGCCGGCAAGGTGGGTCTGTGCCGGCAAAGAGTGACGGACGGTGAAGAGTGACGGATGGTGAAGAGTGACGAAGAACCACCGAGAAGGAAACGTCGGCCAGGGGCAGCTCCGGCCACACACGGGTTCCTTGCCCGGGCCCCGCGAGCGGCAGCCCTTAGCCCCCGTCGAGCCGCTGTTATTTGGGGCTTATCCAGAGGTGTCACTCTGAACGCTACTGCCAAGTCCCGATTTCTGAAGGGGGAACATTTTCAAGTACTCATTTACTCTTTCCTTTGCAATGATGTTTAAAAAAAAAGGCAAAACAAAAGGATTAAAAGAAGCTTCCTAATCCTCTGCTGGTGCTTGAGCAATTTCCAAGGCAGCAAAAGCATTCCAGAGCAACATGAACATATATTATTCTCATCAAAATGTATCAGTGCCGTGTTAAGCCCGTGCCCTGTTACTCGTGTCAACGCTGTCCTCTGCTCCGCACGGCTTGGCGAGAAGCCGTTCAGCTGCAGCGGCCGAGCGACCTGCAGACCCAGCGAGGCTCCCGCGAACGTGGGCCAGCGGCAGAGGAGCACTCAAATAGCGGGTCCTGCGAGAAGGAGCCCAAGGACTGGCAGGATAGCACCTGCGGCGGCGAACGTTACCAGGTAACACCCGCAGAGAGCTTCGGCCCCGGTGCTGAGATGCTGCAGCGCTTTCCCGTGCTGCCCACGCCACGACGCCACGTGCACTGCTTTTCCGCGGAGCCTGAGACACTGCGCCGTGGCAGCGAACCGTTTTAAGGGGACCCAGCCTATGTTCTCTGTATGTATCACGTAGGATTACTCACGAGGGAGCAATTTTGCTGTTTCGTGCTGTTCTCCATCACTGCCGGGACTCCCATGTGCCTAGGCTATCAAGATGCTCACAGATCTGCTTATCCCCTCTGGGGCACCCTCCGTGAAGCAAGGAAATCTGCCTCATCCACGCAAGTGCCATAACCGCCGGCCGCTTTTCTTCCGCTGTTGCCGAGTTTCCTTGTCAGTGCTGCACGATGCCATAGTTACAGAGGTGCGGGACTAATCCGGCTACAGCAGGCTACGGGCTTTCTATGTTTGACATTCTTTGATGCTATATTTGTGCCAGAAGAATAAATAATAAATACAGAGAAAAGCATCAAAAGATTTCTTCAGGGCCCCCAGCCTGCCTCTGCTTATGCTTCCTAAGCGGTTATAAAGATACTTCTCTGCCACTGTCTTATTTTACGGACTATCCTGTCATCTAATGCTGTACCTGAAGTCCCATTTATCCAGTCTGTCTGCAAAGAGCAGTGAATAAAAGAAAGTTCTTGTTCGCAGCCCTGAGAAGGAGACGTTGACCCCCGATCCTCCCGGCTGGCCTTTCTCCGACACATCCCAGCCGGGCAGCAGCCTTCCCGGCGAAGCAGAGGATGTCCTGTCACCTAAGTCAGGGACAACTTAGACCGCTAAAACAGTGGGGACTGGGAAGTCAGGAGGAACCCGAACGAGATGGCAAAGGCGACGGCTGCAGATAAAGGCACAGCGGTGCCTCGGGCAGCGGGGAGGCGGAAGCCTGCGGCCGCGCGCGTACAGTTAGGGTCGGATGCCAAGGCTAGCTTCGCACCAGAAAGGGAAGCCAAGCCGCGTGCCCAGCAGAGGGGTCAGAGATGAGACAGACCTGACTGCTAACAGATTGCCCCAAGCCCACCAGACTTCCCTCCTTCCCTTCCTCTTTCCTCCCTGGCTTTGCTCCTTTCTGCTCTTCCTCCTTCACCCACCAAAGGGGTTGGGGAACATTCATGCTTCTATTGGATGGAAAACGTAGGGCATTTTTTCTCTGCAGCAATGGAAAACAATACCTAAGCAAATGCTAGCATGTGAAGTGCCTTAGGTCTGTTACGGAGGAGCCCACGGAGGGCTGGTCTCTATAACCCCTGGTCGCCAAAGGAAGAGCTCTTCCGAGGCTCGTACCAGCACTGCAGTCTTGATTTTGCCAGCAATACCGCAGCCCAGGAGGGATTTAGCTGCAAGTCTTTCATCTGCTCTGAGCTCCAGGGTTCCTTCGAGGTAGTCCCAGACACCTCGAGCAGCCACTTCTCAACCACTAATCCCCTGCACCCCCAGTGCCACTTGCACTCCCATCAGGGCCTCATTAAAACGCACCTCTTCCCCCATGGCTTAGAAATCCCCGTCCTTCCTGCAGAGCAGCGTGCACAGACAACTGGAAATTAAGAGGGAGGGAAGCCGAACCAAGATCGTGGCAATAATAAGTCACGCGCGCAGCTTTGCACACCAGCCAATCAATTAATCACGTCTCATTTCATCCCGTCCCCTTTGCTGCGTTAGCATGATGTCTCTTGAGGCTGCAGAGACCTCCGGGGTCACCCTGTGGCTCCACAGCTGCTTGCATGCACTTGAGCGCCAAAACCCCCAAACTTATCAAACCAGAGTAGTTGAAGGTTGTAAGTAAATGATTTCCGCAGCCAGCTCTCTTGGTTGTCTGCGTTGAGACCTGCCTCCAGTGAAGATCCAAAAATGACTGCGTATCTGCACAATTTCATCTCCACTCTTCGTAGTACTTCCCCAGAAAATATTATATTTGATCGGGAAAGCGTCACAAAGCAAAGCATTGCCATTTCTCTGGGGTCCCTCCTCCGAGAGGACTTTTTCTTTAAACAAGCAAGGGAAACAAGTGTGCAGAACAGACTCCGCAGTTCCCACAGTGCCCTTACGGTCCAAGGTGACACCCTGAGAGTTAATATTTAGCCAGCTGCTGGAACAGCTATTAAACCGTGGTGCCAAGACGCCGTCTCACGCTCAGTACATATATCCTGGTCCTGCGGCTCTCCAGAGGCTAAGGAAGAAAGGGCTCTTTCGTTGCGATCGCCTCCGTGGCATGCAGACATCTGACCAGCTTTAAGGGCAGCATTTTCCACCACGGTCCGCTGTGGGTAGGTGCGACCTTGCAGGATTTCCAGTGCCATCCTTGGCACCGTTTCCTGGGCTATGTAGGGATACTGCATTTGTAAAGCTCAAGTCAAACATAAGTAAGAGCCCTTCCATCTGCCTGCAGCAGGGATCATTTTGAAAGACTTTTGATGAAGGAGTACAGAACTGAGAAACAAAGAGTTCAGGTGGTGAGAATCTCAATTAGAGCTAAAAATAAGCTGTGAACAAAGGACTCCTGAAAAAGCAAGTTACAAGCTCCTATCATGTTTATTACTAGACCTGGACAGAAATATTTGAGGAATAGTAAATCTGCTGAAAAAATACAGTTTAGAAACCCCAAACATTCGTGAAATCAAGTTAAAACCTGCAGGTAGTCATGGCCAAGAAAAAAAATATTTGAAAATTTGGAAACTCTTTTGAAACAATTTTTCATTCCTGAAAGGCCAAGATGTTTTGTTTTCATTAATTTTTTCAGCTTGTCACTTGGAAACAGAATTTTTGTTTGAAAATTGACATACATTTAAATAATACATTTTATAATATAAACCAACCCAAAACAAAATATTTTGGCAGGGATGAAGGAAAGTGCTTTGACTGGATGTGAAATGACATTTTTCAGAGGTCTTTAGGTCCACTGAAGAATGCAGAGGAAGCTACGTTTGATCCACGCTGATTTTTCACACCACCTGATTTTTCAGTTCTGCCACCGAGTGAAAAATCCATTTTTTCTTTGACATCTGTGTTGCCAGGTCTCACACCATCAGTGCCGGGTGTAGTTTCAACATACACCGTCAGGCAGAAAGACTGAGCTGTGGACACCAAGTCGACCAACCAGCATAGCTGTTCTAGTGGTGAGCGGTAAGAAAACCCTACCCAGATACCCAGGGACATGTGTGTTGCAGAGAAGGAAAGAAGCCTTCCAGGATGCCACAGGGAGCTGAGACCTACCAGGAATATGGGAGGAAAGATCTTTTTTTTGTCCAACTTGTCCTCTAAATAGATGAAATAAGGCTATTTCTGATAGCAAGTTGGGAGTTTTCTTGAGGGCAGATGACAGTAACTCACACTTGATCCTTCATCACACTGATAAATCTGCTCCATTAATTGTAGAGTGGGTTTGAGCGCCCACCGTTCAGCAGCAAGCTCTGAAAATTAAACTAATTGCTAGGTTCCAGCACGGCATGGTTTCCCAGCAGGAAGACTCTGCCCTATAAATCATATTACATGAGTGGCATTTAGCCAGAGATGTTAAAAAAATCTGCTTTATACTGAGAATACTCCCACTGCAGGGGACATTTTCGCATTCTGTCAAAAAGACAATACCTTTCCCCCTCTTTGAGCTAGGGGTGCTCTGAGGCCAAAATCAGGGTCCCCTCTGCCATGCCATCCTTGAGTCATCGCCCAGAGGGACGTTGATGTGGAAATTCTTAAAAACGCATTCAAAGAGTGAAAAACATGCAGGCTAAAATCATCTTTAATTCCTGAACCAGAATGGGTTCCTTGGGACGCCAGCACGGTCCCCAAGAATCACTGTCCCTCTCGTCCACTTCTCTTCAGCCATCCGTTTTGCAGTGAACGCAAAACAGCAATTTATTTTTCCAATCGCACCAGCAAAAGCCATCCCCCCACGTACTCTCAACACTGTAGGATAACAGACGTTTCCCTGCCAGTTACTGCAACATAAACACTCCTATGGTGTTAAATTTTATGCACGTTTACCCAGCAGAGTGGATTTTAGAGAGCAGAGAAGGGCAGAGCAGTGGCAGAAGCCCGCTGCAAGGATTTTTTTCTCTAGTCCGTACATGTTTCCAGCCTCCTCTCCCCCCCGTGCTGGAGCACTTCCCTGCAGAGTATTAAGCCATGCAGCTAATGTCCCCCATCTGCGGCTCTTCCTCTCTCATCCTCTCCCCGGTGGGCAGCACTGCTTGTGCCTGAACCTACTGCAAGTTGTTTCTGCCAGCGCAGGACCCTTCAGCAGGCATGCCGCCCCGTGCCCACAGGGCAGAGGACCCCCAAAGCCCCCCGCCTCCTCCGAGGGACGGCGGGGCAGCTTGCAGCTTCCCCCCCACCCCCAACCTTCACCTGTGCCCTTGCAACAAGGGAAACAGGCTTCAGCAGTGTGAGGGGTCATGATGCCGAGGAGGGGAGAAGAAATGGTTTTGGATGGCGTGCAAGCAAACTGTCCCGCTGTTTGTATCTCACACTTAGCCACAGCCCATCTATTTGTGTGCTGAGAAAGAGCATCTTGTGTAACGTGGCAGGAAAAGCCAGGGCTGGTGCGCTAGGTGGCCAGGCATTTTGTTGAACTGGAAGTGACTGGGGTAGACAGGGTGCTGTTTTGTTACCGTTCACCGCAGCCCATGCTTCAGGACCTATTTTGAGACTATTTAACACAATCACATCAGCTCTACGCCTCGTTTGTCTGCCTTGCTCAGAACAGGGCAGGACCTTACTATTTCCTGGAGGGAGGCAAACCTGGGGAAGGACTTGCCACTCAGCTGCATCCCTGTTGCGGCTTTAGTTCTGATTCTGCTGCCCTGCGTGGTTGGGCGGTGGGGTTTTTTTCACCTCTCTAGGGAGTGAAGTACTATTTCCTACAGGATCTGAGCTTTCACGAAGGAGGTAGCCAGCTGGCAGCCCAAGGGCTTTGTGCAATCCACGCAAAAATTGTATCTGGTCCCTAGATTGCCAGACAGTCAGCAGTCCAACAAGGGATATTACTGAACATGTGTTGCAGAGGGGGAAAAGATGCTTGAAAAGACATTTACAGGTACATAAGAGTGAGGCAATATTATTTGATCAGCTAAAGTATCGTACAGAACAGCTAGTAATAAAAGTAATGCCAAAAACAAAGCAGTGGGCCTGCTTTAGAGCTGTAATAACATCTAATGCCAGTCCTGCTCAGTGTCTCCCCAAATAGGAAGCAACAGACAGAAAGCACAGCGGTAACAAGGTTTCAGTACAGAGATCCCAGACAAAATACCAGACACAGAAAAGTTGTTTGGCCAAGACAGTCAGAAGTGATGGGACTCTCTTGGCTCCAGAAGGATATGGAAACCAGGACTTGACTAATTGCTAGCCAGACAGCCCAGGCTCGGGAGAAGAGATCTGCACGTCACTGCGGTTGTCAGGTTGCGTTTGCCATACAGAATAGTCTGTCTGCTCTCAGAGAGGCAGCAGCCCTTTGGGACTGTACCCAAGTCAAGCAACTTTTTTTGCAAGCTATTTTGCACAAAGAAGATAGAAAATGGCTAGCGTGACATTAGGGAAAGCCAGCCATCTCTAACTTAATTTGTTCGGCTTGGCTTTGCTGTGCGATGCAAGTTACTGGAGAGTACTATGAGCCTCCCTTCGCTGTAAACCCATGTTCCAAGCATCTGCAGATGGCTGAGATCTGCCTCAGGAGCTTTCCAAATACATTTCAGACTACTAAGAATGCAGACAGGCGTTGTCAGAGGTGTAATGCCAGTGCTCACCCTGAGGAATGCCCTAACGGGCAGGATTGAGGTCCCCCCAGGAAGGTCCCCCTCCATGGACATCCTGTGTGGATTCTTGATGCTGGTGTTCATCTGAATTTTTAAGAAATCAGCTTGATTTCCAGGTCTTTTCAGTTGCTCTCTAGCTTATACAGGGTTGGCCTGTTGATAACTAGTGCAAGAGTCTCTGACTTTTCTAGCATCGCTAGTAAAATGTAATTCTTCTGTTACCTTTTTCCCCATTGTGTTTGGCTTTTCTGAAATGTTAGGAGATGCAGCTTCGAGCACAGCCAGTCACCAGAGGAAAATGCCCCGGTGTTAACCTTTGGGATAGGTTAAGAGACAAGTGTGATTGATCAGAGTAAATAACAGCAGAAATGATATTTACTGGGATTTAACTCACCAAAAGGAAAAATGCTATGCAATATGACACCCTGGGTCAGATCTCCTGTGGGGGTAAGTCGGTGCAGCTGTAGAGGGTTTTGCAGATTGTACCGCATAGCTTCACAGAAGTCTCTGCGTTTCTCTTAAATTTTCCTCTTCCAGAAACCTGTTTCTTTAAAAAAAAAAGTCTCCCAGTCAATGTCCAGACAACTTCAAAGGTTCACAACCAAGATTTACCCTGGGAGGGTTAAAGAGACACAGACCTTAGAGACAGACCTCGGACGCCGACTCTAATGCCATTCTATGTCAGCAAGGCCAATAGGCCTGCTACTGCTGACTTCAGCGGGCACAGATCATACCTGTTGGCAAGGAACTAATAATTAAGGGTGATTTATATCTATCCCACCATTATCTTTGTTGAAAAGTCTGACCTGTAAATGGCTGCGTTTGTATGATGAAAAAGAATAGCTTACAGAGACAAACCTGACTGCCAGTATTGTCTGACTGCTACAAACAGCCCCTCTTCCTTCCAGTAAGATAACAAATTAATTGGGATATGTGGCTGTTGCAGTCAAAGTCTCGAGTTTGCTTGCTGAACATACTCCGGGTGCTCGGTAAAAATGACATATGGGAGACAATTAAATAACTGCCATTAAGGCCAGGTTAGTGAGAAAACAGTCCCTTGTGAACTGATTTTATACCCCGCCTCTGATACAAAGATACACACAGAACACAGGGTTAGGAAAAGACATACTCACTTCCCAGTGAGTTAACAAGCTTCTTGTTTACATCAGCCTATGGATTTCACTGTCTTATAAAATCCTACTTTGTCCTGGCTGTAAAGAATCGCCTCCATTTGCTAATCGGTTTGTTGGCTTGCTTTTTAACGGAGGGTTATTTGGTCTTGTGGCTCGATCGTTGAAGATTGGAAGTGTAATTTATCCTCCCACAGTTTCTGAACTCTGCTGTTTCTCCAAGCCAAGGCCCTGCCTGCCAGCTCTGATGTTCACGCTGGAGGAGGACATGTTTGGTGGTCAGGAGTGACACAGAGCTGAGCACATCCAGCTCCAGGTAGTGAATAACCCAAAGACCTGCAGCTCAGGAGTTCGGGTCTGCCCCACTGTGAAAAGCCCAAGCCATTTGGAAGTAGCAGCAGGATGCATTGGAAAGCTCAGGAGGAGAAGCCAGACACTCCTGCCTAGTCAGAACCAGCCTGAAGGAAAATAGGTCAAAGCCAAAGACAGGAGCACACAGCACTAAATCATCCAACCATCCCTGTGACACCCACCAAAGGGATGAGCCAGCTCATCCAGCCTCCCAAGATACAACCAAGCAGAGAAGACCAGATGTGCTGCTGCAGAAGAGCTTGAGAGATGACGAGACCCTACTCGGGAGTTGACCTGAAGATGTGATGGCAAACACTGTTTACGCTGTCAGTGCTGTGCTGCTCCAGCAGTAAGGAGAAGAATACAGAGACCTCAGGCCCCAACATGTTCACATCAACCTCCCTATCCACTCCTTATAATAAAAATAAAACCCAGATGTTTGCACCCTTGCACACCCAGTTCCCTCACAAGTCCTCCTCCTTCTTTTCCAGTTTGACCTGGGCAGCCAGGAGCTGCAGGAGGTCAGGGGAGCCTGGGGAGGCTCAGCCCGCTCCCCTTCTCTCGGCTCTTGGGTCGGAGGAGCTGCAGGGAAACGCCAAGGAGCAATGCAGGGAAGAGCAAACCACTGCACCGTTCTGTGGCTCCTTGTTCCAGCAGTCCCAGGGGCAGGCGGCCACCTATTTTTAGCTCCCAAGGTAGCTGAAATACCACCATGATCTTCATTAACTAAAACCCCGTAGGATGGGAACGGCAAGGCAGGGAGGGGGAGGAGGGTGCTAGCTGGTCTGGTTTGTTTTGCTCTATTTAATTGCTCCCTTCAGTACAGCCGCAAAGCGTGGCAGGAGGCTCAGCTCCTCTCACCTCAGGAAAAGAGGGAGCGCCAGACCCAGGGGAGGTGGGAAGAGAAAAGTCAGGCAGGCAGTATTTAAAATCTACCTGCTGGGCCCAGAGGGGGCTGGCGATTTTAATGTCATCCACAGCTTGAGATGCAGCCTGGAGAGGGAGAAACAAAAAAGGAGTATCTTCTCTTCTTGGATCTTTAATTGCTCATTAAAGCATCTAACAAATGAATGAACTTGCGGATGGCCCCATGCTCCATGACGGAGGGGCTTTATCCTTGGTGTGGAGAGGAGTATTTCTTAAAATGTTCGTTTCCCTTGCTTTTTCTGCATCTCTAAAATTGCAAATTGATTGACACATGGTTCACTCGGCAAAGTAAAACCTAGTTTTTATCACTGTGCAGCAGGAGCAATAAGCTTTCCTACCCACAGTTGCCCTGCTCTAGCCTGTTGACACAGCCTGCCCTGCAGCCAAGGTCCCAGCACCAGAGGAGGGCAACCCTCTACAGCCAAAAAGCAGGCACCCAGTGGCTGCCGAGGAGCTCCAGCCTCTTGATTTGCCCGTACCAGGAGAATTCCTTGCCCTACAAGCTGCAGGCCCATGCAGACCTGATAGCCACGGCCTGGTGCGGTTGTTCCTGTTTGCTCCCCTTCTGCTACCGTATCTCTGCTCATTTGTCTTTTGTTCGAGCCCTGAGTCTTGAATCGGAGGCGACTGCCTCATATCTAAACCATGGAAAGGCGAGGCAGCTATTTCCCAGCACAGAAAATGTAATGATGATGACGCTCCCCCCGATACTTGGCAGAAAGCAACCTCCAGTTTAATCCATGCAGGTGAGAAACAGCCCAAGGCTTGTCCACAGCAGCTAGAGAGCTTCAGATACGCTTTACCATCGCAGACAGACAGACGTGTAACTTGCCTCTGTAAATTCCCCACATGCATGCACACACACGCGCGCTGTATTCCAGACATATTAGAGACCTCCCTCCTACCTAATGGAAGACATCACACTACCCAACAACTCGGACAGGTTGTGAAGCGTATTGCACCCATCTGAACCTGCCAGGATGTCAGTGAACCAGGCAGAACCACGCGGGCAGGAACGTGGCTAGCAACCAGGAGGGTGAGCGTCCTCCCGAGGAGCCCCGAAGACCTTTGCTCATCAGGAAACCGTGTGCAGGGCAGGAGAGCTGCGTCTCGAGCTGGATTGCTCAGGGACTGCCCAGGGCCACAGTGTTACAAGAGCCACAAGCGAAGAACGGCACCAGTCACTCACCAAGCGCGCTTCCTCCTCCTGGCTCCGTACTCTCCCTTTAACGGGGCCGCACCGGACTGCAGCCCCGGGCAGACCAGCCATTACCACATTTTGTATTATTTAAAATATGTGGAAAGAGAGGAAGAATTACAGCTCGTGAGCAATGTAGGAAGATAATACTGAGGATTTATGAATATTCACTGAAATCAAGGAGCACTACAGGGCAGAAAACAAGCTTTGGAAATTAGCTGAGTTCTTCAAGGTTCTTCGTTTGTCTTGGCCCTGAGGTGTGAGTCACCAGTACTATTCCTCAGTAAAAACTGAGGTCTATACAGAGGGCAGGGAGGATTTCTGGACAGTAAAATATGAAGTTAAATATGTTGTGATAAAGACTTTCTGTTCATAAAGTCTTCACAGTGCAAAGACTCCACCCCATTAAGTTTTATGGGTTTATGTCTCCATACAGTACTCAGACTTCTTCAGCCCATAAAGACTTAATGTTCTGGGGACTTCAAGCTTTCTCTGAGTGTTGAAATCTCCAGCAGTTTCAGTCTCCAGTGGTAGCAGTTTGGTGCCCTGCAGTTTTTCAGCAATTTCAGTATTTGACAAACAGATGCTGCAAAAGAGTTTTGTTCTGGCCATACAGTCTGTGCCATACATGTCAGCTTTCCCGAACATACACTTAGATATATTATGTGCTTTTCAACATTGGCCATCCTCCCTTATTATTCCTGTGTCCTAAGAAATAATCTGCCACAAAACCTTTGCCACAAAACCTGTAGCACCTCGTCTCCAGTGCTCAGGAGGTCCCTGGAGAGAGACCCGTTCAGCAGCTAAGCTATTCCCAACACAGGTGCTAAATTAACTGAACATCAGACAGGAACATCAACAGCATCTGGCAGGGAAGAGTAACAGGATAAAGCACACTGCAGCCAGTAATAATGTGAGAGCACTTTGCAAGAGGCTCTTCTCCAGCAGGCAGCGAACAGGCTCCCCAGGAGCTGGGCACCAAACTTCTGGGGGCTTTGTGGTCATGAGAGATCACTGGGATAGGAGATGATTGCCCATGGGACAAGGACAGCGAAACCTGAGCTCTGTCCACACTCCTGTTTGCAAGACTTGCATTTCTGGTCAGCTTGTGCTGGTTTAGGCCAAATACCCTGGAAGGCAAGGCCTTCCAGTTGGTTTTGTCCAAGAATGGGTTTGATCTAGCAGACAAAGGTTCACATACATCAACACAACCCCTAAGGCAGCTAAGTTGAGCCATGTTTCTCTCACCCCTCAGCCTGTGGATGTCTTCACTTGCTTGCTGTAAGCACATAAACAGGTCAAGAGCTCCTTTTTGCCAATTAATTATAGTAATAAAAATTCAGTTTGTTTCAGCTGGCAGAAATGTGCAACTTTTCCAAATCTTTCCATTAAAACCATGAAGGAAAAACTCTGCAAAATAGCCAGCATCCCTGGGGCTTCAGAAGTCTCTGGAGGGGGTGGGAGATCCACTTGCTGCAAATCAAGGAGAGGAGGGTCAGGAATTTGGGTGTACCACTTCACAAATGAGTGTCTCAGCCACTGTGGGCTATTACAGTGAGGCTGGACTCAGCTATTCCAAGTCTGTCTAGACGTTCCCAACCGACATCTGAGACATCTTCCAGACCCAGGTTTTTGTCAGAATGATACCCTCCAGGAAAAGTTTCTGTTCCAGTGAATCAGATTTTTCTGACCACCCCCCAAAAAAAAAAAAAAAAAAAAATCCATCCGAAAATCACCAGCTGGTCCTAGCCTCACTGCCATACTCCTTAACCACAGGAGATTCCTCTTCATCTGAATCACAAAGCACTACAGACAGCCAAGGTGTTATGTATTAACATGAATTAGCCCCTGCAGCAGGGACACAAGCTCATAGGAAATAACAGGATATCAGAAAACGCAATGAACCAGCATCAGAAAAAAATTGTTTCAGGAGCCCTTCTGCCACTCCTGATACAAACGATTCCTACTTCATTAAGATTGTATGTGGGGAACAGGAACCACTGCCAGACATGCATCACTGCTAACAATTTAGAATACACTTGTACGTATATGAATTTTCTTTGGCAACCAAAAAGCTCAGGATAAACATAACGCAGACTAATTCATCTGCTGAATAGAAGTAGTTCTTCATATGTGGTGTATTGCACAAGTACCTGTTTCCTTATCGCTTCCCTGCTACATTTTCCTCTTGCTCTTCCTGCTAGGTCATACAGTCTGGATCCTGAAAAACACAGGCTCTCACGCCTGGTGGTTTGGAGACCTGTTTCTGCCTCCAGCATCTACCTGACCCCTTGTTTCTTTCCTCTGCAGGCTGATGCCAAGATGGTCTGTGACGTGGTAAGTCGGATGGAGGACACAGAGCCCTTCTCTCCAGAGCTGCTGTCAGCTATGATGAGACTCTGGGCAGACTCTGGGATCCAAGAATGCTTCAACCGGTCCCGGGAATATCAACTTAATGACTCGGCCCAATAGTGAGTATCTCTGCCCACTGGCTTTTGCGTTAAGAGGTTGCATTTGGACTTGTTAAAATTTTTAACTAAAGTGGCTCCTAAGATGTTGAGTTATCTCTCTGTCGTGGATCAGGGCAGGATGTGTGTGGGTCACAGACTATTGAGAGGTGAGAAAACCCAAGCAGGGCTTTCCCTTCACTTCTGGCCCATCTGGGCTGGTTCACAACCCAAAGGCCAGGTTCCCATACTGCTCACAGACGGTCCAAGGCAGGTTTCTGCAAACATAGATCTAACGAGCAAAGGCAGACCAATCCGTGGACATGGCTGATGACTTGTTTATTTGCTGATAGATTATAGAACAATGTGACAACTTGCTTTGTAAGGCAGTACAACTTGCGATTTTACTTTTCTGATACTCGTATACTACACTGACAGGCAGCTGGATTACCACCAAGGGCGGGGGGACTCTTCTTCTGGCATTTTGCATTATTCTCACAGTGCAGTCAGTGGCACCTGTGCTATTAGAGACCAAATCAAGATTTTTTTTTCAATCACGATTATCTGAATCCATGGCTTTGGTTCATCCCTTTATGAAGACAACATATTTACCCATAAACAGCTGCTCAGGCCCTAAAGAAACAGTGAATGTTTCCCCAGCTTCTGTTTAGGCCCGTTCTTAATGATAATTCCTCCTACCTGCACGCCGTGACCTAGCCAAGGAGACTAAAACATTTCATGTCATAATTTCAGTCACAGCATAAAAGCAGCTGTTACATTCAGGCAAAAGCTCCCCCTGGCCCTGTACTGTCTTGGATAGTAGTCAGCAAAAAATGGTTAAGTAAAAGTATATGGAACAAGCAAGAACGGACTGGTGCCTTTCCCAGTTATACCCACACACCTTTTGGCAATCAAAAGCATAGAGGCTCGCCAGAGTGGTGACAGGGGAAAGTTACCTCCATACTTTTGGCCTTCACCATATCCCACGTCAATGATGGCACCAGCTGAATCACGCATTTCTGGAGCTGTTATTCTGTGTTTAAGTTGTTTGACATCTCTGCTTAGAGACAGAGAATATCAAAACACGGCCCCGTGCACCAGGACGGCTAATGATTTTGCTGTGTTTGGCGGGCCTGATTTTCACAAGTCTGTACCAGCTCCTCCCCTCTGAGCTGGTGGGGCAGTTAGTGAGCTCAGAGTTATTCCTGCTGTTGTGGTGCTGCAGTGAATGCAGTGATGACGCATCCTTTGGCACTGACCAAAAACCAAACAGGAGATTTGCAGATGTGTTGTTGTGTCACAGCATCCTACCCAACTATTTCACACCATGAACAACTACATCTAAGTGATGATCCTGACATTATGCTGACATCTAATCACTACTAAGTGGAAATTCATGTTCAATCTGTATTTCATTGCCTGTAACAGTGCAATCTGCCTTCTCTTGCCAGCAAAGTTTTTCACAAAAGAGGGATCCGATGGCAAAAACATACCTTTAGAGATATAAATTACATAAAATCCCGGTAATTTGCATTACAACATTGTGGAAAATTCTTCAATTGCTTTTAGAGCTATTTAGCTTGAGGAAACTATTTTGATTTGCCTTTCATGCAATATAGCTGTTGAAAATAAAAAGCATAACCCTCCCCGTGTGACCAGTTGCTGGGCAATTCATCAGCAAGAGCTCTGAAACCACAAGCAGTCTCTAGACATAACTCAAGAGGCTCTATGCTGTAGTGTTCACAGCAATATCAATGTATAGTTACATTCTAGCAAAATTAATTTCGGTGTCTTTAGCAAAATCTCTTGCACTGCATTGAAATTCTCAAACTAACCAACACCACAAAAGCAATGTTGATGGAAGGGACAATGGAAGGAAAAGTGAAATTAAAGCCCATTTCCTTATACATTACTGCTGCTAAAATCAATAGAAACGTATATTTGGCTAAACATTGAACTTATCCCTTTTTTTGGATAGACATTGGACTTACCTGCCCGTAAGTGAAGAGCGGGAGCACTCAGACATGTACACCAGGGAGCGTGCTAGGGCACGCTCTTGCTCACCTACTTGGCTCTCACGTGCATTCAAGCCAGAGTCTGGTTTGCCATGTACCCTATAAAGCTGGCAAGATTTAAGGTTTCTGGTGTATTTTCCACCTCTTGCAACTGAGGACCCACAGAATCACCATTCAAAGCTATGGCGATGATGCAAATCTGTCATGGAAGAAGGAAGACCCAGACTTTTCCCTTCAAAAGCTTTCCCTCTTCCTAGCTGATGGATGCATCTGTGGCCAGAGGAAGTCTGTGCTGCCTGTCTTCATATCCAAACTGTCAATTTTGTTGTGGCTGGACAATTTTCTTGTTGTTAGCTCAGATGAAGCTAAAGAACACAAAGTCCTTAGATCTGCTGCCATTTAGGAGCCTCTGGTGGTTCAATCATCACGAGCAGAGATGCTGTCGTAGGGCTGGGACATTATAACACGTTCTGCCACACCTCTAGGCCTTGCTGCACTATACCAGATGGTGATGCAAGTGAGAGCTCAGTTGGCACTTACTCACGCCCAGTGGATCCCCAGCAAAAAGAGGCATATTTTTCATTTAATCTTTGAAGGCTTTGAGGTTGTTTTCTTCTGCATGAGCAAAAGATTTGAGACATTTTTTTCCCCCCATGGGAAAGGACTTATCTTTATTGACACTGATAATGGATTTAAAACACTAACAACTACAAAATGCATTTTCTTTAAGGCTGAAAAAAATGAATTCCAACCAAGAATTGAATCTGAAGCTCCTCCAAATTTGCAAGCAGTGATAGGGATTGAGCTGGCCTGGCAATGTGCACAAAAGGAGCATCGCTCTTATTTCAGGTTTCTCTCAGTGTGAGGACACAGGACCTGGTGGTTTCTAGCAGGAGGGAGGTTTGCAGCTGGAAGCAGAGGTTGCACTCCAGGGTCCTCGGTGCATGTCCCAAAGCCCCGACATAGCAAAGTGCCTCGGCTGCTTGCAGACGGAGCAGCAGCGCAGGCACGACCCTTAGGAGCACGCTAGGACCCTTCGCCCCTGCAAGCCGCATCCCCCAGCAATGCTGAACGCCCTTCGGAAAACGCCGCCCAGCCCAGTTATTTCTGAAGAACCCACCCGCTCGCTAAATTGACAGCGGGTCAGCCACAGCCTTGGGCACTATCATCTGCTTTATTAAATGAAGGGACGTGGGCCAGATGCTCTGACTGTTCCCTGCAACCTGCAGCTTCCACAATAACAACCTCCAAAGAGACTGCGCAACCAGACACAAACCAGGCCTACTCTGACATTAGTACTCCCTCCTCCTGGCCAGCGCAGCCGTTTGCCTACATTGCGCCTCCAATGCTTCACATTTATTTTCAATGGCTCAAACAGCAGGCCTTCTGCTATGTCCCCTGGGAGACCAAGTCACAGGCTAATCAACAGCATACGAGAGCTAGCAGCATGGTTCTTATTAGTCCGTCATTAATTTCACCGAAAATAGATTTAATATTTCATATTAGCCTAAACGTAAGTGAATAACAGCTCGTCTCTCCCAGTGAGGATGAGCAGAAGCACGTTATTTTCTCTACTCCTGTGCCTGCCTGCCTATCAGTGTGGACTTCCCCGCAAAGTTGATGTTTTTCTTCTTTTAGGTTCTAAAGACAGTCTGTCTTTAGCAAGGATTGTTATGTACTGGGAAGGAAAGAGGAAGGGGGGCAGACAGCACAGTTCGCAAAGAAAGAAGCATGTCAGAGGAAGAGGGGAGGTTCTGCAAGGGACCTTCTGTGTCTTGGACAGCAAAGAGTAAAACAGTAAGGAAAGCCAGGGAAGAGGAGATAGTAAAATGTAGCAGTTGGTTTCGTCATTTGTTGTTAGTACATTTTTTCATCCTTCCCTAAGGCAAATTTATGGGTGGGTTGAGTTCTACTTTCCTAATCTCTTGATTATGTTTTTATTCCTACTTCATCTCCTCTTTCTTTCTCGTCTCAATGCTTAAGAGCTAAATCTACCTCTGATCATCAAAAAGACTGAGCACTGCTGATGTCTTTTTCTTGTCCAGCCAGTTTCTGTCTATGGAAGCACATCTGTGACCCACATTCGCATTCAAAATCAGCAAAACAGGGGTTTCCAGCTGGTTTCCTTAATCTCTTACTTTTGTTCAGATTTAAAACTTGCCTTGTGTTTCCTATCATTGAGTTTCAAATGCAAAGCTGGTTGCTGGAGCATAGTGCCTAGGACAAGTAGGATCTTCATCACCCAGAGTTGGGGAGAAGCCTCCAAACTTCAGGAGGGGAACAGAGCAGGCAGAGCATCCACACGAGCACTCATTTTCCATGTACCTATCCCAACAGGCACAGGCCCCACAAGATGTGTAGGCAGAGACAGTTCACAAGTACATATATACAAAAAAGCCAGAATCTGTATCAAGTAGATGCCAAAATGAAAGTTATTCTCCCCCTGCTTCCAAGCATATTGAAAGATCACTTGATAATGCCAAGGCTGTGAAACTTCAGTGAAACTGCAAAATGTTTTAGGCCTGCATTCAACCCATCCATCTTCACACATATCTGAGGTGTCAGGGCTAGGAAGCTTGTTGCCTTTGGCTCTCTCCATAGGGAGTGAGGGGAGGGAGAGATGCCTCCAAAGAGACATACAGGCCTCAGTGCTCAGTGGAAAGAGATAAAATTGTCAACAGCCCTAACATAGCTTACTGCAGCCCTTGTCTCTCATCTCTGTGGCCAAAATCTGAGCCCAAACTAGACAACACTTCAGTCTCTTCATCTTCAGCTACTCCTCTGGCAGAGACTGTTAGAAGTGTTGCACGAAACTCAGAATAAAACACTGGTGCCTTCCCTCTCACCCTATCTCACCTGGGACTGTTTTCTGGTCTCTTTTCTTGGCTAAGGAATTGCCTTTGCCTCATGCTATAACCTTCCTTACCAACTATACCTCACATGCCAGCACCCACTTTACATGGAGAAAAGTCAAGAAATTAGAGCCAGATGTTCCTGTGATACAGTGAACTGCTTCTTAGACTGAGCCCCAACAAGACTGCATTCGAACAGGCTGCACAGAGAGGCGGGAAAATCTCTATCCTTGGAAGTACTCAAAACTGAGCAACCTGATCTAACTCTGAAACTGGATTTAAGTTTCAAGTTGCCCCTGCTTTGAATGAGGAGGTTGAACCAGACACCTTCCAGAGGTCCATTTCAAACTGGCACTTTTGATTTAGTCTCCTTCTCTGGAGATATTCCAAGCCCGCCTGGATGCAACCCTGTCTAACATGCTCTAGGCGACCCTGCTTGAGCAGGGGGGTTGGACTAGATGATCTCCAGAGGTCCCTTCCAACCTTACCGATTCTATGATTTTGTCTTGTTTTTCCCATTGTCCTGTATCTCGTAACACTGGATTATAAAGGGAGAAGGGGACAGCAAATGTCTTCAGGGCTATGGCTGTTGCCCCGTCACAGCAGAGCTCATGAGCTGATGGCACTATCTTTGCAGTAACTCAAGCAGATGGAGTTGGAAGCATCAGTAGAGCTAGGAGGACAAAGACAGCTTGTGTGCTGGTGTCACTTTGTCACTGGGACAACATATCTGACAGAGACAGAAATACTAGAGCTGACTGTCAAGAAGCAGGTCTTCACTGAGAGGTGACTGAGGCTGAGAAATAGCCTCTGAAAAGGAGGAAGGCCAGTCCATCACCTGGGACGTTTGTAACCAGGCTCTAGAAAATACTGTGAATACATTCCTCTGTCTCTCACGACATTGAGATATAACCCAATAGCAAATAAGGCTCCATTAGCTCCCATACTTACTGTATGTTCTTCACAAAATCACCTGTTTCCACCTCTCTGATGGTTGGAGTCTCCAGTTCTTAGCCAGTCCTTTGTAGCACTTGGGCTAGGGCCAAGTGATGAATCCTGATATGCACAGGTAATGCAGAATTACCAGGGACTCTGGAGAAGAGACTGAACATGGCCAGGCAATGGCTATTCAATCCTGTTTGAATTAATCAGGCCTAACTTAGTACTTTTGCAATTAATAAGCCCATGCTTTCTTACTCTATACAAGCGCTCTGTTATTCAGGGCCATGCAGCTCTGTGAAATTAGTTTCAGCAGCCACGTAAACCTTCAGATCATGCGACTAGCAGAACACTGTCATTTTGCACAACTGTCAGGACATGGTCCATTTTAATGAGCTCCAGTTGTTGCCAGCTCCCTCAGATTGAAGAAAGAAAAATTATAGGTCAAGGTTTTGCATTAATATTCCCATCAGGGGCATAGATTCCATTTTCTCATCATAGCTTTTGCATTAGAATATGTTTTTCTGTGAGTGCTCTTTATTCATACCTGTCACTTGAGCTCGCTTGTGTTTAATTGGAGGGAGAAGCAGCATAAATGGAACAATCCAATTAATTGGGATGACTGTATTGCACTGTTTATTGAACAATCCACCTTTGAGTCTTAGAGCTCAAGCACCAATAAAGCAGAAAGGGTAAATACATCATGATAGTCAAGGCAGAGACGTAGATATCATTTGTCTGAATTTATGGTTTAATTTACTCCTGCAAGTAAATATGGCCACCAGCTTTGAGTAATTAAGTTCCCCCGGCGATAAGCAAAACAAAATAGCGCATAAAGCCCTGGGTCAGTTGATTGGAATCACTCATGTTGCTCAATTCCCACAAATTGGACACAAAAAGATTTCCCGGGAAGAGCAGCACTGCAAAATCTGGTGGTGCCTGGTATAAAGTAGGGCTGTCTCTGATAAGTGAAGCCTCTATTTTCCCAGTTTGGAGGAAGCAGGGGCAGGCTAAATGACCAAATCAAGGAGCCAGAAAAGCTGAACGGAGGCTGCGTTTGCTCTACAAAGAACTGGGATTTAATCCCAGAGAAGTATTTGCAAGAATGAGAATATTTGGTGCAGGAGTTCCTCTTCCACCTTGGCCTCCTGAATATATGAAATGATCAAACCCCTTTTGGAAGAGAGAGGAGCAAGTTGCAAGAGAACTTGGTTGTCACCTAGACAATATAAATGCACTGTACCAGAGGCATCATAGTTCACAGCACCTATGGAAGAAAGTTCTGCAGAATGAAATAACCATACAAGTAACCAGATGGCAGAATGAAGTAGCCACACTAGTAACCAGATGCTGTGCCATCATTAAAGTTTCACATCAGATAACATCCCTCAATCAAGTTCTTCCTTATTCATATCTTCGCCCACCTGTTAAAATCAGTAGCAGTGCTAGCTTAGCTCAGATGACTTCCCAGACAACTGAGCCTTGCAGAGTCTGCTGCTGGCCCAGGTTCATTTCTATTCCCAGCCTTTGGGGTGGTAGAAAAATCGGAGCTGGTCCACGTCTGTGACAAGACAGAAAGCAGGAGCAAGTAAGGAAGCCAGCCCTTAGCCCTCAGTGGTAAATGCAGAGAGGAGAAAGAAAAGGAAGAACTGAGGGAAGAGATTTTCTTCCATTTTATGGATGACTTTTGCCCATCCCTGTCCCAAGACATAGCCATTTATTGTAATGGTCCTATCTGTGATAACAAACTGATCTGTGTGAAGGTATCTGAGCTGGCCTCACCCTCACCTTAACTACATCCCTGAAGAGAAGAAGCCACAGAGCAGAAGTTTAAAGCAGAGCATGTCACAGTGCCAGGGAGGTATAGGAAAAGAGTTTGCCAGCTGAAGCAGAGCTCTGTCACTTTGCTCACTGCCTTTCCATGCAAAATAGGAAACTCTGCAGCCATCTCCGCTGAAAACCTAGAACATCCTTAGCTATGGGTCTTGCAGACCTCTGAAGTCTGTCTGAATAGACCCAGCAGATAACACAGACCTCACTGCAAGTTGAAGCAGAAAAGTTATGTAGGTAATTCATTCCTCAGGAGCACTGAGCAGTACCTTCTGCCTCTGTGCCAGTTTTCGCTGCCGTGTAGCATCATAACAATGTTGTGTTTGGCCTGGGGATTAAAATGTCTCTGTCTTGGCTAAATAAATTGCTATTTAATGACCCACAATACCAATCGAGGCTGTGCCATTTTTAACGAAGCTCCCACTCAGCAGGGCAGGACACAGGCAGTAGTTCATGTCGGTGCTCTCATTTCTAAAGCGCTGCTTGGTAGCGGGCAGTGTCTGACAAACAGCGGGGACAAGGGGAAGATTGCAGTGGTGCCTTTATCAGAGAAGGAAATCATCTAGCATTAATAACAGAAAATATTCCGGACTGGTCTTTTTTACCCTTTCCCAGATGATTGTTTTATTCACGTTATGCAGTGGTTAGCTTGGGCGCCGTGCCAACCTACAAGCAGATGCATTTTGAGTGCCTGAATCTGCCACCTTTTTTTAAGATGATATAAATAGGCTACTTATGGTGCCACTACTTGGCTACTAAAGTTGGCAGCTCAAGTTAATTTGTGCAGAAATTAGCTTACGACTTGAAAAAAAAAAACACCACCTAAAAATCCCATAAAGTTTAAATTACATTGGCCTTGAAAAACACATGGACCGAATGCAATGAATTGTCCATGGTGCGAGGCTGCTGTAACATAGCGCAAAATGCTCTGAGCTCCTACGTGGTGGTTTTGCCCAGAGGAGGGAGGGCAGTGCCAGCATTTGGAAGCAATCCTTTCTCTCTATTTTGCCTAGAGAACGGGAACAGCCAGCACCACCAATTCCCAAAGGTAGCACTTTGATTTATCCTAGAGGAAATGTGTTGAACCACAGTCTTAACCCCTGGACAACCCGTTCTCATCGACAGTTTCGACACAAGTTTCTTCCCTTCTTGCAAAGGGCTGTGGGTGACAGATTCGGCACAGAGAGACTTGACTTTTTTTGGCTGAATATTTGTGTATTTTTAGGCCGAAATGTCCTTATGAAACCAGCTGGAACTGGCAGGCTGCCACCAAGGGTTGGGATTTTTGTGTTTTCTCATTGCTACTTCGTAGTGCTGCCGGCGGCCCTCGTTTCCTAACGGCTCTGCCTTTTGGCAGGCGCTGCTCGGGCTCCTGGGCAGGCTTGTCCCCCGCAACCTCCTTGTCTTTCATCCAGCCTCCCTGCCATGCAAGGCTCCTCTGGGGACCCAGCTCCAGAGAGGGGTGTCCCAGCTCTCCTGGAAGCCAGCAGAGCTTCCTCAGAAACCCTGTGCCTCCTTTCCCGCAGAGCCAGCCCAGCTTGGCAGCCCCAGCCTGGACCGCAGGGATCCCAAACTTCCCTCCCTGTATTGCAACCCACAGTTCAGCATTGCCTGTGCTTGCAGCTCTCCAACAAATATTATCGTTCATGCAAGGTGACAGCAGGAGAGGGGGTGTCTCCTATCAGCAAGGCTCCTGGGGCACCCCGATTGCTGGTTAAAGCACTTTAATGAGGCAGGTAGCACTAGCCCAGTAGATATCCCTCTGGGCAGTTCATACGCGCTTGGTGCCAGCTAGAAAGCCTCCAGCTCAGCGATTCCCCGAGCGCCCTGCGGCGAGCTCCCAAGCTCGGTCCTCTCGCAGGCAGCCTATGGCCAGGTTGGGACCAGCCGGCTGCTGCGAACCGCGCACGGGAGGAAGGCGCCACAGGTCTGCAACGCGTCAGCAGGCAAAGCTGTCAGCGGATCACCGCTTGCCACGGTGCTTCTTTACGTAACGGCATCAGATTTGGCACCGTCTCGGACAAGGGAAGAGCTAGGAGGCAAACGCAGTGGTTGCTCATGCTTTCCTACGTTTCTGCTGTCCGTTTGGAAGCCTTAAATGGCAAAGAATGGCAGGAACGCAGGAATTTCTTTGTAGCCAGACTCAGGGCTGAGCAAACCATCTTCCACGTAGGTCTGCAGGCACCAGTGGCGACTGAGTGACTGGACCTCCAGGAGCCTGGAATTGCCATTCTCCCTCCGTGTCCTGTCCCAGAAATCACCCCAGTCTGGAGATAAAAGGCCCAACAGGGTTGTTGCTGCAGTCGTGGGAGTGTGCAACAGCCCTTGGGGAGCAACAGCTCTCAGACAGGGCTGTCCGAGAGGAACAGCTAAGGAGGAGGCCACTGCAGGGGAGGGCGAGGAGATCCACGCACTCAGCACGGCTTCATCTCTTTCTCCCTCCTGCACATTTCCACCAGCCTCTCCCTCCATCCGGGTTCCCAGCGCGATATTCTCCTTGCCTGACCGCAGCCTAAAGGAGGAGCGACTCCTCCACTGTTTACCGTGTCCTGCATCCTGCCCCTTCGCAGAACGCGTGCTGCGCTCGGGCGGCGCAATCTGTCGGGGAGCGCGGCACAGAAAAGGCAAACAATGTTTAAATCACTGCTGGAGGTCTCCAGCTGCTGCCGGTAGCAAAGGCCATTCCTCCCTCTCCTCTCTGCTGGGTCCAGGAAGAAATGCTGTATTGCCATGCTCAGGTGTTTGAGGTTATGAGTTAAATCCAAAACCAATCATGAGCTTAACTAAAAAGCCTACTTTTTTAATATATATTAAGACAACTATTGGAAAATTGTTTCTATCTGCTGCTTCTTAAGCCTGCTGGCTTATGTTTTAAAGCCTTTTGTCTGTTAACAGAAGGGCTAAAAAGTCCTTTTTTATTTCCTTAAGCAAATAGTCTGTCTAGTATCCAGTCTTGAGGGGCTGGGGCTTTAAGAGAGAACAAAAATGAAAAAAAATGTAGCAAATATCGTGTAGCTTGCAGTAAAATCACAAGACTTGGCAAGGACAGGGATGAGACACCCAGAGCTGAGCACACCCTCTGGTAGGAAGGCAGATCTCCCAGGCCCTCTGGAGAGCCTCCGCAGGCCCGTCAGTGGGTGGTTAAAGCTCCTGTCTCAGCTCCTAGTTTGACAATTGTGGGGATCAATATTCCCCTACGCACCAGGGCACAATAAATACGCTCCTATTTAAGAGATGCCAAAGGACGCAGCGGTGTGAACAGTGAGGGCTAAAGGGAACCGAGCTAACTCTTAGCCCCCAGGTGGGTGGGAAGAAGAAGATGTTGGAAGCTGGTTCGAGGTTCACCTCCATGCGAGGAGAGTCCCAGCGCTCTGCCAAGCCATTCGTGCTAAAATCAGGATTTGACTCGTGGAGCCCTAGGCAGTGATCATTTCACAGCCTAATTGATGTAATAGCTCTAATTATCCCTGAAGCAAACACCACTTTGTTTCTCACTTATCCAGGTCAAGTTCTGAGCCAATATTCAACCTGCACCTATTGATTTCCTACTACTTTCTAGGTGAGAAAGAAGGAAATACGGGGCTTCCTTCTTGATGTAGTAAGCAGGGCTGGAGACAATTCTAGAGACATCAGGCTAGTCTTTTGCCTTCCCTGCTTGAATGATGAGGATTTTGCAAACCCCTTCCCTCAATCAGCCCAAAAGGGCAAATTCCTAAGTGGAGCTAAGGGAAAGCTCCAACAGATGCGCAAGCAGCTGCTCAGCTCCTATGTCACCATCTCATGCCACATCTCAGCGTGACTGTGGCCAGACGGCACCCATGCCTTCACCCCAGGAGTAGATGAAGACATTAAGGGTGTCCTCAGTGCAACCAAAGCAGCCGACGGCTGCCAAACGGCTCCCCTATGTGCCGTTCTGCTGGACTGATGGTGCACTAGCCAAGTGGCCCAGATACACTTTAGGCATACTTTGGACCTTTTCCTTGCATTTTCTTTCTTTCTTTTTTATTTCTTTTTTTTGGACCCTGCAACACATCCAGCTAGTGCTACAATTAGATCAGTTCAGTCATCTGTATCTTTTACATAGACTCTCTATTAGAAACAATAACACTGAAACCATCTATAAAGTTGGTCCCATCATTTTTGCAAATCCACTTCTTGCCTCTAGACTGCCAGTGCAACACTGCAATGCAAACCCACAACTCCTATTTTGCCAGCCCCCGTCAGAAAACCCTGCAATTTCCTGCATGTCTTTGCAAATCCTGGCACCCTGCGATCCATGCTGTGCCTGGGTAACTCTGCCCAGCCTTTTGTGGACAGGCACAAGCTCACTTCAAGCTGCTGGCAAAGGCCTCTGAGCAGGGCTTGTTAGTTCAGTCACAGCAGCACAGTTTGGGGCGGAAGAAGGCGGGAGCACAGGCAGGGTGAAGATGGGTCCTGCTGCCAAAGTCCTCACAGCTTCCCCACTGCCGATATTTTGATTGCATGCAAAGCGCCTGAGTGCTCAGGGAAAGCACCTCCTCTGAGGTCCTGGAGACCTCTTCTGGGGCTAGATTTGTTGAGAAAAAAAGGGAGAATTGCTTCTGAGCTGGGTGTTAGACAGAACTTTCTCCGTGCTGTTGGGAGGGAAGGAATGAAGAGATACAAGGGAAAAGAAACCAGGCACGAACCGCACTATGGAGCCAAGCCAAGGAAATGTCAGTTCAGATTTTGGCATTTGGTCCAAGCCTCCCTCTTGCTGGGGATTCGTGATGCACTTTGCATCGCTGTAACCCTTTCCCTGCTGGGCTACACTGTCACCCAGGTATTGAACAGTAGGTTCTTTGGGAGGACCAGTTTTGAAAAGAAATTCAGCGCTCCAAAATTGCAAGCCCAGGCCACAAAACATTCCAGGAGCAACTGCTGTAGCTCTGAGACACCAATGGCACTTTTCATAGCACAGATCAGCATTTCCCACTCCCTCAGTATTGCTCTTGGTATTTTACAGTAACATAAGAACCATTCCCAAATCCCCATTCACAAAAGTACAAACAATTCCACCCTACCGAGTAGACTCAATATCAAATTTAAGCCTTTTCACTTAAACAACTCCAGAGTCTTGCAATCCACAACATTAGAAGCACTGAACTGGGAAGCCAGATCTTCAACAGGTAGGAATAGGAGCAAGTCCCCAGGACCTTGAGGCTGACACAGCTGTTGAGAGTTAGAACTGGTAATGGAGTCCAGGTAAAAATCTTTGTTCAAATTAAACTAAAGTTGGTAGCAGCAACTTTGCATTAAAAAAATCCCTAGCGGAGTATCTTACTGAGCAAAAACACGTAAACAAAAAAATGACACAAATAACAAGAAATAAGTTACAAATAGACTCATCAAAAGAATAACAAGTCCCAGGAGTGACCCAGAAGACCTTTCAGCACTGTACTGCCCCAGACGAGGGCAACCTGGGCATGCCTCCGGGCAGCCTCCTGGCAAGCTTCTTCCTTATCTGACCAATCTCTTTCCACCTACTACTATTCTCTAGGCAGAACTGGGTGGATTTTCCACCTGCTAGTGCTTTCCAGTATCAGCTGAATTGGTTGCTTCCTTTGAACTTCGCTCTGCGGGTGGGGAGATGAGCCTCAGCCGTACTGTGGCTATTCAGATTGCTATGGGCGACTTCAGAATATTTGCTTAAAATAGTTGATAGTAAATAGAAAATGCACAGAGGTTGCCCATATGACTTATTTATTTTAGCAAAGGCTTCTCTGACTTTCTGTGCTTGATGACCGGCACACACCTGAAAGATCTTTCCAACTTGCACCTTGAGGGCTGCCCCCTCCCCTAAGCGCAGCAACACAGAGCTGGGACCATTTCCAGCTGCCCTAGCTGGGCTCCATGCCCACAGACATCCACCAGAGCACCTGAAACAGCTGCCCAAAGCTCTGCCTCTTCCTTGTTTGGTCCAGTCATCCCATCCTTTATCATCCTTTACTTCCAGAATAAATGTACCATGGGAAAGGCTGTAGGTTTTGCTTTGACCCTACTGACTCTGCTTGATGCAATGCTCCTTTGTGTCGGTGTGACAAGAACTTTTCATGTAGGGCTGACCAAGGCATCTCCATCTCAAAGTCCTGCCCTAGGCACTAGCACCAGAAGTTCCAGTGCAAGAGCTGGCCTGGCCCTCAAACTGCTCCCTGCAGAGCAGCCTGAAGTGGTGCTTCCTGTCTTGCCATGCCTGCAGGGAGCAAGTGGGCTTTCTCCACGGCAGGGGAAAGCTCCTCTGTGAACATGTAGCGCACGTCAGCAGGGAGAACCTGAATAAAAATTGGATGGAATCCAGTATTTGCCTTTAAACATACTACCTTACATCGCCTGCCATGTGTTCCCATAACAACAGGAGCACATTACACACCTCTGCAGTGACGACTGCAATCCCCCAGCTGCTCCCTTCGTGCCACGCTCCTCCAGCTGGGCCCTGCAGTGTAGCATGTTGCACTGGCTCACAGTCTACATGCACCACACCTGGACACCATCCGGCATGTGGAAGGTGATCTTGGGGAACGTTAGCTGCCTACTCCCCCATCTCCCTCCTCCACACTACTCCTTCCACTCTGTTTTCCCACCTATTCATGCCTTAATTCTCATAAATACAAATCTCAGCCCTAAGACGGGTCTTACTCCTCAGCAATGAGCAGTGAATGCACAAAGGAGACCCAACATGAACAATGTATCAGTGTGCAAAGCCTAGCATGGGTAACAGTACAGAGACGTGGATAAGAACAGACCCAAACCCATCCTGCAGCATTCCCTCTATGGGCAGAAGAGAGGTATTACTGAGATTCGGGGGTTATTTTTGTTTTCACTTGCCAATGAGAGCAAAAAATGCTCTTTATTTTGAGCAGCTTCAAACATCAATTGGATATGGCTGATCCTTCCATCAGCTGGTGCAGCGCCACCAGATGAATAAATTGTGCATGCATCTGTAATTACTGCTTAGCTTGTGCTTAAATGCAGTGTCATTGATCTGCAGAACATATCAAAATCCACATAGAAACACATGAAATTATATTGGGTGGAGCAAAGTATATGACAGCATCCATTTTCAGCCTTCTTCATTTACCAGGAAAAATTATATTATCTCTATTCAAATTCTTGAGTTAACTTTAAATTTAATCATCAACTAACACAATTTTATGGGCTGCTCTTTATGTAAGACAATATGTTTCTTCCTTGCAAAAGAAAAGAAATTTCTACTAGCTCTACAGTACCTGCCCCTACTTGGGCAAACCCCTAATAAAGCAGTGAAGAATATTGCTTCAAGGTTGTAAAACTTAATGCAGAAAGATGGTCTTGTGGATAAAGCTCCTCACTATGATTTAGGAAACCCAAATTGACTTCCAAGTTCTGCTACAGACTTCCTGTCTTGTCCTCAGGCAAGCAGTCTTTTCTTTTAATACTTACATTCCTCATGAATGAAGTGTGATTAACAATGTTTCCCTACTCCATTGGGAGGCTGGGGGTACAAATCAATCACCCAGAAGTCAGGTAGTATAGCAGCAGCGACTGCAGCAGCGCAGGGCTAGGCAAGCAACATGTTTGTGCTAACCAGCCATCTGTCCTAGATGCTCTCCTTCCATTCTGCAGCCAAGAGGAAGCTCACCAAAAGCTTTTTACTGGCAATAAAGTCCACATTATCTGGAAGGATTCCTGATATTTTCCAGTCCTAACACCACTTCGGGCCAGCTCCATTCTCCCACTGGAAATGAAGTACTCCTGGGTCAGTTTAAACTTATCTCCACCAAGCAGGTGCAGACTCTTGGTTAGCCTGCCGGGGTTACTGTGGCACATCGGCCTGCAGGTCGCTCCCAAGAGACATGAGCACGGGCAGCTCCACGGGAAGACAGTAGAGACTGTGCCAAATTTTATCATTATAAAGCCTGTTTCTGGCGGGGACGTGTCCCCAGGGCATGTAGAAAAGTCTTTGCACAGCCTCAAGTACTGAGACAGTAGTTGTCCTTAGCCCCTACAGAAGGACATGCATGGGAAGTGTTGTCCTCTGATCTCCCACAAACCCACACCAGCTCTGGGGCCCGGCGGGCCCACACTGAGTATTACAGGCTGATGTTGTTAGGTGCATAACATTGATGCATCTTAAACTAGGGCATGGAGCTTTGTAAGTCAATGGATTACTAGTTCATAATTCCCGATATGTTGCTTTGGGGGGATTAACAGCAAAAACATGAAGGGGAAAACTTTTCTACTAACCAACTGCTTGGGCAATCTAAATTGCCATACACAATTTGATGGCATTTTAGTTCCCTCATTCAACGGCATCTGGAAGAAGGCATTATCTTATTATTATTATTATATTATATCACTATTATTATTAACAGACGGTACTTACCAGTGGAGGATTCCCCTCCCTGAGGGATAGCGTAGAGACACAGGACTCTCCTGTCTTAAGCAGCTCTTTGGAAACACTGTGAACATAGTAACTAGGCAACTGCAGGAGAAACCCGAACTCGTATTAGGTGGGTTGCAGAAGCCTCATCTTTCAGGGCTTTTTAAGTGGCAACAGGTGGCTACAATTAGCCACAGATCACTCTGTGGTTGCTCGTGCCACAAGAACTTGACGGAAGGAAAGGAGACGTTTGTGGTCAGCAGTCATCCAAAACATCTAGCTAGCCCAGCCTGGCCTAGGTGACAGCTGGGGAGGAGAAACTTTTTTGCTGAGAATTTTCCCTTACGTATCTCTGCTTTTGGATCTGGCCTGGACTGAAACCAAAATGCTGCAATATCGCAAGGAAAGCCATTCTCAGAGGATTCTCAGCGCGGCAGCAACTGGGAAGTAGCAGAAAGTCTATTTGCATAGCACAGATTTATAGACCCAGGAGATCCACCTATGTCTGGGTTAACTAAGACATTTTTAGTGTGCAGCCAAGGGTGAGCTTTTTAGGTTTTGTTTTTCCTAGCACTGAGTCACATCTGTTCATGGCAGAGTTAGGAGACAACATAGGTCTGAAATTTGCTGATTTCCATGCCTACAGTCTCTGGCATGGATGCATAGATGGGGTTCGAGAAAGGAAATCCCTATAGCTTGCTAACAGGCCAGGAAAATGGACAAAGGGCATATTCAGTAACATAATTCCCATTATATCACCAGCAAGCCATCTGCCTCAGCAACTCTGCGAGTAAACGTATAAAAGAGGCCCCTGACTGAAGTCAGCTTCAGAGAGAGAAACCCACCCCACTCCTCATAATTATCTGTTGCCCAGCTATGGGCACCCTCTATCTGCTTGATGGGAGAGCTCAGATCTCATTAACTAATGCTTTCCTTTGTAGTGTTAGATCTAAATCACCCCACCAGTGCTATTCCTGCCACGGATAGCGACACATAGCACTACAAAAATAATACAGCTGCATACCTAGTTTTTTCTTTCTGTTTAAAAAAAGATGTTAATGCTACTTTCCTTCCTGCCACAAGCATTTAAATATGTCCTGGGCCTCCCTTCACACCCTGATGAATATCTCTGGCCAATGACTGCTCAAAAGGTTGAAGTCTGCAGAATTGGCTTCATCTGTGGTCGTGGCTGTTGCTCTCCAGGGTTGGAGAATTTGGCTTGCAAGATTGCCTTGGGCCAAATCAAATAAGCTGCTGTTCATTGTAGCTAACTGTGGCTAGCAAGCCCTTGTAACCTGGTCAGCTTGTTCATTCAGGGGACTCCATCTGCTGCAAGATGGGTTGGTTTGTCTCTCTCCTGTGTTTGGGCTGAGCAGCTTCTTTGGGTGATGGCAGCACTGATGTGGGTGAATCAGCTGCCTGTCGCAATCATGCCAGGAGGCCTGTTGCAGCACAGAGGCACCCAATCCCCCACCAGGGCTCCTTACAAGCCCTTCATTATCCCAAACTCCTTCTGACTTATTTTTAGCCTTCCTCTTCCTTTTTTTCAAGATAGAAAGCCACGAGCCATCAGCAGGTTTGTAATCGCAGTCACTGGAGTGTGTTTGTGAAAGAAAGCATCAAAGCCATGGCTTACTCTGTTGCTTAAAGGTTTAGAGAGAGATCCTGCTCACTTCCAGGGTGCTGGGTCCCACCGTGCTTCATCCCTACTCTAGCTCAGCTATATTCCTTCGGAGCTGAGCATAAGAAATAAGTAAATGCCTACATAAAGCAACAGCTAGAGTGGAGCTGTTGAGCCATCAGCAATTTTGGCTGGAGTTTGCGTCGGGTTTGCATCTGTCCTGGCATGGAAAGGCACTTGCGTGCAGGGCCACAGGAGGAGAAAAGGCTCCCAAAGAACTTGCAGAGCTTTAGCTCTGTGTCATTCTGGTGTGCTCGGATTTATGGAGCACTGCTGGAAAGATCCACTCACCCCCATAAAAATTCTTAATTTACTGAAAACAAATGCGAGTGTGTTCTGCGGTCAGCAGCTCTGCATTAAACAACAATTTAAATCACAGAGGCATTATATAAACTGTATCGCTGACTCGAGTAAGCTCCTAAAAAGGATTGCACGACCACTAACAGACTGGTCAGATCTACTGACCGTGCAGTAACCACGAGCGGGGCCACAGGCACGCCACCAGCTTCTCAAAGTAACCGGGTATGAAGTGGCCGTAAAGCAGATAGCAACACGCAGAACAAAGCAGTTCTAGCTCCCTCCTTTCTCCATCTCCGACAGGATTTAGGAAAACTGGAGAACTCCTTCTGATATGGTCAAAGACTCAGAGGAGCTTCCATAGAGAAAGGTTTCAGGAGAAGAGGCATCTCCCAGTTGGAGCAGAGATGCTCAACAGGGGGTAGGTAGAGGCCTTCAGAACAACATGTGGTGAATGGGGAAGAAAATAACTGTTCCCATACAATAATTAACTAGGTTAAATTCTGACATGGAGTTTAAAACAAAAAAGAGGCAGTTTTTACACATACACACACACACACACACACACACACACACACACACAGTAGTTAAGCTTTCTTGCTGCAGACGTAACTGTTAGTTGACATATGCTCAAAAAGTGCCCAGACAAACTTATGGAAGAAAAACCCGTGAAGGTTAAAAAATATAAAGATTAGAGCCCATCAACACGCTATGCTAAAAATTAGTCCAGATCTAACTGAACCTTGGAAAACTGCAACTCTAACTAGGACAGCTGAACTACAAAGCTGCTTTTGTTCATCCTTACCTACAATTCCCCCTGCCTATCCGTACTGCTGGTGCCGACACTGCCCAAGCTGACCTTCACGCGCGAGGTCTGTCCAGCCTGCTGCGTGACTCCCCTTCTCCTTTGGCCCGGACGCCTCCGTGCATTCACAGCCAGCAGGACGCGAACACGCAGCCCGGGCCCCACACCAGCAGCAGGCTCCCACCCTTCGGTGCAGGTAAGAAGTGCATCAGTGTGGCATCCCTTCTGTCCAGATTTGGCACCACGCTGTCACAGCAGAGAACGTCGTCCTTGTTTCCCAGGAGGGCACAGTGAGAGCCCAGACCATCCAGCAGAGTTCACCAGGGAAAATAACTCTGGTCGATTGGACTGTGCTCGCTGTCGCTGCTGCTTTTAGCTCTAGCAGCCAGAGAACAGCCAAACTCCCATTCTCCAGTGGTCGGGATGTTTTTCATTTCTCTCTCTCCAGCGGCTTAATGCTGAGAAAATTGCTTGGACTTTTCCATGCTAAAAACAGTGTCGGTTTACACAACTGTTGGATTTTACGGAGGGGAGACGGGGAGAGGGGGACAGCGGCTGTTATAATGGATCCACGCCAGCGTCTCATCTTGTCAGGCGTGAGGTGAGGATTTAGCATCGGGAGCCACAGCAGGATGACAAAACCTGCCCAGTTGTTTCATGGGATTCCCATAGAGGTGAGGCTGGTGGAGCAGGGAATGCAACCAGGAGCGCATAGCAGCTTGCCTAAGGTCAAGAAGAAAAGTCCCAAGCCCTCCTTCCTCTGAACTAGGCTCAGAAAATGCCAGCTAATCCTCTCTTCCTCTTAACTGAATTATTTAACCTCTACAGTTTTTCCTTCCTGCCTGTGCTAACTCACCTGGAAGCGCGCGATGAGCAGCATTTAACACTTTCTAGGATTCATTACGAGGATAGAGAGTCTCTGTGCACGTGTGTGTGCGGGCAGCATTTCCTACGCAGAGCTATTGATTTCGGAAGGGACACAATACGACTGCTTGGCTACGTTTCAAGCATTTCATAACTGGTGATTATTTAAGACGTGTGTTATATCACAGCTGTGCGTGCTGGATGAGAGCTGTGCTCTGATAGTGGGCTGGTTTTCCCCTTGCCCGAAAATAATATAGCAGATATGGCTGGGAACGGTGTCTGCAGGGAAAACGATGTTGTGCCACAACCTCTGGGTGTTTGCCCAGAACTGGCTGCCTGGAGTAGCCACGCTGAGAGCTGTATGACACCTTTTGGAAGCAGCACCCGCACATTTTTTCTCTTCTGGTGGAAGATACTATAAGAGTTTACTGTATGTTTTTATAGAGTCACTACTGACACTCTTTTGGCCCAATGCTTTTCATCTGATTCCCCACTCTACAGTATTGAATGTAGCTATCTGTTCCTCAGTGAAGGAGAGGAAGTAGGTGGGTACAAGCTAATATCGGATGCAAACAACAGACATTAAAAGTGCCCGTTTCTGCCACAAGCTATAAGGAGCATAGTACAACCAGCTTGTCTGGAGACACCTGCCCATACGCATCTAAAGCTAGGTGAGATGAATCCTGCTCACGACAACCTTGTTTAAAAAGTCAGCCTTTGCCAGCAGTCACCATGACGCAATTTTGGAGATAACCATCAAGCATCTCTGTATATAGAGTAGAAAATAACCCAGCGGTGACTCAACTGTTTCTGTTGACAAATGATGATCTACTTTTTCAATCAAACATAACACAAGCCAAAAAAACAAATGCCAGAGTATTCCACACAGGGCCCTTTTCACGGAGGAGACACAGGCTGAGGCCAAGGCTGACAGCCAAAGGAACATCTTGGAAGATGCCACTGTGTCCTGGCTTGCTCTGTCACACCTTTATTTGTGACTCTAGACCAAGGCACGTGGCTGTGGTTATCGGTGCACTGTGGCTTACTGCACCCGGAGGACGTGAGCTCAGGCTCGCACTGCGTTAGCACGGCAGCGCAGTGCAGAGTGTGGGAGCTCAGGTTGCTGGAGTGCCTGGGGCACAGCAAGCTGATGCTGCTTGCAAAAGGATGGCAAAGATGTCACCTTAGAGGCAAAAAAACTGAAAAACCCAGAGATTTAACCATTTCACTGCCATTAACATCAACACTTGTGAGTACATCTGTGTAAGCCAAGCTGCAGGCATCCTGATTTGACTGCAGCCCTAAAGCCAGATATCTCCACTACACTGTTTCATCCATGATAGTTGCCAATGGAGCCTTTGGCAAAGATGGCACAAACCTGGCAGAAGTTTCCCATGTGCTTTGGGAAGGGGTCCCCCTCCCTGCATCGCACGTAGTACTGGCCACCATCATGCAGGTGACCACCAGCCTGTTCCTATACGATAATTCATACAACAGTCCTTTTCCCGCCATGTATCTGGCATCAACAGTACTGCTCTCACATGGTGTTGAAAACAGCAGATGAAGGCGTAAAAGACTATATTTACTCCCTATTTTGGATGTTACTGTGTGAAGATACTGAGTATCAAGTAGTCCTTACAGAGCATCTGCATTTTGTAGCCTCAGTTCAGTCTGCTCCGCTCTCTACATTCAGGAAATGCCACTTCTCATGCGTTTTGCTTTTAGCAGCATAATATAGTTGGGTTTCACCTCTCTGAGCCTGATAAACTGAATGACTCAGAAACCTGCAATCTGCTTCAAAACAAAGCATTTAAGATAAAAGATAGAAGCAGTAATGGAGCTGCTCAACTCAGGAGTATAAATGCTAGAGGGTTACTCATGTACTCGAAAACCTCTAACCTTTCTTCAGCTTTTTTTTTATTATTATTATTTTAACCCCTGCAAGCGCTGGGCAGCCCTGCTGCAAATAAGAGCTGATGTGTCAATTCAGATATGCATCCGCTCCAGTCTGCAAAACCCTGGAGCCTATAAAGTAGAAGGAGCTCTGGTGCCAGCATAGCGCGACGAGAATGACGTAGAGCGGGGAGAGCTGAGCGCTTACTCCACATCCTCCAAAGTGCTTTTATTTCTGCTAGTTAAACAGACGCTGACTTCTGAAGGGATTATGTGTCATCAGGACTGTTGGCTGCGACAGCTAATTATCTCCAGCAACAGTTTGGCCTTTAGATTCGCAGTTCAAAGTGTTTATCAGGAGTGCTGTAATCCAATGCCTTGCGCAGCGCTTTCTCCCCACCCCAACTTCCTTCATCCCAAATAAACAGTACCCCAGACGCAGCACGGCCTCTCCCCCGGCCCTGCCGGAAGCCGGCACGTGGGTGTATGCATCCCGCAGTGTGGCAGAGATCCTTGCAGCAGGTCTTTGCAACCAGCCTGGGCAGGGAGCGCCAGCTCCCGTCTGACACCTTAGGGGTACTTCCAGCAGGGCCCGAGGAGAACAGCGAGAAGCTAAAATCAGCCCCGAATTTCAACAACAGCCTGCCTGAGGCGCACAGCTTCCCGTTTCGGCAGCTGGACACGAGCGTGACAGCCGCACAGTGGCCCGCTTCTCCTGCTGAGGTCTACAAGAGCCATTAAACTTGGTATTCTGGGTCCTGCTTGGCTGCGACAATGTCCGGTGGAAAAAAATCTGCTGCAGCCTGAGACAGGAGAAATTCCAGGCCAGAGCAGCTGAAAGAGTAAGCAGTTCTGGGATGCAGCCCCCAAGACAGCACTGAAACTATTATATAGGCTGAAGGATGATGCCTCATTAAGACCACCAGGCCAGACAAAATACAGAGCCTGGTGACAGATAATATATTGAAAAACACCTGAAGGATGGCAGAAAGGATTAGAAAAGCTGTAAATGAGTAAAAGGAGAGGAGTTAACCAAAATGGCCCAGGGTGGGTGAGGAAGCACTAGGATCTGAGCTGAGCCCCAGGCTGGCCAGACGGAGCCACGGCCGCCGGGGTGCAGTAGCATGGGAGTGACTCCGACCTACCAGACCCTCGCAGAGCTCAGCTCACCTAAGGCCGGGGACGTTGAGGTTTTCTCTCTGCTGGCACGGCCCAGGGCACCTGTTAAACACGGGGAAGCAGTGCCCGCACAGCCACGGGCATAGCTGCTCCATGCCCCGATAGGTGTTAAGAGGCTGTAATCCAGCTGGGCTCCCCGCAGCCCAGTTTCCTGTGGAGACAGCCCAAACTGGGACTGGAAGCTTGATTAGAGACAAGCGGTTGGATGGGATGGATCCTGCTCCACTCCTCCCCCTCTACTGCTATGTTCCTGCCCCCTCTAGAGGCTGGCAAGCTGCAGGGTCTCCCACAAACTGGAGGCTGGAGAGACTGGAGCGGATGGGGTAGATCTAGGCACCTTTTGCTGCATCATGCCCTCAACAAGCACTGGAGCAGATGCAAAGCTTTCGGCAAGGATGGAATAACATAGGGCGCAGATTTGCTGCGACGCAGCCGAAGGGAGCCCTGCGTGGAGGAGCTACACGCTGCCCACGCGCCCCCGGACACGCTGGCTGCGACCCACAGCCGTGCGCGTCGCTAGCAAGAGCCCGAACCACCTGCAGGCCCAGAGCATGGCGCGGGGTTTAAAGGACGCTTCCGTTCACAACCAAATCCCTGCACTTCGAAGAGCGTAATTACTCTAACGAACTCTTCCCTCATTGGGCTGCCACTGCGCCGCTGAGTCCTTTGGCTGGTTTACCGGACATTTGCAGCACTCCCAGAATTAAGAGCATCTCAAGGGCAAGAATAATTAGCAAAAACATTGAAACATAGGAAAATACAGAAAATGAACATGGAGGAATAGGTAAAGGTCTCCAGGGTACTGCCAAGATGTGCATGAGGAAAAGAAGCTTCCTCTGCCTCTTAAACATCTGCTTTTTACTGTCACCTTGAAGGATGCAAGATCTTGTTCCTCAGGACACAGGAAAGCCTGGGTATCTGAGCAAAGATGCTGCAGAGCCATTTCGGTCTGTGGGGACATGGGAGGAAATGCAGCTGTCTCCTGAACAACAGAAGTTGACCACTAGTTGTGAATAGATGAGTGATCGTGGCTGCAGCCATCACGGCGAAGGATCTTATTTCAAAGATTAGCCAGTGAAGCCCCATTCATGTATCCATGGCCCATCATAAAGCTATTGAGGGAGCATCTGTCATAAAGCCATGATGTTTTTAAATGCTTGAAGAAGGGCACGGCAAAAATAAGTCTACTTAGCTCACATGCATTTCTTTGAGTGATGTGATTCTTGCAATTCTTCAGTAAAAACAAAAAATGAAATGATGAGTGGCCAAAATATGTGACCTGAGCAGGCTGAG